>NC_135763.1:22141363-22761363 GCF_052425735.1 Oculina patagonica | reverse complement strand
ATTGCAGCTCCTGCCGTATTAATCGCCTCCGCGCAGGGCATCACAGTCAGGCACCGGGTTCAAGGTAATTGTAAAAGAGCTGGCATGATTTTCTACATACGTGAGGATTACACAAGTTTAGCGAATATTGCGGAATTTTTTTAATGTGTTCACGGCATAAACGTTAATCGAGCTCGGATAAACACCGGAAAGTACTTGTCTTTGATGTGCAGCTTAATGTCAAGCACACGAACAAGTGAACACAGACCATGTGGAATGTAAAATGTTCCCGGAGTAAAACAAATTCTCATAATCCGCCTTAAATCTGGCTATACGCGAAGTTAAGCCCCTAAGTTGGTTTTCTAAGTATATTTTTATTTGCTTTTTTGTCTACATCTTAATAGGTGCGAATTTAGAAGAATTTTTGTGTAATCTGAGATCGGGGGGGGGGTACTCCCATATGTGGCCTATATAGGTATGTGCCGCCCGATAGGGTATGGTTTTTGAGGTTCTCGGTCCTTAAATAGGGTATCATTTTTGCTCCTTTTGGCAATGTGTTCCCGGTGTGATCCTTAGATAGGGTACCTAAATTCTATTAGCTAAAATAAACGCCCAGCTAAACGAAAGAAGATATCTTAAAACTGAATTTTCTGTTCAGGTATTAGAAAAGCGATTTTATAAAGATTTGTGTCTTGCCGTGCGCGGTTAGCCGTTATTTGGGTCGTCACGTCACCCTATTCCCCTTGAATAGGGTGTCATTTTTTACCGAATGGTAATGAGGTGTAGTGATGATTCGCGAACTTGAAGTGACGTGTTTCCGTCACTCCATTCTGATATTAAACCGCAATTAATTCATGCATTAACGTGCTGACAGAAAGGTTGTTTAAAACGCCATTCAGCACATGTCAATCAAAAACAAATTATCCTATAACCTCATTCCCAGGGTCTCTCTCTTTCAGGGAACAAGGTTGAATTTTTACAAAACAAATCGAAAGAGGATCAATTACACTTATCCTCTGGTGATAAAAGAGAATAGAATTCGCTCTACGAAGCCGTAGAGCATACTCTATCAATGACCCATTCACCTAAGAAAACATTCAAACGCAAATGAAGTGAGATTGTGACATAACTGATAGCAGCTATAAGCTACATGCAGTTACCGCGTCTTTATTGTAAACACAACATTCATGCTGCACGATTTTGTTTCGCGTTACATTATCTTCGTGTCACGTCATCCGTTTTTCATCTTTTTGAGTCGTGCAGAAACGCGCATCTTTCTCAAGTTTTATTCGCTGCTCAAAATAACGCTATACGTGCTGACAGAAAAGTAAACATATCCACAAAACAAATTTACCTAATGCTAAATGGATCAAAGGTTACACTTTTGTGATGAAATAGAATTCGCGCTACGAAGCCTGAGAGCACGAACCATCAATGACACAATTCCCATGGAAAAATAAAACATTCAAAGGCACATTATTGAACGCTTATTTGAATAAAAAAAAACTATCAATGACCCATTCACGCAAGAAAACATTGAAAGGCAAATTAAGTGAAATTGTGACATTACTGATAGCAGCTGTGAGTTACACGTAGTTACGGTTAAAAAACTATTACGCTCGCCATGTGACGTGTTGTAGTTAACACCACATCCACAGCTTGAATCCACAGCACGTTTCTGTTTCGCGTGACGTCACCTCGTGTCACGTCATCTGTTTTTCATCTTTTTGAGTCGAGCAGAAACACGAAGTGCTCGGGCGTATCTTTCTCTCGAATTTTATCCGCTGCTCAAAAATAACGCTATACGTGCTGACAGAAAAGTATAGATATTCACAAAACAAATTTACTTAACGCTAAAAAGGATCAAAGGTAATACACTAACCGGTAAATGTTTTTGTGGTGAAAACTGAATAGCGCTACGAAACCTGAGAGCACGAACCATCAATGACGCAACTCATGTGGAAAAATAAAACATTCAAACGCAAATAAAATGAGATTGAATTACTTTATTGGACACTTATTTAGAAACAAATGCGAAGGTCGGCACTTCATCGAATTACCAAATTACCATGAGGTTGCTCGAAGAGCCTTTGATTGGTTTTGGGCCTTAAAAAGGGTATCAATTTTCGTTTTCTTTATCCTTAAGAACCTTGGCGGCACACCCCTATCCAAAATTTATGGGAGTACCCCCCCCCCCCGGGTCTGAGATTGACTGGGCGTACCAGTCACGTGTTGTTATCGCCAAAATTCGGGAGTCTGACATTTTTTTTTGCCATTTTATTTAAGTTTGTCCGAACGCTACTAATTCCGCGACGAGCAAGAATAATTGTCAGCCAAGATGATATAAAAAGTGTCAAGAAATTAAATATATATCGCCGTATGATTCAATCTTACTCGGGAAGGGTAGCTAGTTGAAATAAATGTCTACAATTTCCGAAACACGAGCGCAAACAAGGGCCAAAACGGTGTGTTACGGTGAATTTGTGAAATGTTTAAACACAGTGACAAACAAAACGCTTTTATTTCCGCTGTTTTCATATTCTGCCACTTTTAATAAGATGTATTTTCATAAGACTGTCACAGGTTGTCACAGCGGGCAAAGTTAATGAATTTGTCTTTGTATAGGTTGTCTTTTTGGCAGCTGCTAGTTCAAAGTTGTAATTGCGGCGAATCCGGCGGATTTTTCTTACACTTGCTATGATGTTATTAACTAAGGTGTACAGAAATACAAAATTGTTTTGTTCGCTGGCTAGTTATTCTCAGACCGCCGCTACATGGACGGAAAGGATAGTTCGATTACTAGATCAACCGTGAACCTTTTAAATTCAGATACTTTTTTCCAGCGAGAGATGAACATGATGCAATTTCGTTCGCATGCAAAATAAATGGTAAAAAATAAAAATAAAAATTCAGACAGAAAATCTTTCCAACTGTTTTGTAACTTAAACTCGTGAAACAAACAGCAAAAGTTCTTTTTATTCTGGTACCTCTGGATCCCCTTCAAATGCAAATTTAAATTGTAAACTTGGCATCCAAAATTTTCGCATTTTAGAGATTTAGCCGCGAGTATTCTTGCTCTTTTACACAGACATGCTTAGTAGTATGACCCGCTGGATTTTTACACTTTAATTCCATTTCAGATATTATTGAGATGAACCAAGGGTTACATCACTTCACCATGACTAAGCAGTTATTTTTATAATCAATTGACATTAATTTGTAAATCCTGTCGCCGGCTGAGGTTTGATCGTCATTTCGTTGGAATACCCATGAGTCGCGCGCATTATAGCCTGATCCGACTTTCTATTGTAATTTACAAATTTGCGTTACCTAGTAGATCGATGTTATTATCTGCAGCTCGGTAGTAGATGCGCAAAACGTGCACAAACACGAACACCTTCTCCGAGTGCAGAGCCTCGCGTTTCGCTTGGCTAAGTTTGGAATAGCAATTATTTTGAACGAGAAGCAGGGTCACAAAATGCATAGCAAACTCAATTACTTACCACACTCAATTCCCATTTGTTTCTTCACATTTTCCAGCCCACTGTATATCAAATGCTTCACTCCAAGCTTCTCGCATACATCAATGACTCGTTTGCCTTGATCGATTTCCTTCTCTTTACTGAAATGCTCCCAGTAATTTGTGACTAAGAACACGCCATACGAGCCTTTCACTGCTTCTTCAACGGATGCTACGTCGTCCAAGTCACACTTGACCACCTCACACCCCTTACTTTTGAGATCTTGGGCCTTAGGTCCATCTGGATTTCTCGTCACTGCGCGGACGGCATAATCTTCTCCTCTGGCAATGGCTTTGAGAAGCCCAGAAACTACACCACCCCCTTGTCCGCCGGTAGCTCCGAATACGGTTATGACCTTCGGCATTTTGAAGCAATGTGATTCGTACCTTTACGAAGCGTGTAGGTGCCTGGTTTCCGAGTGGAAATATAAGCTTTGCTAATCGCACGCAAGCTAATGTGGCAGTGGTATGCAAATCCAGGCCAAACCCTCTTGTTTCACTTCAACCTTGGTCACGTCAACTTTTGTCACGGCTCTTTGTTGTTTTTATGTAAAAAAGAAAGAAGAAATATGCGAATGTTCACTGGACGATGCTACTTTATCAACATATCTATCGCCCATTCTCCTTTTGTATTTTTGTCCACCGTTGTGTGATCGTCAGTGGGGTCCTTCAACATACATGTACAAATTTTTCGTTGCGATCGATCCTTGAAACCTCAGACCTTGATCACGCGATATATTCAAATGCAAACAAAATATCGGTTTCCTAAAGAATGGATCCTTTAGGAAAACTAATAATAACACAATAGAGGCAAAAATAACTAGCCGTCGTAAACAAAACATGATTTATAATTAAAGGCTCCTATGTTTGTTTATATAAAAGGCCTTTTTCGGCCTATTTCGACTTTCAAAACAGAAAACAATCGCGCAGATGAGACTTCCGAAATAAATTTAATCAATTGACCCTCAACGAATCAAATTCAGCCACCTGGTATGTAAAAGAACAATACAACCGTACCCTGCTTTTATAATTTGTATTCATTCAAATATATAATTCGTGAAAAAATTAAATCATTCCAGTATTAAGCAGTTCAAACATGAATTTCTTCCCTACTAAGCGATGGTCGCAGAAACTAGCGACTATTTTTAAGGCAATGCGTCCTTGGTCGTTTTCTGCGTCGATTACAAGCACATTTCTTGGATTCTCTCTCGCGTGGAAAGAAACACGAAACATTGACGCTATTCAAGCCCTTTTAACTACAGTTACAGTTTTATTCATCCACAGCGCTGGAAATTTAGTCAACACGTATTACGACTTCGCTAATGGTTTCGATACAGAAGATTCTGACGATAAAACCTTAGTGAAAAAGGAACTTTCTCCGAATGAAATCGCCGCTTGTATCGCCGAGTTATATTTCTTGGGCATCGTGTCATTTGTCGCAGTGTATCTCCGTGCGGATGTTGGCAGTGCTCCTTTGCTTGCCATGTTTTTCAGCGGTGTTTTAAGTTCATTTTTCTACACTGGAGGAATCGGTTTAAAATACATGGCACTTGGTGATGTTTTGATTTTGTTGACGTTCGGTGTTCTGACCACGGTGTTTGCGTACTTTATTCAGACCGGTGAAATTTCCATGAATATCATTGGTTATGCGTTACCTCTGGCACTTAACACAGAAGCCATTCTACACGGGTGAGTAAATAGCGTAGTTTCTAGACTTTCTAGATATTATGCGTTGATATTCTCTTATCTACAGACTATAAGCATTCGTGTAATATACGAACAATGCGAGATAATAAATACAGTTGAACCCCGGTAACTCGAACTCTGAAGGGAAACGAAAAACAGTTCGAGTTAGCGGGGTTTCGAGTTAACCGAGTAAAAATTGACTGAAAAGTGAGTGCTAGGGAATTAAACATTAGTTCGAGTTAGCGGGGTTGTTCGAGTTATCCGAGTTCGAGTTACCGAGGTTCTACTGTAAAAATATTCTAAACATGGCGGCGAAAACAAACTAATATGACCGCGTGAGGCCTGGAGTTGACCTTGAGCTTTTTTCCTGCCTCTTCACAAAACGGGCAGTGTGGGTGGTGATGAGGTCGACGAGAGCCCATAACTAAGTTATGATCTTTTGCTAGATGAAATAACCGGGTTTATGTTTTTCCTCAGGAACAACACACGTGACCTTGAAAGTGACAGATCAGCAGGAGGTATAACGTTGGCCATTCTGCTGGGCAAGCAGTACGCATGCGTTCTGTATTGCTTACTACTGATGGTCCCGTATGCCATGCTGAGCATCCTGGCCTTGAGCTCTTCCTGGATTCTTTTGGTTCCCTTGGTAACGCTTCCATTGGCTGTTCGTCTCTCGTCCGAGTGTTTCCGCGGAGATCTTGTGATGATTACCCAGAAAACCGCTCAGCTCAATCTGTTATTTGGTTTGCTTTACATGGCTGCGCTAACTGTCGCATGATGAACATATGGCCGAACGGTCAATGGTGCGTCCTTGATGAGTTTTAGTTATCCGGCACTGCGCACCATTATTGCTACAGTTTTAATACTTCTATCGCTTCTAAGGGAACAAAATCTGTAACAAGTTTATCCGCCGTTACAAAAACGACCTGAATAAAAGTTTAGTTACGGGCAGTTCATTCATTTTAAGAGACTGGCTTGGCTAGTTCGAACTTATATATACCCGGTATATAGAGCAAATGAATTTTTTTGTCAAGGAACTAGTAGTCTTTTTTTCAGTAATTTTTCACCATCTGTAAGAACGGAATTGCAAATCAGTGCAAAAGAGTATCTATCCAGCCTATATCGACCCCGGACTTCAGTGTTGACACCCAAAGCTCCACGATACATAATTTATAATTTAAAAGACATTAACACCGCATACGATAGTACACAAAGCGTTGGCAACTTGTTAATGAATTCATGGCATAAGGTATGCTATCATATAGAAACTCCACAAATCTCTTCAGTAGCCGCTTAGGTCACTACACATTAGACACCTGATAACACTTACATGTGAGTAAAATACTCTTAAATGCTAAATAAATATTATTAACTTTGCCTATATTATTTTAAAACGGAGTTAGTTTCGAGATAACAACACAACATGAATAATTAAGCACGAACAAACTGTGAAATACCAATGCATTGTAAAGGTAAACAATAAACAGCTCAAATAGTGATTATTATTGTTTTGGGGTAATATGGTATGGTGCAATAAAATAATCTAGGAGATGGCTTTTCTGCAAGCAAGCAGATCATCAACATCGGCCTTGTAACTCAGTATTCTCAGTGTAGTAACTGGATTGTAGGAAATGTGTACAGTAGTTTTACACTGAGTGATTATACATGCAAAACAAGACTATACCGATATATATGACAGCAGGTACCATAAGGAAGTAAATTGAAATAAGAACAATGTTTCTTTAACTTCAGCTTTCAAACATAAAGTAGGTTCAAAGATATATCTGCTATTGCAAAACCCTGATTTGAGCTTTTCCGTACTACTAACACAAATCCTTAATATTAAACATTGAACAGGTACCGCATCTCAATCATACCCGTTATTGTTATGTCGTTTGAAGGAAAATGAAACTGAACAATTTAATAAACATTTACAAAATCTTTTCGTGTATAAAATTAAAAAAAAAAAACATTCTTAAACAAAGTATGTCAGAAGACCTTTTAAATTGAAGCCAGCAAATACTGAAACAAATTGCAAACCAACAGTAGAAGTGGTACAGAAGTCTTGCGACGGGTTGCTTAATACAAGCTATTCCGGCGGTTGTTGTATTTTTTAAAACTTTATAGGTTTTCTTTTTTTTTTCAACTCTTTGAATACTATCAACTATAATCAGAAACTGCATCAGAAACAAGGAAGCTTCGTGAGGATTGAAAGTATAAAGACGGTGCCTGACATTTTTCAGCTATATCCAAAGAAATGAACCGTTACGTGACAAACTCCAATCTTTCCGTAAAAACCTAAAAAGGCGTCTCGGCATTTGTGACTTTGACAACCAGGATGGGCTCCCGAGACATGTTTTTTTTTTATATGTTTTTTCGTCACCTTTAACCCTAAAACTGGTTAAAATAGCTGTTTGTTTACGCAACAATGATATTAGCATAGGTATTTGACAGTTTTATTCATTGGATTGTTCACCTACATATATTAATTATCTCCTGACGCCCTTCGTGCGTCACATTCTTAATTGCTGAATAACTTCACCGCCAAAAGCAGACGCGATATTCAATTCAATAACATTGTCCGTCACGAAAGAGGTTAAAACGATCTCAAAAACGCTTCATTCGATTTCTTTTGCTGTTGATGCTAAGTTATACGAAAGTGAGGTCTTATCGGTATAAGAAAACATTCTGTCATGCCTTTAAATTCGAGCAAATTTACTATTTTCTTAAAATCACTTAACCCATGGACATTCCCGGCGTCGATTTTGTCATTTCTACTCGGCACAGCCCTGGCGTGGAAATATGACGACAAGTTTCGTCTTGTGAACTACTTTCTTACAGCTCTCGTGATCCTGTTCACACACGCAGCGGGGAATTTTGTGAACTTCTTCTACGATGCACAAAATCGAAGATTCTTTGTTTCGTCCGCTACACGGAGAGTCACGCTTGAACTGAGCGCACAGTGGGCAATATGGAGCTATGTTTTAGCGATGGTTGCGTTTGGCTGTCTGGCTGTGGTTTCTGAAGCTGAATTCAGACAGGAATTTGGGTTGTACGCCACTGGTTTCCTCGCCTCGTTGCTCCATGGTGGAGGATTGAAGAACATAGTTCTTGGTGACGTGTTAGCATGTGGAATATTCGGCCCGCTGTCCATTCTGTTCACATACATTGAGCAGGTTGGGACCAGTGAGCACCAGCTCTCCTATGCTTGGATAGCCGTTTACTCTTTGCCGTTTGTGCTCTTCACGGCAGCTATATTTCACAGGTATGAAACTATATTTCAGCATCAGTTTACAATAATTATATTTTATGTATATCAGTCATGGGTTACGCATGTTTACCTTTGTCAATTGTCTCACTATAACCTTTTCACTCCATGAGGACACTGAGTCAAACGTGAGTATGTCACCATTCACATGAAAAGCTGTCGAGCAGTCGTGCAGAATTGGGCGGATCAGTGGTAGTAAAAGGGTCAAGAAAACGTGTTCTTTTTTATAGAAATATTCATCCATAATCTGAATTGTTTTGTTGATTTTGGTAGATATATTTGATAGATATATATGGATAACATGGGTTAGATTGGTAGCATGGGTTTGTGCAGCTCGTACGATTGAGCTGGTGATATGCGGTCATATGCAATACAGCTGACTGTCAAACAGTTCGCGGATTTTAAATAACGTGGCAAATGAACGTGACTCGACTGACAGCACGACATAATCCGACATAGAACCGAATGCGCGAGGCTGGCCGAAGATGTTTTCAAGTCCAGGGTTCGTTCTGGCGTTCTGACTCGTATTTCCCGAATTTATCCACGATTTTCGACAATAAAAATTTTTCAAGAACATGAATCACAGAGTATTACTGACGAGAATAATTCAAGTAATAAAACATTTATATCACGCAGCTCTGCTTGCGCTCTCCATCCCACATATCGTGTGTTGGATTTGCGTACAGCTGTCACGCATTATTACTTATTTCACTTAGCATCTCTGTTTTCATTGTCTGAGAAAAATAATGTATCAGAATTCTGGAAATTAGCGCGCGCGTGGGTCAAGGCATAACATAGCAATAAACAATTATTGAATGATATTTTTGTGTATCACAATAAACTTCATCTTATAATGATGTGCTGCTTTCTCTTCTAGTCAAAACACACGTGACCTGACGTCAGACAGGAAAGCTGGTTACCAGACCCTTGCCGTTCTTGTGGGACCACAGAGCGCATGTTATCTTCACACCTTGTTACTGTTGTTCCCGTATGTAGTAGTTGGTTTGCTAGCCGCCTCGGTGTCAATGTATTTCTGTATACCTCTGTTTACTCTGCCGTTGGCCCTGAATTTAAGCGTAGCGTGTTTTGAAGGAGAGCACTTCACCTTACCTCACAAAATAGCCATGCTAGACTCTGTATTTGGAATTTTCTATGTGCTAAGTGTGTTCTTATCGTAAGAGAAACGAGCGTGACACATGTAGTTTGTTTTCATGAAGTAAAAATATGCAGCGCCGTAGCCAGACGAAAATTCTTACCGAGTCATTATTAGAAAGAAAGAAAAACCACTTCTTTCATATTTAAAGTGTTAGTTTAAAGCATAGCCTCTTACAAAAACATAAAAAATATAAATTTTTTACTGAAACAAGTGCCTCGATTCGCCTGTTACGACTACGGCCCTGTAATGGTTCAATAGTAGTTGCCAAAAGGTAACAAAAAAAGTCAGTAAAATTGGTTTTATATAATTATGTTTGGTCATGTGTCACGGGTTTTGTAAGGTATCCTATGAACATGATCGGATACCAAATACAGCTGAAGTAAAATGGTAGGACATTCTCACCAAAGTATTTTATATATAGTTCATTTTGAGGCACAAAATTGCCACCAAAGTTTTTTCTATCCAAGGTTTAAACATTTTTCTGGGCGAGTATGTCCCCGGACCTCCCCACCCTCCTAGGAAGGAAACAGCTCCCTTTTTCCATGGATTCTCGCTCTTCAGAGAAATATCAACTTAAGGTTTGGCCGCCAGTGAGAAGCTATTTTTTGTTTTTCTTGTGTGAGCTGTATTCATTTTATTGTTTTTTGTGTACAGCGTTTATAGACATTTGAAAATTCATGCAAGATTTTCTGCTTTGAAAAGCGTCACTTGACTTAGCTGTGAATTCACTGAGGTAACATTTTTTAAAGTGATTATGGGTTTTTTTCCTAAAACGTAAAACATTTTTAGTGTTTAAGTGTTCATAAGTAAGTTTATTTTCGTGTTGCCTTGAGATATCCGCGAAAGATTCAAATGTCAATTTTACCTGCTTTAGCTTGGGATATACTGCTTAGGGAGCGAATGCTTTTAGTAGTTAGTAAGTTAGTCTATAATAAACTGTTATGACAAACCTTTAGACTGACAAAAAAATATGACAAGCGGTGTTATTCAATGTAAGTTTTACAAGCAGACACGAGCAAACGAATACACTCACTGCACGAAAATATTATGAAGGTTTTTTTCTATTTCTTTTTCAAAGTATTAACTCGTGCGTCTTCCGTGATAATCTTGTCAGTTTTTGCTTTAAAGGATGATTAAAACGACCAAAAACGAAGTTGTCTTTTAAATGTTACTTATGTTTAGTTTACAGGTCCCTTTTATGTTTCAAATAGTTCCAGAATAGTTTAAGATAAAGGTATACAGCTTGTAAATTCCGCCATCCCTCCTCAAGAAAAATCAAATTTCTTTAGAGGAAGGGTCGTGTTTACACAAGCTAGAAATGCAGTCACGTGAGGTGTCAATATTGAGGCAGTAGCTTGGTATCCACCTCAGGAGGAAACTGCTGCGACAAGGACACAAACGTGTTAAAAGTATCCCCTGAGTGTCCAATGTTATGGCTGTCTTACACTGACATGCATTTTTTTCTATTTGTGTCCTTTCCGTGATAGTCTCAGTTTTAACATTTACTTTCAATTCCTGATTGTTACGAAAATATTAAATATTATTTTACTCTACCTATGTAATATAGACACCATAATACGGACACTCTGTCTCTCTGCTAGCGCTGTCCGTATTAAAGAGGTACACCTGTATCGAAATCCCAAACAGTCATTTTTGTCTCTCCTGTATCAAACTGCGGATCACGCCAGCTGGAAGTGAAGCATACTTGGCCAGAGATGGAAGTCGATCTGCTCTGATCTCTGTAGGCACGATCTCCGCCGCGTTCTCGAGTCCAGTCCGAGAAGCGGCTGGAAATCGAGACTATGATCTCTGAAAATTCGTCATTTCTACTTGCTTCGCCTGAGCGAAATAAAATATCACTAGTCAAATAACGAGAAAACTGTCGTGCAGTCACTTTATTACGTACGACGAGGAGCGATAAGATTCGGACTGAGATTGCCCTGGGTACCGGCTATGAGTTACCATTCTTATGAACCTTTTCTCTTTTCAAGACTAACGAATGTCTTCTCCTGGTATCAGATGGAGTAACACGTGAATACCGTATTTACTCGAATAAGCGCCGCCCCCGAGTAAGCCCCGCCCTCGAATAGACGCCGCAGTTGTGACAAAAAAGTGAATAAGCGGCGCCCCGAATAAGCGCCGCAATCCAGATGCGGCGCTTATTCGAGGAATTTCGTTTAACTTAAAATAGCACAGCAAAGTAACACTAAAACGGGACATTTCTTTCCATCAAAAGCGATGTTTTGCAGTTCAAAGTAATAGTTTTACCGCTCGCCTATTAATTTTCTATCCAACATTCTTAAAATACGTAGTTCTGTAAATGTTGTGAACTTTGCCAAGACAGCTAGCGCCACTTCTCTCTTTAGCAAGACACGAATACTGACTATTAAAATACGCTATTTCTAACTGTTAAAGATTACGGATTCTTTGTTGCGTCCAAATTTTAAATAAGCGCCGCCCTCGAATAAGCGCCGCATCTGAGGTGCGAAATTAAAATTTAATAAACGCTGCGGCGCTTATTCGAGTAAATACGGTACTTGTATCTTCGCTGTCGTATCGTTTATTACTCATTGTATGAAGCCAATGTGGTGGGCAATGGTGGTTACCCAGAGATCGCGCGAGACATTTCAGGCTAAGTACGTAGTCTATGAGCAGTTTTTTATTTTGCTAGTACGTCGAACGTGAAGCGAAATAAAGCACCTGTGGAAAAATGGGCGCGCGGCGTGCTCATTTTTCCCAGTCGTTCTTTAACCTGCGATCAGGCGTTTCATTTTTCCCCGCGAAAAAAAGAACGCCTGATCGCAGGTCACTCGCACTTTACTTTTCGCTTTACGCTCGAGTGGCTGGACGGCGTCATTTCAGTCGATCAGCGTCGTAATTATGATTGACAGTAGTCCAGTCCCTGAACTCTCTCTTCTCGCGCCTGAGTTCAACCAAAAGGACGCGCGGAAGAGAAAGTTCAGGGACTGGACTAGACTAGATTGACAGAAGCGTAAACTGCAACCGTTAAATGCTAAAACTTAAATATTCCCCTAAGAATTAGTCACGTAACCAAATTCAAAAACAGAAAGGCTGACCGTACGGTAGAGGGATTAAACTTGTATATTTTCTTCCAATATTTCGTCAGGCACGGCCTGAATTCATCATGGAATGAACAACTAAATAAAAATCGTTACAATTTAAACAACCAAGACTAAAGATAACAAACCTGTTGACACAAAATACGTCACGCGATCAACCAGTGTTGCGTGACGTACCAAGATGAACGGCTGCTTTCGAAGGCAGCAACCGCTGGATCTTTTAAATGTAACAAAGAAATCGAATCGGTCGGGAACGGTTGTGTAATACCTACCATGGTATAAACACGGCCTAAATACACGCATATATTTCAGAAAATATATCTAAAAGTAACTACGACTCATGGCTTTTGTAACAAAATCGAAATCTGCAGGCTGGTTC
Source organism: Oculina patagonica (assembly GCF_052425735.1). Classification (NCBI taxonomy): domain Eukaryota; kingdom Metazoa; phylum Cnidaria; class Anthozoa; order Scleractinia; family Oculinidae; genus Oculina; species Oculina patagonica. Next base: position 22,748,295 of record NC_135763.1, on the reverse strand, counting down.
TTGTGGAGTTTGCAACGGAACGTGCTGAATCGAAGAGTCTCTTTGGCGCATAGTGCTCTCCGGCTGGCGTCAAGTTCAACAGAAAACAGTGAATCCTTCAAGTCGATGGACGATCTTCCAGGACCACTTAGCCTTCCTGTTATAGGAACATCATGGGCATTCTTCGCTAGGTCAACTGACAAACCACTTGGTAAGCGATTCCTCGACATCCAACGCGATGATGTCAACAGATATGGCAACATTTACAAAATAGAGTTCGCCGGTGTCAAAATGGTTGCATTAGCCGATCCCTCGGATGTCGCGAAGGTACTGAGGTCCGAGCCGAAATATCCTGAACGATTTCGCTCCCCTGTTCTCGATTATTATCGCGAAAAACGACGAAAAATTCCTGGAGTTTTCTTCGCAAATGGCCCCGAATGGTACAAGCATCGAAGCGTGCTGAGCAAACGTATGCTTCGACCCAAACAAGTTACTGACTACGCTGTCGCTTTCAACAAAATTATAACGGATTTTATTCAACGAGTACGAACCGTTCGAGAACCCAGCGGTTCAGAGAAAGAAAACGAAGTTCTGGAACTCGACAACGAGCTCTTCAAATGGTCGTTCGAGTCTGTTGCAGAGATGCTGTTTGACAAGAGATTTGGTTGCCTGGAGCCAGAAGTAGACAAAGAGGCACAAGCATTTATAGACGCCGTCCAGAACTTTCTTCTTAATGTTATGAGTGTAAGTTTCGTGCCGGTCTGGTTCTACAAGATTTACGAAACTCAAGAGTTTAAAGGATTTGTTGACAATTTTGACAAAATGTACGAGTACGCTGAACTGTTTATTGCGAGAAGGGTAAAGGAGCTTGAAGAATCGGAGAAGACCAAATCAAGCGAATCCGAAACAGCGGGTTTCTTTGAGTTTCTTTTGTCAAGTGGGAAACTTAACAAAGAAGACCTCCTTGCGAGCGTGATTGATGTTCTGTTTGCTGGAGTCGACACAACTTCCAACACAATGCAGTGGGTATTGTACATGATGGCAAAAAATCCAGACAAACAAGAAATCCTTAGGAATGAAGTATTATCAGTCCTGGGAAATGAAATGCCTGCAACACCGTCCACGCTCGCACAAATGCCGTACTTGAAAGCCTGGGTGCGAGAAACGCTGCGACTCTATCCAGTTCTATCGAATTTGTCGCGAATTCTCAGCCAAGATATTGTTATTGGCGGCTTCCAGATCCCCGCTGACACTCAAGTCAACATTCTCTTGTATCACATGAGCCGAAATGAAAACACCTTCGAAGATGCTGAGGATTTTAAACCAGAGAGATGGTTACGCAACAAACACAAAAACCATTCAATGGAAGCACCAGACCCTTTTGCTTCCATTCCGTTTGGATTTGGAACCCGGATGTGCATTGGCCGCCGTGTCGCCGAGTTGGAGCTTCATCTTCTATTGGCCAGAATCGTGCAGCAGTTTGAAATTCAGTATCCTCCTGATGAGGTCGTGGAACCACTCATGAGAGGAACAACCATCCCTGACAGGCCAGTGCGAGTCAAGTTTATAGACAGAAAAAAGAGCATCTAAACAATCAAGCACTACTTCCGTTTTTATTTTTGTTTCAAGTATAACACAAGAATGCAATAAATATAATAAAATATATGCACTGTACGGTAATTGTAACTTACGTATATACCTCTTTATATCTTGTAAAACGCTTCTGTTATATGTACTTTGTTTAGTTTACTCTTGCTGTTTCAAAAGTACTATTATCGCTAATGAAATATTAGAAAAAATAAAAATTAAATAAACGTTTTTGTAAGCCATCACTTCCGCATGCAACCACAACGACTTTTTGGAAATACCAACTGGTCTTTTGCTTTGTTTATAAGCACTCGTAAACGACCACCCAAACAGTCGGCTTCGTGTAAGTAACTACAAGTAAAGGCTGGTTTCCATATGATCGCAGACGATGGCAATGGATCGCAGACGATCGCAGAATTGTAGGTTTTGCGATCTGCGATCATTTGGAAACACGCATCTGCGATCGTTTGCGATCGTCTGCGATCGATCGCACACGATCGCAGACGATCGCAGAGAATAGAACCAAGTTCTATTCCCTGCGATCGTCTGCGATCGTTGCGATCATATGGAAACACAATTGCGATCGATTGCGATCGAAAACTATCCCATAATTTCGACAATCGTTCCCATCATTCAACACTTCTGCGATCGTCTACCATTTTTTGCGATCATATGGAAACAGGTCGCTCTGCGATCGTTACGATCACACGGTTCAGTAAATTTCTGCGATTTTGCGATCGTCTGCGATCCGATGCGATCGTCTGCGATCATATGGAAACCAGCCTTAAACACGACTTAATTTGTTTACATGATTTTGATAAGTCGACGACGGAATTTTCTGATTGGCAGGGTGACGATGAACTATCTAGAGCCAAGCTTAGGTCAAATGGTGTCTTACTAGGCCCTGTATATTTAATACTGTCTATTAAATCTAAAAGATCTCGTTGAACATTATGTCTTTTTTGTGTATACATTGAAGTGTTCCTTTCTAATTCCACGGGAGTTTTTTGCTTCTGTGCTCTACGCGGTGAGTCTAGATTAGTTTAACGTGATTTCTGTTCGATCGCGCGAAACAGAATAAAAGATCCTGTCCATGTCCATCAGCTCATGACATAACTGAAGCGTTGACTTACGTATTTGATTATTTCGTATAATGGTTCTTGTATAGACCTGTAGCGCATTTACAAAGCTCGATGCGCTTCACAATATTAGAATTACGGGACAAGATCTCGTCCCACCACCCAACCCATGGATACATGTCAATAGGTCAGACCACAACACCGGGAGCTCTGTGCCTACTCTTTGCGATAAAAATGGTTTCGACTCAATAAAGCCATTATACATTAGGGGATGGGAAAAATTATTTCACTTACAGCTCTAAAGTTTTTTGTATAATTTTCTTTGTAATAAGACACTACAATAGAAATCTTGTATTGTCAGCTGCCTCGTACCCAGGCGCTACCGCTTTATACGGAAATCGCAAGGGATCATGGGAAGGGCGAAAGAAGCGATCACGCCTTCCCTTGACCCTTTCCGTGCTTCGCCAAAAGCTCTCGCGGCGCCTGGGTACGAGGCAGTATTGTCAGTACTTTGTGTTACGTCACCTAATGTTACTATTGTACCACCCACAATTATTTAGATACAATTATTACACCTGCTGAAATAGAATCTATGACAAAATTACTTCGATCAAAGAAAGTCCCTGGTCCTGACAAGATTCGCAATGAAATGCTAAAAGCTGGAATGCAATATTTTATCACTGCCCTTTGCAAATTATTTAATCTTATTCTGAAAAGCGGTTTCTTTCCTAGCACTTGCGAACAGATACACCATTACCAGTGGAGTTGGAGAATGAAGATTTGGAGGAAGTAGAGGAATTTACTTACCTGGGAAGTGTTATGAGCAAAAGCAATGCCACGGTTAAGGACATTACCAGCCGTCTTCAGAAGGCCAAATCATCATTTGTCCAACTGAATAAAGTATGGAGGTCACCAAACATCAGTGAAAAAACCAAGATAAAGATCTATAACAGCAATGTCTTGTCAGTGCTACTGTATGGTGCAGAATGCTGGAGGGTTACCCAAAGAGACAGCCAGAGACTCTCAGGTTTCCACACTTCATGCCTGAGAAAGATATGCAGGATATACTGGCCCCAGAAGATCACAAACAAGGAACTCTATCAAAGGACAGGACAACGGGACATCGCCATGGTAATAAAGCAAAGAAGATGGAGGTGGCTAGGGCATGTTATCAGGAAAGGCCGAGATAGCATAACACGAACTGCATTAAGATGGACACCGGATAGTGGAAGAAGGAAGAAAGGACGTCCACGGGAGACTTGGAGGAGGACGATCGAGGCAGAAATGAAAACAGCAGGGAAGACGTGGAAAGAACTTGAGAAGGTAGCCATGGAAAGGGAGCAATGGAAATCTCTGGTCTCAGCCTTATGTGCCTCCTAGGCGCGAAGAGGATTATGACTTGGTGCGAAGGATTAATTACACCAATTTATAAATCGGGAAATAAAAACGACCCTTCTAACTACAGGGGAATATGCATTAGTAGCTGTCTCGGAAAACTTTTTACCTCGGTCCTCAATGCCAGGTTGAAAAATCATGTACTTCAACAAAACATATTACATCAAGCTCAAATCGGTTTTTTACCTAATCATCGCACATCAGATCATATTTTTACCCTAAGAACATTAGTGGATAAATATGTTAGTCATACAGCAAGAGGCAAACTGTACACTTGTTTTATTGACTTCAAGAAAGCTTTTGATTCGGTTTGGCATGATGGACTATTCTACAAACTTTTACATTATAAGATTGGTGGAAATTTCTATGATTTGATTAAAAATCTTTACTCAAAAACTATATGTTCTGTTAAGTATGGTGACCAAAGGACTGAATTTTTCGATTATCAGAAAGGTGTACGTCAAGGCTGCATTCTGTCGCCCATGTTATTTAATTTATACTTAAATGAAATCCCTTTTTTACTAGACCGAGAAGACACAGATCCTATCGCTCTACCTAACGGCTCCAATTTAAACTGTTTACTTTACGCAGACGACTTAGTATTAATCTCTCACTCAGCTAAAGGTCTGCAGAAGGCACTTTCCATTCTTGAAAAATACTGTAACGATTGGCTGCTGTCCGTTAATCCAAAGAAAACGAAAGTTGTCATCTTCCAAAAGAAATGCAGGAAATCTTTACTCGACAAACATTATTTTCATATAAACAATGACAAAATTGAAATTGTCAACAATTACACTTATCTTGGTATAAATTTTTCTGCAAACGGAAGCTTTAGAGACTGTAAATCAAACTTAAAAGATAAAACAAGAAGATCCATCTTTGCTACTCGCCGTTACTTGGATTTTTCAAAATTGTCCCTTAGTGTCACAAATAAACTCTTTGATTCTCTCTTTCTCCCTATTTTACTGTACGGCTCAGAAGTGTGGGGTATCTACGATAAAGATGATTTCAACAATTGGGAGAAAGATGACATCGAAAAAACACACATATATTTTTGCAAACAATTATTAGGAGTGAATAAACAATGCCCAAATGTTGCAACCAGAAATGAACTTGGAAGGCTTCCTCTAAAATTAGCCATCGAAACCTCCATAGTAAAATTTTGGATTCATCTTCAGAGCTTACCAGAAAATAACATCGCTAAGCAATGTCTACAGCTTTCTAAGGAGATGGCTGATAAAACCCAGACAGGTCTAATGCTTAAAATGAATCAGTTATGCAATAAATACAACTCGAGCTCTTTAATATTAAATGAAAACAACGGAAAACTCTTTACTTCTTACATTAAGCAAAACATTAGCAAAGCGTTAATAGCTCATCAACTAAAACTAATTAGCACAAACAGAAAATTACAATTTTATCATTCATTTAAAAAAGATACCAAAAAATCTAGTTTTCTGGACGCAATCAACAATCCTCACCACAGAACTGCCATTAGCAAATTTCGACTTGGGAATCACAAATTACGTATCGAAACTGGTAGACACACAATACCCAAGACTCCTATTAATTTGAGAATCTGTTCTTTCTGCCATTCGGATGAAATTGAAAACGAAATGCATTTCTTATTTTCATGCAAGCTATACGAAAACATACGTTTAAAGTTCTTTAATGAAATAACCGCCAAATATAGTATTTTTAACGAGTTTGATATTAATGCAAAATCTTTATTTCTTTGTAACAGCATTGATCCTGCTGTTTGTCGATCAACTGCTGCTTTTGTTTTTCAAGCTATGTCTCTTAGACATGAAACTTTATTTTCCAAATGATAAAATCGCATTTTTGTTTTATTTCTGATACTACTTGTAATTTCTCAAGTGTAAGTAGGTAATGCCATGTATTTTTATGGAAATACCTCAATAAATTGTTGTTGTTGTTGTTGTTGTACCAACCAGAGATACGATTGGTTGCTGAAACAAATGACAAAGCCTGTGTTTCAAGAACAATTTCAATTGGCGTCCATGTCGCTATAAATAAAGGTTCTGTTCGGCATTGCAAAGTAAATTTGAACGAGTCTGGAAAGCAAAAAATATATAGTAAGATTGTGTTAGAAATCCCGGGTTATGGAAGCAGACAAATCGAAGTTTATATATAGCTTACGTTTACGTTTACATTGAAAACCCCGGCTTGTAACAAGTCTATTACGGTATCTCTGTGTTGCGTGATATATTTGTGGCCGGATTTTACGGTCATATGATCAGAGCTGACCTTAATCATAAATTTATCAGCGAGTACACTGTGAGTCGATTATCGAAGCCCTTTACACTACTGATTCCTTTCAGTAAACTTAAGTTTCTTCGGCTTACGTTCCCAGTAGATGAACAAATGGCGTATGTAGGACGATTCAGGCTGACTGCTGCCTCCTTTTCGTGCCTCAACAAGAATGTTTTCTTGCCGCGTACAACGAAAATTTCGATGCTGAATACTGTTGCTTCAAATGCAAATGAGCAAAACACAGATGAAGCTATCAAAAAGTTTACCGATCTTCCAGGGCCGTTAAGTCTTCCACTCATAAAAGCCTCGTGGACGGCGTTTCTAGGAGAAAGAGGAGAACCGCTGGGAAAACGATTACTGTCGCTACAAGCCGATAGCATCGAAAAGTATGGCCGAATCTTCCTAATGGATTTTCCCGGCATGAAGTCCGTCAGTCTCGCCGATCCTTTAGATGTTGCCACGGTGCTGAGAAATGAGCCAAAACATCCCAGACGGTTCAACATTCCTATTTTTGATTACTATAGAGAAACTCGGGGAAAAGAACCTGGTGTGTTCTTCGCCAATGGCACAGAATGGTACAATTACCGAAGTGTAATCAGCAAACGCATGCTTCGACCTAAAGAAGTCGCTGACTACGCTGTTCCGTTTAATGAAATTGTTACAGATTTCATCGAAAGAGTGAAAAACATTCGTGAACCGCCGGGATCAGAGAAGGAATACGAAGTTCAGGGGCTCGACAACGAGCTCTTCAAATGGTCGTTCGAATCTGTTGCAGAGATGTTGTTTGACAAAAGATTCGGGTGCCTGGAGCCAGAAGTAAACAAAGAGGCACAAACATTTATTCAGGCTATTAACGTGTTCCTTGAAGAAATGATGGGAACCAATCTTTATCCCATCTGGTTGATCAAGATTTACAAACCGAAACAAGTCAAGAAGATGTTTGACAGCTTTGATACGATGTACGAATACGCCGAAATGTTTATTCAACGAAGAATTAAAGAAATAGAAGAACAGGAACAGATGCAACACACTGGAAGGGAAAGTGAAAAGAAGATGAGCTTTTTTGAGTTTCTTCTCTCGAGTGGAAAACTTTCCAAAGATGACCTGCTAGGAAGTGTGATTGATGTTCTGTTTGCTGGAGTTGACACAACTTCCAACACAATGCAGTGGGTATTGTACATGATGGCAAAAAATCCAGATAAACAAGAAATTCTACGACAAGAAGTTTTGTCTGTTCTAGGAGACCAAAACCAAGCATCGCCTGCCACAATCGCTCAGATGCCTTACCTCAAAGCTTGGGTGAGAGAAACCCTTCGGCTATACCCGGTGCTATCGATATTTGGTCGAATAGCGAGTGAGGATCTGATCTTAAGTGGATACCATATTCCTGCCGGCACTCAGCTCGACTTCCTTGTTTATTTTATGAGTCACGACGAAGATGTATTTCCCGATCCCGAAGAATTCAAACCAGAGAGATGGCTTCGCGAACAAAGCAACAAGTTTAATCAAGCCAAAGAGGTGTTTGCTTCCATTCCGTTTGGGTTTGGAACCCGGATGTGCATTGGCCGCCGTGTCGCCGAGTTGGAGCTTCATCTTCTATTGGCCAGAATCGTGCAGCAGTTTGAAATTCAGTATCCTCCTGATGCTGAAATGGTCCAACCATTTATCAGAGGAATCACCATTCCCGACAGACCAGTGAGAGCGAAGTTTGTGGACAGAAAACTGTGAACATTGAAAAAAAAGAACGAGTTTGGAAAAAATGTTTGTAATGAGTCACTGTTTCCAGGAGCTAATAAGTGTGCCTTGAATGAGTAATGACAGCTCTTTGTTTTGCTTCCAAACCGTTTTGTCATCAACGTCGATCAACTGTTCAAATAGTCAAGTCTAGATCATAAATCACTGATTTACTTGACGTACTGTATCCTTCCTTGTAGAGTTACAGTTTTATTACAGCAATTTGTACTTTGATTTTTTGTTCTGTTACACACAAATGTAATTAAGGTCCTGATTTCCACCAACCACCATTTATTTGACGTACTGTATACTTCCTTGTGGAGTTACAGTTTTATTACAGCAATTTGTACTTTGATTTTTTGTTCTGTTACACAAATGTAATTAAGGTCCTGATTTCCACCAACCACCACGAGATATTTAAATTAATATCAAACTTCTCAGTGGATGAAAGAATGGATTGGTATCTTTCCCCTTGGCCACCTTATGTGAATACATGTATGTACTGCAAGAAGGAAAGTTGACTACTTTGTTCGAGCTAAAAGCTGAACGGCTTAGTTTATATCATATAACTGATGCTTAGCTTGTAAGCGACTTGCAATAACACTGCCTTGCCTAAAGAATGAAACATTGACACGTCTTCCTCGATTGGTGTTCACCAAATTCTTCTTCATTAAAACAAATTTAATTTATGAAAATTGGCAACAGAAAAAATAAACAAAAGTTGAAGAACATGAATCACTCATGACAGCCTCTCTGTTATATTAGTGTTAGAATGCCCACTATGAGAAAAAAAAAAAAACAAGAAACAAGTTGCTGGGCTATGTAGGCAGTTGTGCTGGTCGGCTTTGTACAAAAAATCTTCGTCCTGATGGGTAGCATGAAAATAAAAAGAAAAGTACTACATTCTGTACGGGCTCAAAAACATCCTTCAAAGTTAAAAATCCTTTCAAAACTATGCGATTAAATCCCACTTACCTGTTGCGGTCCGTAGCACAAGGAAAAAGATGAAAAGCTCACATGCCAGTGGTCTATTATACGATCGCAGGGAGTTGTGGTATTAAGTCATGTGTGACATTTTCTTACACAAGGGAGGTAAACTTATATTTTCTTTTTTTTCAAGATGTGTTAAAGAGTGGTTCGTAGCACAGTAAGTGGGATTCTACCTGATGTTTTCTCATATATTTCGAACGGAGTTTGTGTAATATAATCAACAGCAAAACAGTTGCCTCATGGCTGTGCGGATCTCTCGATCTCGCCAACAGTACAGTAAAGGGTTTAGAGAAGAATTAAGGCCAATTAATGTAATCGTTATGTTATAAACTCTTGGCGCAATGCTTACACCTGCTACAGCCATTTGTACTACAACGGTTTGTGGCATGTAGCAGCAGACAATTAAAATAAACACGAGAAACGTGTTTAAAGCAGTTTTCTTGAATCTTTTTACGCTAAAAATGTTTTTATTGTTCGCGGGTTGTTGTTGCTGCTGCCGTTGAATCTGTGTTTGATGTCGGTGCATAATAAGGTATATTTTCAAATAAACAATAAAGTTTCCAACCAACAAGCTAACAACTACGATAGACGAGATTATGCTAGATAATTTGAAAATCCACAGTTCCATGCTTGCAAAAACACCAGCAAAGACCCAAATGAAAACAACTCCCAATGTAACACGAAACGGTGTTACATCTGTTTTATACCTCAGATGCAATTGAAGAGCAAGCAAGCGATCGACACCAATTGCTGTAACGGTAACGAAAGATGCGATACTCAAGAAGGGACCCAAAATAAGTAGAAGCAATTCCACAGTGGGGTCTCCGCTTAGCATGTTTGCTATAAGCATGCTATAAGCAGGGGATGGCTAACCAATCCAACAGCAAGATCTGATACAGCCAAACTTATCAGCAAGATATTTGCTGATGTATGCAAAGATGATGTCTTCCATAATGTTATTAGAATCGCCGAGTTTCCGAGCAGTGCCGTGAAGCCGTGAAGCCGTGAAGCAGAGAATAACCTGGATAACGCAGATAGCGATCTTGTAATTTAGGTCTCGTTCAGTCATAATATCTGTCGAATTGAAGAACATTTCCACCAGTTGTTTTTGTCGGGATGATTGAAAGGCGAAGTAATGTTAATCTTTCATTCAATGCTATGGATGCTTCTGTTTTCTTCTTGATTTGTTGAAGAAAAGCTTGAAAGTCAGTAGTAAGCCTTTTGTATTAATTTTCTAATTAATTATCACCAGCAAAATTATGTCAATAACATAGGAATTGAGAAAACGTTTCATTCGTTTTTTTTTTCATTCGTTTTTTACCTTTTGAGAAGTTTGCCAAAGACAACTGGTAACTGCACGTAACCGGGTAAAAATAATGGACCACTAACACAAAGAAGCAAAGAAAACTGCAAAAAGATCAGCTTGTAACGTAGAAGGAGAAGTTCCATAATGAAGAAAGTGAAGATGCATGGAAATTCACTTGTGGGAATCTACAATAGGTTCTTTAATTTTCTAACTCGTTGTTTTCTTGATAGCTATTTATAACTATTTAGATATGGACATTATGTTATGTTGATGTAAATTACAAACATGAATATCATTATTATTACACACTCACTATCTCAGTGGCAATGTCACAGGTGGATGCTCAAATTATCACCTAAATATGTCAAGTTACTAAGGGCCTGTTTACATGGAGGAGAGTTGTCCCTGGTAGGAGGGTTACCCTCTATACCGAGCCACCCCGGGCGAGAGAGCTTTTCATACGTTTCTTTATAAATAGCTGCGAGCCGTTTATATGAGAAATTGCAAAGTTGGCTCGGGGGACAGGGTGACCCTGGGTGGAGGGTCACTCGCTTTGAAGGTAGGGTGACCCTGGGGAGCGAGCCAACTTTTTCCCATATAAACAGTTTGGTTATTTTTGCCTCGCCTACCAGGGACAAGTTGACACATACGGAGCATGCGCAAACGCTAAAATCAGCAAAAACAAAATTGCAGATAAATTGAAATGGAAGTCGGCGGTAAATTAGTCCAAAAAATGGTGTTGGTTGACGATTCAGCGTTCCTGATTTTGGAAAAAGCAGCCATAATAGATGTTTCAAAACAACTCTCGCCAGTCTTTTGAACCGAGAGGGCCAAGTTTTGGCTCGGTCAACAGGGACAACTTTCTCATCTAAACGCTCGGCAAAAGATGGCTCGGGGGAGAGGGTAACCCTCCTACCAGGGACAACTCCCCTCCATATAAATAGGCCCTAAAGGCACACGAAAATATGTCGCTCTTATATGTACCACCAACTAAACAGCTTGTTCCAAGCAGTAGACACATGTACACATATCATAACTGTTTTCTTATAATCCAGGGTGAGCATGTGTTCACCTTCGGCGCTGAACAGTACGACAATGTGAAGAACAACTTATCGAAACGTAACCACATAATGACTACACCAAACTCCTGAACAGTTTACTGATGCGGGTGGGTAAGTTTGTTTGATATGATTCCCTTGGAAAATTTGACTAAAATCAGAATCTGAATCGGCAAAACTACAGAAACGGTACAAGAAAAACGCGAAATAGAAGAACATAGGAAGGCCAGCGTCTTGACAGAAAATAGGTTTTATTCGAAGCAACTCAAATGTAAACCGTCCTGACCAGAAGGAATCCTAGTCGGCGCTAACTTTGACGTGCGAGCTTGCGTCAGATTTGAGCCGGGTGGCCAAACGGGCTCCCAAATCTTAAAAAAATCAAAGTACAGTTTTTCGTCCTGATTATTGATGTGTGCGTGGCTATACTAAAATGAAGAGCACCAGAAATTTGAGCTGCACCAGAGCGGACACAAGGTATTTACAAAATAGTCAGTCTGGCCAAGCGGTGTCACAATTTGACGCAAGTTACTATCTTGGGCTTTTGATATTATAATTGTTTTACTGTAAAGAGGATAACCTTTCTGCAAACCTGGAGTGAGTATAATACAACAAATGTACAATAATGTACAAACTGTCTTGTCTATCGACTGTCACTGAAAGCCGTTTGTCACTCCCAAGAATAACTGGTCATAACTCCTTTACTTTTCATGCTTCTCAAGAAACATTACACTACATAACAACAGTTCAAACGTCCGATGGCTACAGAAGAGAGGTACAGTAAGCTATCTTGACATTTCATCTTCGTATGGTCGGTCTCGCACGATGAATTTCTTTTTACAAGTGCTTTTCGTTGAAAATTCATCAGCTCCCAGGCTCTCCGAGCGGAATCAAAGGCCCGGCTATTCGATCACGTAGCAAAGAGAGCACGTGACTTCCTAATTCTTCTTCCTGAAAATGAAAGCACAATGGAAATTACTTTTATACAGTTTTTGGGAGCAAAACGTTTCGTAACAGAATTAAATGTTACAATCCTTCATTTCTTAATTGAGTTTTTGCCTCAGTTTTTTTTTTTTCATATAGAAAGAGTTTGATTTACATGAGCATTTAAGAAACACCTCATCTGCAAACTGAGACATGCATGAATGAAGATCTGCTGGCAACACGTGTTGCCGAGGTCTTGGCTTCGTGTCATCAGCAATATATCAGACATCCAAGCCTGTATTAAGCGATCGTCCTTTGGGTATAGGTAGGTGATCGCTTAGTAAGTATTGAGCCATCACTGCTGGGTTAACAGATAAGTTTTTTCAAGAGGACTTTGTCGTAGAAATATATATTCAAATTCTACGCGGAACTTCCAAATGTTTTTTTATCAAGTTTCCAATACACTCTACTTGCATACCGCGTGCTCAAGTGTTTTCAGTTTCGTCAAACATATGATTATTATGAAACAGATCAAAAACAATAAGTCAGTCGAGACGTTGTAAAAAGATGAGTTGAGGTGAAGATTTTAGTAGTTTGGTGGTGTAATCTTACTGTTATCATCACCTGTAGTGTCCAGGAAACAAGCGCCGTACAGCTTGAACCACCATCACTTACTTCATCACTGCTTGGTGATATCTGGAACAACAACAACGTTTATTTTGTACTGTACTAAAGATACAAAAACCTAAAGATACATTATATAAATTAAAAAATAAAGACAGTAACAGGTCATCCAAAATAACTTTTAAGCTAAACTAGTTGGGGGACCTCCATCTATTGAATTAAATCAAAAAATAACAAAGAAGTTTTTGAAATTGATGAAGAATGGAAAGATAGTTCGCCCAAAATACAAAACAAAAAGGCAATTTTTTAATCTCAATCGATTCAGCGAAACTTTCATCAACTTAATAGTAACGATTGGAAATATAATAACATCAAGCCAAAGATAATATGGCGTTTAGACCAATTTGGTGAAGACTACCATTTCTGTTAAGCAAAGACTGCATACAGCAGCAGTGGTCAAGAAGAGTAACCGGTCAAAGTACGTTTTACTGATAAACTTCGTGAACCACCAACCTTGATGAGAACAGAATCCACTGACAAACAACCTTCCGCCATTCGCTGAACAGAATAGTTTGGTAGAAGTCTGAAATTCAAAAGAAGTTCACGAAAAGATCTTAGTTATTAGTAATTCTAGCCTAGAACTATAAACTGAAAGAAAGTTTGAAAGGTAAATAAACTTAAGTTGACGCCGTTTCTGATCTCGGGTTTGAACTTTTTCAATCTGCTCCTAGGTCTTCATGGTTGAACCACATACCTTTCAAGCTGAGCCTGCATTCTTTCTACAAACGCGTGATGTGGTATTGTAGTCTCCATGGTAACGGATGACGTAAAACGAAGCTTATGCTCAGTCAGTCCCAGTTCCTTCATCACTTGAGCCGGTTCCATTAATCTGACAGACTGCCAAACGAGAAACAAAGTTACACAAAGAACAGCAAACAGCTACAAATAAAGCAAAATCAAAAGAAATAGCGCAAAACTTACCGTGTCTTTCATAACTAAAACTCCTTGCAATGGTAGGTGATTATTGTGAGGAGTAAGCTTGGCTCTTTTTGTGTCTGAAAATCGATAACAAATAATGACCTCCAGCATAACTCTTTTTACTTATGAAGACAATCGACAAAGACGTGTTTTGACAAATTTGGGAAATACTCCATTAACAGTAATGATAACTGTCATAAAATTGATACTTAATCAACACACAGATCACAAGTAAAGAGAAAATAAAAGATATGTGGATGTCAAGGAGAATTGGTATGTGGACAAGAAGCTTTAAAAGGTTGAAAACTGGGAAATGACAAGCTATAAACTCAGTTGGTTGACCGATTGGGGCTTACTATTCTTTTCACTTCCAATATTACATTGATACGGTTTAGATACTCGACAAACAGACAGATTACTGCAACATAGGAGTACGTTGTATGTTGTATACGGGTTGGTGATGGAAACGTTTTCTTAAACGTTAAAACTTAACATAAATGTGGGAGTATTGGTACTCCTCCTAGATGGGATCCTAGTCCAACACAGATTACTCTCCAGTCAATGTGAGAGTGAAGTGTCTTAATAAAGAACACAGGACATCGGCCAGAGTCAGCAACGATGCCTCTGATTAAGAGATCACAATGAGTAACAACCAACCTTTTCTTTCTAAGGACGTTACTTTTCTTTTCAGCAGATCTAGAGACATGTCAACTGTGATGGTAGGAATGGTAGTCATGCACACTGTTTCACCATTTGCTGGTTTGTAGCAGTTAATGCCTAAAGGAATATGGTACAAACAGTAAAGTAATTACTTTAGTTACAAACTACTTACAAACTATTTCTACCATTTTTTTTATTTGGTACTCCTCCATTGCCAAGAGAAGTTTAATTTTCTTTCTCTTTCAGCCCCGATCTTTCTCTTTACTAATAAGCATACATTTCCTTTAATGTTAGTTTTGAGAGTTTGCTGTTTCATCAAGACATCAACTGTTGTCTTTATTATCATCACCTGATTGACAACATAAGATGGAATTAGATCCATGGGTTAACCAACAGAAATATTAAAGACAAATTTTATTAATCAATCCCCTAACATGTAATAAGCGATATTAATTATTTCTCATTTTATACTGATCATATGCCTTGATTCCCTTTTATAACTTACCAAATTCTTTCTCAATTTGCTGTTTCAAAAAATCCATCTTCCCTGCTTCTCCGTGAACCAAAACAACATTTTTGGGTTCGGCCTGAAACCAACAAAGAAATAATTAAACTGTAAGTACTTTGTTGTTGTTGCAAGATTGTTCCACAAAAATTAAAAATAAATAAATAAATAAATAAATAAATAAATAAATAAATAAAATGAACAGTGGCCCATTTAAATAAATTCCCCCCACCCCTCTTTTTTTACCACCTTCAAATACGATAATGTAAAACATTAAAACAAACAAGCTAAAAATGTTGATTTTATCAATCCAAGCTAGCCACATATTTAAACATTAAATAATGACTTCTCACTTCAAAAGACTTGGTCGTGATTTTTAGCGCACACTCAACATCCTGCTTAGGCACAATTCCAATGTTTCTAGTTGTTATTCTGACCTGGCGAATGAGTTGCATGATTCCTTTTGCATCAGCATGCGCACTGAATGACATGTACTGAACTGATAGCTTGACATCAATCTGAGAAAAGAAATGATATGCAGTTGAAAATGAGTTACCATTGTATCGATGTCAATGTTTCTGGTACAATTGTATCTTATGGTAAGTTGACAAGAGCAGGACTTTTCAAGGCAACTTACATGTACAGCAATCTATATTACGGTATCAATCAAACGTACCGTATTTACGACCTTTTAGGCCATAATGTCCTAATGTTTTGAAATACTACAAAATAACCTGAAATTATACATTTACCAATGAAAAAAATAACAAAGTTAATACCAAGCCATACTAGTAGAACAACTGTCTGCCCCTTGAAGAAAAGTTTAATTACCTCATGCAATCATGTTACATAACAGGTTTTGGAACACTTACAACACTTTTCTTGTCCAGTTCAATTTTCTTCTGTCCAGACAGCACCTTATGGCCCACAGTTCCAGCAACACAATAACCAGGAATTACAACCTATAATGCACCATACAATATTCTAAGAGGAAAGATCTCATGGATTGTATATAAACATACCAGTAAATCCACTGAATGAGAGGATAAACTGTCGTGTTATGTTATTAGACTGATAGGCCTTTATTAAACCAGGAACTCATAACCAGGCTTACACATGTTCATATTAGTGGGACTTAGGTAATAACTTTAAAATATCAATGATCATAATCACATAGTGTAGGTACAATTTTGGGATAGGATGAACAAAATGAGACTTCACAGCAACAGAGATGCAAGGAATCTTACCATGTTTTTCTCGTCTGAGGCCCATTTCTTGAAGATCTGCAGTGACAATCCAGCATGCAGCATACCAGGTGTTGCAAACACAACCTGCAAGAAAAAGGAGCACACAGTCAAACAACTGTTTATACACCAAACAAATTGATTAGTGTGTGTATATGTAACGGTAAAAATTAATCTTTGGTTTAAAATTTTTCAAACCTGTTTAATTTTTATTTTTCATTGTCTCATTTCATTATCATAATCTGAAATTATAGCAAATAAAAATCAAACCGGTTTGAACACTTTAATCCAAAGATAAATTTAAACCACAACATATGCTTAGTGATCTGTAGAAGAAATTTTAAAAGTTACAACATCAGTCTAAAATCGCTCTAGTCATCAAGTAGAAGATCAAATTCATCAACAATGAAGTTGTTTGAACACAGGCAGTAAAAATCACCCTACACTGAACTGAATGCAGAAACAGAAAACCCCAACCCTGGTATACCAGACTTGTAGGTTTGATTACATTGTTGTGATGCCATGTACATGTAAAACAATTTTCAGATCTTTTTGCACATTTTACATCCTCAGGCTGTTTATACCTTTTAGCAGGATGCATGAAATATACTAGTTGCTTTTTTATATAAAATTTATGTTTGACAGTTCTATGACACATGTTCCTTGTAAGAGATATAGCCCTAAGTTTAATTCACTGAGGATTGTGATTTAAATGACTCTTACCATTGGTCCTGGATTGTCAATATATGATCTGTCAAAAGGCTGAAAAAGAAAGTGTAAACTTTGTCAAAATTAAACTGCTGGTAAATCATATTCGGTACTTACTAAAGCATACATACTCCCCTACAAAGCTAAATATTATTATTTAAAGTGAATTTAAGAAAACATTAAATGCCATCACCAAGCTCTTTTAAAATTTATTATAAGAAAAAGAGATAAATTTCCCTTAAAAGAATTTACCACTAAAAACACATGAATACAAGAAATAAACTACATTGATTTGATGTTATACAACAGGTGAGTTGTAATAGCAGTAGTGGTATGGAAGCCTAATATATTCACTCGGCATAAAAAGCTATAAATCAGGCTTTCCAATGGGAACTTGGGTATTCCAACAAGCATTCATGGATTCCACTTAGTTTTACCTTGATGTGTTTAAAATCAAACATGTTTCTTTGGACAAAGGTGTTCTTTATTTTCTGGTTGGTCCATGTCACAAATAACTTGTAGTAATGGTTTGCCTAAGGAGAGCATTGATAGTGTGTTGATTAATATTATTTTATTGTTACACGTACTGTTGACAATGTTGCTATTAGCTACTTGATTATATGATATAATTTTATTCAAACATGTAAACTAGTGATAAATAAATAAGTAAGACCAAAAACTGTTATTTAAACCCCTTTCATATACTAGAAGTTTGATCGTGGGTCAAATAAAACCTATTTAAAAATACAGTTTTGTACCTTTTCAGTAAGCCCTGTTGAGAAATATATTGGTGCTTTTAAATTCATTCTGTCCCTGAAATACAAGAGCATGTATGAGGTCAGCTTTCATCCTTCATTTGTCAGGCTAGGAAAGCCATCACAAATATTATCCCAAGCTACATGTATAAACAGTACTGCCAATCAGAAGGTTAGAAAGCCCAGCAGTACCCCACCTATACATGACTGTGCATTCAACTGTAGTCTCCTGGTATTTATTGCAGTTTTCCATAGCTTAGTTAAGTAAATTATTGACTTTAAATGTCTTAAAAGTGGAAAAACAGTCTTCTAAAGGGCTAACTGGTGTGACTTTACTAGTAAAAGCTGTCACGACCATAGCAATAGCCACT
Organism: Oculina patagonica; assembly: GCF_052425735.1. Classification (NCBI taxonomy): domain Eukaryota; kingdom Metazoa; phylum Cnidaria; class Anthozoa; order Scleractinia; family Oculinidae; genus Oculina; species Oculina patagonica. The sequence continues at coordinate 22,730,127 of NC_135763.1, read as the reverse complement.
AACTAAAGGTAAATAGTTAATGTTTTGTGAATCCTTGAATTATCCTACCAATATGTTTCCAATAAAATGCAAAGTTCCTGAGCTCGTCCCAAAGCAAACACTGGAATTAACACCTGCAAAATTCAAAATACAAAATGAAATCAGAGAACCAAGTACTGTGCTTACATACGTTGTAAGGTACGTATCCATGAAATAAATCACCTTGATATTTTTTCAGTATTATTTTAGAGTCTTACCTTTCCACCCTTGTCCATAGATTCATGAACCTTCTTCAAAAAATCCCTCTCTCTGCATCTGAGTGATATAAAGCATTTCATGCAACATTGATTGAAACAATGTGGTTTAAATTCATCTTTGGTTCAAATTTTTATTTTATTTTCCATTTTTGCTTATTCATTATCACAAATATCTGAAACAAAAGGAAATAAAAATCAAACTGGTTTGAAAACTTTTACAGTGCGACACGTCTTACCATGGCCACCCAACAAACTTTTTTACAAGTGTAGTCTTGTTATATTTATTTTTACTTTTTTGACTGCGTTTTGTCAATAAATGCATATGTAACAAGTATTTATTTGATTGTATTAAACTTTGCAGAGGGTGAGAGGCATGTTCGTCAAACAAATAATAATATTACAAGAGCATACTTGTAAAAAAGATTGTTGGGTGGCCACAGTAAGGCGCCTCACACTGTAAACCAAAGATATAATTTAAATATAGCCCTATGCAATTTAACTATTATACTCAACAAAATCCAAGCATGTGTTATATGATCATAAACTTTTATTAGTTTGTCTTTAAAGTTACCTAAATTAAAAACATATTTTGAAGCTGTAGGACTATTTGTACCTTACTTGATTTTCAAAATGTAACACTACAAATCATTATACTGTCTGTACATTTGTGTACTTTAAAATGTAAACAACCTCTTTGAGTCCCTGATAGTTGTGGCATAAGTTGATTCAGTTATGAGTACATCTGGCCTACATTTGTCAATCCAAGCTGCCCTACAAATAAATAAAAAAAGACCAATAAGGTACAAACAAACAATACTCATGTTATTACATGAGCATCTGATAGCTGAGATTAGCAATGTCCAGAGTGAGAGATCATCTAAATCTAACACACTGTGTTCACCATGCTATGACATCAAAACACATGGGAGAAAGGTTTAGCCAACTTTTTAAGCAGGGGGCAAGACGTACTGGTAATAATAGGCAAATAAACAGACAGTTTAAATACTTGTAAACATGTTAAATTGGGCTACCAGTGAGCCACTAAAATCAGTTGTTTGGGGTCCCAAAAAACAGTGGCCATAATGAGTTAAAATAACAATTATGCTGACAAACAATTTACTTAATATTTAATTGAAGTGTTTGTACCATGTAAGAGCCAGCATCCAGTTCTAATGAAACCCCTTAAATTAAGAATATAACACACTATGCTTCTTACCCCAGATGTCTGTCAGGTGTCATGTTGTAGTCACCCTGAGGGAAGGTAAACAATAGTGAATGTTAGAGCGGTTTTCACTTGAGTGTCGAAAGTAATTTGCGTTTGCTTTGGTTTTGCGTTCACTACGCTTAGTGATTGGTTTAAAAATTTCGCGCCACTTTCTCGGCCAATCAGGAGTGAAACCAAAACCAATCGTGACTTTCTCGAGCACGTTTCCCCGCGCTTCGTGCCAACTACATGTATTTGCTTTGAGTTTTGATTGGTTCACTGGATTATCTGTGTCCTTTGTGATTGGCCAGAGTAATTACTTTGGTTTTGGTTTTACGACACTCAATTGAAAACTGCTCTACCCAGCATAAACAAGAGTCAAAAGAATTACCAGGAGAATTTGTCACTCTATATGAAGGATTGTCCATTGAAAAATTCCCACTAGCCACCTTTTTGCTGCCTTTTACAGTAAGATTACTGGTAGTTAGATTTTCTTTGAATCCAGTGAACACTTTCTTCTTCAACTTTGGGTGCCTGATCTTTTATTGTCTTTGAAAAAATTAGGCAATGTCAACAAGATACCCAGAGTAGCAGCTATCTGTAGTAAGGAATTGACTTCAATTCACTGGCAAGCTAGGCAAGGGTGGCATTGAACTGAGCAAGTGTCAGAGCTCAGGTTTTAGCCAGGTAAAGTGTTAATACTCACAGTATACACCAGTGACTCTGTTCCAACTCTCATGTGAAACATGGCTGCTCCCAGCACATGACCAGCATAATATGCCTTGATTTCTAACTCATCATCAACCTGTTCATCACAACAAAAACCAATTTCAGATAACAAGCATGACAATAATTCAGGACAAAACAAGCACAGATTGTAAAAACATAACATGACGACCTCAGCCAGGAATTGAACCCAGACTGCTTCTTCCTGAGTCCAGTGTACTGACAAGAGGGACCAGTAGGCCACCACACCTCCCACAACACTCTCCAAACAAAAATAAATCATCTGTTGTTGTTTACCTTTACTGTCTGGTGTAGGTTAACAGTGATGACCTTTTTCATACAATCTTTGATCATCTGGAAAATAAGGTACAAGATCTATACCGATAAACGATAAATGTTGGTGATGTATCAGAACACATTCTGAATTATAATTTATTTTTCATCTTCTTCACTTCGACATTTTTTTTTTCAAGTACCAAACTATTATTTTAAGTACAATTGTGCGATTGCAGGATTTTTTACTCTTATATATTTTTTTAGTATTTTTTGTGTATGATTATAAAATTAACCAAATTTATTGCCAACGAGTCAGGCCTTCTGGAAGACCAGAAGGCCTGACGAGGCGGCAGAATATAGAGCCGCGAGAAGATTTGTATATGCGAAAAAAATCTCAGAAACACTCCAAATGTCGAGTAATGTAAGTAATGTAATGTAATGTAAGGTAGATCGTGACGACACAATTTCTGATGTTTTTAGCCAATCCGTTCAGCAGAATCTGTTCAGCACGTGCACACTTTGTTGTAGTTTGGCCAATCAGCGCGCTACTAATTTGTTCAGCACGTGCATGATTCATTGGCAACTAAAATTCCCAGACAAGATGTGTCTCAGATAACAAAGAGGTTTCAATCTGTTCCCTTCAAAAAGCCAAATCCCGAACTAGAGATTAAAATACGAAAGAAACTTGAATTAAACTTTGTTTACAATTCAATTTCATTTAAGATGAAGGCAAGAAATGCATTCCAAAGCTTCAAGATTTCCAAGGCTTCGAAAATTTCGAAGTCATACAAATTTGCATGCGTAATTAGGTCTGGCTAAGTAAACAACACGGATTTTATCGATCAGAAGGGAGTTTTATTTCGTTTCTCGAATTTATAAAATAAATACCCTATACTGTATTTTTTCCTGGATTGACCGGCGCTTTTTCTCGGGAAACAGGGCCTTTAATTTTCCTAAAAGCTGGTTGCCCGAACGCAATTTGCAGTGTCTCAACAACAACAATTCAACGTGACATTTGAGACATCACACAATGCGCGTGATGAATTATTCTTGGAATAATAAAGTAAACTTGTTCCATCTTTGGCCACAAACTTGTCCGACCAGGCTTTTACCTTTTAAAACCTCAAATTTTTTGAATACTTATGTGCTGAATGGATTTAACTGCAGTGTGGAAAGTTTGAAATGCTTTGTTTTGGCAAATCTTTGTAAAAGTTTGCTTTTTGTTTTGTAATTTATTTTCCATGTTCAGTGGCTTATAGCCACTTTGATTAAGACCTATAGGACTTTAAAACAGTGGAAACCTTTCCAAAATAGCGGCATCGGACAACAATGGCTTGAAACTCTCAAATAGCATGAAGTTTACAAGATTTCTCACTAAATCTTCACTACTTTGGTATTATTTTAGAACTTTTCAAGATTTTCAAAGAAAACGCGCAATGTTTATTGATCGACCAAAATCATAAAGCGTTGTACTCGTTGGCATTTCTACCGATAGGTATCACTAGTAATGTAACATATGTAGCTGGAAATCCATGTGCTGTCAGAAAACTAAAAAACACAAATTTATAAACTTTTTTATCCTGTGGGCTCCGTAACCATATATATTATGCCAACAACACATTTATCACTGTGGTTGCAGTTGACAAATGCAACCACATTCATTCACTCACTCATTCCTGGAAAAACAGGAAGAGCAAAAAAAGAGAACCCTGATTCAACTACAAGAAGTCCAAAACAAATAATTATTGTCAACATTCAAAAAACCCCAAAATGGTCCAAAGTTGTTTCTGAGTACCACATAATTATTTGTGAGAGACAGTCACTGAGAGACTACACTAACCTGTGAAGTAAAGAAATTGGTCTCCCCTTTTCTTTCAACTGTGATTTTCCTGTAATCCTCCTGTTCAAATAAAACACAAAGACAGGCTGTAAGTTTGCAACCAATTACATTGCAGTAATATGGTCTTCCCTTTAAAATAATTATGGACTTAAATTTAAATGCAACATTTGTTATAATTTTACCCTATAATCTTATTGGTCAACATATCTATTAAATGGCCAGATATAAAATTAATAAGTAAATAACACAACATATAATTACATGTGAGCAAAAACTTGATTCTTACCAATAGGATGGGACATATAGCCTTAGTTGGGTGGGTCATGTAAATAGGTCCATCATACCCAACCATCTCTGAGAAATATGGTAAAGCACCGCAGTGATCCAAGTGAAAGTGGCTAAAGAATGAAGCACACTTGAGAACATTAATAAAAATTTTCATACTTTCAAAGGCAATGAATGATCTATTATTTGCATGTCTTGTCAAAAACTTCAATGCTGAAATCTTAAAATAATATGCTTCTCAGCAGGGAATTAATTGAAAATAAAGATACTAAACCTAAACAAATTTGAACCACTTAGTAGCAAATTACTGACTTCAAGTTGATAAAAATAATTAAATTAACCACCATTAGCCCTTTGTGGTACATTTAGAAAAAGATGTTCCAAAGAGTAAATGCTTGACAGGTCAGCTTTCCAAAATTAATTTCCTGGTTAATTTCACCTTTATCAACTTCAAGTTAATACAGAGCTAAGTATGCTGACATGGCACAGTTAGTTTCTTGAAACTGATAATAATAATAATAATTAATAATTAATTTAATTAATAATAATAATCTTTTATTAGGAAGCCTTCATTCACTATACAGTGGTTTTCAGAAAGGTCCTAACTAAGATTAAAAATACTTAATAAGACTATATACAATAAAACGAAAAATACCTAAGAATTAAAAACTATTATTAAAAACTAACTTGAATACAAAAGAAAGAATTAACTAAAAAACCTACTTAGAACGCTACGCTTAAAATTTACAAAATCAAGTGCATTTCTGGTGTCTCTGTCTAGGTTATTCCAGTCTTTCAGAGAGTGATAACACACTCTCTGCTTTCCCCAATTTTTGGTTACATGAGGTAGCCTAAGCATGTATTTATTCCTTGTGTTATAGCTATGAATGTCCCTGTTAGCTAGTAACTCCATAGAGTGATCCATAAGTCCATTTATACACTTATAAACATATATACAGCGATGATAAAATCTACGTTGTTCTAGGTTAAGCCACTTTAAAGCTACGAGGGCATCAGAAGCTGACGAATAAAGTGGTCTGTCCAGGATGATTTTCGCGGCTTTGTTTTGTAAAACCTGTAGGTCATTCATAAGCTCCATATTGTTCTTGTCGCCCCACACAAGATCAGCATAATCAAAAATTGGTAAAACAAGGCTGTTGTAGAAAAGTAGGCGAGCGGTAAAAGGTAACAAATGTTTGATCCTACGTAAAAGACCAAGTCGCTGATTTACTTTAGAAATTACATACTCTACATGATCAGACCATGTGAAGTCTGAGGCCAGCTTAATCCCTAAATATTTAAACGTACTAACACTATCTAATTTACAATCAAAAATAGATAGAGACATCAAAGTTTGAGCTTAATAAGAGAAAACTACCAGGGGCATGTATTGTTGTTGAATGTATGATATATTAAACACTCTGATCAAGTTGTAAATTATTGAGATAGAGGCTCAAATAACCTGATTATCACACAATCCAGATGCTGTGTCAAGCGCCCTGCTCTGGTGATGTACGAGAAATCAGGGAAGCGTCTCTGTAAAAAAAAACTTTGATTAGACCAGGGCTTGAATAAAGGGCCGTCCAGTTGTCTTGGATTTTCCTAACTGGTGAGTAACTTTTCATGTTCACTCGCCTGATGGACAAGGACAGCCCAGGCAGACCATTTGTTTAACTAAATCATAAAAAGTAAACTTAGACCAGCATGCAACTACATGTACCACAGGTAAGCACAATTTGAGAGGTGCTTGTCCGATGGGCAAACTTGAATTCCACCCCTGAACATGTACAATCACAATAATCTTACAATATTTTCCCCACTCTTCTACTTTTCCTACTCTTTTACTCTTATCTCCTGAACAGTCTTTACAATGTTGTCCAGCTACTTCTCAGTGTACATGGGACAGTGCAAGTGAGTCCCAGTTATAACTTCTGCCTAACTTTTGACTTTTACCTTACTGTAACTTCCTAGACTGTGATTACATGTATCTCAGAAATTACCCTCTAAACATAGTTTATAATTCTGATATTAATTTTGCTTCATGCCTGCAACTATTTCAAATGATAGGAAACAATTGAATCACTTTTGAGTTGAGGGAATTAAAAGGTGAAGATTTGAACCAATGACATGATGCCATGAGATGAATCAGAAAATACCTCGTCATTATATCCCATATGCATTCCACAGTCCAGCATGATATTCTTTCCACCAATAGTCACAAGAATGCAGCTGCGGCCAACATCTTTGAGATTAAAAATAAGAACCAATTTTATTGTATAAGGCAGGAATGACATATTTTTTTAACATATGAAGTAATAATTGCTAACTAAAGATAACTGTACACAAATTAGGTAAAAAAACTTAGAAAGGGACCTTAAACATTGTTAGTAGAATTAAAAAAAGATAAAGTCTGCATTCAAGACTAGTGACCTATCAGGCCAGAGCTTATTCAGGTTTCTGCAACTTAAAGCAACTAGGAGTATTTCTACTCCTCCCTGAAGGGGATACTAGTCCATTGCAGGGTTACCCCCAGGATTAAATTTGCTGATACCCATTTATACACCTGGCTGGAGAAAGGCACTGTGAGAGAAGTGTCTTGCCCAAGAACACAACACAGTGCCTCTGCCAGGGCTTGAACCTAGATCACTTGATCCAGAGTCCAGCATACTGACCATTTGGCTTATAAAATTCATGTACATTTGCCTTAAAGAAATGTCTAGAAGATTTTGCTCCTTGAAAGGTCAAGCAATAACTCATAAACTAAACATGTATCACACAATACATACCCTGTCCAGCTCCTGAAAAAATTGTCCCAAATTGTGAATATTTAAGAAATAAATAAAGAAAAGCAAATTAGAAAAGAGTATAGAAAATGAGAATACCTTGAACTGCATTTTTACAAAAAGTTACCGGTATATTTATTTATTTTACTTAAAAATCAATTAACAATAACAAGGACTTAAATGTTCATGTTATTTATATACCATTCAAATATTGAATTTGAAGGAATGCCCCCCTTTCTCTCACTCTATGCAGACATTCAGTTACTGGAAGATTTTATATTTGCCACACCTGGAGAGATGGGATTTGGTATTTGTGATTAAATGTTGTGGGTGTCAACTCTTCCTTACTGGTTGAAATCCATGATCAATATCAGAAGTGAGCAGAAGATCACTTTTAGACAATGTCAGGGGGCAAAGTGCAGTTTTTGGTTACCTTTTGTGGCAGAGTACATCACACATATGTGAGACTTTCTTTTCATAAATTATTGATCCATAATCTCTACTTATACAACATTCCTAATGAATTTTCCCTGGATTTTATTTTTTCACTAAGTTGATCGCCATCAGTTGCCATAACCATTAAAACAATTGGCAATTGATATGTATTAAAATGTATTGTATCAATATCTGATTTGATTTCTATCAAGTGACCATGCTTGGCATTTAACATGCAGCCTACACGTAGCATCAATGTTGCAGCCTTTGATAGGTACATTCCTGTATGATATGCGTATCCTTTTACACATGTCACTAGTGATGTGAGTCAAATCACTGAAGCTATGTATCTGTGCCTTTAGGCATCAAAACATGAAGACAAAATGTGTGGTTCCGAGAAAATATCCATACTCTTCCAATGGAAGGTAGGGAATTCAAACCAAAAAACCCTTCGTGGGATTGGTATGGATATTTTCTGGAACAACACAATGATAACTCAAATTAAGCCCCCCTATAAGTATATTAAATGCCATATATACTTCCAAATGCCTCTGTGCACGTCATGCACATAAGATTTTGTCCAACATATAACTCATATACTACATATGTAGCTATAGTTGTACTGTGCCAGAGGTACTTGTCAGACACTTAGCTAGACTTGGGCTATTAACCCAAATAAAACACCTGGGATGGAGCCGTGGAATTATCTATTGTTCTTACGGATGGGAATGCGAACAACCCAAAATTCAAAGCTTATAATGCATCACCGGATTTTTCAAATTTTTTATACAAAATAACTGCAGAATACCCTGCTACATTGAGCCCTTTACTGAAAATAGGTGGCTACGCGGTACGCAGTGAGTAATAAATACAACACTGGAAGTTATCTTTTTCGCTGGCTATGCGGTACGCGGTACGCAGTGAGTAATAAATGCAAGACTGCAAGTTATCTTTTTTGCTGGCTATGTGGCATGCGGTACGTAGTGAGTAATGAATGCAAGAGTACAAGACTTAAGTTGTCTTTGTCACTGGCTATGCGGTACGCAGTGGTCTTGATGTTTGTCATAGCTTAAAGCTCTTGTTTCCCCCTCATGGATTAAAGAACGAGGTATATTCATGTGAAGCGCACTTGTTTTGACTCATGGCAGAAACCCATAAGGGTTGAAATGTGTAACTCCCTATGATTCGCATTGTACAAAGCGTTTGCACATTCATTTCTATTAAGTACCATAATTGGAAAATCAGGAGAAAAACTTAGCTAATCAAAATTTCAATATTTGGATTAAATTCACAGCGTGCACTAGCTCACGCTCAATGGCGTAATCTTGTTTTTGAACAAGCTTGGTTGAATAAAGTTGAATTTGGTTAAATTCTCCTGTTTTATAACCGTCATTAAGTACACTGAGAGGAAAACATCACATGGATATGTTGTGGTTTAATTTTATCTATGATTTAAAATTTTTGAAACCAGTTTGATTTTTATTTCCCTTTGTTTCAGATTATGATAATGAACATAAGACAATGAAAAATAAAAATCAAGCTGGTTTGAAAAATTTTAAACCAAATATAAAATTGAACCACAACAGATACACTTTATGAATTTCTTTAGTTTCTGTAAGAAATTTACGGCGTTTAGGTCAAATTCAAGTAACTCACTGCAAAACCGAAAATGTTGTTTCGTGTGTCATTACGTGCATAAAGCATTCGCGCACAAATTCTTCGTGTTACCAAATATGGTACTTGGCAAAACTGAATATTAAAACGCTGTGAACGCTCATTACATGTTTCAACCCTTATGAGTTTCTGCTCATAGATTAAAGAACAAGGTATATTCATGTGTCAATTCATGTTTTACTCACCCGGCACGTGGTGACTCACCACGTACCGCGTACCACATAGCCAGCACATAACTTGAACTTTATGCACCTATCAATGGTTTGCCCCAGGATGGGGGGGGGGGGGGGGGCAACCCACAGGAATTTGACATCGTGAAGCTCTCCCAGGGTAGGGATTTTGACATCTTAAATGGTCTGTTGGGTTAGAAATTTTAGAGGAGATATGTGAAATTTGACATTCACTAGATGCCCAGGCCCTATCCCCCACCAGGGGGCAAGGAACTAAGAGAGGTGCCCAGGGCTTCCAAAAAGTATCAAATTCCCCTGGGGTTGCCCCCCCATCTTGGGGCAAACCATTGATAGGTGCATTAATTAATTAGTTTCTGCGTACCGTGTAGCCGGCTACGTGGAATTTAATTCGAGTGGCAGGGTACTGCAGTTAATCCATACAAAATAATCTAACCAAAAACCTAAAATACATACCTAAAGGAACCACCTTGATTTCTGGCATATTGTCGCAAAATAGACGCTAGCCCTGAATGAAATTACATCATTTAAATTTTCCAAGGTTCAAATGGAAATCAAGGAGCTGAAAAGGCCGCCATCGCCGCCATATTGGAAATGACCATTTAGTGGTCAGCGTCATACCCTTCCGAAGGTATGAGCGGGGATTACTTTGCAGACGTAAAACCGCTTTAGAAAGGGCGGGCGCAAAGTCGAAAGTGAAAATAGCGGATGAATTCCAAACAAGCCGGCCGGTGTAAAATAGCTCATGAATTATTTGCGAAAAGGAGTTAGGACGTGTGTATCTTGCCCAAACTGTAATATCTTGAGCCATTATGACTGAGAGGAAGTTTCACTTGCGTATTGTACTCGACGCCTTCAAAAACACTCTACAAGAAGACGGAAATCTAGTGATGGACGAATATATCCGAGGCTATGACGAACTTTGTGTATTTTTCGATATGCTTGGAACGGTTTTTGGATTCATCACATCCGACGTCAGAGAGAAAATCGGAATCCTTCAAGAGCACCGCAGATCAGAGTCTGGAGATAAGTATGTTATAGTGCAGTCAATGTTTGAGTTTGAAATCGCCAATGATTTGACACAAAAGAAAACACCCCCCTTGTCTGGATCAAGGACGCTTCTAAGATTACACCGGGCTCTAGCGTTTACGATGCTTTTCATGAAAAAGTTGAGTGAGTCATCAGACAATGATTCTTCGTCGTCCATGGCTTCAGATGCTTATAATCAGTCTTTGGCAAACTTTCATCCTTGGCTAATCCGTAAGGCTGCCGTATGGGCCATGTACACTTTACCAAATGTCGGGGATTTAACCAAGAAAATATCAGCGCCAAATATGGATAAAGACGAAGCCAAGCGGTTGTTAAAAGAGGTTACAGAGGTGATAAAACCTGTTTATGATATCACTGAGGAACTTTATACGAGTCACGATCTTCATGGCCTTCCATGATCATAAGCTGTCATCCATTGTAGTGGGTATTTAGACTACCGGTAATTAAATTAAAATATATATTAATTTTTTTTCCATAATACTTTTTGTGAATTAAATTTTGACGTATCATGGTATTACTCACGGTTTGATTTGGCCCTGCTTACAAGGAGGTAGGGTAACCTTACTGCCAGGAAAACCCTAGCAAAAGTATTACGTAAGTTAGCCTGGGTTTACAAGCAAAGAGGGTCGTACCTAGGATTTTTTGTCTGCGGGGGCAAGTTTTCCTGGCGCTGGTAACTGGATTTTTCTAGTTTAGTTTTTCTTTATTTTCTTTAGTTTTCTTTGTTTTTTAGTTTTCCCGGCAGGGGCAACTGCCCCCTCCCCCCCCCCCCTTGCCCCTGCTAGGTACATGTACCTAGCAGGGGCAAAAGCCCTAGCAAAACTTTTCAGGTAGGGTAACCCAACCCTCTGGGACAACTGATGCATATATGCTTCAGTTAACGTTGTAAATAAAGCAACAGAATAGATGATAACCTTTATGTCAAAAGCTATATTGCTTTTTTATCACAGTTTCAGTTTCAGTAAAATCAGATTTCAATTTCTAAGCTCAGTAAAATCCCAAATGCTATTTTTTTAAGTTTGGAACACATTTGTCAGAGAAACTAAAAATAATTATGGTCCCGGTAATTGAATACCGTAAAATTCCGGTTATAAGCCCTGGGCTTATACAACTTCATGAGGGTTTTTGGGTGGGCTTATAAGTGGAGGGGCTTATATCCGGGAGGGCTTATAAGCGAAAAAAAAAAAAACGTTTCAAAACAGGCCACGGGAGTGTTGATCGGAATGCGTTTTTTAGTTAAAAACGCATAATAAAGCAACATTTAGCCCTTTTCGGTACTCTCATCTGGCAGAGGGGGGGTTTATATCCGGGGGGGGGGGGTGGGGGGTTATAATCGGATGTATTTTTTTGTTTCCAGGTAGATGGGCCTATAACCGGGGGGGCTTATAACCGGAATTTTACGGTATGCAGCAACAGTGGTAGCAAACATTTCTATCAAAAACTTTATTGCAAAAAGCTGTTATTCAAAAATAATTTCTTTCCATAGCAAATACAAATTTTTAATGACAATGATAATTTCTTGGTTGTTGATTTTGTCAGTATTTTTACCATATCCTGCTTCTTGGAGCCAAAATAAAGTTGTACTGAGTAGGTTAGTTGTCCCTAGCAGCGTGTTTATAAGGCAGCTAGGGTTACCCTGGTGTGGGGGTAACCCTTAGCTTACCAAGTGCTACGGTTACCCTAGCACCAGGGGAACCCTAACTGCCTTGTAAACTTGTCATTGGTAAATCATTTATTTCTTGCAGTAATAAATTCACGTCAGTAGGGTGCTTGAACCCTTAATTTTGCTATACAGAAAAGAACAACACTGTCTTCACACAAAGTAGTTTTTAAAAGAAAAGTCAAGTCTCCAGTTATTAAAAACTACTCGAATTACATCTGCCCTAAAACTCAATGACATTTACAAAATACAAGTTGGTTTCCTTTTCAGTTCATATATCTTGTTGGGTTTTCTTAATATTGAAATATGAAAAATGCAGTATACATGTTATGTAGATGCAGTTCAATGTCGGGTAATCAAATTAAAGTTGTCAAGTCTTTTTTGTCACAACGTAAAATTTCCTTATTCTTGTGTTACCATACTTGAAGTTTGTTTACAGTTTTCTGTTTCTATGGAGGTGTTGACCTCCTTTCGAAGTCAAAATAAAAGAAAAAAACATTAAATCAGACTGTTGGCCAGCTTCAACTTTATACTGTCGAGTCTTTTCTTTTTAAAAAGGAATGTCTACGATAGATGAAGTTTTATTCCGACCAGAGAAGATGGGGTTTGGCATAGGCAGATTAAGAGGGGCTTGGTGGGCAGCATTCTCCTTTATTTGGGAAAATATTTCTAGGCTGGGCCTCACATGCAACTGCTACAGGCTCTTGTCTGAACTTACTGGGTCTGCCCCTGACTACCCTAATGCTTAAACCCTCATTTGCTGCTTTGGGGTGCTAGAAACTTGAGGGACATCCTCTGGGAATCTTGTAGTTTCTTTCACAGCCATGCAGACTGTTGGCCAGCCAGAAGAGTTGTGTAACAATCTACATTCCGAATAACAATCTAAATGGATACAAATTGAATACTTTACTTGCATTGACATATTTTAATTCATTTAACAAGCAAAACTTTACAATAAATTATTTCTGATTTACCAACAAAAAAAGCTACCTGCTCCGTAGCAATATTAAAACTTACAAATTGCAACTATTACATTGTAACATAATACATTGATACCTTAAGCTACCTGGTAGCAGCATGGAAACTTACAAATGTTGACTATTACATTGTAACAGTATACTGCAAGCATTAAGAAACATTAATTTTAACAAAAGCTTAAGCACTTATTACTTCAACCTCATAAAAAAACTGAGGTTATTTCTGATACACACTGTAAACTACAAGACTAAATTTTCTTCGCTTCTTTGGAAATAGGTCACAGCAAATGCCAAATACTTCAAATTTCTTTGCATGTTATAAATAACAAGGTATTACATACCAGCAAACTGCATCATAGAGCTTAAAATAATTGTTACTAACAGTCATCTAATAACTGTAAACTATTGAAACACCTCCATCATACGAAGGGTCACTAAAAACACTTAAGGTTTATCATTACATTAAACTGAATATCAGGTTTTATGTTGTTTGTTTGTAGTTGTGCATACACAGTATGCATAATATAAAATCTTGAAAACAAAATTGTACAATACCTATAAATTTCCCTTCCGTAGAAGGGTTTCATAGACTGATTATATAATTTGCTTCTCAAAATCTTTGAGGATTAAATCGATACGATTCATCAAGTGGCTAACTGCCAAAAGACTGCTTGATACAAGCTACAAAGAACGTTACCAAAGTAACACAACTGAACGTTACACAACGTTTTGGGTCTCAACAAAAACTAACTAGTACTGAAAAAGTGCACTGAAATCAAGAGATCCAGCAAGTAAACCATCTTCAACTGAAGAGGCAACAAGCGAATCTTCGACTTCAGGTGACATAATAGCTTCTCCATACACTGAATCTTCCACAAATTCTTCAGATTTCTTTTCCATTGGATCATAGCCCAGGATCTTTGGGATGTCGCACAAAAACCGGTACACATATCTTTTCCCATGAACCTTCTCAATGACTGAATTGCCATAGTAGTAGCGGATACCACGGCTCAGTTTCTCGTAGTTCATGGTAGGCTTGTTTTTCTTCTTCCCCCACAACTTTGCCACTGTTGCGGGTTGTAGGATTTTGAACTCGTAGTCATCATCATGTGTCCACCTGATCATTTTTGAACAGTCAGGTGAAGTAACCAGCTCAAGTAAGAACTGCCACAGTTGGATTGGACCTTCACCTACAGGAACCAACAAGAAACCATTTTTCGAATATTTGATTTACAAAATATAACCTTTTGGTTTTTGATAGCCTGCAGTGCAGGCGCTTTCTGTGGGCACATGTACTACTAGTTCGCGATCAAGTAGATTTGCCGCCATGTTGGATGAGGGCAGAGAGAGTTGTTCTTTTCAGCCTCACTCCTATTCCCTAGAGTAAAAATCCAAGATGGCACCCACCCGATCAAAATGTGTTCGAATATGCTCGCTTAATACGCCTGCTTCGCAGGCAAGGTTATTTAACAAGTATGTACTATAAAAATTGTATGGACTGAATTTATTTTTATTAATTTTACATGTATAGCCATTAAATGGAAAGCACACAAACCAAATAACATGAAAAGAAAAAACTGGGAAAAACTGGGAAGTTGTTATATCAATTCTTCTGACTTCCAATTAACAAACTTGCACTACTTGTTTTACTGACCTCGATATTTCACCAGTGGCCTTGGCCCACGCTTTCTTCGTTTTGTTGGCTTTTGTGGTGTAGCTGATGGTTCTGTAAGTAAATAAAACTATTTAGTTCTCAGAAAGAGACACAAAAACATTTTTAGGTTAAAGTTAATGCATCTTGAAAGAAAACTCAAAGTTACCTTGTTTAATATAAATCTGTTTTCCAGTTTCTCTGGGTAATAAGGATGACCCTGCAGAAGAACTCATGCTTTCCAAGAATTCTAAATGAAAAGTAGCATACACTTACTTATAGATGACATGTAAATGGTTACACAAAATTCATACCTAATTAGAGGTAGTGAATGGTCCTTCAAAAAAATTCGTGTTGCGCAAAATTTTAGCCAAATTTCAGGGGTCTCGTCGTCTCGAATTTTTCTTTGACGTCTTCTCGTGGTCTCGCTTTCTTTTGAAAGCTAAAAAGGTCTCGGGATGGCAGAAAAGATGCCAGTCTGGCTGCTCACAAAGTCTCGCATTTACCATTCAACACCCCTCTAATTTCTTCTTAGAATTTCAATAAAAACTAATCAACCACTGAATATAATTTACAAACAAATTCTCGAAAGTACAGTGTAATAACTACAGAAATGTGTGGTAATCAATATGTGATTTTCACCAACCATCGATGTATTCAAGGTCACTAATGTCACTCTGTATGCCTTCATCAGTGCTGGAGGTGTTTGAACCAGCTTCACTGATGGACGGGCTGTGAGGACCTGGGCTGCTAACAGATGAACTGTACACTGAGTCGCCGCAAACTGGGGACTCTGGGGCCTCACTTTTAATTGTCATAATGCAGCTGGGTGGGTGTGGTGTGTTGGACGCCTCATCCAGCAGGTTGAATAGGACTGTAGGATCTGGAAGTTGATCGATATCTACAAAATGGTAAAAACAATTTACCTGTGTATGCATCTTAAACAAATTAATGTTATAAATATGATTACAAATCTTGTGTTTTTAGGTTCAACACATATTGGAACCTAGTTCAGTGGAACCCCGATATAACGATATGCCAAGGGGGCAGTAAAAGTATATCGTTATTTCGAGGAACCGTTATATCGGGGTTCCGTCCCATACATTTTACTATTGCCGGGACATAACATATTCATCGTTCAAGGAACCGTTATATCGGGGTTCCGTCCCATACATTTTACTATTGCCGGGACATAACATATTCATCGTTATATCTGGAATATCGTTATATCGAAGATCGTTATATCGGGGTTCCACAGTTGTATTAATGACCTAGCTGTCATGGGTCTCTTTTGTACTTCAGCGGTAAAATATCAGACCAGTGAACAGAAGGTAATACATTTGATGCCTGTTGGAGTAACTTGGAAAGATATTTTTTGAGTACTTAATTAGCTTGTGTCACTAACTGATTGACAATGATATGTTATTTTTGCCTTTACCCCACCTGGTCACCTCACAATGAAGACATGTAATCAATCAATTAACCAATCCATCAGTCCATCAATCTAGTTATCTACCTGTCTATATAGATCTATAGTATCCACATCTACATGTATCATGCAATACGCTAATTAATTTTGGTGGAAAAATTAGAAGAAAAAAAAACGCTGAAAAATCCCTATTAAAATCGTGCAGTAGCGATGTAACTGGACAGTAAAGCTGCTTTTTGGCTCAGACGTCTTGACCGAGGATACAGTCTTTGTCAAGCAGCACTCATTATCATATCAACAAAAATTGACAGAATATGAGGCCCCCTCAAAGCGGAGGCTAGTGTGGGCGGCGCCTCGAGCTCTAAAGAGGGAAAAATAAATTTTACATACCAAGATATCCAAGAAAAAAAAAAAAAAAACAAATGTGCATCTCCAGGAAGTCTTAGTAAACAGGTGTAAATTACAAGCTAAGCGAAAGTCATGAAACGCTTTCGAAACCTATGCATATTAGATAAACGCTGCTGGGGGACGAAAAATAAGTTTCTAAAACTGGAAAAAACGTGAAAAAAAAAAGAAATAAGCAAATAAATAAATTTAGCGATATAAAGTACCTCTACATCTCTCTGGATCGTTATTGAAAGCCGGGTTGTCTGAAATTCCATTAAAAAGAGCCTCCACCTCATCTCCCCCAAATCCGTACAGCTCATCCAAGAACATCTTTTTATGCGGGGCCTCTAACGCTGCGAATTTGACAGAGAACAAACATGGCCTTCAATACAAGACACAGCTCGAAAATTTTCCGCTTTCGATTCTAGAGTAGCGAGTAGATATTCAGAAAACGAAAGCCTTCAGTATAAGGAAAAACTCACGATACACATTTAGCGGCTTTACCTGCTCTCTTTGCTGTATTTGTTTTCTGATCCATATAAACTTCATGAGGATAATGCATCAAGCGTTCATATCCAGGCGCTGGAGTAGCTTCTGGAACGCCAGGTTGATTCGCGTGAAGCAGGCTCCAATGAGTCATCTGTGTAAACTGGTCCACTTGGAAAGTTCTCATATAGTTGAACCACTGAAAAAAAAAGAGAATGAAATACAACTTGAACATCTGCCACGACGAGACAGGAAGTTCTAAGAACAACCTCTGCAAAACTCTCTCAGCGGCCGATTGCAATCGAAACTGTATTTCTGCCTTTCTATAATGTACTAAAACTATCTCTTTGGAAATATTTATTCTGAGTTGTGCTTTGAAAACTCGGGTATAACGACATCTTTTTGAACGTCTCAAGTGATCAGAGAAATTTCACCCCACGCTGTGCTGAAGGGAAGTTGCATGAATAACATCAGCCAGCCAAAAACGACGAAAACATTTTCTAAACCTACCTCCATTTTATTGTGCAAAATCCTTCCAGAATTAAATGTACTTGCCATCTCATTAGACAGTTCTATAAAAATGAAAGGTATATAAACATAAATGAATACATATAGTATTTCAAAACCTTTCATATATCGACTCGTGTTCGTCCAAAGACAGTGCCAAAGAGGAAGTCGAAATCTTACGCCGCTAAAACACGGTGAAAAAAATTCTGAAAAGTGTCTCAAAGAAATCAAGCATACCTTCCACGTCCAAGCAATTAAACTTCAACTTTGAAATGTGTTCTTCGGTAAACTTTTCTCGTTTCTGGGGACCAAGAAACAGCATCAACTGTACTCTAACGCAAGGACTAACAAATTGCGGAACTTTTCCCGTTCTTTTGAGTTTTGTATATGTTTTGTACTTAGGGCCCAAGCCTTTGCGCGGTAGTTGGTTACTTCCTTGGTTACCTGCCCTGGGGGCAGAGTAACCAAGGAAGTTGTTCCAGCACCCCAGGGGGTAAGGGACAACCGAAAATATCGATGACGCGACGTCGCCGGAAGTGATAAGGGTAACTTAACGAAATACTGTCGATCTACTCAAATGTTGCGTGCAGTGCTACATTTCTGTTAATTTACACCTGTGCGCTAATCGTTAAATTCCTAAATAAATGAAATAAGCCCTTGGCTTGTATAGTAAAAACCCACATATAAGAACCTAAAGTTTAAGAACCTGTTAGCCCAAAATTTCCATTTAAACCAACTTTTAACATATAAAAAACTATTTATAAATATTTAAGCCTAAAATTTAAAACAAGTTCTTCTTTTCAGGTTCAAGCCCACCTGAAAGGAAGGTTGAGAAAATACAGTAGAAATCTGCATATGATATGCAGACTTATTTTGGGTGGAAATTTGTGTTTTGTATAAATCAACCGTTTCAAACTCCAGTAAAACAAAGGGATTTTAAAAGGGCTCATTTGATTGGCTGTCCCCTTTTGTTAAAAAGGAGCCAATCAAATCATGTGTCCCTAGAGCCACTTGTTTCTTGCACAGCCTAGTCAGCCAGATAAGAAAGACCTTCCAAGGGGTTTTGGCGACAGGCAACATTGCTCCAAAATTGCTAAAATTGTAGCGACAATCTTGTTCCACAGCACCGACAGCTGACAGAAAATAGCACTGAAAGGGTGCATATTTGTGACAGCGACAACGTTTTCCTCACCAAACAGACGACAAGTGAGTTGGAAACGAGCGACAAAGCAACATCAGAAACCCCCTGGCCTTGGAAAGCCTCATAAGAGGACAAGCAGCTGTGGCGATGAGAATAACAAACAGTTAGACCACCACGCCACCCTATAATTGGAAAAGTTAACATAAGCCCATGTGCTTATACTCAAAAGGATCTTTTTTTTTTTTTGTTTGGTAGGGGGGGATGGGGAGCTGATTTTCAGGGGGACTTATTTTCGGAATTTCATGGCAACCTGTGATTGATGCTTGTCAACTGTTTGGATGTGACATCTGTGTATAAAATGTTACAGCTGCTACATTTTTCTTGAAAATGGTGCCAAGATAACACAGAAACACTGTTCCCTTTCCACTCATTTTTATTTATTTAATATTGGTAAGTGTCTTTGCATATGTAGCAGAATAGACCTGTTTAGCCACATATGTAAATTGCACATTTCAGATCATGTGATGTTCTTCAGAGAATTGCTCCTTTGTTTATCTGGAAATTATTCATTCATTCCCACGTGAATTTGTTTGAAGTTGAAAGAAATAATTCTCAAGGGTAACATCACGTGGTCTAAAATGGAACAACAAGCAAACAAAGCTAAAAAATTTATTAAACATTTCTTGTAGGATTAGGAAATTCAACAACAATTTAAAATATCTTATAATCTCCAGTGTAGGAGATCAGCCTAGTTTCATTTTTGTTCCTGTGTGCACCTTGACTTCATCTTAGTACATACACAAACAAAAACAGTTTAGCCAATGTATGTTATTTTAAATACTTGGACTATGTCGTTGACCAGTGAAACCATTATAAAACTATAACTACAGTAGGAAACTACTTATTCTCAGGGCATGACAGTGAGTGGACACCACCCAGTATAAAAATCCAACTCTTACTTACTTTTCCTCATCGGGCCCATGAGGACTCGTGAGGCCAAAAAAAAATCCAACTAAACCAGATAAAATCCCTCTTTACTCAAAAGAAATAATTAGAAACAATTTTTTAAATTGTTTCTAATTATTGAAAAAGTACATACCAGTGATGCACAGAAACCCCATATAATCACAAGAACTGCAATGGAAATCACTAGATGACTGCTTCTGTCATCTCACTATTAACTTTATAAAATAAAATTTGTCTTTATGGCATTATTTTTTAGAATTTACTGTATTCTTATAATATTTATAAAATACACACATAACTAGTCAAACACAACCAAATGTCTAATTTGATAAAATCCTTCAAACCCAGTTAAATCTTATCATATGATTGGGTTTGACTGCATTTCATAATCAAACACAATCAAATTCACAAACACCTATTTAAGGTCATTGCCCTGTTTTGCATTGCGCATCCTTACTGCGCAGAATTTTACGCATAATTAGCGCGCGCGCGCGCGAGCACATCAACAAAATGGCGGCTTTTTTCTATGCGGCTTAGTCCGCGAGAGAAGTAAATTGTCACTTTCTCCTAAACGAGCCTGGTGACCTATCAATTTTTTCTAATATTTTGGGTGTAGCGATCAAATTCTGTCTGTAAAATGAAATCAGATCAATTCATTTGTTTGAAAAATAAATTATCGCTAAAAAAGTGTACTTTGCCAGTACCCGCAGAGGAATTATAAAGGAATTATATGGAATATACATGGTCGTCCTGCTCCTAAACGAATCTGGTGACCCCCTTTTTTATTTCAAAATTTAAGTTCCCTTGAAGTAATAAACCAGTAGGCGAAGTTTGGTTAAAAATCTATGTTCAGTTTTATTTCGGGGCAATGACCTTAAATGGTGATTCAATAAAGGCACTCTTTTTTAAGTTAGTTTTTATATAATAGTTTTGATTTCTAGGTATATTTCATTTTACTGTACATTATCTTAGGACTTTTTTGTAAACCACACATGTGATGGAAAGTTTTCTAATTAAAGGTTATTATTATTTTTGCAAACTCTTGTCTACTGCAATAAATAATAATTGTTTATGCTCAAAAATCAAATCCATAGTCCCGAATGTTTTGGTTTGATTGTATTCAATTATGGAACAAAATCAAATCTGACAGTTTGGTTGAGTTCTTGTTTACACTTTTAGATTGCCTGGACCACATCCTGACTGCACAGAATAAGAAAAAAAAAATTTCTCACTACAGTCAAAACTCTCTTTAAAGATACCTTCACAATACAGGCAACTCTACAATATGGGCAGTTCACTTGGTTCTTAAGAAATCAGAAGTCACATAATCCTTACCTCTATAAGGCAGACACTCAGTTGTGATGTTCATATTCAGTGGCTGATGTGGGGGGGAGGGCTCCCTACTTTTGTTAAAAGCCTTTTATTTTTCAGTGACTCTCCCTGTTAAGTGTTTTTGGGAGTATCTTATTGTTACTTATTTTCGTGGGACTTAATTTTTGCCAAAAAATCGCGAAATTAACTACCCACAAAAATTTGTTTTAAAAGTTTTCTATTGTATTTTTTATGTTAATTTCGTATTTTTGGCCAAATCGCGAAAAATATAGTTCCGCGAAATATGCCTTTTCTATTTCGCAAAATTAAGTTCACGCAAAAATAAGTAACAATAAGGTACACACAAGTCTGGATCTGCCACTGATATTAAAGAGGTTTTCTTGTTCTCTACCAACTATGGGTAGATTTGCAAACAGTTCTATCAACTTGCAACAAATAATTCTGATTGACCATTCACATCTTCTGCATTTTGCAGATGATCAAGGCAACTTGTTGTTTGTTAGGAAGAGGTACTCTCAGTAGAGACAAATGTTAATACATAACAAATTCTGTTATGTAATGTGTCTCCATTGACGCAGACCTATTGGTGCTATGGTACAACTAACAATATATAACAACCCAAACATTAAATTCAGTTTAGCAGTCTGTCTGGGCAATAACATTAGTTTTCCTTCTCTGAAGTTTCTTTCCAGCTTAAATGCCATTCCAAGCGTGGTTAGGGGTATAAGGAAACGTACAGACAGATTAACAGACAGCACTGCACATATAACATACGGAGCAAGCAGCAGGAGACAGTATAGTACATAAGAGAGTTGATGGCCAAGAATGATAGCCAAAGTTACTGCCCCGGCTCTCTTGTCTGCCTCCAAGTCTCTTGTATTGTTACTATGTAGAATAGCCTCCGTGCTCAAAGCCACAGGAATCGCGTAAAACAACGGAAACCACGCCACACTTCCACATTGCGTAAGGAATGAAAACAACACTGCCAAAGGACCAAACGTGATCACAATTACAATATCGCCGACTCCGTAATATTTAAGCCCAACACCTCCAGTGTATAAAAACGAACCAGAGAGGCCTCCGAAGAACAAGAATGACAAATGTTCCATCTTTGCTGGTGACAATCCGACTAAAAACACGAGGGCAAAACTGGCAAGGCCGTACGATACGACACCCAAATTGACAACTTCTTTCGGAGTCAAATGATGATCAACTAATGTGCGATCGTCGGAAACTTTACTGTCAACTCCTTTCATGTAGTCGTAATAAGTGTTTACTAGATTTCCGGCGGCGTGTACCCCAAGAACCGCGACCATTGTTAAAAGGAGTAAAATAAAGCTAAAGTTCCCGGTTGTTTTCCAACACAGAACAGCTCCTAAAACAACTGGAATAAACGATGCTGAAAATGACCATGGTCTTAATGCCAACAGATAGGATGAGAGTTTGAGGGCTCTAGTCGCTTTTTGCTGTTTCTCTGTACCATTCATAGCAAAATGCTCCAAGAATCCAAGCTAATCCTCGATACTACGAGATGAACAGCGAAAGAATCTTGTCATCGATCTTGTCCATGTGACTGGCTGTGATTGCTGGCGCTGTTTGGGGCAGTGGTAGCCAAGGTACGTTATGTAGCAGTCACATAGTATCTTTTCAAATGAGGCACATATTCGATTCCAGTATTATACTAATGAAAATGCAAATATCTGATTAAATGAGGAAATAATTGAAAATTGTTGAATTGGAAGTACTTTAGGGTCCAACCATTTTACTTTTGAGGGGGGAATGGGTGATTTTGAAAAAAATATCCTGCAAGCGCATGCATGCAAGAAAAAATTTCCCGACATGACAGTGGTAAAAAAAAAATTCATGCGTGAACAGTGGGCTGGCAACAAATTTCTGGCAAGATATTTCCTGGGTTGACGCATTCAACTTTTAATATCTGCAAACTGTTGAAAGATTTTAGCATCTGAACTTAGGTGTTGTTGTTGTTGTTCGTCCTTCGTATTCGAAGATGACCATAAGACATCTAGATTCTTTGGTGAGTCCGGAGATGGCTGATAAGGCCAATCTGGGCAAGGAAGCCTCTCCCACATGTGGAGCAGAAGTGGGTAGGGGCTGTGCTGATGGTGCTGACGGCTCTTCCCTTGCGTACTGCTCGCTTCTCCTCGGCTTGACGGGACCTACGTTTCTCTGCTGCCTGGGCTGTTTTGGTGATGCATTGGCGCCAGGAGGGTCTGTCGGAGGCAAGAGACTCCAAGGAATCAGTGTTGATGTTAAAGTCTTTTAGGGAGATTTTCAGACTGTCCTTGTAACGCTTTCGTTGCCCTCCAACTGTGCGCTTGCCAGAGTAGAGTTCTCGGTAAAAGAGCTGCTTTGGAATGCGATCGTCTGGCATGCGAGAGACGTGGCCTGCCCATCTCAGCTGGGCCTTGCGCGTGGTGGTTATGGCGCTGGGAAGGTCTGCCTGCTTCAGTACTTCTGTGTCCGGGACTTTATCCTGCCAGCGAATGTGGAGAATGTTTCGGAGGCACCTCAGATGGAAGTGGTTGATCAGCTTCTCATGCCGTCTGTACGCAGTCCAGGTTTCGCAACCCTACAGTAGGGTGGTGAGGACCACAGCACGGTAGACTTTAAGCTTGGTATTGAGGCTGATTCCTTTTCTCTCCCAGACTTTCTCCCGCAGTCTCCCGAACGAGCTGCATGCCTTGGAGATTCTGTTGTTGATCTCAGCGTCAATGTTTACATTGCGAGAGAGTGTGCTGCCTAGGTATGTGAAAGACTCAACTGCCTGTAGTGCCTGACCATTCACCGTTACCTGCGGCTCGTGGTACTGCTTGTCCGAAGCTGGCTGGTACATTACTTCTGTCTTCTTAATTTGGTGCTGATTGTGAGGCCGAAGTTGTTTCAGGCTGTGGAAAAACTGTCCATCTCCGCTTGCTCATTGCCGGCATTGATGGCACAGTCGTCAGCAAAGAGAAGGTCTCTGAGAACAGTCTCCTTCACCTTCGTGACGACCTGCAACCTCCTGGGGTTGAACAGTTTTCCGTCGCACCGGTACCTGATGTCGAGGCCAGGGCCCGGCTGCATAAAAATACTTAAGATTACGGGCGATTTTCTGCAACAGCTTTCTGTGTTCCGGTGAATGTTTTCAAAGCGTTTTGGTTTTTCCACTGCTCTTTAGTACATTTTCTCCCGATTACTCCTTATAGGCACGGAAGAAAACCCCTCAGAGCACAGGGAATGGCTGCAGAAAATCTCACGTAATCTTAAGTATTTTTATGCAACTGGGCTCAGGATCACAGTCCCTGAAGGCGTCAGACAGCATTGCCGAGAACATCAAGCTGAACAGCGTCGGGGCCAGGGCCAAGAATAGGCGAGACGTACGAGTGATCAAAGCCATGTGTGGCGCCGACTGCTGGACGGACCATCGCCTGATTATCTCAAAATTGAATTAATACCGATCTTGGTACATTTTTTTTTTCTCAAATTCAAGATCACGCCTGGTGTTGTGACTTGAAGAACAATGTTTTGAATGCACTCTAAATCGAGGATGCCAGAATACATGTAGCTGCTGGAACACGGCGGAAGTAAACTTTATTATAAATAAATTTGATACAAATATGCAAAGTTTTAAAAAGCTCTTTATTCAACTGTAGACAACTTGTGATTTTGCTCCAGGACTACTAAAACAGCCTCCAATGGCAAATTGTCATTCTCTTATACAATGTAGTCTGGTAGACACAAACGAAGATATTTATTACACTAAATATCTATCCCATAAAACCACTCCGTGATACATGCAAAAAAAATTCGGACGTTTAATTTTCGGACAAAACTTTCGTACACTTTGGTGAAACATGGCTAAAGTAAATTTACGCCTACAAAACACGAATTAGAGTAAAACAACATTTGTGAAAATGATAGTTTTGCTGCACTCTCAAGGTTTTACAGATACACCGATGCGAAAATAACACAAATACTATCAAGCCGTTATGTTTTTCAAGCCATGTCTCAACTAGAGTTCGCTCCATAAAGGAAACTCAGTTCAAAGTTTTGGAGTTCAAAGTGGCTTATATGATCTGCTACAAGATCTTCAAAATGATCATATGGCTCTAGATCCTCGGTTACAGCTTCTACTATTTCTGCCATCCCAAAATCCTTCCTTGTCAAGTCGGGTTTATTTGTGTACTTAAAACAGTTATACTGTACTGTAGATATTTCGGAGGTTTTAAATTTCAGACGCTTAAAAATTTCGGACGGTTTTATTTTCGGACACTCTTATTGTCCAAAATTTAAATCGTACGAATGTAGGTCCTTTATTTCAATGACTCCAAAACGAAGAAGTCTGGTGCACCCCTCCTCTGGGGGGTTAGGACGATAGGACTGCTAACAATTCAGACTACATTACCGATTGAATGCTTTAAAATTAGTGTCTTATAGCAAGTATATTAGATCACTTTTACTGGTTTTGTAAATTCACTGTACTCACATGTAGAATTAATTAAAACTAGAGAAAGTTAATTTTTTGTGTTATGTGTTCAACATTCTGTCGTTAAATCAACAGTCATCTAGAAATTTAACTTTCTGGGGGTTAGGAGGGGTGATTCAGTTTGAAAAAAAATCCTGCAAGCTCACGCATGCAAGAAAAAAATTCCTGCACAAGACCATCGTCCGAAAAAAATTCGAGCATTTACAGTGGGTTGAAAAAAATTCACGCCCACACCAAATCACCCATCCCCCCCCCACCCCCCCACCCCCCCCCCCCGCTCAGAAGTAAGATGGCTGGCCCATTAGTAATTTCGATTTCTATGAGGTCATAGTTGACTCGGTTGCCTTACAGAAATTTGAGCTCATGCTCTAATTGTTTAATATAGAAAGGACTAACCTGTTTATAGTTTTTTTTTCAACAGTTATAAAACCACAATAAAAGTCCTATACGAAACAACGGGATATAAAGCGTTAAAATTTGGCATTGAGTGACTGTTCAGAATTTGCATTTCTTGTGAAGACAACACCTGCCTCCGGTTAGGGATGGACTATTATACCTTTTGAGGGGGGAAGACGAAGTGGGAGGGCTAGGCAATTTTTCTGAACAATTTTTTTCCAGCTTCATAATGTGGGAGGCCTATTCTGTCAAAAATGGTATAGAAAAGGATAAGGGTTTGGACCACCGGGCGCCGGAGCCTCCCCGAATGAAACTGTGTTGAGTAACCCCCCTCCGGGTCTCGTTTTTTTTGCCGCAATTTAGAAATTTCCTCTCGCGTGTCGTCTCTTCTAAAGAGAGAGCGACAGCTCGCAGTGTTAGCGCAAGGAAATCTAGCAGATCTAGGGTGTCTCTTTGAATTTAATGGGGTGGGTTGAAAAGATGTACAGAGAATAGGGATGAGCCCGTGGTGAAGGCCCGTTTACACAGGCGATTTTTGATGCGGCTTTTGTCGCGCTTTCCGATCGTTGCAACTTTTGTCGCGCTTGAGCTCCCGATGAAAATCCCACGAAAATCGCAAGTGTAACTAACTAACGGCAATTTCAGTGCGATATCGAGGAGATTTCGAACATGTTTGAAACTTCCGCAAGATCGCGACGACAAATCACGCCCAAACACCGCTAGTTTACATTTTCATCGCGAGCTCGAGCGCGACAAAAGCCGCATCACAAATCCCCTGTGTAAAGGGGCCTTTACAGACGATCTGTCGTCGTCATAGCGGTGAAAGTGTTGTGTTGTCGGTCTGGGCAACAAGTTCTGTTGTTTTCAAGTAAGGTGTCGTTACCCGATCTGTCGTGATGATTAGTTGCTATGGGAACAAATACCGGCGAGTTCAGGGACTTATTCTATGAAGTCGTTGCTCGCACTGTTCTCTGATTGGTAAATAATCATACAAAATTGGACTTGTTTCTTGGTTGTCCATGGTTTTCCACTCTGCTGGCATCACGTGTTATCAAACACATCACAACACATACTAGTTTGTGTCTTATTCTCAATTTTATTTAAAACAAAAAAGTCCACAAATCAAACGCAAAAGATTTACGCAAAGTGAGAATCAATTTGCGCTGCCTTTGTGGTTGGTTAGTGGAACAATGTCAAGTTCTTTATCAAATTTCTGAGCGCCTTTTAAAATTCTTTCTAAGCGCCAAAATCGTTGAAAATAAAAACTAACAGCTCTATTTGCGCACTTTTTACAGTTCTATCACGATAGCCTTAGGTTTTTTGACAGCTCGTCAACGCGACTAAAAAGCGACAATTTCGTAGTTCAGCAGCTGGCCACGGCTTCTAGAGAGCGAAACACGTCAAAGTGACGCAGATAGAAACACCCTAGGGGTGGGGAGGGGTTCTATGCCTTCTGCGGGAAGCAAAGTATTACATGTAAATCCCCTCTGGTATCCCAAAGGGAAGAACGCTAATTGGTCCCAGTTGACGCTGGTTTTTTTCAAGCCACTAGGCTCCGAGCTCACGACGTACATCTCTGACGTCTCCTCTAAGTTCTGAAGTAATTCTCGTTAGACGATTGTTTCTACCTGCGACAAAGAAGTCTTCTTTTCGTTGTTTTGATAGTCGTTTTTACCACCAATAGAATTCGAGTTTGCCAGGCCATTTTGATGATCCATGTTAACATTAGAATCTATAGAGTTGTACATTGTATCAGGAAACTTTGCCGTTCCATATTTCCGTTTTCTCTTTCTCTGTTTTCCCTCCCCTTTATTCTTTTGAGATTTCTTTCCGACACAGTTGAGTATGCTTTTCGTCTTTGTCTCGTTTTTCTCTGTTTCCTTTTGCTCTTCAATTTCTCCTTCTTCCTCTTCTTCGTCCATGTTTGATTGCCTGCCATTTTCTTTAGAGTAGTAGTAAGCGAAGTTAGACACTATGACAGGGACAGGGAGAGCAATAGCCAACACACCTGTGATGGCACAGAAACACCCAACTAGCTTTCCACCTGCAAAGTACAGTTAGAAAATAAACAGGGTCAGTACGGCATGCTCGCAGATATCTGTACCCGCCATTTTGCAACAGGTTCAACATAAACATGGCGCTGCAAACGCATGCGGTCAGTGTTTGAAAATTAAGAACCTCGTGCAAATAATTACCCTAAAAATTATTCCTGAAATACTCAGACAAAGCTTCTCCCCCCCCCCCCCAAAGAGCTTTTCCATATTTTTAAATGTAAACTTAAATAAAACTTAAATATGTTTGAAACAGGAGCCATAATGACTACAGGTTTGAAAGTAATGCAGATCAGAATGTTTAATTAGAGTGCTTTTTTATACAATATATCTCTAAAAGTTTTAAAGTCGTTATTTGTCAGCTCATTTTCAGACAGATATATTGAGAGATGTCGAGGCGCTGGTCAGCGTGCACTCCCTCTTTTAAGCTTTCCATAGATTTGTTCTTGTATTAGTGTATTGAGGGCAAGACAAAGTTATAGAACACTAGAAACACCACTGCACAATACCTGCACTGGTCTCTGGGTCGTCAATCGAGCATTTTTTACCTCATAAACTTGAAATTGATGTAACTGACTAATAATTCAACGAGGTACTCGGGGTCACTGTATGCCCACCTTGCAGCAAAAATTATTATCAATTATTGGATGAGGTTTTTGTGATATTCCAGATATCACAAAAACCGAGTCTAACTATTGTGAACATTGTTTTAAAGAAAATAACGACAAACGATTTCAAGACTTTGTCTAGTGCTAATTCCTTTTTTGCCGTCCGGCTCCTGAATGTTTTTCTCCTCAAGGTATTCGTAGAACAGTTCCTTTGCAGCTTTTGTCGATGTCTTTGTATTTTCCGAGTCTTACATGCGTAATAGTCCAGAAAAGTTTGCTCGGTTGAAGAAGCGAATCGACGAGCCATGTTTTTATTTCGCTGTGTGCAAGATGCCACTCACCCGCACACGTGAACCTGAAATTGCTCTGGTAATCATGCATTGCGCGCACAACCTACAGATTATTCACTAATCTGCCTTGGCTAGCAGATTATCGAATAATCTGTATAGTACGTTGCGCTGATTCCCAGAATTATTATACATTACAGTCACTATCTGTCTTCTCATTGGCTAAGAGCCTACAATTAATTCCGAGAATTAGTGCAACCTACAGATCAGTGAATAACCTGCTAGCAGATTATTCACTAATCTGTAGGTTGAGCGCGCAATGCATGATTTCCGAGAGCAATGTGGGACACATCTGACAGCGAAGGAAATTCATAGTTTGTCGATTCGCTTCTTCAACCGCGCAAAAAATTGACCTAAATTGAAAAATTGCTGGACAATTAATTCTCGTAAAATGACCGACAACGATTGCGAAGGAACTATTCCACGAATACCTTGAGGGAAAGGCATTCAGAAGCAAGACGACAAGTTGGATTAAGTAGAAGTGTTGTAATCGTTTTGTCCTTATTTTTTTCCAGAAAAACAGTGTATAATAAAACAATTATTAAATTCGGTTTTCATGATATCCGGAATAATCAAGATCTCGGTAAGAGTTATCAGCCTCAGCCGATAACGCTTACCTCGACCTTGATTATTCCGGATATCACAAAAACCTCATCCAAAAATTGTTTAATTTATTAACTGTAGGCTCTCAGCCAATGAGAAGACGGATAGTGACTAGAATATATAAAAATCAGAATAATTGGCCTTGAAGCTTGGGGTCAAGGTTAGGTATCTATCCACAGCAGCCAAATGGGCAAATATCCAGCAACTTTTCCATTCACTCTAAATTTTTCATACAAAATCTTACACTTTCACGGTAGTGAATTTAAGACAATCAGCCTTTCTAATTTCGTCATGCTTTTTCCAGTTTTACTTTCTATTGCTTTGATATCCCTGAAATTAAAGGGTCGCCTGTCTCGTTCCCTCCCTCCCCAGTCCCCCCACCTCCCTACCCCCCCCCCCCCCAATCCACGACACAGGGTTGGCAGACTGTTTATACGTAGATTGAGAAGACGTATGCAAGAACCAAAGAACAAAATATTAACAAGTCAAGCATAGTTTTGTTCAGTGTACCTCACCTCTTTTAATAACTGATTTAGAACACATGCAAGTATTATTAATAATTTCGTTAAGTTTCGCTTCTGTTCTAAGCCATTCTTTTTTTCTTTTTGAACAAAAGTCTGTCAATATGATATAAAGGACTGTCAGGCATAATAAATCAAGATTACACAAACAAAAAGGCCAAACGTTCCAACTATTT
Organism: Oculina patagonica; assembly: GCF_052425735.1. Taxonomy (NCBI): domain Eukaryota; kingdom Metazoa; phylum Cnidaria; class Anthozoa; order Scleractinia; family Oculinidae; genus Oculina; species Oculina patagonica. Next base: position 22,699,706 of record NC_135763.1, on the reverse strand, counting down.
GTCCAGAAAGTACTGAAATTATCTGTGCTGCAAATGTCCGATACTAAAAATCCTCGAACCTTAGTTAACCAGTGAGAATTGAATCCAAATTACTGGTGGTTGTTTTTGGTGGTAAATTTAGCGGTTTATGGCCGGTTTATTTGCTTAATTACATAAGTCCTTTGATGTGGTTGAAAAGACACAAACGACGGTACTAGCAAGAAACTTTGTCTGTCCTTAGGAAACGATCGAAAAATAAAAACACGTCTGTATGGTGCTTTTAAAAACAGCCCCTGTTTTTGAAATGAAATTCACAAATAACCTTGCTTGTTTGGATGCGACAGGTTTTAACAATACGCCAGTTTTCAACGCCTTTTTTCAATTGCATTAGAATAAAAACAAACACTCTTCCTCAAAAGAAAAAAATCTTTTGTAAGTGTATGAAGTCCACTTTAGCCTTTCCAACATTAATGTTGGTGTAAAATGTTTCACCAACTATACAACACTCGCGAAAAAGGCGACTTAAAGAGCCATGTTTCACGATGTAAATGGAATGCTACTCGAAATTTTAAATCCTGCTGTTTTGTGGGCAAAATAGCTGAGATTTTAAGTAAATAATGCATTGTTGCGAGAACGTTCCAAGAGCACCAGGTCGAACCTTTTAGATGAAAACTGAGATAGTTGAAATTTCGTGACAAAACAAACGAAGCGTGATGTTTTGTTTCCGTTCAAAATCGACTTCGTATTTAAAGAACAGCGCTTCGTAAGTTGCAATTTTAAGTTCAGATCATTTTTTCCGGAGGTTTTATCTTTTATGTTTGTCTTGTGAGTGTACTTAAATGAAAATCATTTCGAATTAGCTAACAGACATAAACAAAGGATTTAAACAACGGGTTATTCATAGATAATATTATATCTATTGAATTTTGATAATGTTATTACTGGTGTTTCTTGTTGATTCAAGACTCGACAGTAGCTTATAATAATCAATTCCGACAGTCAGTTTAAATTTAATAATGCCCAACGTTGTCCAACCCAAATATAAAAAGTAAATATTTAAAACTGTAAGCTTGTACAGTACATACCTAAAGTCTTGGGTGTTATGTCTCCATAGCCCACTGTGGTCATTGTAATTATGGCCCACCAGAATGAATGTGGAATGCTCAGGAAATCATTTCCATCTTCATTGCTGATTTCTGCGTAATAAACAGCACTGGAGAACAAAACAACACCCATACAAAGGAAGAAAAACAGAAGGCCTAATTCTCGTAAACTTGCCTTGAGTGTATGTCCAAGTATTTGAAGTCCTCGCGAGTAACGCGACAGTTTAAAAATTCGGAATACCCGCACAAGTCTTACGGAGCGAAGAACAGCGAGCGATGACACATTTCCCGAGTCCTCCATGGGCAAAGTTATATAGAACGGTATTATAGACACAATGTCGATAATGTTTAAAACCGAGATGAAAAATTTCCACTTGTTTGGGCTAAACACAAAGCGAATCACATACTCGAACGTAAACCAGGTAATGCAAAATGCTTCAGTCACAAAGAACGGGTTGTCTGTTTTCTTTTTTGACGGGACGGCCTTCGTCGTATCGTTCGTTTTTTGAGGTGGCTGTTCTTGAAACTGCGGCAAAGTCTCCACACAGAAAAGAACTATTGATAAGATGATAATACACACAGACCAAATCGCGATTCCACGCGCGAAATTTGACGTATCTGGATGCTCGAACAGCTCCCAGACTTTTCTCTGTATTTTGTTCTTTGGTAAAGGTCGTTTAGTTTCCTCGACGGGCTCTTCTAAACCATCCCCAGCTTGAAGTAAAGCCTTTGCTCCGAGATCAAAGAAGCGAACATCGCTAATAAATACCTTACGAGGGATGTTAGGTGGTCGTATTAGAATTCCACATGTTTGATAGTAAGCTAGTATCGACTCGAAACAAATACGGTTTCGGTCAAAAAAATATTCACCGTTGACAGGATCATAAAAGTCCTTCCTTCTTTCTTTGTCTCCAAGAAGTGATTCAGGAAATGATTCAAGCGTCTTTTCGTACGTCTCGTATCGCTGCCCAGAAATATTTATTACAATCCTTGGTCCTCTGTTTGTGTCGTTGGTGCCGGCCCTGCAACGCAGCGAGCTACCCCTGTTCGCGAATGTTGCAAGTTCAGTCTCGTTTTTGTTGGAATCTCTGCCCAAACTGAGAAGTCCATCCATCTCTTGCTTGTCTGCGATGCTCTAAATCTGTGTTTGTAACACTCGCATTCCTTTAGAAGCCAAAAGTCATTTCAAATTCATGAGTTCGCTTCAGTGGATTAATAAAAAACATTTGTTTCAATGCACTGCGCACTAGCCTCCTGCAGTTAACATTGTTCTGGAGCTCTATGGAGTGCTCCTTTTTATCTTGTCCATGTCTGGTTTATCACTAGTGAACATCGTTTCTACAGGAGAAATCGATGTCCTTTTCGCTGACTTGCGGTTCACCTCGCTAAGGACCTCAAATCTGAATAAATCATTACGATCTAATTATGTCACAGTAATTGATATTCCAAAGATGAAATCAATGTTGTACCGTGAATACTTGAGGATGTTCATGGTTTAGCTGTGACGGCAAACTTTGCATATTCTTTTCTATTCTGAGCTTGTTCTGTTGAAGCTTCGATACTGACTTGGTAGCACGTTTATAATGTAGAAAACTCAAGCTCAGTTCTTCACATTAAACACCAGATCATTTACAATACAAACTGTTAACACGCATGAAATAAAACTATAAAAACAAACAATTTTTCTAGGCTATGTGTTATATCAATAAATCTCGGCAATAAAAAAATGTAAATTTCGAAAGAAAAATCTCTTTTGGGTGAATCCTTGCCATCTTTTGATATAAAAAGAAATTGAACGTGTGCATGGTGAAAGATAGAGGAGCGTGGATTTAAAATGACAGTTTTGCCTACAGACTCTGTCGACATAGAGCCGATGTTGTGTGAATGAAATCAACGTTAACACTTTAGCACATTAGGAAGAGCTTAAACTTTTCAGCTTTTATCGGTGTTTTATTTGCCATGCAGACATTTAAAGCCAACCTGCAAAATTGCGTTTTAATTCAGAGTTTGTGTCAAAGTGTGTGACACGGCAGGATAAGAAATCCAAAGGTTACCTTTTAAATCGGCAGAAAAATGTGAACTTTGATAACTTCATTAGGAACCTGTTTCGTAGTTTGGATTTTTTTCAAACCTGCTAAAGCCTGCTTGATATGTCCGTGGTTTCTGCAATTTCAAATGTTGCTATGACACAAATAACAAAACTATGCCACGACAGGACAAAGATTTTATCCAAACAAACAAAATTTAGAAGTTGTAACTGGTTAGAGCAACGTAACTTCAAAACAGATTGAAAGATTGAAAACAGTTCAACAAGGTTCACTGGTTTCCCCTGTCTGTCTTCAGTTATGTTCGTCTCTTAAAAACTTCATCAATTTGTGACAGATATCCAAATTTCTCTCAGCTCCGTGTAAAGAAATGGACGAAATCCTTCAAAGTACGTCGAAAGTGCGACAGTTTAAAGACCAAAACTGCTGGCATTTTGGCAAAAGACCTGAATAAACAACTTGGCTATCAGCTATATCTTTATAATATAATTTTCATTGACTTGACATTTCCCGAGATGTCAAGAGTAAATGTCAGACATCAATGCTATCAGCACGCCATTTAGTTGTTTGTGAGCAAATCACTAGTGCATGCAGTGGACTTCAAATATAAGACCCATGTAACACTTCACGGGCATTATACATTTAATACTACCACAACAACATCTAACAAACAGTTGACTAATCGATATCGTACAATTTTACTAAATTGAAAACAGTTTGTGACCTAAGCGAGTCTTTCATCTTTGTAAAAAATATCTGTCATATCTGGATGATCAATCTTGTCAAGGCTTTTAGTCCTGCAATCCATAAAGAAGGGACACAAAAAACATGGACTTCACTGAAATTAAACATGATAAAAAATTTTAAGCCTCAAGAACATTCCAACTTTTTTAGCTGACTACTGGACAATTCTTCTTAAACTTCTTCCACGATCCAGCACTGTCACAAAGCCATTCAAAAATTAAATTTGACGTCATTTGAAAGACAACTTACTGTTCAAAGTAATATTTCAAAAAAAACTAAACTAGGAGTCTTTTTACAATGTAGAAGAGCCGCCATAGTGGTTTCTTGCCAGCTTTTGAAGTTGTTCAAGGAAGATGAACGTAAGAACAGTGTGGGGTCCAAGACGGAAATAGTAAGGTGTAAATCCTTTCCACAGCGAGAAAAGCCCTTCTTGTCGAATAACTCTCACGAACACATCCTAACAAACAAACAAAAATTACAAAAAAACATGAAGCATACGGGATTGTTTGCGAATCACATTCTTATCCACAAACTAGAACAGAACTCTTGGGACGCATTGTACACATCCTAACAACAGAAAGAAAAAAGGTAGCATAGAGTATGCAGAACTTAGACAACTTAGTCTTGGGACAATTATTATTGGGCGCTAAAAGCCGGGTGCTTTTTGTATTGGTACCCACACTAAAACAAGGGCGTGTTGGTCTCTACAGCACATAGAGCATGCCAGAGAGGAAGAGAAAAACTAGAAACTTTCTCGTGTTTGCTGCAACTTTTTTGATAATGACAATTTTTAAAGAACCACTTGAATTCCTTTGAAATTCGAAAAAACAGTAACGAACTCCGCGACGCGATATCAAAGAATGCCTAAGCTTACGAATTTCTCCCGTCTTACAGTTGTCTCATTTTAGACGACTGGGTACGAGTCAGAGGTTGAGCAGCTTAGTTGTGTTTAGGACGTCACGTGACAAGTAACACAACGCTCAGGACGAAAATAAATGCAACAATGTTACGTTTTAGAAATGAATCAATGAGGCAGTAAGCTTTGGTAGGCCAGCTGGTTACTAGGCAACAACACTTAGCAGTGGCAGTTTTTGTGGGAAATGGCGCCACTCGGTAAAAGGATAGACCAACTGTAAGAAATACTGACAGTATTTGCATGGCAGGTTTCCAAAATTTAAAAATTGGAAATGATATCATACCGTACTGGAATGTATCTGTTCTAGAAACTGTGCAGTCGCGTTTATAACTTTTTGTTATATTTGCCTGTAAAACACTAAGTCCGTAAATTTACTACAAACAATCTTCACCCCTCAAATTGGGCCAGATGAAAGTTTTGCCTAGTCCTTAATAAATTCACTCAGTAAAAATTTGTACATTTTGAGTGTTTAAATTTTACGTAAATTATTTGACATCGAACTCCGTTTTTTCATACAATAACTGTATAACGCGCCATGTTCGTATCCCTAGCACACTGCGTACAGGTGAAAAAGGATGATTGGGAAAGAATTCAAGGCATTAGCGAAGGTTTCATATGAGGTTGGTTGGCTGCTCGAGACTGGACTGAATAGAGATCGGCGGTGATAAGAGGAATGGTCAGGATGATGATGACGTCATTGTAGTGTGGTTGCAAGTCGTGTGTTACCGCTCCCTTGTGGGGTCAAGGGCAAAAGGACACTCTACTAGGGAGCCTGTTCGCAAGAATGTGGGTTAAGATGGGTTAGAAGACGTGCACCACATTTTAAACCAATAACAGACCTTAGAAAAACGCAAAAAAGTAAACACAACGAACAGTCAATTTAAAAACTCTATTCTGTGCGTAAGTATCCAATCTTATATTAGAACTAAGAGTTGAGTTATTTAAATATTTTATCTTATCTTACGTTATGATTAGTATTTCCGCATGCATTTCATCATATATCAGGACTAAATTGTCTATTAAAGAAATACTGTTTGTTGCCGGGAATTTTTCGTTTTGGAGTAAAAACCCGCTTTTACTTTGAATGTCACTCATCGCCATTTGTTTTCCGCCCTCTTTTACAGTTTGACTGCATTTGAAAACAGTGACTCAAGAAACTTTTCATCAAACTAAGCTAAGAGTGTTTTACAGGCTGGTAGAGCCGCCATAGTGGTTTCTTGCCAGCCTTTGAAGTTGTTCAAGGAAGATGAACGTAAGAACAGTGTGGGGTCCGATACGGAAATAGTAAGGTGTAAATCCTTTCCACAGCGCGAATACACCTTCTTGACGAATAACTCTCACGAAAACATCCTAACAAACAGAAAGAGAAAGACAGCATCAACCAAAAATACGCTTTCCAACGACTCTGTGCTTGTGTTTTAGCAACTATCTGTTGATCACACATTGATCTCTAGAATTGTGTTTTTTCGCTAAAAATAATAATCACTCAAAAACCGAACATTTTAAGCAAGCTCTGATTGAACAAAATGCCATGCCATATGTCAAACTTCGTGGAAATACAGTTTTATATACGCAATAAGCTCCATGTTAAAGCTTGTTAACACTACTCAGATTGCAATAACTTTCAACCACAACACAGAGAAACAAACATTTCATTAACACGCGCTCTGACTGGTCAGTAAACGTTGACGTTGTGTTTGTGTAAAACTAAGTAAACACTCGAGTGGATTTAGAGAACTTCAAGTACTTGTGTAAAGAGCAGAGTAGGAAAACAACATAACGTAAAACAAAACAAAAGAAACAAGAATATGGCTAAGATTGGTTGTGTGAGAGGGGAGGGGAGGGGAAAGGGAAACGGTGACAACGGACTACAGACGGGAGGATTTTAAGACATGTGTTCTATCATACTACCATCACAAGCTGAAGATGGTGTGTAGTCGAAATTGTTTTACGTGGTGTGAGAAGGTTAAGTATGGATGCAACAAGAAGGTTTCAAAAAATAAGTTTGAAGCAAGAGCATTTAGCTGCACGTGTGTAGTGTATAGTTACTTTATCTTAAAGTCCTTAATAAAACAGCTTTATTACTCTGGAGATTCTCTAGTAACTGAATGACTACCAGTCATATAGGTCCCAATTCTGCTACTTACAAACTGGTCTTAAAATCGACCAAACCGGCCCCATTATGTTGCAAAAAAGAGTGTAGTGTGGATGATACAGATTACGTTTCCATAAAGGGGCAAAGGGGGGGGGGGGGTAATGGATTGAACCTCTCCCCCTTACTGGCCTTTTTTCTTTGTTACAAGACATTTTAAAAGCACTTTGCCCTCAGTAGATATCCCGAAGCTTGCTCTACAAGACAGGATGGTTACCTATTGATGAACACATCACAGATTAAGAAACTAGCATCCACCCCATCCTTGTGCGTCCACAAAGTAAACAAGGATCGTCATCAAATACACTTACCACTGCTCCGCGATATTCAGGCTTTCCATCAATAATCTTCATGTTTTGAATCCTAAACAATATGTTGGACAAGATAATTGGTCATAGGTCGAAAATTATAAGTTGTAGATAAACGAGCTCTCACTATAATTAGTTAGAGAAAGCCTGCAAAATGGTGTACCCACCCCACCCACCCATGTGAAAAAAGCCTTCCAATATTACACACAAAAATCCTTCCAGTAGTAGACTTCCCAAATATAAGCCCTTGAGTTCATATTTGGTTTTCACTCTTACAGAACATTCAAATTTCTTTCGATGCCAAAGCCCCTATCTATTGGTTTTGTTTAGTATTTTATGTCACTGTAATATGTCAGAGACTTTTGAATGTTTATCTGAGGGTTGTAGAACTTGTTTTGGGGGTTTACATAATTTGTTTGTGTTCACTGGCCTATCAGTTTTCAGACACTAAGTCCTTTCCAAATAATTAGCACGACCATAATCGATAAACCCCTGCGAAAATAAGCCCACTAAAAAACCTTTTGAAAAAATAAGTCGGAGCCTTATTATCACAATTTTACGGTACATTCTGTTTCAGTACTTAAGCTTGTAATTCTACTGGTCCTCTAGTGTATCAGTTGCTATTGTTTTAGGCCGGGGCTAGGAGCATTGTTCTTATTGTTTGTTTTATTGTTCTCTCAAAGGGTAGCGAGCCATTAATGTGAGACCTTGCAACAGCTGCTACCCGACCCTGTTTCACGTATGTCTCAACCAGTTCTTGGAGTAAGTATCTAATGCTGTTTTTACTATAATACTTATACTAACCTAGTCTTGGCAATGTCTACAGGCATTGAAGCTATTGTAGTTGCTAAACCGCTGATCATACTTGCTCCAAAGTGGCATAGCAGATTATCCTTAAAATAACCTACAAATAAAAAGGTTCTTATTAACATTACCCACTTAACGTCATTAATTTTATTATTATTTATTTATTTATTTATTTATTTATTTTTACGTTGCATTTGAATATATGTACCGGTATGTAGATATTTGCGCCTTATTTAACAATTGACTCATGCTTTAGCCTGCACTATTGAGTTGTGGATGCACGTGGGAAGTTTGGAGAGCACAAAAGAAGCAAAAGAGTTGCGCAAGGCGATAGCCGAGAGCTATTCTAGCTTCTTGAGTCACGCATTAGAGAAGAGACCGGGCGTTCAGCACTGCTGCGCCAAGGCTGTGGAACAACCTGCCACTGAGCATCCGAAAATCAGCATCAGAAGACATTTTTAAGAAGAACCTAAAAACTTATCTTTTTAAAGAAGCCTATGACATTTAATTTTTATTTCTTATACACGTTTACTTTAGGTCCAGTTAAATAATCATGATATTTTTAATTTTAAATTTTTAACTTTTAAAACTTCACTCTCTGCATGTATAGATATTTTAGCTCAATAGATTAATTTAGTTAGGTATTTTTATATTTTATTTTTATATTTTAGCATAGTGATTGTAAAGCGCTATGAAAGACTAGCTAAATAACGCTATAGAAATGATTATTATTATTACTTGGGTCACGCATGACTTGATTTAATGTAATTGACCTTTGTGGTTACATTGCTTTTGCTTTCAGGGCAGTCTTCATAAAAACCAATCTATTTCTTTCAAACTAAATAAATATACATGAATTAACTGTTGTCTGCTTTGACAAGACACTGAAATGAAATTTAAGAATCTTACAAGTATGCAAGGCAGCGAGATGTGCCAGGCAAAATGCGGGGCAAAGCAGCGAGGCATGTAAGGCAGAAATCCTCCAGTCCCAATAAAAAGGCTAACCGCAAGCTACCTACACTAACTGCAGGCTAACCGGAGTGTTTTTTGGGTAACCGGAGTGCCATTTAGGCTAACCGAAGTGCCATTTAGGCTAACCGAAGTGCTGTTTAGGCTAACCAGAATGGCTCACATGCCTCGCTGCCACGCACTTTGTGACCACCCACATTTTACCAGTTCCATACTGATGACGTATATCTACAGCGTGCATTCTTTTAGGACTAACTGATCATGGCTGATGCTCGGTTTGAACTCTTGTGACTAAAACCAATCAGAGACACTGCATGGCTCTCTTTAGAGCTACCTAATCAGTATGGCATTTTTCGCAAGTCTGTTTACTCTGATGGCCGTCTGAACCTTAGCTTTTCAGGAAAAGATTTAATATCAAGTGCTAAAACATCAAAAAATTAATGTTATGGCCACCTTTTTTGGCAGCCTCTGCAAACACAACTAATAAAGAACACTTGAAAAAGAGGAAGACAAGCAAATAAAAAACAATTTATTAATGGCATGATGTTGATCACAATACAAGTGCTGTGTGATTGCACTGAGGATATTTAGTACTGACCTGTAGAAAGCAAGCCTTGTTTAGCTTGAGAGTATGTAGCTAGTTGTGCTGCATTCACAACAATTGCTCGAGTAACAGTTGGACCACACCCCTACAAAAGAAGGAGAAAATTAACAATGTAACGCTTAGGTGCTTACACCTATGAAACTAATCACAAGGTAGCCAACGTACTTCACTAGTGTTTAAAATCGAAAGATGCATTATTACTCAGGCTACACAGTTATAGTTTTGATTTGTTCAGCTCAGAACTGTAATTATGATTACTTTCTTTAAGGAATTTTGACTTTAACAGTAATCCAACATTAAACCACCATTGTAGGCTTTAAAGACAGATACTGTCTCACTTCCCCTTAGCGGACACCCTTGATGCCATAAAAGTCTCCCCTAAGAGGTGGTGTCCATGGCTAGGACTGGTCATTACTAAGTGCCCACTAACAGGAGATGCATAAATACTCTCACTTAGTTCAATTGCATTTCTATTGAACTTTTCTTACCCTCCAAAGAGTAAGAACTCCTTCTTCCTTGGCTATTCTATATAAGGCATTGAACACATTTTTGTATCTGCGTTGTTGTTCGACAGGAAGCCTGAGGAAAAGTAACAGCGACATCAGTGTGGCAATGCATTATGGATCACTTTAAAAGTTGCATTTAAAAAATAATATGGAATGGTTCTACTACAAAAAAATCACCAAATGAATGCATTGTCAGTAGTAACAAAACCAGACAGGTAATGAACATAAAGATCGAGTCTACTCTTCTGTTAAATGAAATGAAACATCAGAACTAACATTAACAGCAATGACAGTTACACTAATAACATATGAAAACACTTCTAATAAAAACAATTGACATATGCAAGTCTTTGCCATGGAAGTTGTGGAACTTTGAAAGCTACTTTAGAATGGTGGATGCATCAGGGTACAACAACCATGTTTCATACACTTTACATGATTTTATCTTTTTCTCAAACAGTATTTATTATAAGGACATTTCAAGGATAATTCAGCAATATTCACAGACTTGTATTCCTCATTCAGGATCACACATAAAATTTTTCTGTGCAGGGTGGGATGTGGGAAGGAAAGGGAACAAAATTCCAAAAACCTCATTAAAGTTGAGATTACTTTCTAGGTACTTAAAATAATAATCACTTAAATCTGGTATCAGCTCTATCCATGTCCACTACCACCCCTGCCACACTTTTGTGGCAATGTTGCTTTGGTTTCCTGTAGTCAAAAACACTAAGTGAACTGAGCTTAAGGTATTGTGTCAATAATGAGTTTGCTGACCTTCCATCTGAAGTCATTCTTATGAGAGAAATCTCTGCAGGTGTACCAATAAATGAACCTATAGCTCCTGCTGTCATTCCTGTGTCCGAGAAAAAAATGAAAATTTTTTATCTGCTCAGTAAAAGGAAATTTTTAATTTAATTGATTAACTTTACTTAGACACCGTTGGGTTTAAGGCTAGAAGCTTTTGGGGCTGTGTTTTCCCGATCCAACTGGAATTTGGAAGTGTAAGTTTTTGTGGAGGGAAGAAAACCAACGAACCTGAAGAAAACCTTTGGAGCAAGGAGGAGAACCAACAACAAACTCAACCCCACTAAAGCCTGCAATATATTCTGGGCTTATGTGTTGGCCAGCATTCTGTTGATATGTGCTGTGTCACTGAATGACAGTAGATTTACTGTACAACTGCACAGCGTACCTGTAAGTATTTATTGCTTTGACAGGTTCGTTTTTAAAATGCATTTTTGAAAAGGAAAACATTAATAAGCGATTTCTTAGAATTTTTAAAGCTTGACAGAAGAACCCTGAAATAATACAATGTAAAATCATAAAAATTGAGGTGATTTAGCAAAATTTGTCCAGGTTATATACAATGAAGTCTTCTCTTTCAATAGAACACGACTATTTTTAATATGCCACGGTGAGATTTTTTGTAATGACCTCAAACAAGTTGGCAAACAGTTTATGTTCACTCAAAAAATTTTCATGATGATCCTTACCAAGATTTTACAAAATAGCAACTTCTAAATTTTGCTCTTTGAACTTTTCTTCTATCATTCTGTCTGCCTCAATATGCCGAAATATTGAGGAAATCAAACAGATGATTTAATTGCAACTTGCAGAAAAACTGTTGATTTGCAGGTAGAAAGGAAAAAATGAACCAATAAACAAACAAGCAAACATAAACAAACAACACACGAACCTAGAGCACATTTCTTGAGAAAAGAGGGTGGACTTCCATCAGGACTAAACAGAGAATAAAACAACCAAAATTAAAACAAATTATTCATGAAAATACCATAACGTTAGGGTAAAGTGATAACTTTGAATCATTTACTCTGGGTGCCTTAGAACTTAGCCTGCGAATGCAGATGTATTAACGGCTGTCTTTTTTTCCGCCAGTGGAGAGAAACCACAGCCAGAAGTACGTCTGCATTCACAGGCTACTTAGAACTGTGTCAGTTACAAATTGCAGACTTCAAAGATGCTGATTATTTTGTAACAATACATCTTTCAAATTGTTATTTGAATGCCTACTTCTAATAAATCAAGTGCTTCAAATTTGCACCACAAGAAGTCATTCATAAAAATGTTCGGGTTGTGCCAGGCATGTTAAAAAATTCGAATTAATATGTTGACACTGGCTAAAAATATTGTTTTTGGATGTTTCGGCCACTACTGTTGCCTTCTTCAGCAAGATAAAAATGCAAATGTTCAACGGCGTCCTGTTAAAATATGTAACGAATGTGTGATACAACTAAATGAACTTTCCGAGTGCAACAAAAGTCTCTAGAGCATTCTTAATGAGTCTATGAATTTTTAATGCTATTGTAAACGTTTGGTAGCGCTATGTGTTCGTTTATAGCGTTCCTATCTCGCACAGAATGCCAAGCTTCAAGAATTAGTTGTTGTTTCCACACCGTTGACCTGTCAACAATTTCGACGCTCTCCAAATCTATTTGATGGTCCTTAAGCATATTGTTTTGCCCCCCGGCCTCTCCTGTCTCCCCCCCCGCCCCAAATGTTTACAGCATTAAAAATTCATAGACTCATTAAGAATGCTCTAGAGACTTTTGTTGCACTCGGAAAGTTCATTTAGTTTCTATCACACATTCGTCACATATTTTAACAGGACGCCGTTGAACATTTGCATTTTTATCTTGCTGAAGAAGGCAACAGTAGTGGCCGAAACGTCCAAAAACAATATTTTTAGCCAGTGTCAACTTATTAATTCGAATTTTTTAAGTCATTCATAAGATCACAACATAACACTTTGGTTAATCTTCATTATAACATTTTGTGTTTTCAGTATCAAAACTAAAATTTTCTGATAACAAAAGATTGATGTAACATAACAATTTATTTGACAGGTCTGCAACTATTCTAATTTAGTAACCCGGGGCCTGGGGCAAGACTGGAGAGAGAGTAAGGTGAAGGGCTGAGGGGAGGGAGGGGAGGGAGGGGAGGGAGCTGGTGAGTCAACAAAGAGAGGAGTAGAGGGAGGGTAAGGGTGAGTGGTGAAACGTGTGAGGGCAAGTGAAAAAAGCTAAGAGAGAATGACATTGATTGAAAGGAATTGGTTCTGCTACCTTAAAAAGAAACAAATGTGAACCAGCATTTTAATACTTTAAATTATGAAGTTAGTACTGAAATACTTTTCTATCTTTATAACATTTCCATAAGCTAACAGCCAATTGACCAAGGAAGCATTGTCAATATGCATTTTCAATTCAAAGATGTCTATGCAGGCATGTTAAGGGATGGGGGAGGGAGAGAATGATCCCCCCCCCCCCCAACTTTATAGACCTGCAATTCTCTCTCATCCACCCCCTAATACATCTGCTATGCAGGCGACACAATTCATGTGACTGGAATTATTGAAAAAACAAACAAAACACTAACCTCTTAAAATGATCCATTAATGAAGTGTAGACACCCAGTCGTGTTGTTGTATATGTTGCCTGTCTAAATAGACCAGCTGATAGTCTACAAAGAAAAAATAACTAAATGATCAATGCACTTGGAAAGAAAGAAACCACTAACAGCCTCACAATAATAACAGTTCAACAATCAAACAAACTAACCCATTATAGACACCAAAAAATCCTTCCTGTCTCAGAATAGAGGCTATTGCATGTAAACTGCTTTTGTGAGCTTTTGCAGCACCTCCAACACCTTAACAAAGGCAAATAATTGTACACTAATGAGTTCTATCTCATTAAATACTGTACTGTGCCTCTTCAACAGCATTAATAATCTATAGCAACAAAATTATCAGCTAGATTAGTTACTAACCCAGCTGGTAATTAGTAATAATTATGTTGATATCTACATTAAAACCATGTTTCTAGAACAGAGCTTTGTACAATGCACTGTCTAACAAAATTACAGGCATCTAATCAGCTGAAAAAAATACACAATATAATTCAAAATCATTCATAGCCATCACAGGTAATCTTACTCCCAGGCTACTCTTGTCAACAATTTGCTGGGTGAACAGGGATGGAAATTAAACAAAATCTTAAGTTGCCAAAAACTTATGGTTGACTAATGCAAATGTTAGTCGCCAGATTGTAATAATAAGAAGTCAACAAAAAATCGTAATAGAACTAAGCATTATTATATTTTTTAATATTTTATTATTTATTTTGTTATTCTGGTTGCATTTCTGGGATCGATCAAACTTTTTTCCCTTCAAATGACCAACAACATGATAATATAAAGAAAAAATACTGAACGCCTATGTAAATAATCCTACCACAAGCTGCTAATGCAAACAAAGTTACCGGTAAGTATAATGTTTGAGGAGCTAAGTTTGTAGGTTATATGACCCAGAAACTTTATTGTAAGTCAATATTATACCAAGTGATCAAAAATCAAACATAGCAAATAACCGATCTGATGTTTGTTTACAGTAAATATAGGCACCTAAGAGCAGGTTACCACTCTTCATAAAAAAGTAATTGCAAGACTACTCACCACTCATCTGCATCCTGTTTTTGACTAGATCTAGCGGCTGTACAAACACAGTGGCACCCATACTAACAATAACACAGAAAAAGCGTTAGTGCACAGTAATGCAGAATACATAACAAAACCTGACTCGTCCCCAGTCGTCTCTCAGTCTCCTATTAATATTAACGTGAGAAGCACGGTTGGGGAGCCCGAGGGTAACAAATCATCTATAAAAAAAATTGAGACCCTAATATAATAAAATGCAGTCAAAAGTTCATGATATACGGTAATTTAACGCCTGCGTCGCACATGGAGGTTGGGTGCTAAGGAACCTGGGGGCTGGAGCTGCCGACCCCAAACCCAGGTAGCAAGAACACCCCGAAAGCCTGAGTCTGAGTCTGAGTCTGACCATCATCTTCTTCGTGAGTATTAACAAATTTCTATTGTAGAAAAATAAATAATAAATGGAAGAGAACTTTGCTAGTACTCGTGATAATATAATTACTACCATTTGCATTCATCCATGTAGCGTGACGAATTTAACACACAGTCTTTCTTTTAAAACCTCAAGGGTTTTGTCTGTTATGTGTCAATTTCGACCAATGAAACGTTTGCGGTCAGGTCGCAAAATTGACAACATTTTCAAATTGGTGTTTTTTTCACAAGCTATCAATACTTTCAAGATTTGCCCACTTTCTTCGATGAAAGTCTGCTCAGAAAATATTATTACAATGGAGAGGAGAAAAGATGATAAGTTTGGAAAGAATTGATTTGTCCAAAGTGACACGTTTTCAGATAAAACCATTAACATTTTAAAAGTAAAACTAAGCGTTAATTCATGAATCACGCTTCATGGATAAATGCAAATGGTAGTATTTCTGATATTGTAAGGAATTTTGAGGCAAAATCAAGGCCTTCATGCTTCTAAATGTATACCCTTCTATTTTGGTGGAGTAAACCCGAGGACTGAGAAGCTAAAAAACCCATACCCCTTATGGCACACACCTATATAAACCATATATTATTATAAGAGGACGCCCCTCCCCAGGGGATAACTCACAACAAATCCTTTTCACTGATTTTCAGTACATTTAAGGACGGTGCCTCCTATTGTTACTGCGCATTTGTTCTGCGCTTCACGCAATGCTTTGATCACACAAGGTGCACGCGCTTGTGATTAATTTGCTCGCCCAAAATGATGAATTCAACTACGCGACCAAGCGCGCGGCTAAAAAGCAAGAAAGTTTTCTGCTGCGACGAAATCCAGTTTATGGATAATACTGAGCCAGGAACAGTGGGAAGAGCGAAAGAGCAACATATCAGTAACCATTGACCCCTAACTTCTCTAAATGGCTCATATTAACAGTTAAAAACAAATCGCTAAGAGCTCAAATGTAGCCCGAAAACTGCTAACTACATATGGCGTAGTGCACGCGTAAGAAATTGCGTGAGATGAAAATATTTAACTCGCTAGGTAGGGGATAAGAAAAATGTAACAGACCCAAAAGTGATTTCGTAGAAACTTGAAAAGAACTCGTATAACTTTGAAAAATGCGTGGTGACCTCTACTTTTTATTTTATAAAATGGAAGTGGTAAGTCTATAGAGCACATGTTTAATTCTTCACTAAGTGAAAAGGAATTACCGGTAAGGCTGATTTTCTGGTCTTGCAAGTGAGAGCTGTTAGAGTCAAGAATTGCTCAAACGCAATTATTTGTTTATAAAAACGTGGATCACACAGTTTTGAAGACATTATTTGCTAGTTATTTTAAAGATTGTTATATTTAATGTTGATTTTGTTCATGAAAAACCAATTTGAAATGGAATTTGCAAGAAAATTTTATTTACTTTTACATATTTTAAAAAATGCCACGTCAGCACTATTTTCCAGTTTTCAAACCTAATTATCTCGAAAATTTGCGTGGCTACTCCCAATTTTCTTTTTGGATTTTAATAACCCATGGTAACATCTACATTAATTTTCTTGCATAGTCATCGGCCGGGCAAAAATACCCGGTTATTAGTAGGCACTGTCCTTAACTGATGCAAAATTTACTTTATTAAAACAACACTACTTTTATTGATTATTTATTACAAAGCAATAAGCCACACTTTCCTGGATGTGGTTTCTGTAAATATTGCATTATTCCTCGCGAAGACGAAGACGAAAAAAAAGAACGCAGGAGCGTAGCGAAGGGTATATAATTTTGTCCCTCAAAGGGCTCAGCTAGGCTAGGATGAAATCTCGTGTTTTCACTGCTAGGAGGTTTACGGTCCTATATATATCCATTTGTGAGCTTGGTGTCTGGCGGAAATGACGTCACACGGCCGCGCGCTGGTGGCCTAAAATTGGTGTGAGCGTCGAACTTCAAATCAAGGATCTTCGGCGACTGAGAGGCGGGGGTTCAAATCCGGCTAAGGTTTTTTTTTTTTTCCTTAATTTTTGTGGGTTTCGAATCCTGAGCCTTTCATTTTTATCGTTTTTCTTTTCGTGATTAAAAATAACACGATAACTAAAATTTCACATAATACTCCCTCACACGCCTATTCAGGCTATAAACTTCTTTCATGGCCATCAGGGGCGCGCGGGCGGAGTTATGGGTTCAAATCCTCCTGCCGTTCGTTCTTTTTTTTTTTTTAATGCCCTGAAAGGTAAATGTCCAAAATGCGAATATCCAATAATTTGTCGATGATTTTGAAAATAGCCTGCGCTTACCAATGCTTTATACCTCTTTACGAACCAGAAAGAGCCGCCATTTTCAAAGCATCTGGAGTAAGACTCTGGTCTTTGATACCTGAAGGAGTGTCGCGGCCATGTCCTTTACTAGGCAACAATAACAAATCACCGGTTAAAACCGGTTATCACTGCCTTAATGTTCATAACACCCACCTCCCTCCCCAACCCAGAGTTTTCGCCAAGCCCACTTCTGCGAGTCACGTATTACTAGTAATCACTAATAAGAATCAGATCTTCAAATTTAATCAGATAGGACAAAATAAGACATCAAATTCAAGTAAAGCAATTCTTCATCCTTACACGTAGTCAAGCTAGTGCCGCCATATTGGGAAGCAGGGAAGAAGCAGGGCTTTACTAGTACAATAATAGTACATAGGTTTTTGACCAATCAAAGTGCACGTAGTATCCCAGTTATTTTATAAATGATGATGATGATGATGATGATTGACGATGACGATGATGAAAACAATCTTTACACAGGGGGTTCACATCACAAGAACACAAGGAATACACAAGGTGTATTCGGTGAGCCCTCTCAGAAAATTATTGCAATTACTGAACAACGTAAAGTCATTAGTTAAGTTAACATGTTTTGTATGCCGTAATTGACAGTCTTACAAGTTGTCTCGAAAAAAAAGTATATAAGCAACTGTCTGAAAACGTCTGGAGTTTCTTTTAACATGTAATCTCATTTTTTTTTCTTTTTTTCAAACGAGCAGCTTATACATATATGTACTGATATAAAAAATAATCACTCGTTCCAAAATTATATCTCTATACCACATGCCTCACTCAAGACATAACAAAATGTGAAAAATTCACTTGGGATGAGAAAACAAAAGCCACGTATGCAAACAAATCCATAAACAAGAATAATTAAAGATGTATAATCAACCTTCAACGTCTGCGACCTCGTGAAAAGACCGGCGCCTTATTAGCTGGACTGATTGCCAATATTCAATACTCACCCAGCAGATCCTCCCATAATAAACCTCGCATAGTTTGGAATATAACCTAACTTCTTCTCACTCATGATAATGCCTCTGTGAAGTCTTGAATGAGCTGAACTGGCTCACGGAATCAATATAAAGCAACGCGAAGAATTTTCGGATTTTCGGATGAAATTACTATGCCTGGGTTACAACCGCTGACCGCGAATTTCGCTTCAAATGTTCTTTCTTTTTCTCTCCATTCATTTTTGTTCCATTCGGCGTTCCATTCATTTTTGTCCAGTTTTACGTACATTTCTAAAATAATTAATTTGAAACTGACAATTTGCCAACAAGCTGATAGGTAACGCTGTAACATTGTGTACAAACAAATATAAATAAAGTTGCTTTACCTTTTCTTTCGTTATACTTGAACCGAGGTTGAACCAGGCCAGGAACTTGGTTAAGAAAATTTTATCTCGGATTTCTTCAATTGAACCCAGTTTGATTTTAAAAACTAAAAGAACAAGACTGGAATAACTCACTAAATTGAACTAGTAGTATACTAAATTTTTGTCGGATTTCAAAATGTATATATGGCACCTTAATACGGACACCAAGGGGACATGGCAAAGTGTCAGTAAACAAGTAACACCGCATAAATATTGCGTTGCAACTTGCAAGAAAAGTACAACTTTCCTCTATTTTTGCAACGTTTGGAAACAATCTACTGCGTGTGTTATGCCAATCGCAACTTGCAACACAATTTAATTAAAATGAGCCAATGATAGCGCGTCCTTTTCTCGTAGACGGATTTCAAGATGATGATAATATTTCTAAGACTTCTAACGTTGATGTTTCAAAAATTTGTTTTTTCTTCAACCCCTTCTCTTCCTTGACCTCCTAGAATCCCATTCAAATTCGGGTATATACCCGCCTTAATGCAAAAGAGGAGTTACCAAAGTTAATGAATATGAATTGATCCAATAATTGATCGTCTAATACGACCTTAAATATCAGGCTAGAATGGACATTGGACTTCCGGTGTGTTCGTCGATTCATTCACTGAAAAGACTTTGAGCCCAGGCACTCGCTCTCCGTTTCCCTGCTGAAGTGCTTTCTATGGGGGGGGGGGGGGGTGTTTACATGGGAACCGTTTACATGATACCGGCGCGACCTTCATTCCGGCGCGAGTCCGAGATGAATAAATGGCACGCAATGCATGCAGAAGCGATAACGTTTCACAAAGGGTTTTAATATTTTCAGAAAATTTGTCAAAAATTAACGCAAATAAAGGTTCAGTGAAACCCCGCTTTACGGTACCCGGCTTATACGGACAGTTTTGTTTGTCCATACATTTTTGCTTACATTAGCCTTCTTAATATGGACACCAGTTAATAACGGACAGCGGACACTATTTTCTGTGACCCAAGTGAAACGCTCTTATAAAAAGTTAACCTCGCTTTATGGACACTTTTCGGTCACTGCTTATATTTTCTTTGCACGGTAAATTTTTCTATTTGTAACCATTGTGTGCTTATTGTACCCCGTTAGAAAAATGAAAACTTTCTACACGCTCTGCGTTTTATTCTAGTTGCGTTACATGGTAGCGTGACTTTCGATCTACGATAAACATTGTTTTTAAATGCTGATTTTAAATGGAGAACACGGCGCCAGAAAGAAGAAATATTTTTCATGCGTTTCGGGGTTGCTGCCCCTTCTTCAGTGGAAAAAATTGAGCTGGCATTCTAATTTTTCCATTGAAAAAGGGGCAGTAACCCCGAAACGAATGCACCTAGAATGCAACATATTTCTTCCATCTGGCGCATTGTTCTTGTTTACACAGGCCAATTGTACAGATGTTTGTTCACTGAATCTAATAGAATTTGTCAAATATAATTTGTCTGTTTCGTTTATATCTTTTATTAGTTCTTTCTAACTTCCCAGGAGCATTTTGCTTTGTGTATTTCTTGGCGATTTCTTGTTGTGCTAAACTTGATCTTTGTTCTTTCTGTAGTTAGTTTCCAGTCTTATTCGGTCGTTCGATCGGGGCAGAACAGATCAAAGTTCTCCGACATAAAGCGTTGACTACGTCATCGCTTAAAAACTCATATCGATATCGTGTTTACATAATCCGTTTTTACTGTGAGTTTTATACTGCCAGGAATATGAAACGACCAGTCATCAGCAAGTCATATCACGTCTACATAACACTGGAATGAATTTCCTTCCGGGAGTGAAAATCTTACTACGTTACCGCTCACAGTAACCGGGGTGAACTCGCACCGGTATGAATCTTAATATCTTCGTTTTTTCGCGGTGATCTTCGCGTCTTCGATTTCTTCGGAAACACCCATAGAGAGGTTCACATTTTTGGTGGTATCATGTAAACGAACACAGAGCCACAAGAGGGAAACAGGATGAACTCGCACCGGTATGAAAGTGAGGTGCTTTCTATTAGCCCAAAATTTTCGGAAATTTTGGTCGGAAGGCAAACGGAAAAGTTCGTTTCGGTTCGGTCCAGGGGGGCCTGAGTCCGGTCCGACCGGAATATTTGGTGCTATGGAGGTGGTCCGTTCGAATTACATGTAAAAAAATACCGTTCCGTATCGGTACATTGCTACCTTGGGTACCAGATTTTTCCCCGCGCGCGGCGGAATACTTTTCGGCAGTCGAAGGCCGTCGCCACGAGCAGCGAAGCTGCGAGGGAAAACGCGGGTCGCAATAGAAGGGATCATGAATGCCCCATGAATGGCCCCTCAAAACTGTGCTCGAAATGTTCGCAAAATTTTAGTGGGTGCTCGTTTACTCGTGCTCGAATATTGGCTCGAATCTAAGTGTTCGCAGACCAACACCGTAAACCGCGCTAGAACTGACCGATGGTACTGACCCAGGGTAGTAGCTGGTAGTACATTGCCTCAGTACATGGTAGCTTCTGGTTTATACACTGGGGATCGGGATGGAGCGACCGTTCGCCGGGTTGGACCAGTCGGGCAAACCATTTTACAACGGTTTGCCCGACTGGTCGGTCTGTGGAAATGGAAAGCACCCCTGGAAAGACGAGCGGCAATCAACTGTTGTGAGTCCGGCCTGTGCTTTAGGGGATTAAAATTAATAACCGGAAATAAACTCAAGGGTCGCTGGTCACGTTGCCCACTGTCTGAACGGAATGTAAGAATTACTTTTGTTTAACTACACTATTAAATTAATCAATAGTGTATTGAGTTCTGTTGGAAACTTGCCCTGTGTCGCGAGAGCCACTGTGACAGTAAATACGATATTTACCATGTTCATGATCCAGGTCCCATATTATGCGCCATTGACGTGACACTAAAAAGGATCGCTGGTCATGAAACAGTGATTCCGTGATTTCCAGAGCCCACACAATTTAAAAGCTTAAATCCCAATTCATCCCAAAATAGCTACATACAGGGTTTTGCGTGTTCACTAACAAGACCGAGGCAGGATAAAAAGATGGCGGTACCGATAAAGACCATAATCCTTAATTGATGAAATCAAAATAACTTCAGTTGTTTCCATTTTGGGTAATAAAGCGAATTTAAAAATGATATTTTCATTTTCCTACCACGCAATTAAATCTGTAATTAAACCATCTGTCGGAATTTCACAGCAACACGCAAAATCTTTGCCGAAAGGAGCCGGTTTTAATTTTAATTTTCTCAGGAGCCGGTCCCGCAATGATTATATACGTGTTTTCAAATGAAACACCCTTTCATGTTGCGTAGGTCGACCTTCTTTTCCGTGCTGACTGGGTTTCATGACCCGATAATAATATAACTCGAGTTGTTAATTCACAACACGCAACAAAATTAAAAGTCACGAATCTTGACATCCCCTCGTCATGAAAACGGTGGAAGAAACCGTATATAGTCGAGCATTTCTTGTTATGAGATTCTTAATCAACTTCACACAAGATACACGACTTTTAACATCGAATGTACGAGCAAGTCCTTGAATGTCATGGAAACCCGTGACCTTGTTGATAACACGATCTGTTCAGCAAACATGACGGCAAACACGCTCTGTCACGTATCACTGAATTTCTCGTGATCGAGACTTTGATCCCGATCAAATTAAACACTTTCAAAACTTTTTTCTTAATTTTACAGAAGGGGAAAATTAAAGTTATCGATTATTAAATCTCGGAGCAGTTTTTCGGAGACGCAACAAATAGTCTGAAGTGTTTTCGAAGGGGCAATGTTTACAATCGAGCGGGAATTTCATCACGTCACCCGCTAACGCCCGAATGACGTCAGTTCAACACATCACGCAAAAGCCCACTCAGTGCGCGCGGCGTACACGCGCGAGAAGTACTCTCGCGATCTCGAAAATACCCGCGCGTCGGGTACCGGATGTGGCCGGTTGCGGGACTCGTCGGCTTTTGGGATCTGAAGAAAGGAAGACAGATATCGTATCTTGCGTGTAAATGGAGATGAGATTCGATTTGTAATCCCGAAACTTTTTTTTTTTCGCCAAAGCATGATTGTATCACATATAAAGCGGTAGTCTACTCGTTCTCGGACGACAATCGAAATTAGGCTCCTGATCAGAGCAACAACGGTGATTTTGTTAACATTTCTCAAATCTAGAACAAAAATAATGTTCCTGATGAATGAAGGCTGAGGTAAGTGCAAAGAAGTTTGCTGCTTGTCATCCGATTGCGTGTAGTTTATTCATGCGTTCATTTTAGAAAGGGTAAATTGAGCTGTTTTTAAGCCTTGCTCATCAGTTCAACAAAACCAAGGATTATCATTTCCATGCAGCGAAAAATCTTTGTCACGAAATACAACGTTAGTCATGAAATGATCGGCTTGCCTATATCAATGTTTAGTGGATTTTAAATGAATTCGACGCGAGTTTAATTTAATGGTTTCGATATACAGATGCACACGGAAAACACATGTTGTTCTTATGCTCCATTGAACTCGTGCTAAAATCACCTGTTTCACTTAGAGTCAATGTCTTCCCTGCCATTGAACGATTAAATATTGATTGCCATACCAACTTCGACGCTGATAACAGTTGAATGGAATTCGCATCAGTTTCGAACGAAAAGGAAACTTCCTTTCAGGTATACTCGTTTTGATTTTCGCATTATTGTGTCAGATTATCAACGGTTTCGTTTTCTGATCTCAAAAAAGAAAGAGTTTTATTCATTAGACAGTAGTCACGGACATCAAAAATCCCTTGGCACTTTCTTGTTTCCGGTAGAACGAGTTTTCACGCAAACCGGAAGTGGGTTAAAAGCGCGTGTAATACACGTTGTAAGCCATTCACGCTTGATTGGCTGTGACGCATGCGTGCAGCTCTTCATTCACATTGTTCAAGGATATAAATAACATTGTGAGGAAAAATTTTCAGAACACAACAAAGGGCATTCATCGCTTGCTTGAAAGAAGTCGCGAAGAACACACTCATTCATTTCTGAAAAGAGTTGGTAAGTTTACACTGTCGACTTGAAGAATTTAACCAAAACTACACCGCTGTTTTGGTCAAAGCCAACCGCGTTCTCGCTGAGAAATTACGTGAATCGATTTGGGCAAGCACGCACGTATTTCATGCGTGTTTTGATTTCGTTGAAGTGATCGTCCTTTTGAAACAAGTCGCGTCGCTAGATAAGTTTCTGGCAGTCGTAAAAAGACGTAAAAACTTGTGTCGCACCAAGTTTTGATGATAAGAAGAACTCGGAACAAGTGATCGTCTCTAGAAAAGATTTGGAGTGAAGAGTGAGTCAAGCGTCCACGTTGGATCCTTTACATCCGAGTTACACGTCTCTCTTTTATTATCCCTTTCTCGACATGGGATCAAGAATATCGGCCGTAAAAAGAAACGACCATAATGACAATAGACAAGGAGTTTATAAATCACTAAATGTCTTACAAGAAGAAGATCGGGCAAGAGACTTAGCAAGGCCAGAGAAACTAGACATATTACTCGATCGTCCACCTCTACCGGAAGAGGTTTTGTTAGAACATGCTTGGAACCCGAACGACCGATCGGTGAACATTTTCGTCAAAGAAGACGACCCCCATACATTTCACAGGCATCCCGTAGCACAAAGCACGGACTGTATACGAGGAAAGAAAGCCTACAGTCGTGGATTTCATGTTTGGGAGATCCAATGGTCAACCCGACAACGTGGGACACACGCAGTAGTGGGGGTAGCTACTTCGAAAGCTCTTCTTCACTGTACGGGTTATCATTCCCTGGTTGGCAACAACGAAGAAAGCTGGGGATGGGACATTGTTAGAAACAAACTTTACCACAATGAAAAGAACGTTTCGTCAGTCAAGTATCCAGTCTTGTCAGACAGTGATCATAGCTTTGTGGTACCGGACAAATTTCGTGTTATATTGGACATGGATGAAGGCACTATGGCTTTTGAAACGAACGATGGACGCTATTTAGGAGTCGCTTTCCGCGGCATTAAAGGAAAGAGTGTGTATCCCATAGTATCAGCTGTTTGGGGACATTGTGAGATTACCATGAAATACATCGGTGGACTAGATCGTAAGTATTTCATTTTTCTGTCTTTCTTATTCTACCTGTGTGACTTTTCTTTTGTTTCGTGCGTGAACGCAGACCTTTTGTTTACACTTTTTCTTCACTCAACTTGTTAGGTTGTCTTATACCCGCGTAAAACTGAGCTTTCGTTTAATCCAATCTTAAATAAAGTTTTGTGTATTGCGTTCGATTTTATTATCCTTTTCTAAGTATGCGTTCGCAATAAAATCTTCAGTTAAAAATGTTTTTCCATGTTTCGCGAGTTAAAATATTCATTCCCTAGCGATTTCCACTTCCTTTACGTCACATGGGAAAATGATCTCATTCTTAAAACGCTCCTGAAGAAACAAAAAGTTTCGCTTTTCCTAACTCTCCCGTTTTCTAAATCCGGTCTCTGAATTTTCTGGTAAAGGAACAAACAGATGTTGAAAATGAGATCGTACATTCTATATTTGTGATGATTTTGAAATCCAGGAAGAATAAACCTCGACCCTCCAAGTATCACGCTTCATGCTTCGCTTGTTCTTGTTATTGATTTTATTGATGCCTTGATGTGAAATATCTTAGCGGAGAGTTTTACCGCGGCTTTTTTGTCAAATTTTTCTTTCAAACTCCACCGCCATAAAGACACTCTCTTCGCTTCCGATTTCCATTGTTTCAATTGGTGAATGAAAATTAATAATTCATTTCGGTTAGGGACTTTTTATCCTTTGGGACTGTATTCGTCATTTCCGCTAAAAGGAAAGCTTGTCAAGTCGCCAGGATTTTTATTTCTTTCCTCACTAGCGATATCGAATTCAACCTTTGTGTTGTATCAGAGACATTGAAAAGTTGTCTCTTTATAGGAACTTTGATCTCTAAAGCTGGCTGCAAACAAAGAAACAATGAGATCACAAAGAAGCTATTTCGGTGCAAAGAGCGTGGCGCGTGCCAAACCACCTGTTGCATGTAGAGAGCGTTGAAAGCGTGTGCCACAAAACCATTCAAAAGCAGGGAAAACCCATTTATATCAGACAAACGCTTAATAGATGGCTTAAGAATTTAAAAATCCATAAAATGAATTGAACTGTTCCAGGAAAGGATTTTATGGCAAGACATTCATTTCACTTCTAAGAGATTGCAATTAACAGGCCTTGTCATTGAAAAAAAATTTCATTGACTAAGAGAAAGAGAATTTTTAAATGGTTGAAGTAATAATTACACACCATGAGAAGAATGATGGATTTTGTATGTTTTGTTAATAGTCTGAATTTCTTTCGTTTCCTCTTTTGTTTTTGTGAAATAGTTTTCTTCACTACAAGCTTGTAGGTTAACTTTGAAACAGTCAAGTCAAATGATAAATTTTCTCTTTTTGTGGGCAATATTTATTCTGTAGACCATAAGGGTTCAGTTCTTGCACAGTGGCCTCTCATTTTCAAACATAATAAATATGCAAAAATTGTTAGAAAAACCATTCTTTTTAGAGCCATCAAATGACACTCTCTAATTGCACAATCCACATAAGCTAGACTAAAAGGCATACTTAAAGGGACTATATGGTAACTAGGGAACTCATTCATTTTTCAAGCCAGGACACCTGTTGCTATGTTTGGAAAAAGTTGTTTTGTAATTTTGACAGCCCTTAATTTATATTGAGCAGTAACTAAGTGAGTTCTATATTTAAAGAGCAGCAAGACATATAATTAGATCCAGGTCAATGTGGGGCACCCAGTTTTAGAAAATGTTATTGTATCTGTCTTTATGAAAACATCAGGATTGAAACAATATAGGTGGTAACAAAGTACTGTGAAATCTTACAGGAGCTTGCACGGCTGAAATTAGACAAAACTGAATTATTCCAGTATATTGTAAATTTCATGTTCTGATCGACCTTAACTGGAATTGTTAGAGATGTTTCAAAACTTGCCTGGGGATCTCAGTTAAAATTTAAACCTGGAAACTCACTAAAAACAGTATATTGCAAAAACAAATCCCCAAAAATGCAGCGTCTTACATGTAATTGTGTTAGTTTCAGGGAGAATACCAGGCACCCCTCAGTGGGAGAGATTTTTGTAGTCTAAGAAAAAACATTTACTGTGTTTCAATCAAATTATAGAAACATGAGTCGAAGTTTGACTTAACAAGAAATGCTGTGGTTACACAAGCCATAAGCAGGTGTTTTGTCAATTCACAGCTAATTTTCAAGTTCTCCCAAACTTCCACAAGTGTTTCTTTAACTTGATTTAAACAAATAGAAAATGTTTTCTATTTCCTGTAAAAAAAACCTTCTCTTTTTACACTATCTGCCAACAGCTTGCATTTTAGCTGGTTCTGTGTTTCTTTAGAGTTATACGTACAAAATTATACAGCTTTTAGCATACAATCTTATGGGCCTTTTTTAATATGTATATGTGACCTTTTTATTCTTCTAATGGTACTCTGTGGCAGTTATACTCAACTTTTTTTCTCTTGTTCAACAGCTGAACCTCAGCCACTGATGGATCTCTGCCGACGCACAATACGTAAATCTGTTGGAAAAGAAAACCTTACTAAAGGCAATGTAGACAAGCTTCCAATACCGGTTCCAATGAAGAAATACCTTTTGTACCAACAAGGCTGGTGACATCAAGCTACATGTGGAAAGACTTCTTCTTTGACAGACTGTATGAAATAGTCTGATCTTATTGTATTGTGTAGCCTAAACTTGGCCATCTGAGAGAGAAACATTGAGCAATTGGTAATTCAAGTCAGACAATCTGACACATGTTTTGTCCAGCATGTACTGCAAAGGAGGAACTTAGATATAAGACTGGTTCAGAAACCTTGCTACTGTATAGTACCATGGTTACATAATTCAGTTGGACTAATGTCTGCAGTCTGTAAGACATGAACTTTAATGTGCATTTGTAAACATGTTTGTGTTTTGGGAGATCTAACATACCAGAAATCAACAGCTGCAGTGGAGTCTTGAACATGCTTATAACCATCAGAGGAATGTACAAAGAAAACGGTGCAAACATTTTTAATTAGGATTAATAATTTATTACAGTTTCTTATTAGATCATTTTATAGGGTCAATTAAATTATGTTCACAAATTTGTTCAGTTGTTTAGGAAGTCAAGGTTGAATCAAGAAAAGAATATTTGCACATACAAGTGAAGAGGGTGATATTATTCAAAGCTATGGATAACCTTTTTGAGGAAAATGACAGAAATTTAATTTTTGAAATATGTGTATACCTACTAAGACAGTAAAAAGGAGCAAAGTCATAATTTTAAAGACTTTCTTTTTTAAAAAAAGGATTCTGCATAATCGTCAAAATCTTCTCACAGATTTAAAATATTTCTTTGACTATCCATTAGTTGACAAATATATCAACTTTCATGCCTTCTTCCAAAGAAATAGTTTTTACAAATGGATTTATTGCCAAGTTCCGAACACTGTTCTAAGTTATGTAAATAGCAGCTAAGCTTTCCTTTGAGTTTTAAAATAATTTATTTATTGGTGAGGTCTCTGACATTACATTAAAATGATAATATTTTACAATAACAATTTCTAATTTACCACTGTATAAGAAATCTAAAGAGTCAAATTTAGTTGGGAAATTTAATTTGTTATTTAATGAAGAATGTAAACAACCTCCCTTGAGAGTGACTCAAGAATTTTAAAATATATTAATATTTATTTGCTTTAATTTTTTGCTTAGGTTTCACTAAGAAATTTTATGAATTAAATGGTTCAATGGAATTTTTGTCTTCAGAATTATTATAAGAAATTTGACTCTTTAGAGTAAATCTCTCGAACAGTGAGTTATGTTTTCATGAATATAAATAGTCGCTAATTCTTTGCAGTTAATTTTAATCTTAATTTGTAATTCAGTTACTCTAAGGACAACTGAACTCCAGCAAAAATTGGAAATTCAGTTTTGTGGATATAAATACATAGGCGAATTAACTGTCATGTAAGCCTTATGTAGACTTGACTTTAAGTTCTTTTTGTGGTAATGTATTTTTTCAGTCTAACAGTAGTGCTGGTTCAGACTGCCGTGTTAACAATGGCATTAAACTCAATCATTTTTACTATCTGCAAATAACTTTAGGAAAGTTAAATACAATTTTTACATAGGCAATAATAGCATGTGATTTTATTTATTCAGTTCAGTTTTAGTATCATTAATTATGTCAGGGTATTTATAAGAGACGTTCTATCAGAATGTGTCTCATTTATACTTCACACAAATATATTGTTACGTTATAAGCAAATATGAAATACAAAACAACCTTGAAACATTTAAATACTAGTTTCTGTGTTGAGTTCTTTCACTCTTTAATAATTATCGGTCATCATGACCACTATTATTTGGGATAAATGTAAACAGGCTAACTGGAGAGTAATTCAAGCCAACCAGAGCCTGAATAGCATAATTTCCAGGAGCCTATTTACAGTTAGCTCTCAATAATGTTGCCATCAGAAGACCTAGGTGTATTAGGGTACTAGTTTTCATTTTAGGGTATAGTCCGTTTGGATGGCCCATGGACCTGGGGTCAGTGTTTTGTCCAAATCCCCATAAGGGTGGGGCTAAGGTAAGTTTAGGTATAAGGCTGTACCACACAGGGTAACATGAGGGTACCTCCAGGGATAACCATTCAACTAAAAGGATGCAATGAACACAGCATTAAAACAGTGGAGTGGCTTCCTGGTTGGTTTACAAGGGCAAAAAACGTTAATTTTATTTCTTTAAACTTTCAAACCACCATGAATTGGCATTCTTCGATTCTTTTTTCCTTGAATGTGTACACTTTTCCATTTTTAGCAACCATTTGGTACTACCCACCTTTTCTTGATTGTCAAGATCACGTGACTGTTCCTCAAAGGCTCTATAATCGGCTAGAAACCGTGTACAAATACGTAAGCCATTTCTATCTAATCAAGTAGTAAGAAGTTTTGGGGGTCGAGGAGAAGCGTTGCGTGACGAATTAGGGTGACGGTGGCGAAGGAGACTACGTGTTAATTTGCTCAAGACGCGCGCGTAATCTTGCTAATCTTGAAGAGAGATCTACATGACGTCCCTTTTGACGTAAACAGCTACTAATGTCTACATGACTACTTACTCTTCTACTTCTGCCCTTACCAATATAATGAGTTTGTACACTCTGAGTTAGAGTAAATTTCCACTTCGCGCTTTTTAGGTACCTTTAATATAATAACAGGCGTGAGTTTTTACTGACTTTATGTGCATGGGTAAAACACAAGCCGTCCATATTCAGTTTTGTTTTACCCACGTATTGAGACAAGAGTAAAATCACACCTGTTAAAGTACGTAAAATAAAGCGGCAGTGGAAAACCAGCTTTTGTCTGATAAAGTTCGTGGTCCTTTTTTCCGGAGTTAACGATTCTCGATCTCGGGACCGGAAATAGATGTTGAAACTATATTAGAATACAACGTCACAACAGTTTATCGTGCTCTTGACCACATTATGCGGAAACTGTCAAGTGGTATTATTGAAAAGTAATGGATCGAAACGGAAGCAAGGAAAACAGGTCAAATATAAAGAGACGCTGATTTAGTTCCAGTAACTTCCTGTCGTGCTGAAGTAGGTTTGATTTAGCTCCATTAACTTCCTGTTTTTGCTGAAGCAGTGGTCTAGTGAGTTTGACCTTAAAGGCTATTTGACTTCCTCTGAATTCATTAATTCTGATGATAATGATTGCAATAATCACAGCTCATTCTATCCTCCACTCCAAAATCCTTGAATTGAAGAAAACTTAAGAGGTATTAAGATATTAAACATCAAGAATTCGGTGTTAGAAAGTATGATGAAGAATGGCGGCAAAGATAAGTTTTTTCGAAAGTGCTACCCATGTGGACATCTGTCTAAATATAGCCTCAGGATATCCCTTTCTGAACCTAAAATGACAACAGTTTTTTGTGCATATCCCGGAACCTTCTATTTCCACGGTTTGCCTAAATAAACACCAACGTGTTTCGACTGAAAAGAAGGGCAAGGAAACTTTTGTTAACAAATTATTTAAAATCAACACAGGTCCCCCAGCTGGTTCAACGAGATGCGGTCAACCATTCTCAATTCTGTGTCTGTGGACAACCTTGCAATTATTGACCATATTTTTAATATTCAAATGTCCCTTTTCGAAGATTGTTTCAAAAATTCTATTAAAAACTCGTCATTTTTTGTTTGTTTTTAAAATCATCTAAATAAAGAGCCTCGTGACACGGAAAGGAGAGCTCATTATTGCTCGATATCCTGTCGTGAGTAATCGGTAGGCCGTCGTGCGATGTTCGTCATGTCCCCGTACGGCCATATGCCCGGCTAGGTTAGGTCAGATGACATGAGATCAGGGCTTATATTTGGCAAAAATTGCTTTTCCGTGATTCCCTTATATTAAACTTAACACCCAAGCTTGGCTTGAATCCACGCCCTAAAAAACGTTTGGACATAAGCCAAAATTTGTTTGCAATGAGCTGTAAACCGGACGCCTGTTCACAAAGAAGCAGTTTGCGTCGAACGTGGAAGAGTCTTGAAAATGTCAACAAAATAGCGATGGAAATCCAAGAAAGCAACAGCGCGAATGGTAACAAAAACTGGCGCAAAAGAACGAAATCAGAAAGCGACGATCCGAGCACGAGGAAACAGCGCGAAAAAAAGGACCTGGACGCGATTTGTCACGCTGTGAAGAAACTCAGTGAAGCTTTCGGAAGAGTAGACCGTTATGGTCATGATGTGCCTTGCATTCGACCTGTTCGCGAGTTGTGTGGTAAAATAAGGCCCCAGCTTAATAACGAACATGGTACATTTAACAGAACTTTGCAGCGCCTATGTGAAAACTATGTATCAGGACATAAAAAAATCACAGATTGCGCCAAAAACCTACAAAATCTAGTCAACTCTATCGCGAGCGATGAAAGTGATTACATTGCAAGAATCGAGGATATTAAGCAATGTCTTGGTGAGCTTATAGGGACAGTGGAAACAGTGTTATATTTGGAATACCGGGAAATATAACCTTGAGCAGCGAATGTTGCCGATACCCATGTAAATAGTTGGCGAAGCTAAGTGAATTATCTACACGAAATTCAACAGGACATCTCTTTTCATTGCAGTTCATAACAGGACATTTAATCCTTGGAAGTTGAAAGTTTTTTAATCGGGGATTTGGTATCAGTAGCATGGTTTAACTAACACATTTCAAATTACTGATCTCGGATGTCTTAGCTAGGTACAACAAGCTTGCATATTCGCAGCCGAGAGTGGGAGTACATAACCCAGTTTCAAATTGTTTCGCTTTGGATTTGTTTTGTTTTTTATTTTTCTTCAGTTATCACCTGTTCTTACGGGGCCACCTGTAGGTACTTGGCAGTTTTGACAAATAACTTAGTCACTTTACAGATATTTACCTTCAGAAACTAAGAAAAACTGTAGTCTACTTTTCTCAGTTTCCCATCAAGCATAAGCTGTAGTTTTCTTATTTTTGATGTTCCCTTGTATGATGTTCCCTTAAATGAGATGATCGGTTTTCAAAGCCTGTCAATAATATTGCAATAACTAAACAAATTGATCATTTAAATTTTGTTTTTTTAACTAAGAATGTAAATAAAGCTAAGTTTAAAAAAGGAGTAATTCATTTAGCGCTCAATCAGAAGGGAATAAATAGGTTCGCAAAGGTTCGAAAGGAGGGCCAACAATCTCGCTGTCTGACTTGTATTTCATTCGCAAAATTAGGAGCCATAATCGCTCCTGCCATAATCTATTATGGCTCCTGGCAAAATAGTCAAACAGCTAAAGTGAAGCCGCAGTCGACTTATTGTGGATCGTTGTTTCATGGCAAATGAGTTTCGGTAGCTAGCCTTCACAGCTGACGAGTCTTTTTACAAGTGCAGGTGATCGCAAATGGTCGCAAAGCAAGCTGCCGCAGAACTGGGTTGGAGGGAGTCTGGTAAAGATCCACCCTCTTTCTCATTCCCCCTCTTCTCCTCATTCGTCTCGCCGCCAGCACGCCAACGAACCGCTAGTTACTCGTGAAAAGAGAGATCGGAGATGAACTTCAGTTCTCTCTCTATGGCCTTTTCTCGCTAGCCTTCCCTGAGTGCCGAGTGTTGAATACTATCATTTTTAATTAGCGTCGATATAACTCATGTAATATTGGGTTGGTATATAGGATGTAAAAATAATAATTTTAAAAAGTATCATTTACTTAATGGAATCTGTTCATGGCTTTCATTGGAGCTAGTATTCGTATGTTATTATTGTTCCGATATGACCGTCCTCGTAATCTGTTAGGAGATAAGGCAATTAATCGCCAGTATTGGCCGTTGGTAGTTTTCCGTCGTCAAAACAAAAGATCGCTAAGGGCTTTATCCAGCGAGAAAGCTCTCCTGGTTAGCGAGGTTTTGTGCAAGCAACGAGGCCACAGGGCATAGCCCAAATGGATTACCCCGGCCACGGTTTTTTTGCTTTCCGGCTTCTCTGCAGTATCTGCTTGCGGCGAAATTCATCGATAAATCCTGCCCCCTAGCCTGAAGCGAGTGAGAGGCGGCTGTATTCGCAGGCTACCTGCCCCCTGGTCACTAGGAAAAACTGATCCCCTGCAAAGAACAATTGGCACTATCACTTCTTGTGGTAATACAGTAATTTCCGATAGTGTAGAACAACAAGAGAAAAACCTGTGTACTACCGCATGCCAGTAATATAAATTACATTATCGTTTAATTAGCCTTTTATTTATTGTTATGACAACGACTAAAAATTTCAGCTGCCAAATATGACGACGGCTTATTCGTTTATAAAGTGTTTTCAATAACCTGTTCATACAGCTCAATAGCCTCCACGTGGGTTTTCCAGACTAGAGAGAAGACATATGAAAAAAAAAAACAGTTTTTTTTTTTTGTATCTTTAAAAAGGACATCTCTCTTCCATACCTCAAGGAAGTCCCTCTCGAGAGTACCCATGATAGTGAAACACTCCGAAGAAAGATAGCTCATTCACCGGGGCTGCAAAATAATTCTAGTTTAAGTAAAGGGTTCGTCTTGCTTACTTATTTTATTTCTTGTATTACCATATTCAAGAAATTTCAGCTGTTACGCAAACCGATATCTTAAAACAAAAATACCAAGTTTACTGAGTTATTAGGTTCTATATCTTAGACTCTATGAGAAGATAAAAATCTCAAATTATAAAAGGAATTCTATAATTTTCTCAATATACCACAGACCTTGAATACAAACAAGAGACTACTTACTGTACTGTTTCACTTACTGTGAAAAACACTTGAGAACAAAATATCTGTTACAATCTAAAAAAAATAATTCTAAATTAGATTGTTGCTAACATATTGGAAATTATGAAAGTGCGCTTAATTTAGTAGCCACTAAAAATAGTAATCTTATAGATATTCAGGCAGTGACCAACAGCATCAACTTCTTTATCGAAAAAAACAGCGTGGTGGAGGCAGGCCTCTTAACTTTGACATAAGTAATTAAACCACAGGAACGCGTTTTTCATAAAAAAAAAATATACCAATACCGCAGTACCGTGAGTTTGAAGTGGCCATGTTGACAAGATTAATTTGCAGTGAAAAAATATTGACTTGGTAGTAACATGTGGTCGTTTTATTAACTGTTACTAAGTCAGTGAATTTCATTGCAGTATTATGTATATAAATCCAATTTTTGTTGTTCAGTCAAGCAATCGAACGATCAACCTACTGCAGAAGATATCAGGATATTATTTCGCATAGCAACATCCCTGTCGACTGAATACGCGCGCACATTTCTAGTCTTCCACTGTATAGAATATTCTTCAATTCTTGTAATGGTGGTAAAACGGCTATCGGTTATTAAATTTAGAAAAGTCGTCGTTTGATTCTCTTTTGGGTCTGTAAAACGGCTATCGGTTATTAAATTTAGAAAAGTCGTCGTTTGATTCTCTTTTGGGACTGTTATCGACATCATTATTAAGAATGGTCTCAGAGGCCAACCCATTCTCGTCCCCATAGCCCTTTCGTTTCTCTTAGCCGGCCTGGGCCTTGGCACGAGAAAAAGGAGGGCTCTGGGGACATAGGATTTTTGAATTAATTCGAATTTTTTTGAGTGGCTGTTTGAAAATGTATTTTCTACTGTTCTCCCCCCGCTGTCCCTGCTTTCCCCTCGCCCCCCCTCCTCTTCTCCTCGTCCCCCCTTCCCGCACCTCGAAGTCTCCGTAACCCCCTCCCCCCCCCCCCCCCCCCCCTCTCGCCCCCCCTCGCGCCCCCCCCCCCCCCCCCCCTTCGTCCCCCCCCCTCCCCTTCCCCCCCCCCCCCTGCCTCGCCCTCTTCTCCCCCCCTTCCCCCCCCCCCCCCCCTCCCCCCTCCCCCCCCGCCTCGTCCCCCCCTCTCGCTCCCCCGGCCCCCTCCCTCCCGCCCCCTCCTCGCCGGCCTCCTCCCTTCCCTCCTCTCCTTCCCTCCCTCTCCTCTCGCGCGGTCCGCCTCCTGTCGTGCGGGCGCTGGCGTGGCGCTGCCGCGTCCTCTCCGGGCGCTGGCCTGTGCGCGTCCTCCTCCCGGGCCGCTTCGGGGCGCTGGCTGTGCTCTCTCGTGGTCCGGTGGCTGTCCTCTTCCCCGGGCGTCCGCGTTCCGCTTCCGCTGGCTGGGGGTCCTGCCGCCCTGTGGCGCGGCGGGGGGACTTGTGTTCGTGCGGTCGCGTTCGCGGGGGCGGGGTGGGTCGCCGTGTGGTGCGCGCCGTCCTCTCTCTCTGGTCTCTGGGCGTTCTCTCCCTCCTGTTCTCCTTGCGTCTCTCCCTGGGTGCGGGTTCGTTGGCGGCGGCAATCTAAACGGAAGTCGAAAGTCCTAGAATCTAGGACTGGAAATCCTGTGTCCCCACATTCTCGTCCCCTGCCCTTTCTTTTTTTGCCGGCTGGGCCTGGCCGGGCAGGCTCTGGGGACGGATTTCCAGTCCTGTTCTGGACTTCCGGTCTTCATGTTGCAGTCATGACGTTTCAGAATGTATGGAGAGTCGTTACGTTTCGACTTCCGTTTAGGTATTCTGTCCCACCAATCACATCAATTCTCTTTGTCCCGGCCCTCCGTTCTCCGGCCCGCCGGCGGGGCTTGGGGCGAGAATGGTGTCCCCAGAGCCCTTCGTTTTCTCGTGCCAAGGCCCAGCCGGCTAAGAGAAACGAAAGGGCTATGGGGACGAGAATGAGGCCAACCTGGTTCCCAGGGTCTCTCTCTATGAGACCCTGGGAGGCCCGCAAACTTTTTGGTCTGCAATAACCAATAACTTGCAGGCTCTGGGACGTTTACGCAGGCACTTCTGATCAACAAACAAATTTACATTACAATATTCATACATTATTTTATAGTACTAACTGAGAGAAAGTGAATCTGATCATCTCCTTTAATTAATAATCTTTAATTTATTTATGTATACTAGACGCTGTATAAATGCCGAGGGGAGGAATAAAATGTCAGCAAAAGGAAACAAAATAGTGCCCAGTGACTGTTTCGTGCAGCCTGCAGGCACACTATATGGTGTTCTGTGTAATGGATTTGTTCTGTACCCGCCTATTCAGTCCTACTCAATACCAACAACGTTTATAGTAGGGGGGTTATCTGATGATCAATTATAGCCCTTGCGGGCTTGCGGCACATTTCTGACCCAACGCAGATATGTGTATTTGTTATCAGGTTACTGTGATACAGACTGGCCACCAGCTCTGCCTGCTTACCATGTAGCTTAGCTTTCGATGGCTAGCTTAGTCACAAGAACATATCACCGTTATTAATACACCTCTCATCGCTTTACATGATAAATTAGTAATGCTCTATATTGCTAATGCAAATGCGACAATCTGATTGGTTGAGCTCCTTGTATGCTATCAGCGGTTAGTATACGAGTTCGCGCAAGCTCGGAATGTATGAAGATTGTAGTATACTTTATAAAGCGGAAATAATTGAAAATCGTTCAGTTGGAAGTTCTCTAGTGAGAATTCTATAAAACAATATGCGGACTCATTAACTATCACCTTATAGAAATTAAGAGCGATTAATCTAATTCAGGAATTATTGTTGTTGACGCTTTTGGTAACTCGTATTACAGTCTAGCCCAATACATTTCCAGGTAATTATTATCGGGCTTCGTTTCTTTACGCCTCACGCTACAAGCACATGTAAGCCCCATGTTTGGTTTCGTGATAATTGTAATACTTGTTATCATAAAATGAAAATGTTTTGTTTACAAATATCAGCTACTTTTGGAATTTTCAGTTTGGCATTTAAGGATTAATACGATGGCATTTGCTTTTCTGTCTTTTGCCTTTGAAGTACAAAACGATTTCCAATTGAATCTAACAAGGCCAATAGTATGTGTATCACCGTTGAAATTCATCGTCGTTCCACCCTGTTCTTGCGTGCATTAAACTGTCAATAGTTTTGACAGCTCGCGTTGTGATTCTCACTAATCCCTCTAAGCTGTCTGCGTCCTACCGAGCTCACAGTAGAAGGTTAAGTGACTCTTCCACCACCATAAACAGTTTTACTTAACGCCTTAAGTTGAAAGTTATAGGTTTTCCTGGAACAGAACCAGCTCAGAGTCTTTGAAAGTTATAGGTTTTCCTGGAACAGAACCAGCTCAGAGTCTTTTTAGAGATAAACCACGCGCAATGACATTGCTTCCTTAGTTTTCTTTGCGTGTTAACTTAGACGAAAGAACTACAAGCTTTTCCGTGCGAAAACTGAAGTGTTTGTTTTCATGGTGAGGGCAATTCGCGTGTGATCTTATCTCTATAGGCGTGGTATCTGCTTGAGGGTCTTTTTAGCTTTGTATACGCCCCAGAGAAGTCACGGTTTCTGGCAAAACAGGTGCGGCGAGATATTTATCACAACTCAGCTGATTAATCGTCAAGGTTCGCCCTAAAAATCGCTAAACTTTTTAGCATCTTTAAGATTTCCAGCTAGAGGTAGTTCATCGGACGTTCACTTGACTATTTGCTTTGAGGGATTCGTGTGGACTGTTTCCAACGCTCGCTGTTTTGCATGAATTTTTAAACACTCAGTTGTTAAAACAACTTCCCTTGCTGGTTATGTCTTTAGTTCAGAAATCATCACAGCCAGACAAACAGCGCAACGCGAACGGAGGTAAGTAAAATATCACTCACTGCTTTTTGTCTTTCAACCAAAACGACATAATGTGTCCATAGCATGACACATGCGACCTGTAGAATGTCTTACAACGGAAAATTAGAAATTGCAAGTTTCTTTAAAGTTTCACGCTTTACTCAACTGAGTTAAACTTTCATATAAACACGGCGTTTACCTTTTGGTCAGTCATAGTTTCGTTATTATTTTCTCCGCTATTGCACAGATCAAAACGGTGCACAGTTTAATTTGCATTTCGGTTATAATTTAAGTGAAACCGTAAAAACAGTAAATACAGCTACCTCTCCATATATCTTCTTAATATCTCCTTCATTATGGTCATTAGTCAGTTAAAGTGCGGGGAAAATAAACACTTCACCGTAAATTATAGTTACGTTTATCATCGATGATTTTCTTTCTCGTCACTGATTCGTATAACGTTCAAACTTGTTATCAGTAATCTTATAAGGACTGAACAAAGGAATTACACGCTTGTTGATAACATTTCGCGCCACTCTACATCGTGTTTTGGTCCGTTGAAGTGCCATCCTGTGGTGTGTTACAAAAGACTCTCAAAGCTTGAATCCTTTTGTCGGTTCATGTGTAACAGAATTACGTTTCACGAACTTCGTTTTATGACTTGATAGTACTGAGTGTGCCACATCTGCCATCTTTAAAATTAACGTATCATTAGGTGAACCGTAGAAATCCCGCCCATAATTTTTATTTTCACCAAGAGAACACACAAAACAAACGGACCAGTGATGTAACGTGTTTGTAATCACGCGGTGAAACCAAAAGAAACTCCACCCAAATCAACCAACTGTTTACAAACAAGCGGTGACTAAAACAATTTCTCAAAATTTGTGGCTTCGCGGAAGAAATCTAAATTCCTTTCAAGCGTAAACAGGAAGAAGCACAGAGTTGACTGCTTTAGGTAGAGCGGTATTTTCATCTATTTTACAGTGTGGTGATTTGAATATAACAGGTGTTTTATTGCTTGACAATGTAAACCATTGAAGTGTGTAAGCTAACGCCTGCTGTCCAGCTGTTTTGGCGCGAAATGACGACACCTCGTGTGTCTTGTGTCCTCGAGTCTCGAAACTTGTTGCTCTAATAAACCCATTCAGCTCTGTAGTTAGGGTTCCTTGTAGTTCATGTTTAACTTAGTCAAACATAAAATATCTCTTTTTCTACTTACAATGTTAGTGCTCTTTCTAACATTTTGTCATGCTTTTACTGAAAAATACACGAGTTTGGTTCCCCTCTACTACCTACGGGCGATAACACGTGTTACACGCATGCAGGATTTCACAGACGCCGAGTGGTAAACGAGATAGGCAAAATATATAACCTCATCACGGTGAAATACATTGTTATGTCTATTTTACGACCAATACCAATTTTCAGCGTTTTGTCTTGTTTTCAAATAAATGGTAAATGGGTGGAGAAAAATTAAGATGCAATCAAAAATTTGAGTTACTTAAATTAAGTTACTTTCCTTCTTTCCCGATTCTTCACCGAAGTCTGTCCAGAAACCGTAAAGACTGACTAATGAAGGTGGCTACATTTGCAGCAGGGGTCAATCTAAACGCTTATGGTATACATCTTTCATTTCCTTTCCACATACAGTTTACCTCGTTTTAGACGCATTTATTCGTGAAAACATGCTTCGAAGACTGTTCAGCTTCCGTAGGCCAAAACAAGAGGAGAAGGAGAACGCGGCGGACAACATACAGAAGGAAAATGTTGATCCAAACTCTCAGGTACAATGTCAATGTAAATTAATATCTATTATAGTACGTGTGGTAGGAAACTTGTCAGGTTTTACCTCCGTGAACTTTTCCCCTATTGTTTTATCACTCAACGCTCTCCGTTGTGCTTTTTTGGCCCGGCATCAGTTCACGTTGATTTCTTGCCGTGTCCTTGCACGTGATCTTTGTCCATAGTCACTGACATTTCCTTTTTATTTACTGTTTCCTTGCTTGCTTGCTTGCTTTATACTTGCTTACTTGCTTGCTTACTTGATTACTTACTTGTTTGTTTAGAAGACTGTCGTGCAAACAAACCAGCTACAATCAAGCATTTTGAAAGCTGAGCCAGATTTGACGGTGAAGATGGAATCAAGAGAGGATGCAGACACGCTATCAAATCATGATTTGGTCGAGAACAGAACGAGAGAGAAGAACATGGATCAACAACAGCTAGTCCCTGAATCATGTTTAACTCTAGAACCGTCACCTCTCTCAGATGCAGAAAGGTATGGAAAACCGTCAGTTCTGACTTGAAAAAGTACGATTCATTTTAGATACATGGCTCTGGCCGGGGTCACTGTGTTGTGCATGTGTTCTTGGGCAGTACACTTCACTCTCATAGTGCCTTTCTCCACCCAGGTCTAAAAATAAAATAAAAATAATGCTGCCAGGGGGGTAACCCTATGATCGACTAGCATCCCATCCAGGGGGGAGTAGAAATACTCCCAGTCGCTTAATGCTACAGAAACCCGGGATAAGCACTTGTGGTATGGGCCACTTGGCCCGGACGCAGACTTTTCCTTTATCTGCTAGAAAAGTAAGTCATTGCGTTTTTCGAGTTTCCAGATAAAGCGCAAAACTCCTACTTTTGTAGTCTGACGTTTTAGTTAGTTTTTTTGCGAACGCGAGAATTTTTATTTTTCTTTCCTGATGCGTTTATTCAATCATTTGGGAAATGTAGGCAGGGTCAATAGCAATTTGAGTTACAATAAAAGGCACAAAACTGCGAAAATTTCACACCCTTTCCAACGTAGTTCACTGATGCATGTTTTACAGTATCAGTTCATACATTCATCATGTCATAAACTGAGGTCTGCCGTTCATGGTTTTACCCTTATATAACGCAGCTGTATAGACCCCAAAATTAAATTCCGATTCAGTCTCCAAAAGAATCATTGATCTTACAAAACAGTCTCTCTCTTGGGAAGGGTAGGATATGTCATAGCGAACTGACGTCACCACGAGGTAAAAGTAAGATAAACTGAATATATACATGGTTTCCTCAGAGTGTGACAATTTTGTTGATCATAAATGTTTTAAATGAAATGCAGCTGAGAACTGTATGAAGCCAGTCAGAGTCTCTTCATTAGTGATAAAGTTTAGTTTCCAGCCGGCAAACCGGCTCGTGCTCAAGCCTTAGAATTTTTCTTATACGTTCTACTTTGCTTTATCTTTGTTTAAGTGAGACAAAGGACTGCGACAGTGTCAAGGACGAAGTCTCTATCTCTGGTGAGTCTGAACGCTGTGAAAGCTCGACGTCTGCGGAAGATAAAGATGAGAGCGGCATTGAACAAGACTTTGAACCAACGACTGTGGATCAAAATTTGAATTCAAACGCTAACCAATCCACGACAGAACTTAAAAAAGAGCCTTTCAAGCCAGACAAAGCTCCCGAGAGTCCCTCATTGCCACTGATTCCCATTAACCTCAAGTCGCATCTAAAACGAAACGATCGAATCAAGACGTTAAATCGAATTCCTAAACGAGTACCAAACAAGATGGAACAAGGCGGGAGTAGCTGCGACAGCTCCCCTGAGAAATGTCCCAGTTTTCTACCTACGAAAACAATCAATATCAGGAAACAGTTACCGCCGCACAGAGTCCAATATTCTCGAGGGTTCTCTGTTACACCTCCAAGACAGTCCCGTCGTAATAAGGTCCCAGAAATGTTTGGGGACATTATCATAAAGGATCGCTTCAGAGCGAGGTCTCAAATTCAGTCTCCTGTACGGAAGGGTATTTTGAAACATCCTAACGCCTCTCGATCTGCGGCCATGGGAGTTAAGTATGCAACAACACCAAAAAAGAGCAGAGCTATTTCTTCCAAAGGTATGTTTATATTTTGATGGACAGCTCAAAGGCAATACATTTTCAGTCGATAGAAAGAATCCAGGAAAAATTTGATGATTGTAAATTAAGAAGAACAGAAACGATTAATGTATTATCAACTTAAAGTTGACGAAAGGCAACGCTCGACGCGTGCATTTTAGTGCATCTTATAATCTTCAGAGATACATTTAAGGCCTTTAAAGAATGAAATAACACTGTCGACAAATGGCGTTTCAGTTGAAATGTTAACATTTTAAAACTTGTTAATGTTTTGAAACAACAAATGCAATTTTTTTTTCATAAAAGAAGTGGGAAAAGTAAATATTTTGTTATTCCTTTTAAACCTTGATGCATGTCTGGTAAAAGAATGTTTGTTTTCTGTTCAAACAATTGTTTAGGTCCTAGTAAGTGGGATTGGGGATAACAAATATCATTTCCGTTACCAATTTTAAAGTGAAGTGATAGAGTGATTCCAAATTCGTGACGTCATTATGGTGCCATTGCGAACAACTATCTTGTTTCTCAACTGATAAACTAGTACTCCTATGTCACATCCCCAGGGCTCCCTCCTTGATTGGAGCGCGGTACGCGTAGTGTTGTGGGCCTGTTGCAACCGGAAAAACTGGACACACCGCGCATTTTGTCTCCTATCCATAAACCCCCGCGCTCCCTGTGACGAAATGCAAAGGCGCCTGGGGACCAGGCAGGGTACTCCCCCCCCCCCCACCCCCACTGTGGGCCGATTGTGTCAGATAGTTTGTTTTCCTGTTTTCTTTCTCCTTCTGACATACCCAGCAAGTCTTTCTTTTCAGTTTGTCAAGCTTAATGGAGTGCATTTGTTTGTTATCTTGTCATGTTCGTGGCAGTATACCGTGCTGGTAATGTATGTGTCCATGTGTTTGCTTTCGTCACGTTGAGTACGTCAGTGAGGTCTGTATATTGTAGTATCTGTATGTCTATGTGCGATGTTGTCATCAATTCGTCTTGTTCGTGTTTTGTAACCTCTGTCCTCGGCTTCTCATAACCGGCGTGTTTTTGTTTTGTTTGTTTCTGTTTTTTTTTTTTAATAAAACGGCAGGAAAGAAAACATCAGCGGTGTCGTCGGATAGTGGGCTCAGTGACGGCGAGGGTTCCAGCGGTGAAGAACAAAAGCGCATGCCTGTCAAGAAGATCTTTAGTAACCAGCAAGCCTTGCGAAAGAGGATAGATGATCTGAATGGAATGTTAAAGACAATGGAACAACAGAGGTCTGAACTCCAGGCCGTGCTACATATAATCGAGGACTGGTCCGAGGATTTACGTACAGTAGATAGAACCAACTTGGGTGTCCCGTATATACGAGCTGTCAAGCAGTTGCTTGGTACGTATATGCTATGAATTGTATTAGCCTGTTCCAGGCCCTCACGTTCAGTAGTTGCAAGGTTTTGTCTTCATTGACCACCGCCCATTTTCGTATTCCACAATCTGAGCTTCGAACATGTTAATCTACCTACATATTACTTATTGACTAACTCCTATTGGTTGGAAAAGATTTGGTGTACATGTTAGCATAGATTCTTAGTATCACATAAATCACAGCAATTGTATATACCTCACTAACATGAAGACAGAATACCCAAAATATTTTTGCGTTTGTGCAGTGTAATTTAACCGGAAATTTCAAAATAATAATGTTCGAAAATTAATGATGGAAAATGATTTGCCCTTCAGTCATTTACTTTCAGCTATTTCGAACTATTTTTAGTGCTTTTCTTTCCACAACTTATGTTGTTCACCGGCCTTGGTGGCACATTAAGACAACAGAGATCTTTATATTTCAGTACGACGCATTTCCCAATGTAAGAAAAGAGTGGGGCGCGGCGTGCGCCGAATATTAAAAAAAAAAAGGGCGTGCACACGGCGGCGTGCCACGAATATTTCCCAATGTAAGAAAGTAGTGCGTGCGTGTGAACCACAGTCATTTTAGTACTGCTTAGTTTTGCGAAATTGCCGCAGTGGTAAAAACAAGAAGACAAGGTCTCGAAAGGTTGGAAAGCTCAAACTTTTACAACCACGAAATGGCTTAACTACCCTTAGGCAGTTCAACCACGACGACTATGTTGCTCACAAAGTTAAAAAAAAGAGAAATCTTAGTCGGGTATATCTTTTTTTAACTAGATCATTTAAGGTTGCTGTTCAACTACATATCGTACTGGTAGCCGTATTCCGATCGTAAGGTCTACGATAGCTTAAATGTTGTTACTAGTCTTCTTGGACTGAATGAATCTATATTGCCAAAATAAGGTTTGACCATAATTCTTAAATTGTCTTTTTATGAAATGTTTTCTCCATTCAACAGGGAAACAACGCATCGCCTTAACCAGTAGAAAGAGCGACTTTAACAGGAGAATTTTGAACCTAAAGGAAGCTCAAGTTCCTTTCAGTGAAGAGTTTAGTAATCTGATTCAACAGCTGCGTAAGGAAGTCTCTTATGTTGTTAGGGATCAAAGAAAATACAGTGCAAGAAGCGTGGAAAGCGTTCGACAGCTTCAAGGGAGACTCATTGGGACATGTTCAGCTATTCTTTCAGTTTATTATGAAGAATAATGGCTAGATTAGTTTGTTTGAAATAATCGCCAATCCTCCCCAAAGAAGGTTTAAGACCCGTTTAATGACACAAACATTTTTGTAGATTTTAAAACAGCTTTATCTCAACTGGCATAAGTTTCCTTTTCCAATTAAGCTTAAGGATTAGTTTTATCTCAACCGAAAATCAATATATAAGTTAAAATTAGAACTGGACACATGGCCTATTTGACGTTTTTTAATAAATAAGTCCGATGCTCCTACACGAGGTCATATTCAGCTCCATCAGACAGTGAGAAATTTTGTATTTTGATGAATTTTACTTCAATAAAATGTTGGAAATGTAAATCGAGTTAGTTGGTGGGCACCATAACTGGTCACAAAGATCAGTTAACTTCAGTTAGGTCTTAGGACCCCAGTTAGCTCAGCTAACTCCACCTGATGACGT
The DNA here is from genome assembly GCF_052425735.1 of Oculina patagonica. NCBI lineage: Eukaryota > Metazoa > Cnidaria > Anthozoa > Scleractinia > Oculinidae > Oculina > Oculina patagonica. The sequence continues at coordinate 22,654,951 of NC_135763.1, read as the reverse complement.
AGGCGCTCGGCGGGGGGGGTTTTGGGGGGTTGGGGCCCCCCGAGGGGGGGGGGGGGGGGGCGGCGGGGAAACCAAAAAAACCCCACCACCCAAGATAATATACTATCAGACTATCCCTGATTTTTAAATAAAATTGTATTAAAATACATGAAACTAAAATTTGTACACGTGCACATTCATATTAATAAAAAAGTATGCAGACAAACAACATAATAAACCATATGGAAATTAGATAAATTAAACAAAAAAGAGTAGCTATTAGAGCTATTAGAGGTCCTCGCAACACTGACAGTCATTACAAGGTAAAACGTGTAACTAAAACAATAATAAAAATAATAATCAATAATAATAATACTATAGCATACAAAAAGACAAATTCAATCGCAAAAGATTTCTGGGTTCAAACTGGCCTTCGCTTGGTAGACTGTTCCAGATAACAACAAAAAGATCAAAATAGAAAAATTGAAATAAAGTCATTTTTTCCGACAGGGTCTTTTCAATTTTTATTTCGTCAGGTCTCATTACCGTACAGAGTCTTTGTGGTAACAGCCATCCTTAAAGAAACGATTTATATAATTAAACTTAGTAAAAATCTAGATGAATTTGGTAACATGGTGGAGGAAAAGGGTTGTCGACAATGAAATGTCTCTTATGCGGATTCTTCAAGCGTGTTTTCGGCCAGAACGCGCTATTGAGTGGTGTTGTGTTGGCCGGGTACACATTCAGATTCCGTAGATCAACTCCGGCTAATTTAGACAAACACGATTTACAGGGAAAGAATGTTCCGAAACTGATCTCCTCATTGTTTTTGGACCACACGACACTGTTTAATGCTTCACCAGTGTCAGTTTTTAAAAGGCTTATCAAATAGTGTTTTCAGGGCCGTTTATTATAATTACGAGGAATTGTGGATGTCGAATGATTAAAACGTTTCTCTTCTTGCCGCTAGCATGTCGCTATAAGCAGTGGAAGTGGAGCGTTTCGCTTCTACGCACACAATAGTGTTCTTGTAAAAGCCCGAAAGGGTTTCCCAAAACAGTGATAAAATATAATGATTGACCGGACCTTTTTATCTCAAACTATTATTCTAAGAGCATTTCGTGTTTGCGCCTCGGGTCGGCACTGCCCTCCCTTTTCCTTTCTCTTCTCTTTTTTTGCTTTTTTTTTACTCATTGTCCTCATTGTAAATTTTGAAATGGAATAAATAAATAAAAAGAAAAAAAAAAGTGACAATTGAATTTCCCATTCACACCAGCGTACCGAAGCTTTAAAACACGTTTGAAAGCTGTTTAGTTAAACACCGTTTAAATTGTTTTCTTAATAGAAGTTTCTATTAAACTTATGTTCTTCGACTTCAAATTTAACACAACGAGAACACAAATTAGAACTCTATTAAAATTCAGTTCCTCAGTTTTCTGATGCCTATTCCCATTTTGTTTAACCTGGTTTAATGGGTCTAAGCACCATGCCATAAGGAATTTTTGCCCCCAAAACACTCTTTCCTTTGGTTTCTTTTTCTTTTTCAAGGACGAGCGCCCAATAAGTGAGACTGGGTTTGAAAAAGCTGGGTCACCATAGCAACTCCTGAACGCGAACACTGTCGGCCATATTGAAATTCCAATGAGAAGGATCGAATGTTTATGATCGTACTAAAACGGATATAATTCTAATAAGAAATAATACATAAGTTGTAATGAGCTAATAATTTCATCAATGAAAGCGTGTCTACGATCACGAGATGGAAGCTGTGTTCATCAGCTTCGACAGCCTCTGACTACTGTTGGTTGTGAAGGCAGTGATGTTGTCATTCAGGTAACTAACGTCAAGAAATTTATCATTTATGCTGATCTTCCTTCTTACGAGCTTTTCTAGAGTTTAAGGGAATTAAGATTTAAGAAGAAATTAGAATACGTTCGTTCCGTCCATTCAATGTGTCCGAGCGTCTTCTGATTTGTAGAGATTGAGTTAATTAGAAGTTTGTATAAAACTTGAAAACCTAAATTTGATTATAGCGTTAATGTGGTAATTTGTACGATATCAGATAATTCTTGACTTTGCTCTGCTGTGATAATTTTATACCGGTGTGATAACTTTTGGTTTGAAAGGCTTTTTTCCTCGGCCTATAATTTCCACATTGTCTGGTCATGAGATTTATTCTTTTGTTGTGAACGTTAGAGAATCCGCGTTACCCAGACACAATTACTAATTTTTTTGGGTAAACACATTAATTAACAGTACAGTAGATCTCTCAACTTGCTCATACAGAAGATAAGATTATTCTTTCTCAGTGTTTATGACAGAGATATATCGTTCCTTTTTATAAAGCACGTTACTCAAGTTCTAGCAGTAGATACTACATTAGATACCATCTTTTCACTTAGATTAATTAATAATAAGCAGTGTGTACAGTTGTACGTTCTCAAGGTTACGTTTTTAATTTAACGATGGACGAGGAAAGGTATTCAGAGATGTTCTTGTTGTGTTAAATTTAAACTTGGCTAATGTAGGGCAGAAGTGAAACATACATGTACATACATTTTTCACTTTCCATAATGTAGTTGGACAAAATACTGAGGTGTATCATAACCCTGTATGTAATGCTCCCAACACCCGTAGGGATCTTAAATGGTAAAAAAAAATTGTCATACAGAGAGACTGATATCTTTTCTGCAAACCAGAGAGTTAATCTTAGCCTTGCAAAATAAATTGAGGCTCAGAGAAGGTGTCAAAGAAAAGTTTGAGACGATGATGCTTTTTTGAAGGTCCATTTGCTCACCCCTAATATCAGATTCTTAAGTTTATATTCTCATAAGGAATCCTTTCCTTGATTGGTTTCAATCCCAGTAGGTTGATATAGACACCTTGTTGATGAAACACTGTGTTACCTATGGTGTCTGTAGTAACAGGGCTTGCCTGAATATTGTAAAAATTTGGCTGTTTAGTTTATTTGGGTTATAACTGTCATGAATTAAACTTATTATTTTGAGGTGTAATAATTTGATTTTTTTTGTTGTTGCTATATTTGCAGTGCTCAAATGTGGAGCGTCAGCACGCTGTTATTGAATATAATGAGTCAGAAGGTTGTTTTGTAGTACAAGATCTCAACTCAGCCCATGGAACTTATGTCAATGAGTGTCGTGTGCAAAATGCAGCTGTAAGACTTGCTTCTGGGGATGTTATCCGATTTGGATATGGTATCCTTTAAATTTGTTAGCTTGAAAATAAAGTGTTATATTATTAAAAGTTGAAGGTGCTGTACCTTGGTAACTCTTGCCGAATACAAATTACCAGTATGCACTGGATACGATTTTACTATTTTCAGCTTAGAATCAATTACCATTAAAATTCTGTGGTCTGGATCAGTTTTTATGTTCCATTTCCATTGGCACATAGACACCAAATTTTAGTATATTTACATGTGTTATTTATATTTGGTACGTAAAATGTCAGTGTTTCTCCAGGGGTTCCTACCCCATGATGAAGAGTGACATCAGTACATGTAGGCCCACAAATAGTTAACTGATGACTATCTTCTAAATTTATATTTTTACCCATTTTACCTAATTGTCATACATGCATTGTAGTTGTATTTCTTAACGTGTATGTAATAAAACAGGAAATACAGGTTTTGAATTTCTTGTTGACTCCTCATCTCCAATGCATTACCCATCACTGTCACTTTCAAAGCCATGGGAGTCATACAGGCTGCGTGTGTTACCCTCACAGGCTGGGAGTGTAACCTCCCTCCCTTACATCACCACTGCCGCTCCCACATGCAGTGAAGGCATACCACTGTATCCAAGCTCTCAAGCAGTCACTCTACCTGCAGGCACTGGGGGCTCAGTAACGGAGTTAAGAGGAACTCCTGATCCCAAGGTAATAACTGCCTACTGTATATGTCTTACTGTAACAACTAGCAATTCATTCTAGATATGGCAGTTTAACTGTTTCCAATAGAAGTAGAACATGTACCTTTGAAATTGAAGTATAACACATCATAATAGTTTTATTATAATTTTTGTTATTTGAGGTCCTATTATTAATTTATTAGTTCCTGCAGTCTTTTGCATCACTGAGATGAAAAAGGATAAATGAGTTCATCAAGCGTCCTGGGACTTTTTCAGGGGGCAAAAGGGCTTATCAAAGATTTGGGGGGGGGGGACTTATTTGAAAATACATAAATCAGCTGGAACACGATTTTATTGATTGCATGTTAATTATTATTTATTTGGTAGACTAATGTTATGCCCCACCCACCACTGAGGTCACGTCCAACAAGTGCTGGTGCCACAAAGGCACGTCCCAGTTCTGCTGGTAGAGAGAGGACAGCTGTTCCCCCTGTTACCAGAGGTAAGGATCAATAACCAGTGAAAAAAATACCCAATATCACCTAGACCTTATATACCCCCAGGGGGTACTCTGTCACGTCCACAAGTGCTGGTGCCCGCCCCGTTCTGCTGGGGGGGCGCGTCCCCCGTTCCAGAGCTGGATCAACCAGTGAATCCCAATATCACCTAGACCTTATACCCCCAGGGGGTACTCTGTATATTTTTGGGTGGAGGTGTGCTGCTGGAACTCTGAAACCCTTACCTTTTCCAAATCACGTTCAGCTGCATTTTACAACCCTGTACTAGACTAGACACCAAAAATCCCTAACCTATTCTGGACTTACTTTTTTTACATCTGTATCACTATTATAAGCAAAGGTTTAGATATACATAGGCAAGTAAAAATAAATGATAATGGCAAACAACGATAATGGAGTCATGACGACTCCGAAATGTCATTCATTATTATTGTTTATTTTTACTTGCCTAAGTATGTATCACTATTAGTGTTTTTAATGGCCAACCATCTGTCAACAATGTTGCTGCAATGATTTTGTTTACGTTGAGGAAATCCTTATTCTCTTTGGAGTTTCTATTCCTATTCTGGACTTAATGTATTCATACCGCTGATCAGTTTCCTAGCAAATGATACCCCATTCTACTCTGATAACTCTAATTTCTATACCCTCTCCCAGACTAAACTGCTTAAAAACTATTCCTTTTACAGTGGCACATACCCATATAGCTTATATATGAGAGTACCCCCCCCCCCCTCGGTATATCCCTCCCTGGATGGTAAAAAAAAAAAAAAAAATTAATTAAAGAAAGATAAAAAATAAAAAAAAAAAAAAAAAAACCAGCCCCCCCCTAAAAAAAAAAATAAAAAAAAAAAAAAAATATTATAAAAAAAAAAAAAAAAAAAAAAAAATAAAAAAAAAATAGATAAAAATAAAAAAAATAATTTGGTAAGCTATATTGGGGTGTAGTGTAGATGATAACCAGATAAATAACCATAATTGCAGGTCGGAAGTTCAAAAACAACAACAACAAAAAACTGACAATTCCAGTAAACCATATTTACATGTGTTTGCCTGTCAGGTGGATGGGTCAATGGTACAATGCAAACAGGAGAACAGACTGCACAAGAACTTGTAAGTTAGTTGGCAGATGAAGTGTTACTGTAATATCTAGGCGAATCATGTAAAAACAGGGAGGAAGCACGACTTGCTGAAACACTGAAAATTATCCTTGACTAAAATTAGTGGACACTGTACAGTGTATGTGATAAGAATACAAGAACGAAGTGCATATTTCTACATGAAGGTGGTTTCAGGGGCTTACATTTAGATAGATAGATAGATAGATAGATAGATAGATAGATAGATAGACCGAAAGTATAACAAAAATACAATATAAAAATGCAGTACTATAGATAATAAATTAACAAAATTTTGTTAAATTTTGCCAATTCATGTTGATCATGTTCTGTTGGGAGCAACTGTTTTAGCATTACATTGTTTTTTTTTTTTAAATCTATTGGAGAAAACATTCTCAACTGTCACTGATTGATCAACTTTTCAACTGGCACCAAACTGAGTTGATTCGGTTGATGTTTCTCAACAGAACACATTTGTAACAGTTTTTCTCAATAAAACACAAAGCGAAAACCTTGACCAATCCAAAATGGTTGATGCCAATAGAACGTGGCTTAGAAAAGTTTAATTCATGTAAATCATTTCCACCAAAAGCAATTAGGGAAGTGCTGGCACCATGCATAAAGGTCATTTTGAAAACAATTACTCACCACAATTAATTTGATTAATTTCCATCAGGAGGAGCGTCTGTTACGCATGGGTGATGAACTAAGTCGACTGGCCTCATATGAAGCAGAGTGTCACAGAAAAGATGGAGTCATTGCAGCTTTAAGAGATGAGGTTGTTGATCTTAAGGGAGCTCTTCAATCCAGCGGTGGTTTTAGGTATGGTTTGAAGTTAGAAGTCATCTTACACTGTAGTTGAAAATGTCGTGGCTGTCCAGCTCTCAGAAACCCTTACCATACTTGGAACAAAATATATCATGATTTTTCTTATCCTATCCCAAACTCTATTCCCTATTAGACAAAAACGTTTATACTCAAGCCCTTGCTAATGTTACAAATTGTACTTAATAACATAATATGTGTATGTATGAAAATTTTTCTTTCATTAAATGTAATTTTTTTATTTGACTTTTTTTTAACCTCAGGGCTGGAGGTGAGGATTCAGCATTTTCAAACTCGAGTATTATTCTACAGCTTCGTGAGCAAGTGTCACAATTACAAGCCATTCTTCAAGAGAAGGAAGAAAGTGAGAAAACTTCAGCACAGAAGCTCGCTATGTATCAGAATCAACTTCACGCTAAGAACAATGAAGTAGCCACCTTGAAGGACCAGTTACAAGCACAGGTTTGGCTAAGAAACAACTTTATAAAGAGCATCAACTAGCTTTTGTTCTCTGTCAGCGGATGCTTTATAACGCTTTGATGGGGGTGCTTGTCATACCTTTCTAGAATTGAAAACCACTAAGGGTTTTGGTCAATTCAATTCTGTGGTATTGCCCGAAATGTGAGCCAAAACTGAACAGTTAAACGTCTTGATTTTTTTTCCTTAGAGCAATAGGTAAACGTTACCGTAGTTAATAATATTTCATATGAAGAAGACCTTTTTGCACGATATAAAATGTAGCTGCCAAGCAGAAATAAACCAATCAAGAAACAGGATGTTAAAAAGGCGCAAAATGATTCCCGCTACATTTGGAAGTCGCAGATCTCAGACAGATTGATTGAGTTTGATAGCTACTTGTAAGCTCAGTTTGAATGGTAAAACCAAGTGGAGAGCTTCATTAGTAATCAGCCTTTGCGATGTTTTTCGTTATAGCCTAAAGCTACTACTTGGGTAAAAACAGACCCAAATGCCACCACGAACAAAATCGCTTCCTTGCGTACTGAAATAGCCGAGAAAGAGAGAAGAATTGCTCAACTAACCAACGACAATGAAAAACTGAACAAACAGAAGATGCAGTCCACGACATTGCTGAATGGATTACAGAGAGAAAATTCAGCAAAGGATGCGCTCATTCACCAGGCCAAGAATGAAATTGAAAAACTTAAGAAAGAGCTGCGAGGAAAGGATTCGACGATTTCTACAATGTCGACAAAGGTAAGAAGATTCTACACAGTAGAACAACTTTGTTGACGCCAGTAGATCATCATGAAACCGAGAAGTGGAAGCGGTGTGTTTTTCCCAAATTAAAGCATTTCTGCTCGCATTTTAATAATAAACTTATCAAACAAGTTGAATTTTTCGTGTCTCCCGAGTTTTCAGACCCATAGCCTATTTCAGACAACCCTCTGTGACCTTTCACATGCCTGACCCCTTTAGATCTTTTACAGCAGTGCTGACGTAAGCGGTATCTGTTCGCACTTTGTTAAATCGCCTGATTTTTTTTACTTCTCTTTCTCTTTTGCACGTTTGAAGAAGTCCCGGCCAATTATAGTCCCCTTTAATCGTTTATAATGGGCATACCTTGCTTTACAGCAAAGACGAAAACTTAATTACTCGCTTTCAGACCAAAGAAGCTAAAAAAAACATCCCTTTTGGTACGGTTAGAAGAATATCACCTAAAGAAGAAATGTAGCTCATTATTCGCAAAGTCCCCGTTTTAATACTGTTCGGTTGTCGAACGAGAAGGAATAAAACGCGGGAAAACTCAACTCCTTGTTGAAACGGCCGTTTATGAATAGAAGATACTTGTCCCTCTTATGAACGCCCCACTTACTAGAACTCGCCAATAATAAACTGCCTGACTGTGTGGAAAATTGTTGTAAGTCCGCCTGCATGAATGCGCGGGCTTTAAAGAGCACTGGACACGTAATATGGCGTGGGGTAGGTTTCTTGTTTGTGCCCGCTTTCTTTCCACTTGAAAGCATTATTGACACATTTTAATTACTAAGTCAAACAATCGTTTATTTTACTGATTCGTTGTTATTCGGATGTATTAACATTTTGTGCACCAAGTAAGTCAGTAATAACATGTTACCGGAACCGTTGTAGCTCAAATTCTCCTACCTATTGCATTTGCCATTTTATTTTCAGTTGGGACGGCAGAAGGCCGCTAAAGATGCAGAAAAGGAAGCAGAGAAACTGCAGCAAGAGCTTTATGCCACAAAAGGGGTAAGAATCGAGTATAAATGATTATTAGAAGTAACTATTGTGAATGTCGCCTTTCTTTAACAACCACAAAGATACCCTGGCTAACTTTGAAATTGCGTTATACCCAGTGTGTGACTTTGCTCGACTTTGCGCTGTTAGTAATCGGGGCTGGAATACGGCAACTCACTCGCCTTGAAATGTGTATTTCTTTCTTGATTCAACTGACGTAGCCTGTTGTACCCTTTCGTATTCGTTACACCAAAGGAATCTGTTTTTAGGAATTCGTTCCTAGACACCACTACCGTGCACTCACTTCTTAATAACTGCGCTGCTCATTATGTCGCCACAAACGGAAGGCAAAGGTAAGTGTAACTTTTGTCAAAACTCTGCTGGTTTATATTAAATAATTAGAAAGCTTGTTCAGTTGTTGACATACTGTAATGGATTCATCTTTGCTGCCATTGTGTTGTTAATATCCTGATGTTTTGAAAACAGATTGTGACAAATGACCTCAGTAGGAATGTCAATACAGTGAAATAGTTTTGTTTCCCTTAGTTTCTTAGTTACTTCTCAGTCACGATTTGTTCTTAATATGATTAACTTTACTTGATCGAATAATGCTATGAATATCGCTAAATTTCTGTAATATCTCTTCCTTGAATAGTTTCTACTACATATATTAATATTAGCAGAATCCGACTTTTTGCCTGAAAGTGATCTGACAAGTTTTCTGTCGTGTCCATTAATGTCCAAGTTCCCTGTCAAAATTGATTCGTAAACCACTTGAAAAACATGTAAATTGTCTTGTTGTGCATGCAGTTGTGGAAAAATGTATCATGCCCTTAAACAGAAAGCATTTCTGTGAAACTTGTGATTGGAAGTTATACGAACAGAGATATCTGAGATTACGTGCAGGCTATGGAAAGGAGCTAAGAAATGAACATATAAAGGCTAAAGTACGTGATTTAAAAAATTCGGAGTCAATTTCCGCGTTGGCCTTGCTTACACATTCACGGAGGTAATTCTTATTGTTAATGTTTCAGGTTTTCGTTACTTCAATTGCGTTGTTACCTTTCTAATTTAACCTGTGAATTGTTAAAACGGGTTCGGTTCCATCGGTAAATTCATAAGAAGGAAAACCATCAAGAATTCCATCCAAAAATTAAATCCTTTTCAGTGTTGATTACAAGTCTTCGTAGTCGCCATAGCGACAAGCAAACACTTTAATTACTTGAATCAAGATAGAAAGTAAAAATAGCTATTTAAATTGTAGTGGAAATATTAAGGGTTTTTTTAATAGAACTGTTTTTTAACATGTTTAAATTCTACGGCCCACCCCGGTAAAGGTTATGTTGAGACTGGTCACGCGCGTGTTAACACGTGCCAGTAACAGTTGTTGAGTGTGAAATAGCTATTTTACACTTGAGAGTTTTCTTTCTTAGAAACATCAGAGTACAGAAAGGCAATTAAAAGAAAGAATAAAAACTATTGCTGATCTGGAGCACGAGTTAGAGAAAATGAGAGATCATCTTAGTGAAGGACGGCAGGTAGGCTGTATTTGTTGGTTGTTAACAGTAATATTCAAATAAAGGAACATTACATTTCAAGGAAAATTCAATGTAAAATGTCAACAGTTAAGACGAGCTATTGGAATTATTAATAATAACGATCAAGTACTAAGTTCTATGGCAAACCGTCCGGGTAATAAATATCTTCATGTTTATTGAGTTGGTACTAAATTAAAAGACCTTAGTCACGCTCATTTTCATCGCTAGTACATTCTCCACATCAACATACACAAGATGTTCGTTGAGTTTTGTCTAGCTATTTGTTTCATTTACCCTCTCTAAGCCCGTGGCGTTTTACCTGAACTTCTTTTCTTTTTTTTCTTAGAGCGACAAAGCGATTCAACAAGAGTTGGATCACGCTAAAGCACAGTGTCTTGACGCGCAAAGAGCTGAGAAACTGCTGAAGGTTGACTTTCATCAGATGGAGAAAAGAGTAAGTGGAACAACAATGATCACAAGCATGTACCAGGCTCTCAGGGTGTGGGGGAAAGAAAGGAAAAAATAAGGAAGCCCTCGTTCTTTTTTCTTTGCTTGCTCGCTCGCGTTTTCCTCACAATCGGAGACCCCGCCGCAACAGGATAAATGCTCAACAACTACGTTTTCCTCAATCACATCTATTTAAAGTCAAGCATACAGTCGTGAAAATAACAACAACAACACTTTATTTATATTCCCAGTTACAAATGGTATTGCAAAAGTATAGGGAAGATTAAAAAAAAACAAATAATAATAATACGAAATACATCTAAAGATATGTAAAGGTAAGTAATAAAATCAACTAATTGACAATTGTTGCGACTGTCGATTCATTTCTTAGCGTGAAAGCTTCGTGAATGACGTATCCCAATAAAGAAATAATAATAAAGAAATCCTAATAAAGAAATAATAATAAAGAAACCGATCACCAATATTATCTGTTCTGGGATACAATCTCCCAATATAATGTACATCATGACTGGGACTGCAAACCTGGAGTCTTGAAACTCTGCACACTAAACTGTTTCCATTTTGACTTTTGAAAGTACTTATCCAATCCCCCTCCCCCATTTCCAGTTGCTCTCATCATTTGTATAAAGAAGATAAATTTGTAGCTCACTGAAATAGCGCTGAAGCGGGGATAAGGAGGATAAAAATGCTTTGGCCCTCTTGTTAACCAAGAGATGTTTGTAAGTGTGAAGAAAGCGCAAGGCATTCGCTTGTCTAAACTAGTTTTGTCCAGGAATGTAGCATTTTGGAGGGAAAACTAAGAAAGATGTATTTTCTTGGTTAACCAGATGTTATATCACTGTTTCGTAGTTTGATCGCTTCCGCCGGAAGTTAATAGAATACACATTCAGTGGAGGTTCTTCAAGGACAGTGGACCATGAATTGGATGATGACGAACTGCTTGATCACGTGAGACAGATGGCTTATGACAAGGTGTCTCTTGTGGAGGAAATTAAACAGTACGCCAGCTCAGAGAGCGAGGTGAGCGCAACTTACAGATCCGTAATCATTTGATTTTAGAGCTCCTTCTGCGCCTCGATGACTATTCGCTCGTAGAAAACTCGAGCTGGTTGTCTAATTGACAAATCACGTGACACGTTGCGTTGTGTTATGGGGTTTATCGTGAATTGTGTAGAGTTGATTTCGTTAGAAAAAAACTGATTTATTTGTTTTGTTTTCCGTCTTCATGTTATATAGAAAGAAGCTAAAGATAAGGATTTGAAGGATTCAACTGGTGAACTACGGAAACATTTGGACGGAATGGTGGTATGACTACTGATATGATATTCAACATCTAACTCTCCTTAGTATTGGAATGTTTTGTGGAGATTACAGTTAACGAAAAAACTAAAGAAAATCGCCAACTCGGGGACATTGTCTTGCACGTTCGTGGTAGAGGAAGAAATGCCACAGCATTTTGTTTTTTCTTTTGTTTTTTTAAATCGAGGGTCAATGTTTTCTCTTCTCAACAGAGACTCTAAGGAATTTAAGGGAAAATTTTAAAACAACTCCATAACACCCTTGTGCTTATCTGACAAGATTTACATGTACAGTTCCGCGGCGGACGAGAGAAGGAGGAGGATTATAATGTCTTGCTGTGTGATATTGTAGCCGAATGAGATAAAATACCGTAATTTACGTCAAGGAGATAAGTTCTTATGTCGTGTACGTTCATTGCAATAGTCGTCTGACTGTGTGTTGCATCTCTTGTCCATAGAAACGGTTGTGGAAATCCGGTAGAACATGTAGCTCCCTGGAAGAAGAACTGACTTTGGTCGAGGAACTTACAACTCATGATTCTCTGTCTTGGATAAAGGTATAACAGGTTACAAAAGGTTTCACCTAAAACGTCAAGCCTTAGGCACGCAATTAAATATCGGCTTTATTCCATAATACTAATCACTAAACAGTTTCACGTAAGTTTTCGTTAATACAAATGGAATGAAGATAATAATCGAAACAGCAATATACGATCTAAGGCAAAATACTGGATCAGAAAAAGGGCTTTTTTAAAAACAATGGGCTCAGAAGTGGGTCTAGTATGATGTTAGCAGTACGAAAATTCCATTTATGATCTATTTTAAATGCGACTGTCGCATTTTTCTGCAGGATTTTGTTTGTAAGATGCTGTCTAACGAGGCTGCATGGCAACAGAAGGCAGAAGAAGCTCTAAAGAACGCCGCAGATGATTCGGATTCGGGTAAGTACAAGTGTTGTTAGCGAGATAGCAAGTGCTCGGGAAACCCTCGTTACCTATCCGAACAGTTTCATTGGCCATTCAGAAATCATTTAATATCAGCATGCGAAAACTCCGAACATTGATAGATGAGCGAACTTCATATGGTTACGTCGTGCAACTGAACAACCCATTAGTGTCTTTACATCGTTGAGTTTTACAGAGCGTTTTCACATGACGTCACGGCAACTATATTGGTGTCGACAAACAATGAAATTTCTCTCTTTTGGAGATGCATGTTTTTTTTTATTAAGCAAACACTTCCTGTTGTTTATGAACACCAATTAGGCTGGCGTGAAAACCTTCTTTTAGTGTCTGAGTGTTAGAGGAAATGAATAACTAATTCTCGTTTTATTTTTTTGCAGAAACCTCTGTCAGCGTCGAAGATTTGTGTCGTCAGTTAAGAGATCAGAAGGAGGAATGTCGAAAGCTGAAGGGAAAGTAAGTAGTATTTCACAATTTCATTATCTTTGGGCCAAGTTGTACTGCAAAAATACTGTTCTTTTCTCCTTCAATAACTACTGGAATTCTCAATCTATAGAGTTCTTACTTGATGGAACTCGAATTCAGAATTGAGCTATACTTTAGAGCTTTTGTCGAGTATTATTTCATTTTCCTTCCTTGTTTTGTTTTCTATTGACGAAGGACTACCTACACCCGTGTTATTTCGATGGACCCAGGCAAATGTATTCACAGAAAAAAAAAACCATCAAGAAGTAACTATTAACTAGCTACCAAAAATTCCATTTTCTACTCAAACTACTGAAACTAGAACGCATTGAATTGCGACTAAAACGAGTAGCCAAGTAGAATAAGAGAAATGCATCATTAGTCATGACACAAGCTACTCAGAACAAGAAATCCGACTTCGCCCGACAGGTGTCGAACCTATGACCTTGTGTGGAGGGTCGTGGGTTCTACTTCTGCCGGAAGAACTCGGATTTCTTTTTGAGGGTAGCTTGTGTGATATCTTTCTTACTTTGCAATCAGGATTAACGTATACCATCATCCATTTTCACAAAAATAGTCTATTTTGATTATTCAAACTAAGAATGAATCTTTTTTCATTTTTAAATCTCGTTATTGCAGAATTGCAGAAATGGAAGAAACCCATCAAGACGTTCTGTTAAAAGTACGAGAGGACATGAAGAGAGATGAAGAAAAACACATAACCAGAGCAGTGGCTGAAGTGAGATCCGAGGAAGAGGAGAAACAACAGGAAATGATTCAAGAAATGAAACAAAAAGAACGAGAAAGGATACAGGCGGCAGTGGATGCCGAGAGAAGAATTATGGAATCACAACATGGCAGCGTTACACAGTTACAGCAGGTTAGCAGAGTAACTCCCCAGCCAGCCAGCATGTGTAGCAACTCTAGTAAACTTGTCATTCTACTGGTCCTCTGGTTTAGCATTTGCTTTTGTTTTTGGGGCTGGGGGCATTGTTCCTGTTTTTTATTGTTCTCTCCAAGGGAAAGCGAGTAATTCATGTGAAACCTAGCGAGAGCTCTACCCTCCCCTCCCAGCAAGACTGTTCACTGTGGAAAGTCCCTGCGTGTTTATGCTTGATATTCGTAAAGCTGTAGATCTGTTGGTTATTCGGGTGATGGTAGTAGTGATAGTGGCGAAGCCAAGCCAAATGAGTGGCATTCTTCTCACAACGTTGCTGCTATTATTTTGGGACTCCGAGGGAAAAACCGTTAGTTTCATACATGCTACTGCTAATAGTCAGAAAACCCAGTGGGAGGGTTGAGATTATGACTGGCTACAGTACTTAGCGAAGGCGATGAGTTCAGTTACAAAATCCAGCTAGTGGTATGATTTAGACAAGTCTGGATTTTAACTTTAGCGCCCTGACCGCGCCACAGCCTCCCTGTCGTACTCTGGGATGATCGTGAAACTCTCTTTAGATAAACTAAGGTTGGCAACTCTGGCGCAATGTAATCATATCGAATATTTCTTTCCATGTAGGTTCTGAACGATCGACAGAAGGAGTTAGAGAATCATCAAGTTGCCTTAGCAACAGCCAAGTCTCAGTATGAACAAGCCAGAGATGGGTTACAAAGAGCTAAGGAAACAGAGGTGAGTGCTGAATGTTACTGACTCTCTAGCTATATATCGCATACATGATCTTCATCTCCATCTTCTTAGTCGTTAGGAAAGAAAAGAGCCATTGCTAAATTTACTTGCAAGTAGCTGTGGAGGCCGTTGGTTTGATACTGAGCCCAAGCCGAACATAAATTTTTAAAACACTGAGCTTTTTTTTCTTCTCCTTTTTTTGTGAACCCTACATCCCAGTTTAACAGTCCAGAAACAAAAGAAATGCGTTTCTACATTGATAGGTAAAAAATAACTTTTGAGTTAAATTTTCTTTCAGAATCGTTTACGATCCCAGCTCCAGGAACAAACTGCTGCGTACAAAGAACAGCTGGCTCGCATTGAACGTGAGAAGGAAGAACTAAAAAATTACAAAGAAGAAGAGGTTACTTCTTTTAAGGTATGTTACATCATAACAATATATTCTACGATGTTCTAGTAACCAGAGAAGTAGTTATGTGTATGCTTCAGTTTGAAACAAGCTTTTTAGGTCGACCACAAGCAAACTTTGTCTTGAGTGTTCATTAGGCGTAAGATGTGCGACTTTTCCTAGCCCGTATCATCGACGACTTTGTCTATCTTTTTAGTTCTGGTTACTCTATTATACTACCGATTTATGGTGATGTTGTCTATTTTGTAAGAAACATGTTGTTCTTCTAATATTGCACTCATTGAGGGGATGTGGTGTCTGAGAGAGAGACAGCTGGACAGTGAAAAGGGATTGTTGGGACTCTATTTATGAGAAACATCAGATGTAGCACCACAAACTGTTCTCTTTTGTTTCCTGCTGTATTTTGCGCAGGGACACAGGCGAGGCGAGTGCTCTCACCACTGCACCATCCCTGCTTCCCACTCATTCTCCTTACGCTGTTCTCACGTGGCATAAGCATTAGCACAAGCGAAAATTTTTGCTGTATTCGAAAACAAAATTCTTCGTTCTTCTTGTGCTTTTACTTATTCTTATGTCACATGAACACAGCGTCGAAGAAAAAGGTGTTTTCGTTCGCATATGCTTATGCTGGTACTTATGCTTGTGCTTATGCCCAGTGAAAACCAGCCTTCAGTCTACTTTGCAGCTGATTAACATTTCAAACCAAAGTAAAGTAAAGTCTGTGTCCGAGCCATGAGGCTCATACAGCCGGAGCTTATCCCGGTTCTTTAGCATTAAGCGACTAGGAGTTCCCCCTGGATGGGATGCTAGTCCATCGCAGGGTTACCCCCAGCAGTAAATTCGCCGGTACCCATTTATACACCTGGGTGGAGAGAGGCACTGTGAGAGTAAAGTGTCTTGCCCAAGAACACAACGCAGCGCCCCGGCCAGGCCTCGAACCCGGGCCGTCGACTCGGAGTCGAGCGCGCTAACCATTAGGCCACCGCGCCTCATTTCAAACCAAAGGCAAGAGAAACTGGAAAGTAGGGTTAAACCATTAAACAATACATTTAATATTTATACAAGTGAAGATATTTTTTAGATCATGAGAGGTAAACCAAAAATCATTGCGTTTGTAACAAAGTTCAATTTAACCTCCTCTAACAGGAGCAAACTCGACAACACGCTGTTACAATAGTAGCTATGGAAGAAAGACTCTTACGACTGACCAGACAAAATCGACAACTCGAGCAAGAGGCAATGTATTCCAAACAAATCACTGGTAAGTATTTACCGTTACTTTCTGTCAATCATCTGAAAAGTTACCTAGGGAACCATAGAATTAGTTGAAATGTCACACTCCCCGCTACCCCGTGTGTCAAAACATATTAAGTGTACTTTATTGCTCTTTTCTCTCGATAAAATCATAAATTTCTCTTATTTTATTTTTATTTTTTCTGCCGATTTCTGTGTAAGAGTTATCTCGATACTCGTTCTCACGAGCTATTTCTTTTCAGACTATTCGTGTTCAAGACGTCTTAATCCTTGTTTTGATAAGTAAAGAAAGGGAATTCCCGAAGGTGATAAAAATACAAAGAAGCTGTTTAGAATTATTTATAGCTGGGTTATTTTGATCTGTCTGTGTCGTATGCTAAAATAGCACTGCTAAATTAAGCCTCGAATATGTAGTGGCCGCATCTTCTAATGACACACCATTTGTTTTCACTGGAACGTCACAATCTATGCACCTGGCAGCTAACGGTGAGATTTGTTATTAATATGATTGAATTTAGTCACTATCTTTTTTCGAGCAAGTAAGTTTAATTTCTTTATAACACCCTAGAAAGCCAAAATCAGTGAAGTTAATATAGGTTTTCTTTTGTTTTCTGCCGCTTAGCAATTGTTCACTAACACAGTTTACGCACGACTTTTGACTTGTCGTTTGTGATCAAAAATTGAACTCTTTGAAAACGTGCGAACATCGGAGCAGTTTTATTGAATGAAAACAACACGTTTTTGTGCTTAAAAAGTGAGTAAATCGTGCTGTTTTCTTGAAAGATACTAAAACAAAGGACCCTGGTTTATAATGTTATTTACGTTGGTTACCTTGTTCGTCACAACGTGTATGGATAATGTATTGTAATGTTGATAGTACCAATTTTGTAGACGTTCAAAGAATTTATTTCAACCTCCTTTTATTTTATTGAAATGCCTTTGTTTGTCTAGCGTCAGTTTGGCTTGTTATTACTATGACCTGTTTTACAAGTGTGTTTTACTGTAAATGTTGACGACATGTGAAGAATTTCAAGCACTAAGTACCACACCAAAGTTTTTGTGCAGTTTTTCCATTCACTTTGTTCTGGCACTACCCATCTACACGGTCCAGTGAAATGGGAACATGGCTTTCCTCTCTTAGCAAAGTAGTTCATTTACTGAACTGTATCTGTGCCATACCAAAAAGGTTTTTAAGTTAATGAGCAGTTCAGATGCGATTCTTGCTACTGCACAACAGAGGTTTAATGCAAGTGCGAATCTAGGATTTCGTCAATTTATATCTGCAATCTCGTAGTAAACAATTTCAGTTGATAACCCCAGCATTCTAAATACTATTAAACATTTTCTTTTTGTTCTTGTATCAGGCAAGAGTCGGCCATCTTCACCGCGTAAAGAAACTTCTCGACCCTCCTCCCCTAAGAAAGAGCTTGTGGTGTCTTCTAGACCTCAGTCCCCAAGAAAAGATCCAAAACCACAGACGAGGTCAGTCGAGACGGAGACTGTGCCCCAGACAAGCGTGGAAGCCACTTTGCAGTCAGACATCTATAAACTAGAGCAGCTTGTCCTGTTGCTAAGGTAACTAGCACGTCTTTGTGAACGTATAAGAATACTCGTCTGTTGGTCCTTACTACACAAAGATATTATCAATTTCTGACTTTCTGGCTTTACGTGCTGGAACGTGTGCCCACTCAAAACACCTAGTAGAAATGCCATCGCAGTAGTAGTATTTGCTCGAATAAAAACCCTGAATTCGCAGCTTGTCTATCAAACAGAATTGTTCATTTGCATATCTGAAATGTTCACGATTTTTTTCCTTGCTGTTTTGGAACCTTTAAATCGTGCTTTGCGTAGAGGCTCTAAAACAGTAATGGAACTTCGCACATGAATGCTATTTGAAGCAATCTTAGGTAACTGGGGCAAAGTCGGATTTTGAATTTATTTTAAGGTGAGAGGTTAAAAGGCAGTTTCTGCGCCTGGGTTCAACCCATATGTAGGGTGCGGAACGGAAAGTCAAGGGACTGGACTCATTGTAGTCCAATTTCTAAGTAACAACTGAAAGGTTTTGTGATCATTCTCTAGGCGCGAAGCAGCTCAGGCAAAAAAGGAAGCTGAGAGTCAAGGAGACGTAGTACAGGCCTTAAGACGTGATCTCGCTGGAGCCGCAGCGCGCATGTCTGACATGGCGGGCGAGCTGAGTGATAAACAAAAACAAAAACTCGAGCAGTACGAGGAACGAATCAGAGAGCAGGACAGCGAGCTGGACGGGCAGAGAAAACAACTGGTTCAATTGTCTGCATTGGTCGATGAACAGCAAAAAGAGATCAATTCTAGAGAAGACAAACTCACAGAACAACATAAAGTAAGTAGCAGAGTTAAACCCATCAAAAGATTGCACACCTACCTCTGCCCTCCCCCCTTCGTTTGCGCTGGTGTTCCCGGACATCAATCACAAAGAAGATTGTCAAATTTCGGAAAAGCTTTTGTTGGAACTAAAATGTCACTTCTGAAGAACCTGCAGGTTGTAAAAGTTATCATTTCTATTTTGGAAATGTAGGCCATCGCGATGGTTGTTATCTTTGTTTTAACAGCCCCTGAAAGTTTGTATCGGATTAATCGGGCTAAATCCTCGTAATGTTCTCGGATCCTTCTCGGAAACGCGCCGTCAGTTACCTCGGAACCGCATGATGTATTTGTATTGCTCGGTGTAGTTTTATTCTTACAGCTTGTTGTTGTTGTTGTATTCATAGGTATTATTAAAACAAAAGCGGGACACTGCCAAGAAAGGAACTGAGCTAGTCGAGTACAAAGAACAACTGGCGACACAGATTGAAGAGCAAGAGGAGAAATTAAAAATGATCGAGAGAGACGTAAGAACAATGCATTCCTTACTGTTTGATTCATTACTTTATTACATGTATATTTTTATATATTTTTTATATTTTTAACGGGTGTCATAGCTCTTGGGTTAGACCTACTGGCTTTTTTGCTTCTCGCAGATTGTCGCTCGTAATTTATACAAAATGTAGACAGTCAAATTATTTCTCCGTTCAGTGTCTGGCGTATAATACGCCAGACACTGACCTTTCTGCCCAGGGGGGTACTCCGGGATCAAAGTGACGGGGATGATCGAATGGAGGCAAAACTCAGGACCCAAAAAACCCTAAGTCTCCCGACATTACCCAAAAAAATCCCTGGACCAAAAAAAAAACCCCAAAAATCCCTAGTCAAATACCCCTTTATTGCCAAGGCCGCGCAAGGCACTTTAGTTTGATTTTAATACCCAAAAAAATCCCCTATTTAAATCAAGTCACCCAAAAAAATACCTGCCAAATTCTCCTACCCAAAAAATCCCGAATCGAAAATTCGACCCAAAAAAATCTCGCACATCCCCTCACTTGATCCCGGAGTACCCCCCCTGGGCCTTTCTGCTGAGTCTGTCAAGGTCACTACTACACCTTGTGTTATTAGAATTATCAAATGACGCCGTTATAGACGTTTCATTACTTTTGTTTATATAAGTGATGTTGTTGGAAATAAGCTTTTTATGTTCCGTAATAGTCTAGTAGTCTATATTTTCATAATATTCTTCCGGTTTCTTTCATCTTGTCGAGCAATTTGATACATTAGATACCACACTACACGCAGACATTCATTTGGCTCGTCACGCACTCCTCGCTAACATGGGGAGGAATGAGTGCGTGACGCATCCTAAAAGGCGTCTGTGGGGTCTGCGGGAGAGGCTAGCTGGTGATGACTCGAAAAAAAGTGGCAAAAACTGATTTCTTATTGGCTTTAAATTTTGGAAAGCTCTCTGTCGGTTTTACGCTCATCTCACAACATTCTTATATTTTCACTAACAAATTCAAAATCACTTAGGCTTGGCAACGACGTCTGACAGACAAGCCTACAGAGATCCGTGTAATGTCTTGATCGGTTTTTGTTCGGTTTATATGTTTCTTGCGGGTAACTGTAATAGCGGCGGAAAAACTTGGATCTTTGTAGTTCTTCATCGTCAGAATAGTACTTTTCTGTATGAATTTCAAACAGTTCTCTTGCGTAGAAAGCACCCGGCGGGAGACGTCGGTTTCCTTGAGTTAGATTATTTTATTAAGATGGTTTCCGCCGAACATTCGAGCAATACAAGCAAAAATAAAGTTTCCAAAGAGATCTCATAGCATGGTAACAGTTTGAGCACAGCTAACAAAAACCTACCAAAACTTTAGCTCTCAAGCTGACCTTGCCAGAGAAAAATGGATTTGAAATTATCTACATTTCAGTAAAAACGGAGGTTTCGCGTCAGTTTAAAACAAAATGGCGTGCGTTTTAAAATTTTTAACGAGGTTTGACATTAATTTTCTCGAGAACGCTTTAGAGTTTTGTCAAAAAGACAAATGAATTTCAGTGAGCTATTTTAAATAGTATATAAAATGTTACCGAGCTATAAGTAGATTTTTGGTACTTAATTTTTGCACTCATTGCTCGAACTTTCAGGGTAATCCATCTTAACAGTTGCAATAAAATCGGTATTTTCTTGTGCCCCCTATAATCGCTAACTTCCGGCCAGAGATAGAAGCTGAAAACATTCAGTATACCTGGAAGTCTAGAGTGTCTAGTTTAACTCGCGATTTCTATGGATTGTCGTAGAATCTCAAGACAAATGAGTTACATGCCCAAGGACTGCGGTGTCGAGGAGAGAGACATGACCTGGTTATAGCAAGGCAAAAGGAAGCTTTAGCGGACTTTAGAGATCGAACAAAAACACTGGAACAGCTCAAACCACCTCGTAAGTTGACATTTAACGCTAACCCTGGCCGAGGATGAGGTAATCAAGGGAGAACTAATCTTATTTACAGTGAATCTGAGCATAGAACGAACGTCGGATGTTAGTATATACAAGACTTGCTCTGCACGTGTTTTGTTTTTGTTTCAGTGTTTGTAAATGTTTAAAATTAGGTTCAGTTTAGGTCGCAAATGGAAGTCATGATCGTGAACAAATAACCAAAATCAGAATTAAAATGGTGACATTGGTCACGGTGATCATTCTGCCCGGTAATGGAGTTCTGTCTTTAAACAGCGAGCTAGAAACATCCCCTTTCTTTGTAAAACTTAGATTAGAAAGATTTGACAGTGTTTTTGTTTCACTCAAGTTCCCAACCATGAACAAGCATTACAGCAGATCGTGGCTCTAAAGAAAGAAGTCAGTGAACTGAGAGCGAAATTAGCTTCACAAGAGGAAGACTACCATAAAAGCGAGAGTGAAATGCATGCTGAGGTACGAAATAAGCATTACTTTAGACAAACCCGTGAAGTTTATTTCTGCGCGATAGCACAAGGCAGACGGCGCACTCACTGTGTACTATGTACTCCACTGCTCCTGTTCAGCGAAGTATTAACCCAAACTTACCAAGTGTTTTAAAAAGTTCCGGTGTGGGTGGGTAATCTATTGTGTTTTTACATGGGATGTTCCGCTGGACTAAGGAATCCCTATCCCTTTAAAGACCCTCAAACACTTTTTTCTACTTACTGTGGAAAAATGGAAACAGATCCCAGTACATTTCAACCAAGAGGGCGAAACCGTGGCCCCATCACATTTCAAATTCATGTTATAATTCACCGGCATAAAGTCGTATATTTATTTTGTTAGTATCCTTCCCCCTCTCTCCCTTGAGAGTCTTTTGTCCCATCTCAGTCACTCTAAAATAGAAACTACAATAAGTCTAATCGATTTGGTGTGTGACGGCGAAAAGTATGTTGGAAAGTAGGTTTAACGAAAACGGTTGACTTCCATTCTTTAAACATTCGAATCCACAAAGTATTCCCCGTCGAAAACCATCCCCTTAAAATCACAGTTGAATAGTTTGTAGAATGGCTTTCTCTTTACCCCCAAACAGCTGAGAGTTCGCCGTGAGCAGGCTTCTGCCAACTTGGCCGAGACAGAAGGAGAGAAAAGCGCTCATCACCAAACCAAAGAAGCACTGGACTTGAGCGAAAAAACGGTCAGTTGACTCACTACACTAAGGCTGACATGCGCTTCTTGCAAGCTGTCACTTCCTACTTTGTCGAAGAAAGAGCATATCGAATGAGATTGTGATTTATCCTGTTACCTTGTATTATTCTCTTATTCCCCTCCCTCTTGTTAAGCCTGCCACGAAGGCTGCTGTAAAATATCACTTTCAGACTTGAGAGGGTCGTTGTTTAAGTATCAGGCGATATTCCGAACGATTTTTGCAGGATAATTGTTAACTACTCGCGGACGTTTAATTCATTTCCCCCAAAACTTAACTCATTTTTAGTGCGGAATGCACTATTGTGATGGTTTGTTGGGGCTGTCGTCCGCTAACCCGCTAGTGCGCTAACGTGTAAACTTTAATAGTCAATTAATTAATTAATATCAATTAATTAATTATTCCTGTGGAGGGGGTTGGGGTAGGAGCACCTGACCTTCCCCCCTAAGTAAAACGTGGAGCACATCTACGTTTCTTTTATATGAGGATCTCAAAGGTATATATTTGTTTCAGTAAAACCTTTGCTCTCCTTGTGGTACTACTCAACATAATTTACACCAAACGCATGCGCAGATTAGTCTACGTTGTTTTCTGGAACTATCATGAACATCGCTTGTATTGCGTGTTTGCGGTAGGCTTCCTGCAGACTTCTTGGCGCCAAGTAAAAACCGCAAATTAATTAAATTAGATTTTGAGACTTTCACAGCGCTTTCGTAATTAGGTATGCAAAAACTTGCACCGAGATTTTCGGCGTGAACACCTGATAACCAGGAAACAAATGTCCTAGCTGTACTGCGTTTTAAAAAACCTGTCGAAAAATATGTTTTTTGATTAGATTTGTTTCTTTAGTTTTTGAGAATCGTCTTTCGTGCAGTCTAATTCGTAACTTATTTAAATTAAACAAATGTCATCGATGCTGCCGTAAAACAAACAAAAAACAAAAGTTTCATGTTATCGCATTTTCAAGGAAGACAAAAGGATTTTGTTACAAACGAACAAAAGTGTCGTGTTACGTTTGCAAAGATTAGCGTAAGGAACACCTGGGAAAGAATACAAGTAGCCTGTGAACAGTCTTTCCGAAAGTAAAATAAAGCAAATAAACACGAACATATATAAAACATCATACTTTCAATTGTTCCACATTGCATTCTGCACTTACCAAATCATCGAGATTTTTCTTAAAACATCGCGCATATTACAACGAATAGGAGTACAAATATGCTTCGAAAACCGGTTTCACGGTTATCTGTGCAGTAAAACCAGTTTTGCTGCCCTGCGCGGGCTCCATTTGTCACACTTTCTCTATAAAGTTTTTAAAGTTTTCTAAACTGGAGTGGATAAACGTTTACTTTGGATAATAAAACTCTTATTAGATGTTTTGGCATGTAGTATCGCTATTATCCAATTCCGCCTCGTAGATAACCTGCGATCAGGCGTTCTTTTTTCTTAGGGAGGGTATGATTTCAGGTTACCTCGTAGAGTACAAACAACGCGCGAAACGAGTACAGATATCGCACGATATCCTCCTCAGTTGTACTCCACAAGACTGGTTTAACGGGTTCCGTGAGGTCCTCTTATTCATCTTGACCGTGCGAAAGATTCAAAACGGTGGAAAGTCAGCATTTTGGCATAAGAAAACGTTGGATGATAAATCTCTTATTAGACATTTTGGTATCGCTGTACTAATGTTTTGTATTTCCACTCGCCCTTCGGGCAGGCCAAAATACTGCAAGTCTCGTAAACATAAACGAAACTACACTCCAAAAAATCTAACAAGATATATTTACTATCTCTTGTTCTGAAGTGGTATTATCTGTTATAGTATCTCAAGTTGGCTCGCACACTCGGAGCATTGCTGGAAATAGACCCGGTACCAGGCTGCCGCTCGATGGGGCATCTACCTGTGGAGGAGCGGGAAAGACTGGAACTAGACAGGACGAAGGTACTTGCAGCACGGCATTTTAATATTTTTTAACCCTTGCTACTATATCGTCCTAGTCTAACTCCTGTTAAGCGTCCACCCTTTGGGAAATTGTAAGTGGCTGCTTAATAGTGGTTCCTCAGAAATTAACATAACGTGTGGTAGAAACATCACTTTATTGCCCGGAAATAAATAAAACCATAACTTAGCTTAGTGACAACGAAATTACGTCAAGACGATGATAAGAGTGTGTTTGAGTGTTTGTATCAGTCGTCGCTTCTAATTCGGACTCTTATCTGGCATTTGGTGAAAACAAGTCAAACTGTGTGTATTAAATTCTTGATGGTCGCTTAACAGAGGTAAAAAACAATAGACGAATCCTCATCGGGACGGGCGAAAGGTGGCCGAGGCTGCTTAATAGAGGTGGCCGCTAAATAAGGGTTTTATTTACAGTATTATACTGGCAATATTTTCAGGACTTTGTTAACTGGCTTCAAATAGATACATGTATAGAGGGTGGTCGCCGCTTAATACGGGTTCGACTGTATATCTCTATCACTGTGTTTTTCTTATTAACAGGAAAAGTAAGATATAGGAAGCGTTATTTTACTTCTTTTCTCCTAGGCTGTGGAACTGATGGTTTCTAAAGTTCAACAGATGTACGAGCGAATGGAGAGGAAAGTTCAACTACTTGGTTCATACGAAGATGACTTAGTGCATCTCAGGTTAGAAAATTCACTCATTTTAATAGCAAGTTCTGATTGAAAAAGAAAACGCTACAGGGGGCCTACAGCGTACTTCACTTTTTTAACTGCACGCTGAAAAATGGCAAGTTAATTATACAAAAGTGTAATTGCAAAGCTGTCACATCGCTAGTACTCAAGTGTTGATGGAACATTCTTTCCTTTTGATTTCAGAAATAGCGAGACCGTGGCAGGACAGAAAACGGCAGAAGCGACTGGTCTTAAGGTTTGACTTGTTACTTTGTCATGTATCACAATATCACTCAATTCTTCCGCCATTTGAAAAACTAAAAAATGGCGCACGTTTCGAATACAACCCTTTGGCATTACTGTTATGATTTTGTACTGGAGCCGTGAAACAATGCCCTTGTTCGTTACTGATCCAATAAGGGTGTTGTAGAGAAAATTGCTCATTCTGTTGTTTTTGTGGAACAGATGGATGTTAGAAATCGCCAAGAAGAGATTTCTTACCTGAGAGCATCAATGACCAGATTACGAGACGATTTGGATCAACAACGGAGGCTGAATGTTTGTTTAAAGGAAAGAAAGGTGAGGTTTTGAAAACTTGTAGGTGCCTGTTATAAACGTCTAGCTAAGCTGTGTGCAAGGGTTGACTAACCCGAACCGAGAAGATTACAAAACTGATGTTGTGACAGTTGGAGTCACCAATGATGTCGGATATTACCATCCGTGTCACACTGCAAGTAAATCCCCAGCTGAAGCGAGTTCAGGTGAAGTGAGTCATTTGACCTCACCGAATTTTCAGTGGCAAAAATCCGAACTTTTAATTTTGCAATCAATTTTGCTTCATAAGGCATTGAGGTGAGATATGCTTTAACGTTTGATAAGGTTTTGAAATCTTTGTGTCAAAATTCTCCATTTCCCGGTCTGTCAAAAACTAAATTGGGCTGGCAGACCGACATGTCGAAATTAGTTTGAACGTGGCAACGGAACTGCATTCACTGTAATCCAATGTGTGTTATACTTTGAACAGAAATTCGCCATGGACATGGATGAACGGGATACAAAAAGACCAACGCACAGTTGTTACATGGACGAGCATACCAGATACAAGGTAACAGAATTACTGTTTGAGGATTTTGTGCAATCCAGAATAAATCAATGAGAGGTTGATTACAAACAAACCACGAGAAAGTGATATGTCTCTTGTGCTTTAGAGTTGAATTGAACCGAAAGCTGATTTAAGACGATCTGTGAAACGCACACTGATTTCGTCGCAAGTTCTTCACGTTTAAATTATTTTCCTTTTTGAACTTACGTTTCATTTTCCTTCTCTCTGATAGGAAGAACTAAAAAAGAAAAAGGCAGCAGAGAAACTCAAACGGAAAAACTATGAAATAGAATCACTAAAAAAGGTATTCTTAAAAAGTTTATTACTTGCTTGGTTGTTTAAGTAAATACGTTTGTAGCCTTTCTGTGTATATGTAAGTAGTATTTTATTTGATCGGTGTTAATGAAGTTCATTAAAAAAAAATACTTGCTTGCTGTGGTTTTCTTTTCTACGAAAAACCAACAATCTTTGTTTCGTCGCTTTTCATTCAACAAATCTGTTACAATTCATAACAGGAATTGATGTCCGCTGACCGGGAACTAAACGAGACCGCTGTCAAGTTGCAACTTCTTGAGTCCAGTCGAGTAAGTAAAGAACTGTTGTGTATTCCTTAAGGTTAGCAGTTATATTTTCTTCGGAGAAAAGTAACTTGATGTCGTCATTAGCGTATGCTTCTGTCCTTTTTTTGCTTTTTACTTTTGTCAATCCGCTATTGAATGTAAAGCTTTGATCCTCTATCTGTAACTTGTTCATGCAACTTGTCTTTCAACGTCATAAGCAATCGAATTTAGCTGCAGGGGCTAGGGGGAGGGTGCAGGGGGTGCGTACTACCCCCCCCCCCCCCCCCCACCACAACTACAACTGGCATTCTACAAAAAAATCAGTTGGTCCGCCCCTGTTGCTTTTCTTGAAAGTGTTTCGTGTAAGATGAGACAGACCACGCAACTGTGACACAACTATTAAAACATGCGAATGTCTAATGTACGTTTCGGTGTTGTAGGGTATTTTTCACTAGACAGTTAGTTGTTGTGCATGCAGTGTGTGTGACAGTGTGCCAACCTGTTTTACCTTTTGTTTGTCTTCTATTTTAGAATTTAACAAGCGCTCGAAGTGCTCACAGTGAGGACAGTGCTCTGTTGGATTATGATGAATAGCATTCACGTGCACCTGTGAATCCTACAGCAACTCTACTTCACCATACGTGATGCTATTCTCCTAAGCGCTAATTACGCTCATCGTGGTCTGACCAAATCCCTTCTACTCTCAAAATAATTGATTAATTTAGACGGTCTTCCAGCTGGCAAGACGTGCTGGTTGTATCCCGAGAGAACAGTTTATAATAGGTATAGCGACGAAAAATGGGAACGCCGGATAACTTCAATTGATGAGCTACTGTGTGACAAAAAGAAAACTGCTAACACAGGACAAAATGGAACCACTTAGTAAAATTAGAGATGCACTCTCGTCAAGTGATTAGTGAGTGTGTATGCAAGACGCGGCTTCTGTTCATAGCAATCTTCTCCTGACATAATGAGCTACTCACCCAGTATGCAGGCTTAATGTTGGCAAGCCAAATCCCCTTACTTACGCCATGTAAATATTTCGTTTAAGCTTTTGTGAAGTGGCACGACATTTGTTGTAAATAAGACATTAATGTACCTATTAATAAATTATCAGATGTTCAAGTTTAATTTGATATTTCTTATCGTTTTTTCTTTTTTTCTTTCCCGGAATTTTACACTTGTTAGACTTCAGAAAAGCTTTTGATACAGATGAATGGGGCTTTATACAAAACACTCAAGACCTATTTAATTTTGGAAGCACTTTTAAACAACGGGTGAAGACATTTTATAATAACACTGAGAGCTCTGTTATGTACAACGGATATACAACAAATTATTTCAAACTTTATCAAGAGGTGTTTGACAGGATTGCCCCCTGCTCTCAACCTGTTCATACTGGGAGCGGGGATTCTTGCAGCAAAGGTAAGAATGGAGAGGAACATTGAAGTCATACAGAGCACAAGTAAGCCAAGTTAGCTTACGATACGTCTTTATTTCTAAAGAATAGTACTTTAATTACCAACGCAATCGAAGTACGTCGGCTGTTTGGAAACGCATCTGGACTCAAACTCAATTCAGGAAAAACCAAAGCAATTTAGCTTGGATCGTGTAGGCATAAGAAAAGCAACCCCTTAGGACTGACGTGGACGAAAGAGCCTTTGCGAGCCCTTGGAATTTTTATTTCCTACAATGAGCAAGAAAGCGACGAAAAATGTGGCTAAAAAGATTTACAATCTGAACATCAAACTAGATTTATGGAGAGGGCACAAACTCTCCCTCTTCGGCAAGTGCCTTACTTTCAAAACCCTGAGAATTTCAGAAATTGTCTCATTTTTTAACAAGTATGTTGGACTAAATTTCCTTCTTCGATGAACTACGATTTCAAATTTGTAGTGAAATCTGGAATTCCAGTTTTGATAGAAAAATATTAGCAAATTTTCTGGAAATTAGGAATTTATATCAACACGGCTATGATCCAGATTTGAGATATCCTGATTGATGGGAATAGTTTCTTCTTACAAAAATGGAAAGAAAAAGGCGTCATCTCAATTCAAGACATCTCGGACAATAACGGAAAGCTCCTAACCATTTAAACCATTTCAGGACAAATTTAAGATCAAATGTAATACTGTATCTTTTCTCTATTCTTCATACTTTAGTTGAATGCCACTACACTTAAACTCCGTGTAATTTCTGTAAGTAGCTATGGTAATAGTAAAGTAGTTATTTGTGTTCACTTGTAAAAAAAATAAAAACCACTAACATACGAAAAACCTTACCTTATGATGAGAGGTATTAAAATCAGCCAAGGCTTCGCTAGTATAAATTTTCGGTACTAAAATACCGTCTTGATTATTTGAGGGAACACGGCCTCCACGTGGTTGTCGAGTCACGGAGCCATGTTGGCGATCATACTCGGCCCAGTTCTAGACTCATGGCGCATCTTCAGGTGGTTGCAAACGAGGATACAATGTTGCGGACACAAATGTTTTCCCGTTTTCCGGCACGCGCAACATTTGTGTCCGGGACACAAAAATTGTTTCTGATTTTTGCCAGGAACATTTTGTGCGCAGCATGGCAACAATGTATCCGCAACAAAGTGTCCTCGTTTACCACCACCTTTACATGGAACTTTATTTGCTTTCCATGCGCGCGCTAATTAAGCGCGTCATAATAGTTTTTTTTAATAACAAAACCGAGATCTTCCCGTCACTACTGACGACTACTGAGATAATTCTACATGAAGTTTAAGTCAATAATTGGATCCGCTAGGTACGCTAATGGAAATCTTACCAGATGATATTTGGCTGGGGGTATTTACATTTCTTTCCCAGAAAGATCTCCTCAGAATTGCACTAGTTTGTCGGACCTGGAACCGCCTGTCACGTGATAGCTCACTTTGGTCTCGCCTTGATCTTGAACCATTCGCCAGATCACTGAGCGCCGATATTATACTCAGATTGATAAATACCATGTTTGTACCGCTCGGAAAACACCTAAGCCTTAATAAGAACCTTGTAACTACAGAGATTCTGCAAGGTTTGTTCGAACATTGCTATAGGTTGGAAAGCTTAAGTCTTAATGACTGCAGATTTCATTCCGCTGGGCCTTGGTATGAGCTCCGATCTGATCAGGTAGAGACGCTAACTTTCTTGGACTTAAGAAATGCCAGTGGATTCGCTGCAGGAGTTGAAGATATTTTGACACAAGCGTATAACGTGAAGTATTTGGGTAGGTTTATCACTTTTTGTTTTAGTAACGCTTTCAAAGATGCAGCGAGTCATTGTGACAGCGTTTATTTGTAATCACATCACACTTTTTTTAAAAACGCTGCATGGGGAATCAAGTGCCATGTTAACGGGGTAACTGCATTCTTTCGGTTGATGATTTGCTGTTTGGTGCAAAAAAGGTCGAACAAATCTTGGCGGCAATTATCTCTTGTGATTGATGGTTGGACGTTCCTAGAAGTGTGGCGCACACTGTTGCCCTCTCAACTTAACCTGCGATCAGGCTTTCTTTTTTTTCGCGGAGGGAAGGAGAAAAAAAGGAAAGCCTGATACAATTACTTGTCAAGTCGTTTGCCGCCCCCTAATTAAAATATCTGTCAACGTCGTCGAGAATGTCGGCGATGCCATCAGATAAGCGTGATTTATAGCGCCTTCAAATTATATATTTACTCTCACAAACATGTGTTAAAATTACCCTTTTTGAACGAGCTGATCGGGTGGTTTTTAAAATTTGTTTTCTGCAAAGGCTGATTTTGTGTAAGGCTAAGGTCAGTAATTTCAAGGTCGTAGTTTTCGTCACTGGCACGATCGTCTGGCGTCTTTGGTGGTGTGATGTAATACTCTTCGACACCACTGGTGATAGATCACGCTCTTACCGAATCCCATCGGAAGCACAGCCAAAACATATTTTCTTTCACAAACTATTCACCGAATACACTCCCTTTGTTCGTCTTTAAATGTTTTGTGAACAAAACTCTTGAGAGATTTTCTAAAACCTAGAAGAACTCGCTTTCTACTTCATTCCGCTCAACACCCGCCATGATAACAATCATCTACCATTGTTTTTGTCTACGTGCGATATTTTTGGACCGTATATTAGACTTAAAATCCATTAGCCAATCAGGATAGAGTTCTTATGCTGCCTTTGGTTTTCCGGCCAATCAGAAAAAAGTCCAGATTCTGGACTTTTTAAAGACGACTCGTCAAGTAATTGTATCAGGCGTTCATTTTTCCGTTGACCCCTCCGCCGCGAGAAAAATAACGCCTGATCGCAGGTTACTCTCAACTTTACTTCGAAATGTAAATTGCTTTTTGTTTCTGGTTTCTCCATGTTGACACTGATCTTGTCCAGATCCCTGCTTTGAACGCCAATTTTACCCTGTCAGTTATCTCTTTTTGCTTATTTTATAAAATGCCGTTGGAATTTTTGTCAGAAAGTATTATTAATTATTTATTAATTAATTTTGTCCCTGTTCGAATTGCACCTAATTTGTGATTCTAGCTCCCACAAACAGTATCCTTTCTTGTGCCATTTTAACATATCTAGGGCGTTTGGAACACTCCATGTTTTATTGTCATTAATTATTTGATTGTTTCCTTTAGGTCTTCACAGCTGTATAAGTACTCGACTGTTGTTAAGAATGTTCATGACAAAGCATAACCTGCGTATTGTGGATTGCAGGCATTGTGACTGGGTCACAGACCACACCATCCAGATTATTGCCGAGAACTCGTCATTTTTGGAGTCAATATGTGTTGCGAAATGCCGTAATGTACAAGGAAGAACATTGTCCACGTTATTAGAAAAATGCCCGCGGTTAAAAACGCTTATTTTAGAAGGAACTCAGATACAAGACGAATATATCAGGAAGGTGGATTGGGCTCAAGCAAACATCACTGAGTTGAATGTGCTGAGTTGTTACGGCCTGTCATTTTCTGGCCTGTCAGATGTGTTACCAAAGCTTAAGCGCCTGCGCTACTTGAAATGTGCGTTGACTGATGAAATCCTTAGATTAGTTGTGGACGGTTTTCCTTTGCTGGAAGTTTTCTTCCTTCACCGACGCTATCCTGTCACCGTACAATGTGTCAGTGATTTACTATTCCATTGTCCAAGTCTAACCTGTCTGGATGTCTCATCAATTCCTTTAGCGTTCGTCTATTTCGAAAACTTTCTTCCCTGCGTGCCTCGGCTTCGGCTGTTAAGTTTTGCAGGAAACGAACTTTTAGGTACGGAAAAAATTATCCGTTCACTGGGTAGAAATTGTCTTGACTTGGAAGTTGTCTGTGTTAATTATTTCCATTCAACTAATAATTTTGAAATCGAACGCTCGTTTGTGTTTTTGTTGCAGAAATGTCGGCGGCTCAAGGAACTAATTTTGAATGGTTTATTTGTAAGCAACTTAGTGGTGTCTATACAAAGCTTGGCATATCACGTTTGCAATAGGGAAGATATATCAATAGTAGAAAATAAGCACTTTTTCCTCCCTGGGCCGCAAAATAGCTTAGACAATGTCAAAAAAGGGAAGTATCAATAGTTATAACTACTGTATAGTTAGAAATCGTTTTTGCCGAAAGTTCTAGAATAATAAATGTTGTTATTCATAAATACCAGCAAAACATAAACACAACATGACATTGATTTAAGGAAAGAGATGATAAAGAGATTGTCTTATTGGCGTGCGTCGCGGGTCGTGCGTCGTGCATCGTGGGTCGATGGTCGTGCGTAATTGACACATCAAATTCACATGACATTTCACAACAGCGTTTTTCCCCCGTGGATTTCTAATGTATAAGCCTAGCTACCAGCTATCCCTGAGCTATCTCTGGATTTTAAATTTATCTAAAATGTGTGATGCTTAACATCCTCAAAACATCCTCAAAGACCTCAGATGGAGCTGTTACGTTGCATGAGACTACTGATAGTTCGCAGCAAAACTGAAAAATCTTAAACAAACAAGAACACATTTACAACGATTGCGTCGACAAGGACAACTGTATTCAGTTTGGCTGATAAGCCGATCGGGTACTTCTAATCTGTAATGCCGCCATTTCATCTGTGTAAAATCGGAATTTTAACAAGGGACCACTGTGGGAATCAGTAGGAAATTAGTGTCGAAATATTTTCACTGGGTTTCTTGAGATATTTACGCGTAAAACGTCTTTCACAGGATATTAGCAAAACATATAAACGTTTTTATTTTAAAATAATGGTCTGCGATATAACTTTAGTCAGTTCAACAAAATTGAATGTTCATTTCGCTACCGTGCTTGGCAGTGCAAGTTTGGATGTCCCTTTTATTTTATTAAACGCAGCCTTTGATAGTGCATCTGCAGCCTCAAGCTTCAAATGATAACGGGAGGTCAAATCTCGACGCACCTTCACCGCAGTCAAACGTCTCAGGCAGCTTTTCTTTCTACTTTGGGTAATTTCGCTCATATTGAAGTGTCAGTATGCGCAAGTATCAATGAAATAGCCGACGAGTGTAAACATATCAATATTTCCGTTTTTTTTTTTTCAGGTATTAGAGTGTTTTTATTTTTCAAATGTTTTGCATTTCAACCAAAGTGCTTTGACAAAATGGTGCAGACAAGTCAACATATCACCATTTTCAAACACGTAGAATTTTTAAATAAAGCCCCAAAAAGTTAATCAATTGTCACGATACCGGTAATGTATCAAATTTGGAACTGCGACAATCAAAGCCCTATCTTTGAAGTACTTGTCTTGTTTTTGGAATATTTTTGTCGTTTGACCGCGGTCGACGTTTGACCTGCCAATCTCGGCCCCAGAGGCCTGCGATCCTTCTGGTCTGGCGCACCTGCAAGTTCGGATTCTGAAACAGCAACATCGATTTGGCTTTGTGAAACAAAACTCTGTTATGTAAATACCGGTGTACAATTATTAAGTCATTTCAAGAACATAAAGAGTTCATTTCGCTATACTCCTAGACAGTGCAAGTTTTGATGATGCATCTGCAAATGCTTTTAGCAAACATGCAAATTTCACCTATTTTTAACCAATCATACTTGAGCGTTCCCACGCTACTAATTGGATCACTGGCAGGTAACGAACAACTTAAACAATTCTTTTTGTTTTTCATTAGAGGAATAAAAAATTGGCCATGCACAGGAAATCAAAAATTCTTTTAGGTCTTCTGTAGAAATCCCTTAAAGTTAAAAAAAAAGACTCGAGCAGTTGTATCTTTTTAACTTGAAGTGACCAAGAAGAGCCACGAATCTTATAGAATATATTAGCTAGCGTGACTTCCTTGACTTATAGAATGTATTGGCTAGCGTGACTTCCTTGATAAAATTGGAAAAAATATAAATGAATAAAATGATCAATTTACTCGACACAGAGTCAAGAACCACAAAGCTACGTACATTAAATCGTTCAATAAATTGGTTGTTACCAAAACGTCGCTGATCAGAAAAGCAGCATGCACACCAAGGTCAACCAAATACTTGCAATGTTCGGTCCACTTCCGTAAAACTGTCCGACAGACAGAAGGGTAAAACAGCGAAACGGTGCGCCAGGATTAAAAGAAAGGTATGTTTTGGTTTTAATTAAAATTATAAAAACTGTATCCAATAATAACAAATTGACCAGAATTCTCCTTTATATCGTCGGCGAACTTGCTACGACGCACGACGCACGACGCACGACCCAAGACGCACGACACACGACCCACGACCCACCCACCCACGCCATTTAGCCTGACCCGATGATAAAGCGTGCGCAGTAATATATGTAGTAGATAAAATATGAGCGGGAGATCTGTATGGGCGTTAACAATGTCTCGCTTATCGGCACGCCATTGTAAACGCCCAAACAGATCGAACGCGAATATTTTATTCTACTTGTGAAATGAAAACAAAAAATTGAATGCAGAGTTTTGTTATGCGATTCGGTAGAGATCTCTATCAAACGTTAATGAATACTAATTAGCCGAGCAGGAGTTTGTATCAAAAGTTAATTCAATTGTTTGATTTGTATTGGGGTTTACAGTCGTGTACATGTGATCTGAATACTGTGCTGGGATTGGTTTGCACCCTCATGAATAGTTAATAAATTTAACAAATGCCGTTATAACCCACCCATAAATTTTTGCGTGCGCTTATTGGACAAAACGCATCACGTGGTACAAAATTGGACGACGGGTATCAGCGAATATACCCCGTCCAATTTAACCCTATCCAGACTGGGCTTTTTTGGATCTTTTATTTTTTACCCCCTCCGTAACTTCCAGAATACTTAAGCAATCACGATGAAACTTTGAGGTTATATAGTATGTCCAAAAATCTATCTTTTAATATACGTCACGTGTGACGATGATGTCACATCACATGACAATTACATCATGATGTCAAAACAGCCGCCATCTTGGATTTCAAAATTTTTCCAGAACGTCAGAAAACCGCCCAAAATTACTGAAAAGTACTCAAAATCAATAAAAAGGTACAAAAAGACCTAAAAAAGTGAAAATAATTGCATTAAAGATAATTTCCATTAACAGGAACACAAAAATTACAAATTTGGAAAAAATGTCTGTCAAAAATGCGTTGCCATGGTAACGTCAAGTTCCCGACACATCAACCTATCATACCAAAATATTCCCTGGTAAATTATAGATAAACTCACAAAGTTTGGCAGCGTTTTGCTGAATCTTGAAAAATATATAAACGTTCAAAGTCAGCACGAGCACTTTCCGTCCCCCCGGTCTGGATAGGGTTAAGGGACGGACCATTATTTTCTTGGGAGGGGGGGATGAAAAATCTTCCTCTGCAAACTTTTTTTTTTTAGTTTACGCACCTCTGCAAACATTTTTTTTCGAAATTCTTACTATTTTTTGTTATACATATCGTGTTTGCAAACACGATATGTATAACACGATATAAACTTTTAATGAAATCACATAGTTAAAAAAATCACGTAAACTAATCAACTTACATTTGTTTCAACCACAGTTACGTCGGTTTTTTACATAGGTTTTTTCTGTAAATTTACTGGCGATAAAGCGCGTTGTAGAAATTAATCGGACGGTCATTAAATAAATAAACTCCTTTCTGGCTTGATGGTATATTGGAAGATAATGCCCTTGGCTGAAAGATCTTTCAGCCTCGGGCATTATCCTCCAATATACCAGCCGCCTGAAGGGGTTCATTTACTAACTAACCTTGATATCATGCATTCTTCAAATTTTGAGCTGCGCCTTGTTCAAATTTATAGATCAGACCAGCCTAGCAACCTTGTTGCTACGTTAAGATCGAGATAACTTCATGAATTTTTTATGAAACAAGTCAAATAATTGCGTGAACTGTGATGGAGAGAACTTTAGAAAAATGATATCACTACAGTTATTTGTATTTCAACTGAAGTAGTTAAAAAGAGCCTTTAAATTGTAAAGAATATTATTTACAACTGCTTACGTTGTAAAATGTGAGTATGCTAAGCGCCATTTTTTAAAGGTAAATCACTATCATACCTTAGTCTTTAGCATCCTATTACAGCTATTTGATGATGTAAAAGTGTTTCTTTCGCCGATTAGACAAAAATATACCAGTCAGTTATATCAGTTATATACATGTCAGTTATAACTTATTAGCCTCAAACGATCAAAAATAAAATATATTTGACCTGTTTTGATGTTGCTATGGTAATGCATTTTGATGTCAACGCGACTTAATAAAGTTATTCCTTGACATTAACGGTATAGCTGCGGTTGAAGGTCAGTAGTATAGTAGGGATGTTTTACTCCTGTTCTTGCGGAGGAATCTCATTAATTTGCAGAGGAATTAATTGACTTGGTGACGTCATACTCATGAACAAAATGCGGTGGATTTAATTAAATTGTGAGTGTACTATTTTTACCCTTGTTGGTATAACCGGTTTGACGGGATTCACAGAAGATATTTCGCAATATTCAATGCAAGCCTCTTTTCACATAAATTAAATATCGCCGACATTATTGTTTTCCATGGTGGTGGCGGTGGTGGTTGTGGTGGAGTTATATAGAATTACAGTCAACTCTCTCTAAGACGGACACCGTCGGGACCGGCCCCAACTGTCCGTCTTATAGAGGTGTCCGCCTTATAGAGAGTCGAGGTAACGTGACACCAAAAATTTTGAGACGATAAAGCTAAACGGCTATGCACAACGAATACTTGTCTGTTTTAGTCGCTTACGTTAGCAAAACCTATAAAGTGGAACAAAAATAATATCAGAGATTCGACTTGTTTGCTAATAACAAACGGTGATACTGTAAGTAGAAAACTAAATCTACAAGTTTAAGCAGAGAAGTAATGCGTTTTAGCAGATTGTTTTTGGTAAATTTGGTATTCTAAAGGCGCTGACCTGCTATGCTATATGTCGATAACAAGTTTTGAAGTATTATTCACGAAAAAATAACTTTTAGTGCCTGTCCGTTGGCGGTTTCAAAGTGTCCGTTGTCCGTCTTAGAGAGGTGTCCGTCTTACAGAGAGTTTTCTTACAGTAAAATGACTGAAAAACGGCAGGGACCATAACCAGGTGTCCGTCTTATGGAGGTGTCCGTCTTATAGAGGTGTCCGTTATGAAAGAGTTGACTGTATGTTGGTAGTGGAGGAGTTAAACAATAGAAATGTAGTGGTGGTGGTGGAGTTAAACAATAAAATTGAAGAAAAGGAGGAGGAGGTGGAAAACAATAGAATAATGGTGGTGGAGGAGGCAGAATTTTACAAACGTTTTTGCTTAGGACTTATTTTTTAGCTTTTTAATCAAAGTGATCACTCAAGCGTATCGAATGTAAAACCATTATTCATGAGTCTATGACGTCACCAAGTTAATTTACTCCGCCGCAAATTAATGAGAATCTTCCGCAAAAAATAGGAGTAAAACATCCCTACTATACTACTTAGGTCAAAGATGGAATGTCTGAACAAGCCAGACCAGGGGGGGGGGGGGATTTCCCTTGTTACACGACTAAAAAAAAGCGGCATAGCAGTGTCGGGTAACCGAGTGTGCACAGTAGCTATCGAATGGTTGACTTGACCATGCACAAAACACAATAGCTTTTTGCATTTTGTTTGCTCCATTTGGAGTTTGCCGGACATCAAAACAACAAACAGTGATAACGGTGACCAGTCTGGCAAAGGTAAGGCTCGCGAATTATACTAATTACAATAACTCCAATGTCTCTGAATTGATTTACCATTTTTTTGTTGTTAAAGGTCAAATGCAACGAAATTGGGAATTTTTTATTTGTCCGCAAACCTGTCGCTTATGAAGGTACTAATGGTAATCTACTCTCACAAACGGTTTTTGTGCGAATTTTGGCGCTTAGGAGATGGAAATCCGACGATTTCCGAAGACTTCACGAAAACGAACCAGAAATGGCCGCGCGTGGAATGGAATCGAATAGAAGTAGTTGTGACGTCAGGTTTGGTGAGCTTGTTTTCACCTGTTTTGAGCGGCGGTCATAAATTTCCTTGCAAATCCTTGGGTTTGTTCGATGGATTTCCAGAGTTTTTGGAACAGCCGTTAGTTGAACCCAATGAAGACCTTGATTCAAGCTTTCGAAAAGCCTAAATACAGCCATATCAGTTCGAAGTACAGGCATCGGCCAAGGAAATAATTGATTTCTAGAGTGATTTTCGACTCTGCGAGTGAACAAGATGGCGTTTAAATCGGGAAACATCTACATGCGGCTAAATTGCAGAATACCCCGCAAATGAGATTCATCTTATTGAATAACAATAGTTCCTATTGTTTCTTGCCTTGTTCTTCAAAGAGTTCCGACTCGGTGAATCTCATTTGCGGGGTATTCTGCAATTGCTCCCTGCATGCAACAACAACGAAGGAATATGGTCAGATAGATTGGTGAGCCTAATAAATATAATAGAAACTGCTGCAAAAGAACTTGAAATTAATAAACAATTGAATCTTAAGTTAAAATCTTGTCTTGCTTTTGTTTATAAGGACTGCAATCTTGGATTATTGGTACAGTTGGTAGCATTGCCCGAGCTGAGTATGTTCGCTACAATAACACAGCTTGAAGAAGTAATAATACCTTTAGAAGCTTTAAACTCATTCCCCTCAGCTAAATTATTATGCCTGGTATTAATATTGTTCTTTATTTGCTGAATTATTAACATAGGTGGTTTATCCAGGTTATCGTAGCATCCTTTTACTTCTGTCCCTTATATTTTCAGTTGATTTTACTGATAATTCTCTGAAAAGGAAATTGTCTTGGGGTGTAGGTCGATGTTTAATATCAATTCCAACAATCATTTATGGCAACTTGCATTTCTTAAGGCCCAGGTTATAAGATCCGCTAGCTTGTGATGATTTCTGATGGCTTTATAGTGCTGACACACCTGGTATTGTGTTTCAATGTCCCTGCTTACACATCCTTGTATGTACAATCACGAGATTTTGTCAATGCTGCATGTTGCTGTTATATTATAAACAAAATATGTTAGGAAGCAGGGATGGTGCAGTGGTGAGAGCGCTGGCCTTTTACCAATAATAGCCTGAGTTTGATTCCCCGACTTGGCATCATATGATATGTGGGTTGAGTTTGTTGTTCGTGCTCATCCTTGCTACGAGGGGTTTTCTCCAGGTTCTCCAGTTTTTCTCCCTCCACAAAAATCAACACTTTCAAATCCCAATTCGATCAGGAATACTCAACCCCACAAGCTTCTAGTTTTAATCCTTCCCATGTCTAAATAAAGGTTATTTCTTTATTTTTTATATAAAGTTGTTCATGCAATTTGTCATTCTATGTCAGCTTCTTTGTTTTGTACATTTATTAGCACTACTAACAAGAAATAGGTTCTTTTGTTATGGTTGGACATATGCAGAGCCCATTTCTGTCGACATGCTAAACAATCACAGACCATTAGCATGACCTTTTAAATTTGTGGGCTGATTTGCATGAAACCAACACATTTCAAGACGATGTCGAAAGACAATGTTGAGAAATGGATGCAGAGATGGCTATGCACGTACACTGAATGCACATGTAAGAAGGCTCATAACAGTTTCAAGTACTTTCCAGCTTATTACTTTGATGGGTCAGTACTAATTATTTGTCGGTTAATGCTGCCAAACAAGTTGTGGTCATTTTTATTATATCACTGGTAACCATAGCAACAGTAAAATCTGTTAAAATATCCTTAATTTTCACTTTAGGTGCTTATAGCTCAAAAACGAGCTAAATGATAATCAGCTAGATTTAAATCAAACTAAGTGAAGTGATTTTTCAAGACCACCTAAGGAAGCATCATAGCCTTTGCATGTGCTGCTTGTAATTTATCACCTTATCTCAGACCAGACCTTGCTTGCCACGGTCTGAATACAAACAGTATGACTACAAACAGTAGGTGCTTCAAAAAACTATTTCCAAGTTTACAAAGAAATCAATAATTTTGAAAATACCCAATTTCAGAATGGCTAAAAAACAATACTTTTTGGCCTCACAGAATAGGGGGGGGGGGGGGTGCTGGGACTCTGTAACTGTACCCTAACTCAGAACATTTCAGCTGATTTGGCAACCATATTATAGTATGCTAGACTAGAAACTGAAAATACCTACCCTACCCCAAACTATTGTATCACTACTCCATCCCAGACTCATCTGCTTAAAGAAAATAGACTACCTGCAGTCCCTATTTTTTCGCAGAGTCCATCCAGCTTGAAGCAAACATTTTTTCGCTTCAAGCTCGACGGACTCTGCAAAAAAATTGGGACTGCTCGTAGTCTAGAAAAACATTCAGCAACGCACATACAGATTCCTATATAGCTCATAATGGGAGTATGGGAGTACCCCCAGCAAGTGGGGAGGGGGTCTTTGGCACCAAAAATACCCATATAGATTATTTTAAGGGAGTATGCGAAAAGCTGTTACTGAGGAATTTGTAAAAGGTCAAAAGTTTTGGGGCAGACAAAATTATGAAGAGTTAGTTTCAGAAATAAATTGTCATGACACACCTACAGGAGTGGTTGCAGATT
This sequence comes from Oculina patagonica, assembly GCF_052425735.1. Lineage (NCBI taxonomy): Eukaryota > Metazoa > Cnidaria > Anthozoa > Scleractinia > Oculinidae > Oculina > Oculina patagonica. Next base: position 22,614,102 of record NC_135763.1, on the reverse strand, counting down.
CTCCTGAGCTAGTGGTTCATGACAAAATTGCTAGACAACAAAGTTTCATGCAAAACAGTTAGCCGATCTGGTCGGGTTTATGCCTTAGCTTTCTCATAAATAGCTGAAATTAAAACTAAATTACCATTCAGTTGTACATATCAGTTTATTGGCCACATTAAAGGCTGATTTGCAGTTTATAAGGAGTGCTATGCAATGCAACAGTTGATGTATTGGAATGAGGTTAATGCAGATCTGAACAACAAATGCATCGAGTAAATTGGCCTTCTCAAGTGAAAAAACTCATCTTATAGTTTGTATTAAAAATAACCTTGTCTTGGGCACCGACAATGTTAAGTCCGGGGTATTTTCGTTGTTATATTTAGCATTCATAATAATTTCAAATATAAACAAACAATTGAAACGAGTGCTTCATTGTACAGAATACTGTACATTAAAACGTCTGCATGCACGATTTAGTTTTTTAGAAGTTTGAAACAATAGAGAGAGTATCATTTTTAAGTTAAAAAAACATAAACATAAAAGATTTGTCTGTAACTTCAGAACTGTTTCATGCACAATTTTACTTCCTGTAATAAAAATTAAAATATATTTTTAATACCATCCTCGCGATTCACAATATTTCACACAAACAGTAATGTAAAGTTGTATTTTTGGTAGAAGTTCATGAAGCGACTAGGGTCAAATTAAGAATGTAGTGTGTGAATCTGTTAAGTTCAATTCAATACAATAGAAGAAAGTACAACTTTGAGGTTCCCAGACAATGGGTTAAGTTTATTAGCGACTTTACCTTCGCAGTCTGCATTTCGTCGCAAACGATTTCGCATTAGTCCTTGATTAACGGCTTTCTCTTCAAGTTGGTAATAAGAGGAGAAGCGCCAGGTCTCTTTCGAAGTTTCTAGGGCAGGAACTCGGACCAAAGTGCAAGATTCTACTGGAAGCTTTCTGAGAAAAACATGTCCTATGATACTGTATTTGCCGAGCAAAGCCGGCGTACATTTGGCATAAACATCCTCTCTTTTTCGTCGATCTCAAACATTCCTTGCATCGCTCCTCGTCTTTGAGAAAATATTTCGAATGATCATCCGGCTTTATCATTATTTTAAATGCCAAAAGATGCAGCAGACTTGGCAGAGACAACAGTACTTTGCTGCATCTTCGCGCGTCGAAGCTCGCCACATGTGACGTCACAAAATCCATTTCCGACAATTTTCCGAAGCTTTTCCGAACCGTTCCGTTTGTGAAGCGAAGATAAAGGGCCGTCTTTAACGTTGAATATCTCAGCGACGTTTTAACCAAATCGTTTCAAACTGTAGATTATGATTATTCACAGTAACTCCTTTCATTTAAAGTCAAAATGAATCCAAAATAAAATTTGGTCAAATCTCGTTGCATTTGACCTTTAAATGTCAACTCCATGCCGCCTAATCATTCTGAGTGACATGAAACATCAGGTGTGAAATCTGGCTGAAAATGCAAAAAAAAATCTTAGCGGCGTGAAACAAACGCAAACACCACCACTATTTGCATTTCACAAGCATGCAGTCATTGATATTCAAATCTTTTTGAGAAAAACAAAACTTCGTGTGACGTCTTTCTTAGCAACGGCTTGATTGACAGACGCACCATTTTCCAGCACCGCTTTGCCGTCAAAGAAAAGTGCCGACTTTCTCCCTCCCCCCACCCCACCTTGTGCAAGACTAACTGCGACAACTGATACTAAGGCCCTGTGCACACTAATTAACGCTGAACAGAGTGGAGACATTAGCGGATTTAAAAGAGAGAGACCGGATTTTCTAAGAATGTTAAAAAGGTCATTAACGCTGCAGGCCTACACTTGTAGCCCTTAAAAAGGCGCAATCGTTGGTTTAATACCGGCCAATTCACATATTCATATTAAACAAGCAGGAAACGTTTTTCTTCGACTGGTTGCTGTCTTGTCATTGTTTAATGGCAAATGAAACAATGCCCTTTTTTCTGACCACAGAAAGTAGAAAGGGGCCTTAGTGAACCGACCATTCAACAAATGGACGAAGATCTGGTCAGAGTTAGCTGATGATGCCAATAATGCATACCACAACAGGGCTATGAGTGCACCAAAGTTGTTTGTAGACTGCATTAATAAGCCCGAGTTGACTTTACCTGATAGATTTAACACAACCAGAACCCAGCGTCGTATTGAGAATAGACACATTCTGAAAATTATAATAAAAGCTGTTTTGTTCTGCTGCAAGCAGTGTATAGCACCGCGAGGAGACCATGAAGATATGTCAGGAATGGGAAATCCGGAAACTTTCCGTCTCTGCTGTCCATACTTTCTGAGCATGATGGATTGTTGCAACGTCTTTTGCAAGCTCCAAGGGACAAATCCGCTCAGTAAATGTCTTCACAAATTCAAAACGAGTTCCTTTCTGTGTTAAGCAAAATGATTTTAAATGATATTTTGTTATCATGGCAGACAAAGCTACGCCGCACATGCTGGAAAGCGAAGTCTCTGTCTCAGGTTCATGGACGAGGGAAAAAACACTCGCAAAGAATTCATTGAGTTTGTGCACATGGCCAATGTCAGCGGTCATAGTATAGCTACAGCTATATTGCATTCTCTTGACGAGAAAACAGCTGGATGCTACTCATATCCTTGCCCAAACATAAAATGGTGCTGCAGCAATGTCTAGTGAAAATGTTGGCTTTCAAAAACGATTCCGTGAAGTTTCACCTTTGGCAATGTATTCACACTGTGCAGGACATTCATTGAATTTTGTCATTGTTCACTCGTGTAAGATTCCGCTTGTCAGGAACACAATTGACAAAATGAAGGAAGTTCGACTTTTCTTTAAGTACAGTCCAAAAAGAGAGGGACTCCTAAAATCAGTATTATCCAAGGAAGTATCACATGCCGAAAAGCGAAAGCCACTTCTGAATCTCTATGCAACACAATGGGCTGAGAGGCATTCTGCATATAGCCACTTCTATGCATCATATGTATACATTGTGTACTCTTTGGAAGTGATAGCCCATGGCCTTCACCAGGATGATGGCTATGATCACGCACAAGGAAACTGGGCTTCCAAGACAAAGCGAGATGCATCTGGGCTGCTGGCTTCCATTACGAGCTTCGATTTCATTCTGTCCTTTGTGATGGTATACGTCATATTGTCGCATCTGGATGGCATCAGTACAAAGCTGCAGAGTTACGTTCAAGCAAAGACATATTCCAAACATATGAAATGGTAACAGAAGTCACTCAAGTATATCGTAAGTTAAGAGATGATGTTGTGGTACATTTCGGAAGGTGCTATGTGCAAGCTGTGCAAATGGCGGAGAAAATTGGAACGACGCCTGAAATGCCATGTATTGCAAAACGCCAAATTCATCACTCAAACACACCAGCAGCTACACTGGAGGAGTACTATAGACTAAATTTAACTATTCCATTCCTGGACCACATATCTAATGTATTTGAGCAGCAGTTTACAGGTTTGTCTGCCAAATGTGGAAGTCTGATCGGATTGGTACCAACTGTCCTGATGAGCGAGGATGTTGAACCTGACTTTGAAGAGGTGGTTAACACATATACCGACGATCTCCCCTCTCCGGAGCTGCTCCACCATGAATTGTTCAGGTGGAAGCAGTACTTGAGCGACAAATTAGATGACAATTTACCATCAAGTATTGCTGAAACTATCAAGATATGCGACCAGGCATATTTTCCGAACATATGTCTTTCTCCAGATAGCAGCTACAATTCCTGTAACAAGTTGCGAATGTGAAAGGAATTTCTCTGCACTGAGGAGGTTGAATACTTTTAATCGTGCCTGTATGGGCCAGTTCGGCACATATTTCTTATAATGGGGCCTGTTCCGAACTGAAATTTTGTGTTAATTTTGTGCATTTACCGAGTGGGGACAAAGTCCAAGTTATGACATGTTGTAAAAGATACGTGTGGTCGAACACGTTGCGTTTATGGAATAGATCGTTCATTTTCATGGTCCTTCGAGTTGGAGATTGGATTTGGAGAAACAGTATCGACGATTGGTCGAGCAAAAGAAGTGTTGGATCCGTTTATTGCTGCGAAGAAGTTGGTTTTCGCATATCGGCGATTTGGCGCCAAAACACATCAGCTCCTTGATCGAGTGGAACTTCTGTGAATGTGCAGAAACTGTGTTGTTGCGATTATTTGAGGTCAGTGAAATTTATGGTGTTTCAAAATGTCGAAAGAATTAGAAGCTATCAAGAAAAAGAGAAAATTCCTGAGAAAATCTGTCACAGACACGTTGAAGTTAATTGACGAAGCCTTGTCACAACAAGATAATAATGCACGAGTTCAAGTGTTGAAAGATAACGTCGCTAGTAAGTGGAATGACTTGCAGAAAGTGTAAGCCACGATGTGCACAATGTTAGAGGATGAAGAGATCGATACGGAATGTGCGAGTCATAATGACTACGAAGTGCGTGTAATTGAAAGCATGGCGAAAATGACAAGTTATTTGGCAAGTAAACATGTTCCCGAAGTGCAATTGTTAGGAAGCAATCCACCCGCATCCCAGTCGTCCTCTCAAGTACAAGTTAAGGACGGTGCCTACTAATAACAAAGTATTTTTGCCCGGCCGATGACTATACAAGAAATGTAGATGTTACCAAGGGCTACTAAAATTCAAAAAGAAAATTGGGGGTAGCCACGCAAATTTTCGAGATAATTAGGTTTGAAATCTGGAAAAAAGTGCTGACGTGGCATTTTAAAATAAAGTAAAGCTAAATAGAATTTCCTTGCAAATTCCATTTGAAATTGGTTTTTCATGAACAAAATCAACATTAAATATAACAATATTTACAATAACTAGCAAATAATTTCTTCGGAACTGCGTGATCCATGTTTTTATTAACAAAATAATTGCGTTTGAGCCATTTTTGACTCTAGCAGCTCTCACTTGCACGGCCAGAAAATCGGCCTAAATTTTTTTTTCACTTAATGAAAAATTAAACATGTGCTCTATAGACTTACCACTTACATTTTATAAAATAAAAACTAGGGGTCACCACGCGTTTTTAAAAGTTATACCAGTTGTTTTCAGGGTCTATGAGATCGCTTTTGGGGTCTGTTACATTTTTCCTATCCTCTCCCTAGCGAGTTGAATATTTGCATCTCGCGCGTGCACTACGCCATTTGTCACGGTTAGCAGTTTGCGGGTAACTATTTAGCGCTTAGCGATTTGTTTTTAACTGACTGTTAATGTGAGCCATATTCAGTGGTTAGCGGTCAATGGTTACTGATATGTTGCTTTTCCGCAGTTCCTGGCTTAGGATATGTCCATAAACTGGATTTCGTCGCAGAGAAAACTTTCTTGATTTTTAGTCTCGCGCTTGGTCGCGTAGTTGAATTCGTCATTTTGAGCGAGCAAATTAATTAAAAGCGCGCGCGCCCAGTGTGATCGATGCATTGCGTGATGCGCAGAACAAGTGCGCAGTAGCAATAGGAGGCACCGTCCTTAAGCTACCCAAGATCAATCTACCAACCTTTGACGGAAATGTTCTATACTGGCAACCCTATTTTCAGTCGATAAAAGTTTCGGAAGTTGACAATCCGCCGTTGGCAAATGTCCAAAAATTAGAGTATTTGATGAGATCGCTAAAAGGGTTCGGCTGCTGAAGCGGTGAAAGGTTTTGCAGTGGTACAAGCGAATTACAAGCCAGTTTTGGAAAGCCTGAAGGAAAGATTTGGGCATGCAAGGTTAATACTTGATGCGCATGTAAGATCCTTGATACATTTGCCACGTTTGACCTCTGATGATGCAACCTCCATGCGTAAATTCTACGATGAAGTGATAGGTCACGTTCGCTCTGTTGAGTCCATGGGTGAAAAGTTTAATTCTGAAATTTTGGCTCCAGTTCTTGTGCCTCTAATAGTTGACAAGCTGCCAAAAGAAGTTGTGGAAAAATGGGAATTAGAGCTTGATGAGGAGAAAGCTAAACAGGACTGTGTGGAAGTGAAAACACTGTTCGCTTTCTTGGAACAATTGATTAGAGCCAAAGAGTCTTCACAGACTCCTTCTCTTGATTCGAAAGCTTCGTCAAAGGAAAATCCTGGAAATCGTGAAGGTCGTTTCAAGTTTTACCGGTCACAAAAATCATCCACCTTTGCATTGTGTGCGGCAACGCAAGAGAGCAAGTGTGTCGTTTGCTACAAAAACCATGGTTTGAAGTCATGTGTCACTTTTCTGTCATTGCCTGTGAAAGAAAGATTCAGAAAAGCAACGTCTAAAGGCCTGTGTTTCCGATGCCTTGAATCTGGTCATAGAGCTGAAGTGTGCCAGAAACCTCCATGCAAGCATTGCCAAGGCAGACATCACAGTCTCCTGCATCAGGATTCAGCTCGTCCTCCCTTGGAAGTAGTCAAAGTGGAATCACCCCCTGAATTACCACCCTCGTCGTCAGGTCCTGCTGTGTCGTCCCCAGTTGTGGCAAATTCTGTTGCAGTGAGCTTAGGTGGAAAGGTGATTCTGCAGACTGTGCCAGCTATTTTGTGTGGATCAAATGGTTGTTCAAACGTTGTGAGATGTTTCTTTGATCCTGGTCCTCAAACATCGTTTGTTCGGCAGAGTGTAATTGATGAGCTTAGTCTTGATGGGAAAAGTGTTAAAATTGCTGTTTCTGGATTTGGTGGAGAGGCCACCAAGAGCACTTTGCGGATGAGAATTGCGTTAACTGTGGCACCTATTGACAAATCAGGACAGCCTCAATGTATTGAGGCACTTACTACACCAGTACTATGCCGGCCAGCTGAAGCTGTTGATATTCACCATCAAGATGGTCTCACCTTCGAAACATAGTATTTCCTGAAGAATTCTCTAGAGAGGAACAGGAGATTGATGTGCTTATTGGCTTGGATTTCTATTATTCCTTTGTGACAAGAGACATTGTAAGAGGGGGTTCCAGTGAGCCAGTTGCAGTTCACACAACTTTGTGTTGGGTCTTCTGTGGACCAACAGGTGGTCATGACGAAGAATGCACTGTGTCTATGAATGTTCAAATTAGTGTTGAGGAACAATTGAATGAAACACTTTAAAAGTTCTGGGATTTGGAGTCCATTGGTGTTAGACCTGCTGAAAGTTCAACTTCTACTACTCATGCTGAAGATGTGGTCTTGAAGAAGTTTAAAGAGACACTAACGTACAACGATGGTCGCTATGAAGTATCCTTACCATGGAAGGAAGATCGTGTTTCATTGAAAGATAATTACCGGCAAGCGGAAAGAAGGTTGTACAATCTAGAAAAGAAGCTGCTTCATGAGCCAATGAAAGCTGTGTCATACAAAGAAGCGATTAACAAGTATGTTGAGAATGGTGTTGCTGAAGAAGTACCTTGTGATGAAATTACACTGACAGATGGGCGTCCTGTGTTCTATCTTCCTCATCACGCGATCATTAGAGAAGACAAGCAGACAACCAAGACAAGAGTCGTGTTTGATGCATCAGCGAAAGATAGTAATGGTGTCTCTCTGAACAGCTGCTTAGAGCCAGGCCCAGCATTACAACCGGATTTGGTCGGAATTCTTCTCCGTTTTCGAAAGAATGTTGTTGGTATCATGGGTGACATAGAGAAGATGTTCTTGCAGATTCGGTTAAAAGAAGAAGACAGAGATTCACACCGGTATCTGTGGAGAGATTTGGACCCCCAGGCCACGCCTAAGATTTACAGAATGACCAGGGTCACATTTGGAGTTGTTTCCAGTCCGTTACTTGCCATTGGCACTATTCAAGAGCATGTGAAAAGTTGTAAAGAAACATTCCCTGTTGCATCGAGTGAAATCTCGAGGAACACTTATGTTGATGACTTTGCTTCAGGGAGAGACAATGTTCAGGAAACACTGAAATTACAGCAAAGTGCTACTGAGCTTATGCAGAAAACTGCTTTAAATTTGACAAAATGGTCAAGCAATTCATCTGAGCTTATGGAGGCCATACCAGAGAGGGACAGAGCAGCAGGTAGTCTTGTCAGCCTGGAAAGTGGTCTAGCAGCAGAACATCCAATCACGAAAGCATTAGGATTAAAGTGGAATACATGCACTGACAACCTTGTCTTTGCAATTGATGTGGACATTGTTAACTCGAGATTGGTGGCGTCCTTAGCAGCAAAGATATGTGATCCGATTGGTTTAATCACACCCTTTTTAGTGAGGTCAAAATTAATTCTTCAAAGCTTGTGGACCAAGGGTGTTGGATGGGATGAGGAAATTCCCATGGAAGTCTCATTGAAATGGAATCAGTGGGTTCTAGAGCTTTCTGAACTTGAACACCTTCAAATTCCTAGATGTTACACTTATTTTCCATTAAGTCAGAACCCTAAAGTGGAGCTGCATGCATTTAGTGATGCGTCAGAAGTTGCTTATGCCTCTGCAGTTTATCTGAGAGTTGTTGGTAAAGATGGAAAGGTATCTACCAGTCTTGTAATGTCCAAGACCCGAGTGGCTCCTGTAAGAAAGATTACCCTTTCGCGCTTAGAGTTGATGGCTGCTGTAATTACTGCTAGACTTTGTACCTATGTCAAAGGTGCAATCGATTGTCCCATTAGCCGCATTGTTTGTTGGACAGACAATTCTTCAACGTTACACTGGATCAGAGGAGCAGCCTCACAGTGGAAACCATTTGTTGCTAATCGCGTTATTGAAATTCAGTCGTTGTTGGATCCCAGTGTTTGGAGGTATTGTCCAGGACTGCAGAACCCAGCTGATCTACCTACCCGAGGTTTACCTGCAAGTCAGTTAAGAGAGAGTCATTTGTGGTGGAAAGGACCCTCTTGGTTGCAAGAGTCCGAAAAAAGATTGGCCCGAGGATTTAAGGTCAAAACCTTCCAGTGAAATTGTTGACCCAGAGAGGAAGAGTAAAGCTAGTGTCAGTTGTGTTGTGCAACCCAAAGAGCCATTTATTGATTTCACAAGGTTCAGCAAGTATAGTCGCTTGCTAAGTTGCTTGGATCAGAAGATTCGTTAGCAACTTAAGAGTGAAAGAAGAGGAAAGAATTGACAGCCCTTTAGCTGGTTTAGAGATACAAAATGCAGAAGAATGGTTGATATCTCATGTACAAGAAGAAAATTTTCCTGAAGAAATTGCGTCATGTAAACAGCATGATCCAGTGACAAAAAGCAACCTGGCCAATCTAAACCCGTTTATGTGCCCGACTAGTCGTTTTCTTCGTGTTGGAGGAAGAATTCACAAGTCACTGTTACCAGAAGAGGAGAAGCATCATATAATCTTGCCTTCTAACCATCCTGTTGTTAGGTTGTTGATTGATGATTTTCACCGCCGTGAACTCCATACTGGAGTTGAACACACTTTGTCAGTTTTGCGACAGAGATTTTGGGCGATCAAAGGACGATCGACCGTCCGTCAAACACTAAGGAACTGTGTTATTTGTCGCCATTACAAAACAAAGCCCTTTGGTCAGCGGATGGCACCACTTCCCGAAGACAGAATTAAGCCTGCACCACCGTTCACTAATGTGGGTCTAGACTTTGCTGGTCCTTTGTATTTGAAAGACAGTGGTGAAAAAGTCTATATCTGTTTATTTATTTACCCGTGCAGTCAGAGTTGGTATCTGATATGACAACTGAGCGATTTCTCCTTGCTCTGAGCCGCATGATTCATAGAAGAGGAATGTGCAGCATTATTTGGTCAGATAATGCAAAAACGTCCAAGGCTGCTAACAAGGAGCTACAGCGATGGTGGGGAGTATTGGAATCAGACCAGACCCAAACTGCTTTGTCTGAAAAGAAGATTCAATGGAAGTTCATTGTGGAAAAAGCCCCATGGTGGGGTGGGTTTTATGAGCGGCTTGTCAAGAGTGTCAAAACGCCACTGAAGAAACTATTCGCCAAAGCAATGTTAGACGCTGAGCAGTTAAGTACTATTTTAACTGAAATTGAAGCACAGCTGAACAGTCGTCCTCTTATTTACCTTGGTGCAGACCCTGATGACTACAGTGTGATTACCCCTGCACAGATTCTGATTGGCAGAAATCTTCAAGCGTGTCCGAATAAAGACACTCGTGTTTCAGAACAGACGTCAGGAGCCCTCACAAAACGTTTTCAGTATCATCAGAGGCTTGTAAATGGATCTTGGAAGCGTTGGCATGCAGATTATCTGAAATTCCTCACACCTCTCAAGAAGTGGTATAAGATTGGTCATGAAATCCGCAATGGTGACTTGGTCCTAGTGAGTGAGGATCGTGTAGCTCGGGGTCAGTGGTCACGTGCACGAGTGGAAGACACCCACACAGGCCGCGATGGTCTTATCCGGTCCGTTACCCTGCGTACCTCACCTGGAAGTCTTACCCGTCGTCCAGTGCAGCGGTTACACCTGTTTGAAACCTGTGATGCTGACTTGGCTGCTGAACTTAATTGAACTTTATGAGACCTAATTGAACATTTGAGTTGAACTTTATTGAACTTTGCTGATAGTTACATGTAGTGATGCACTCCCTGCATCGGGGGGGGAGGATGTTCCGAACTGAAATTTTGTGTTAATTTTGTGCAAGGGCGTTTTGTATTTACCGAGTGGGGACTAAGTCCAAGTTATGACATGTTGTAAAAGATACGTGTGGTCGAACACGTTGCGTTTATGGAATAAATCGTTCAGGGCCTTTCACAAAGGTTCTTTATCTATTCGCGCCAGTCCCTTACCAGGGTGGGTATAAATGAGAGCCGAGCATCTCATTTTGGCCAGTTCACGTAAGAATCCTTCGCTTCTGTTACCTGATGTGTTGTAATGTTGAATGTTCAAACTCCTGCCCTGGCCACTGTCTCTCAAGCCTAAACATTCCTTCGACCCCTTTACACTTCTGCAGCTAATAATCCAGATCCAAGTCCTGCACTATCTGGTAAAAGTGGCATCATGCATTTGTGAGTTTTAGCCGTAGACTGGCTTGTTTTTTCCTACCCCGTGTTTCCAAGTTATGTGTGATATTTGTCTCACAAACATCAGGTTTGAGTAGTGCTTTTTCTTCGGTTATCTTGAAGTTTGTACGCTGCTTTCTTTAAGTTTGCACTATTGTCAATTTTCATCTTATGCGTGCTTTGCCTTGCAAAACAGGTTTGTGAGTACTTTTCCTCAGCTCCCTTTGAGTTTGTACGCCTATGTTTTTTATTGTACTGAAATGCATACTTCGCCTACAAACAGTGGGTTTGTGAGTGCTTTCCATCAGTGGGCGACCACAAATGATGGAGATCAGAAGAAAAATCCTTTCGAATAAAAAGCCATGGTAGCAGTGCAAGGACACCAGGGCAAAGGGTTTTAAAAGAACTCAAAAACGTATGTCGAAAGCACTAAAGGAAAAGTTAAATACAACTAATCTAAGACAGGCTATTGACGAGAAATCTTCTCTACTTTCGTGAATACCGGCAAAGCAACCGACTATGCCGCTGCTGTAACAGCATTCAATGAATATTTTCCTCCCAAACTCACTCCAGATTGCAATTTTGGTGTAGGCTTTAACAACCAGTCAAACTATGTAAAGCGTGAGTTGCTTGATAAAAGAGAGGAGTAAACAGTTGCTCGCTGCCTTTGAGTCCCTTAAGCAAAGCATGGCTGAAGCAGGAACATTGGCATACTTTGACAAGTGTGCATCGACCAAAGTCGTTGCAGATGCAAGCCCTGTTAGCCTTGGAGCTATGTTAATGCAAAATCAAAATGGCGCATGGGTACTAATCTGCTATGCAAGCTGCAGCCTCACAGCAGATGGAGAAAGAGACCCTTGCCCTCGTTTGGGCATGCGAGAGGTACTACGCGTACATTTACAGGATGAGATTAGATCTAATGACCGATCACAAGCCCCTGGAAGGGATCTACTGACCCCGTTCCAAACCCTGTGCCCTACAATTTCCGGGTTGTGTATGCTCCAAGAAAAAGCAATGTAGTTAATCCTCTTTCCTGCTTGCTAAGTCAGAACAAAGCAACACGAAGTAGAAGAGTATGTTCAATTTGCAGCCACCAGTGCCACACCTGTGGACCGGACCACAAGAGAAGTTGAAGAAGCATCTGCGGTGAATGAAGAGTTGATAGCTCTGAGTGAAGCAATCAAATGAAATGTAAGGCCTATGCACCAGCTGCAGGGAACTGTGTGTGATCGGACAGCTAATCCTAAGAGGTACCTGTTTTGTACTGCCAAGCAAGCTAAGGCACCAAGCAATCTACTTTGTACATAAGGAACACTTAAGAATTGTTGGAACAAAGCAGAATTTGAGAAGCAAAGTATGGTGGCCTGGTATGGATAAGGCAGTAGAGAAGTTTTGCAAATCTTCATATGGATATCAACTGGTTGCATGTCCAAATTCACCTGGGCCGTTGACATCAACGACATTGCCGGAGGTTCCTTGGCAAGACCTGGCTGTAGAACTTCTAGGACCACTCCCATCTGGACACTCAATACTAGTTTTTATTGTCTATTATAGTCGTAACTATGGGTATGCAATCACGACATCGACCACTACTGTGAAAGCAATTGACAATCAAGAAAGAGATTTTAGCCGCCGTGGTCTTCCTGTAGCGTGGTGAAAAGCGAGAGTTCTTCTGCTTCGGGTAGCTCAGCCAGCTCACCTGATGTACACAGTGCACTTCGAATCAAGCCTGAAAATTTCTCGGGTGGTTCAGGGAAAAATTGGCTGGCTTGGCTGAGGAAATTTGAAAGTATTGTGGCACTTAACAAATGGAATCAGGAACTGCAATGTCAGATATTTGAAGGTATTTGAAGGGTCTTGCCGAACAAACGTATTACAGTTATCTGACGAGTCAAACCAGCAAGTGGGTGACAGTCAGGGGGGCCGTGAGAGATCGTTTCCACCCCAAGGAATCTTGTCAAGTGCATATTTCTACCTTACGGGCCAAATCGAGACAAGCCAACGAGGATTTGCATAAGTTGTGATGTGATATTTCTCGTCTCGTTGAGCTAGCTTACCCTGATGACCCCCCGGAAATTTTAAGTCGTACCGCCAGAGATTTTTTTGTGGGTGCACTTACGCCAATAAGCTTGCGCGAAAACGTTTTGGACCTGGGCCCTAATTCCTTGGATGAGGTCTTGGCTGCTGCACAGCGCTATGAATCTAATCAGAAAGTCCTGGAAAAAGGAAGTGCCCAAGTGCTTACCAGAAGCTCAGAAGAAGAAGAGGGTGCCTCTTCAGCCAGTTACAGCGCCTTTCAGACAACTTTAAATCCTGGTTCTCAACAGGGGACTCAAAAGCCCCAACCATGGGCAAGAGAGTTCTTTGAACAACAAGCTGAAATTCTACAGAAACTGAAAAATATTCCTCATGGGGGACAAGAATCACGTGCCGGGAGGCGTGAAGGTGTGGAATCTATACAAGGCCCCAGAGCATGTTTTAAGTGTGGCAGCTTGACTCACTTAATCCGCGATTGCCCATCGCAGAGCATTCCATTCCAGGGAAACTTGAGAAGAGCGGGGCGCAACCAGAAGTGACCCCGCCCGGACCCTCTCAAGGTGCATTTTTGGACTGCGAAGTAATGGTGTCAGATGTCGAGCTTATTGGACACTGGTGCTCAGGCTACAATTATCAGTGACATACTGTATTATCGTGTTAGGAGCTGTGCGGAGAAACTCTTGCCTCAGCAAAAGTCCTTCCTTGGAGCTAACAATATGCCACTTGATATCCTGGGGTCAGTAAAGGTGACAATTAAGCTCGGTGGTATTGTAGCGCAACACATGGTGTTTGTTTGTGGGGTCCTAGCACAAGAAGTATTAGTTGGCAAAAATTTTCTTAGGACCCACAAATGTGTGCTTAACTTTGACACTGAGACTGTCAATACTAAGGAAGGACCCAGCAAGATGGTCTTTGGGCATCTTGTCAAGGTTTGCAGAATCACAGTGGCCGAAACCGTAACGTTGTTACCAAACATGGTTTCAGACATACCTTGTCAGGTACAGGAAGCAAATGGCTTAGATGAGTTAGTGGGTGTGCTTGAACCCTCAGACAAGTTCACAGAATGATATGCAGCTGGAGCACTTCGAACTGCAGTAACCTTCAAGGGTGGCCGAGACCCGGTTCGAGTTTTCAATCCATCCAACCAGCCAATAAGGTTCTATAGGTGCAGTAAGATAGGAAGTCTCCACCCATTGGAGAGTGAGTGGGAGTTGTCTTAAGAGGGCAGTACAAGTATGGACTACAAAATTGTCTCTTCGGTTTCCTCTGAGAAAGATGCGAGTGTTCTACCTGGAGTTAAATGGTGCAGTACAGTACACACGGAAGAGTTTGAAGGCTGCTGCAAGTCCATGGAAGTATTATTCCCAATCAAAGGTCTAGCCACCCATGCTAACTGTGTCTCGAGAGGACCGATGGATTTAGTACTGCAAAGGGAGTGCACACACCATTGACACAGGTTCCGCACAACCAATCCAGGTGCCACCCCATAGAGTCCCTTTTCACAAGAGAGGAGAAATACGTCGACAAGTCGACGAGATGCTGGAGGCACGGATAATTGAGCCTTCCGAATCTCCATGGTCCTCTCCAGTTGTGTTGGTAGCCAAGCCTGACGGCAGCCAGCGTTTTTGTGTTGATTACCATACTTTGAATTCCGTTACCAAACGTGACCTGTATCCGCTTCCTCGGTGTGACGATATATTGGAGAGCTTGGCAGGAGCGCAGTGGTTCTCCCACCTTGATCTTCTAAGAGGGTACTGGCAAATAGGTGCTGATGTGGAAGACCGTGAGAAAACAGCCTTTGCAACACCGGATGGCCTTTACCAGTTTTGTCGATTGAGTTTTTGTCTTACAAATGCACCGGCTTGTTTCATGCATGTTATGCACATTGTCCTCAAGGCTTTATGCTGGTCAGGCTGTCTAGTTTATCTAGATGACATCATAGCCTTTGGTCGAACACTGGAGAAACACAGGGAGAGGTTCGCACTTGTTCTGTCCCGCTTGGCAGAGGCTGGCTTGAAGATTAATCCTAAGAAATGCAAGCTGAACGGGTTGTTGTGCTAGGTTGTGCTAGGTCACGTCGTGACTCGGGATGGTACATTTACTGACCCAGAGAAAATACGTGTAGTAAAGGAGTGGCCTGTACCATGGTTGGAAATTCCTGCTTCTCCAGTCACCGAACACCAGCTGGATGCTGGCGAGGATACTAGTGTGTTGAGTACTGTTTCTCCAGTCAGCGAACGCCAGCCGGATGCTTGCGAGGATGATGGTGTGTTGATTCCTGCTTCTCAAGATGCTGATGTCCCAGATTCTCCAGTCTCTGAAATTCCACATCAGCCTGAGACTCCTGTGGAGAGTAGCTCACCAGTTGCGGAACCAAGTCATAGACCAAGGCGTGAAAAGAGAGAGCCACCGTGGCTTAAAGACTATGTTAGAACAGTTGTGTGCTAGCTAGTCTAGCCCATGGACTTTGTTAGAACTTTTGCACGTTAAAGTTACTGAGTTCAAAGAAACTAATCCTGCTCTTAAGTGGGGCCCTCTCAAGAGGATTCCCATTGCCCAAGATGAAGGGGTCGACTGGAAGAAGGAGTTGAGAATATATGTGACTAAATAGCGAAGTATTGATCACACCACCATTGGTAAAAGCCCTGCTGAATTGTTGTTCAATAGGAAGATGATAGGGAAGCTGACAAAGCTACATGCTGATTACCGTTCAGATCCTGAAACACGGGATAGAGACACAGAGCTAAAAGCAAAGACCAAAGCATGTGCAGATCAAGCTGCGAATGTGAAACCATCAGATATTCAAGTTGGTGATCGAGTACTAGTGAGGTAAGAGAAAAAGACAAATTCTTCACAGCATTCAATCCGACACTGCAAGTTACAAGACCGGCAACAGTGTAATGGTAGAGACTTCAAGTGGGACCAAATACTCCTTTGTAAAGAAGTTTATGATGGATGATCCTGTATCCACACCTGTCCATCCACTGTCCGCTAGCCCAGACAAAATTGTGGTACACACCACAGTACCAAGTCAAGCATTAAGTGAATTGACACGAGTAGCACATGCCACACCACCGAGTGACCCTCCAACCAGGAGTACACTGTCTGCACAAGTAAGTGCAGAAAAGAAAAGAAACGGCGCAGTTCCCGCCTGTAGGGATGTTGCAGTTGAATGAGCAACAGTACCTAGCACGCCAGCAACACTAAGGTTGACTCAGAGACCTCAGAGGCAGAGGAGACCAGCAGAGAGATGCAAAGACTATGTTTGTGAAATAATGAACTGATCATTGAAATGTTTAATGAGTCGATAAAATCAAAGAACTTTGTGATTTAGGTTGTTGCGATTGAGAACTTTGTGACTTTGATTAAGTGTCGTTAAAGACACTCATTTGGAGGCAGGATACAGTTTGAACTTTTGGCTTTGTTGATATGTTAATCACATTAGGGTGTAGTTTTAAAATTGCATTTGTATACGTTTTGTTCCTGTTCGAGTTCAAAGGATTGTTACACTTTGTTTCCTCAAAGAAAAGGAGCGTTACGTTTCATGAATGTCTATCATGAAGTGGGAGAGAGGAAAAAAGAGAGGACTTGATTGACAAGTTGTGCGTTTCCTTTCGAACTAGTTTCACTTCTCCAGCTAGTTAAACTTCCTCTAATGTATGCACTAAGAGGATACGACACTGTTCACATTCTACGCCTGTTAATGAGCCTGAGAAACAAACAGTGCAAAGTGATTTAACATTGGTATTTACTATTCTTTTGGGTGCTTATAGAGCTGGAACACGAATGGTAATCAACTTTTGAAGTTTTATTATTATTATTATTATTATTATTATTATTATTATTATTATTATTTATTACTTATACTAGTTCCCATTGTCTTTAGACTCTATTTAAATTATTGTCATACGCTTTTTACATGAGCCTCTGGCTCGGATAGAGAGGGCACCCTTATCCCGCGCCATGACATTAATAAATTGATTGTATTGTATTGTTGCTGAATAAAGTTGGATTGACTTTGCACTGGGACACTTATGTCATTCCTGAACAGGTAGAACCAAAAGTTTGACAAACTGCACTCAAACATACCATTGGAGAAACCCTTGGACAATATTAACATTCACAGGGAATTTCAAAGGCACCTTAGCTTGTTCAAGGTGAACATGTGAAACTTCACAGTTCGGGGATTACTAAACCCGGACATCACTGTCATTGGAAGTTTGTTGAGTACACCTGACACTTCACTGCAAAGCCAGTACAATGGTGCAATGCTAACCATATACAATTGGAAAACTGTAATGAACATTTTTACGTTGGAAGAAGTTCAGTAAAAGTTACATCTTCAGTTGCTTTATGATGGATTGAACAAGACTCCACCACATGAAAAAAAAAAAACAATTATGACATGAATGAAATAGAATGTAACCAGTGGTTGTCAAATGCTGATTGTTGTACTGAACAGAATGTAAAATTGAGCATGCCCAGCATTGAAAGCATTTTTGACACAAGTATGTCCACAGTAAAGACTGATGTTCACATATTACCTCTTCCATTGGAAAATAATGCAACCCGTACGGTGGAGGTGGAGCGTGTTATTCAAGACAATATCAACCTGAATGTTAGAGACCTTCTTGGCCGTACCTTGTTACATATGGCTGTGGAACAAGGAAACTATGACTTTGCTTTTTGCCTTATGCAAGCTAGATGCAACCCAAATGCAAGAGAAATGTGTTGAAACACCTCCTGTTACAGCAATGTCAAAAAACGGGTGAACTGGTTTATCACAGAGCTAGTGTGAGAGGTCTTTTGTTCACAGGATTTGTCACACGCTAAGTAGGAGATCAAGGCACTTGCAAAACTATCAGGGGAATGATGGGTAAAACTTCAGCATATGACTGGGCAGGGATAATACCAGGTGATAAAGAGACCTGAAAGCTCATTTATGGTGTTTTTAAAAAGAAATTACGTAAACCTGGGTATAACATGCATTGGCTGTTATTTTTATTTGCTTGGTTTGTGTTGGCCATTTTCAATTGGCAGTCATTTTAAAGAGCATTATTGCTGGTCGTTTGTGCTTTTCAGTGATCAACCCTAGCCATAACACCCACTCGAATGAATGGACTCTGGGGTGCAGGTCCGAGCTGGACAGCCAGAATTCTGGAGACGATGAAGTAGCTGAAAGTGGCAGCAAGTTGGCAATGTCACTGTTTACTGCTGCTATGGCAAAGTGAATCGAGTGGAAACCGGCGCTGGTTGGGTTAGTTCCCTAACGTTCCAGCTGAAACAACATGGAGTGACGCAAGGGAAGACGACAAAGAAGTGTGCACTGATAAGACCACTGAAGCCTGCAGACTGGACAAGAACTTTTTCAGTCCTGTTTCAAACCAGATAAAGAAATGAACTACATGGACCTTGTACTGTTACTGCAGGCCTACGCACATCATTACGACTCTAACTGGGATAAAAGGCATGTCGACCCCAACAAGGTCAACACGTGTAATTAAGGGAACCTGACTCATTGGGCCAGGTTGGTGCATATGTAAAAAATCATAATAATAATAAAAAAATATGTATCAGCCCTGTTTCTTGTACCGTATTTTGCATTAAGTCATTAATATTTGCCGTCTCAAACATTGAAAGTGAAGTAAAAAATTTATTTTGAATAAATTCGATCATTCAAAAGCGTAAACTGCCAAGTCCAGAATTACAGCTCTTTAGTTTCAAAAGCTAACTCATAGTTTGGAAGAATTCAATCTATGGAAAACAGATGTGTAGGCGCCAGAATTTTCGTTTAGTTAAGTTTTAGTGTCATAGCTTCGTGTAAGTTCTCGTGTTAATTAGTTCCCTTTGGTTTTAGTCTATTTCTGTACATGTTACATTTATTTGCATATAAGTATATATTCTGTTGGGCTAAGGAGGACATCAAGAGCCGCCTAGGGATAGCTAGAGGAGCTTTCAACAAGCTGGTTAAGATCTGGAGGAGTGGGCAGTTAAAAAACACCAAGAATCTTCAAGTCCAATGTCAGTGTAAGTTCCATTTCGTATTCGCTACATGAAGTAGTCATTACTGCTGACTAAGAATATGTAGGCGCATTTCTTCTCACCATGTGACTGCACGGATTTCTTAGTTTGTACCGCAATCGTGGGAATGTAGGTACAATAACTTGTAAGTAAAGCTTTAGCTTCGTTGTTTTGCTTGTATTTCTATATTGTACACAAAGTTTGTAAGCTAGCGTATGGTTTTCTTGTTGCAGCGAATCTTTCAGTCATTTCAGACGTTCAGATGTCTCAGTCTCATATTAAATGTGTGTTAACCTGAATGAATACGAGTTATTGGCCTGGCCCAGCGTAGTTGGCCGCTACAGTCATAGCAGTGCTTCTTTACGGGTGTGCAACCTGGAGAATGACCAAGAGGGATGAGGCAAAACTGGATACATTTCTACACAAATGTCTACGGAGGATACTGAGAATATACTGGCGAATGAGGGTGTCAAGTGAGGAGGTCAGAAGACAGGCAAGGACTTGCACCATCAGTGAACAGATAAGGAGGCGAGTTAATTATTCCGCCGCAAATTAATGAGATTCTTCCGCAAAAAACAGAAGTAAAACATCCCTACTATACTACTAAGGTCAAAGATGGAATGTCTGAACACGGCTTAGCTCTTCTGTTGGGGTGAGCCCTACTTGCCCTTCCTTAGTGGTACATAACGTAGACTACATTATCCACCACAAAAGAAGGCCAAATCTTTGGTTGCGTCTTTAAAAACATTTTTCCTACTTTTCACGTTCTCATTTCACTTGTTTGGCATGTAAAAGCAGTTTTCATGTCCAGGATGAAAAATGCCTTTACTTGCCAGGTGTTTTTACCCTTATGCCAGACCAGGGGGGGGGGGAATTCCCTTTGTTACACGATTAAAAATGCGGCATAGCAGTGTCGGATAACCAAGTGTGCACAGTAGCTATCGAATGGTTGACTTGACCATGCACAAAACACAATAGCTTTTTGCATTTTGTTTGCTCCATTCGAAGTTTGCCGGACATCAAAACAACAAACAGTGATAACGGTGACCAGTCTGGCAAAGGTAAGGCTCGCAAATTATACTAATTAAAATAACTCCAATGTTACTGAATTGATTTACCATTATTTGTTGTTAAATGTCAACTCCATGCCGCCTAATCATTCTGAGTGACATGAAACATCAGGCGTGAAATCTGGCTGAAAATGCAAAAAAAACAAATCCTAGCGGCGTGAAACAAACGCAAAAACCGCCACTATTGGCATTTCACAAGCATGCAGTCATTGATATTCGAATCTTTTTGAGAAAAACTAAACTACGGGTGACGTCTTTCTTAGCAACGGCTTGATTGACAGACTTGCACTGTTTTCCAGCACCGCTTTGCCGTCAAAGAAAAGTGCCGACTTTCTCCCTCCCCCCACCCCACCTTGTGCAAGACTAACAGCGACAACTGATACTAAGGCCCTGTGCACACTAATTAACGCTGATCAGAGTCATTAACGCTGCAGGCCTACACGTGTAGCCCTTAAAAAGGCGCAATCGTTGGTTTAATACCGGCCAATTCACATATTCACATTAAACAACCAGGAAACGTTTTTCCTCGACTGGTTGCTGTCTTGTCATTGTTTAATGGCAAATGAAACAATGCCTTTTTTCTGACCACAGAAAGTAGAAAGGGGCCTTAGTGAACCGACCATTCAACAAATGGACGAAAAATGCATACCACAACAGGGCTATGAGTGCATCGAAGTTGTTTGTAGACTGCATTAATAAGCCCGAGTTGACTTTACCTGATAGATTTAACACAACCAGAACTCAGCGTCGTATTGAGAATAGACACATTCTGAAAATTATAATAAAAGCTGTTTTGTTATGCGGCAAGCAGTGTATAGCACCGCGAGGAGACCATGAAGATATGTCAGGAATGGGAAATCCGGAAACTTTCCGTCTCTGCTGTCCATACTTTCTGAGCATGATGGATTGTTGCAACGTCTTTTGCAAGCTCCAAGGGACAAATCCGCTCAGTAAATGTCCCCACAAATTCAAAACGAGTTCCTTTCTGTGTTAAGCAAAATGACTTTAAATGATATTTTGCTATCATGGCAGACGAAGCTACGCCGCACATGCTGGAGAGCGAAGTCTCTGTCTCAGGTTCATGGACGAGGGAAAAAACACTCGCGAAGAATTCATTGAGTTTGCACATGGCCAATGTCAGCGGTCATAGTATAGCTATGCAATGCTATGCGTATTGGAACGACGCCTGAAATGCCATGTATTGCAAAACGCCAAATTCATCACTCAAACACACCAGCAGCTACACTGGAGGAGTACTATAGACTAAATTTAACGATTCCATTCCTGGACCACATATCTAATGAATTTGAGCAGCAGTTTACAGGTTTGTCTGCCAAATGTGGAAGGCTGATCGGATTGGTACCAACTGTCCTGATGAGCAAGGATGTTGAACCTGACTTTGAAGAGGTGGTTAACACATATACCGACGATCTCCCCTCTCCGGAGTTGCTCCACTATGAATTGTTCAGGTGGAAGCAGTACTTGAGCGACAAATTTGATGACAATTTACCATCAAGTATTGCTGAAACTATCAAGATATGTGACCAGGCATATTTTCCGAACATATGTCTTTCTCCAGATAGCAGCTACAATCCCTGTAACAAGTTGCGAATGTGAACGGAATTTCTCTGCACTGAGGAGGTTGAATACTTTCAATCGTGCCTGTATGGGCCAGTTCGGCACATAATTCTTACAATGGGGCCTTTCACAAATTAAGGTTCTTTATCTATTCGCGCCAGTCCCTTACCAGGGTGGGTATAAATGAGAGCCCAGCATCTCATTTTGGCCAGTTCGCGTAAGAATCCTTCGCTTCTGTTACCTGATGTGTTGTAATGTTGAATGTTCAAACTCCTGTCCTGGCCGCTGTCTCTCAAGCCTAAACATTTCTTCGACCCCATTACACTTCTGCAGCTAATAATCCAGTCCCAAGGTCGGCACTATCTGGTAAAAGTGGCATCGTGCATTTGTAAGTTTTAGCCGTAGACTGGCTTGTTTTTTCCTACCCCGTGTTTCCAAGTTATGTGTGATATTTGTCTCACAAACATCAGGTTTGAGTAGTGCTTTTTCTTCGGTTATCTTGAAGTTTGCACGCTGCTTTCTTTAAGTTTGCACTATTGTCAATTTTCATCTTATGCGTGCTTTGCCTTGCAAAACAACAGGTTTGTGAGTACTTTTCCTCAGCTCCCTTTGAGTTTGTACGCCTATGTTTTTTACTTCGCCTACAAACAGCGGGTTTGTGAGTGCTTTCCATCAGTGGGCGACCACAAATGATGGAGATCAGAAGAAAAATCCTTTCGAATAAAAAGCCATGGTAGCAGTGCAAGGACACCAGGGCAAAGGGTTTTAAAAGAACTCAAAAACGTATGTCGAAAGCACTAAAAAAAAGTTAAATACAACTAATCCAAGACAGGCTATTGACAAGAAATCTTCTCTACTTTCGTGAATACCGGCAAAGCAACCGCTTATGCCGCAGCTGTAACAGCATTCAATGAATATTTTCCTCCCAAACTCAATTCAGATTGCAATTTTGGTGTAGGCTTTAACAACCAGTCAGACTATGTAAAACGTGAGTTGCTTGAGGAAAGAGAGGAGTAAACAGTTGCTCGCTGCCTTTGAGTACCTTAAGCAAAGCATGGCTGAAGCAGGAACATTGGCATACTTTGACAAGTGTGCATCGACCAAAGTCGTTGCAGATGCAAGCCCTGTTAGCCTTGGAGCTATGTTAATGCAAAATCAAAATGGCGCATGGGTACTAATCTGCTATGCAAGCTGCAGCCTCACAGCAGATGGAGAAAGAGACCCTTGCCCTCGTTTGGGCATGCGAGAGGTACTACGCATACATTTACAGGATGAGATTAGATCTAATGACCGATCACAAGCCCTTGGAAGGGATCTACTGACCTCATTCCAAACCCTGTGCCCTACAATTTCCGGGTTGTGTATGCTTCAAGAAAAAGCAATGTAGCTGATCCTCTTTCCTGCTTGCTAAGTCAGAACAAAGCAAAACAGTGTAGAAGAGTATGTTCGATTTGCAGCCATCAGTGCCACACCTGTGGACCTAACCACAAGAGAAGTTGAAGAAGCATCTGCGGTGAATGAAGAGTTGATAGCTCTGAGTGAGGCAATCAAATGAAATGTAAGGCCTATCACCAGCTGCAGGGAACTGTGTGTGATCGGACAGCTAGTCCTAAGAGGTACCTGTTTTGTACTGCCAAGCAAGCTAAGGCACCAAGCAATCTCCTTTGCACATAAGAAACACTTAAGAATTGTTGGAACAAAGCAAAATTTGAGAAGCAAAGTATGGTGGCCTGGTATGGATAAGGCAGTAGAGAAGTTTTGCAAATCTTCATATGGATATCAACTGGTTGCCTGTCCAAATTCACCTGGGCCGTTGACATCAACGACATTGCCGGAGGTTCCTTGGCAAGACCTGGCTGTAGAACTTCTAGGACCACTCCCATCTGGACACTCAATACTAGTTTTTATTGTCTATTATAGTCGTAACTATGGGTATGCAATCACGACATCGACCACTACTGTGAAAGCAATTGACAATCAAGAAAGAGATTTTAGCCGCCGTGGTCTTCCTGTAGCGTGGTGAAAAGCGAGAGTTCTTCTGCTTCGGGTAGCTCAGCCAGCTCACCTGATGTACACAGTGCACTTCGAATCAAGCCTGAAAATTTCTCGGGTGGTTCAGGGAAAAATTGGCTGGCTTGGCTGAGGAAATTTGAAAGTATTGTGGCACTTAACAAATGGAATCAGGAACTGCAATGTCAGATATTTGAAGGTATTTGAAGGGTCTTGCCGAACAAACGTATTACAGTTATCTGACGAGTCAAACCAGCAAGTGGGTGACAGTCAGGGGGGCCGTGAGAGATCGTTTCCACCCCAAGGAATCTTGTCAAGTGCATATTTCTACCTTACGGGCCAAATCGAGACAAGCCAACGAGGATTTGCATAAGTTGTGATGTGATATTTCTCGTCTCGTTGAGCTAGCTTACCCTGATGACCCCCCGGAAATTTTAAGTCGTACCGCCAGAGATTTTTTTGTGGGTGCACTTACGCCAATAAGCTTGCGCGAAAACGTTTTGGACCTGGGCCCTAATTCCTTGGATGAGGTCTTGGCTGCTGCACAGCGCTATGAATCTAATCAGAAAGTCCTGGAAAAAGGAAGTGCCCAAGTGCTTACCAGAAGCTCAGAAGAAGAAGAGGGTGCCTCTTCAGCCAGTTACAGCGCCTTTCAGACAACTTTAAATCCTGGTTCTCAACAGGGGACTCAAAAGCCCCAACCATGGGCAAGAGAGTTCTTTGAACAACAAGCTGAAATTCTACAGAAACTGAAAAATATTCCTCATGGGGGACAAGAATCACGTGCCGGGAGGCGTGAAGGTGTGGAATCTATACAAGGCCCCAGAGCATGTTTTAAGTGTGGCAGCTTGACTCACTTAATCCGCGATTGCCCATCGCAGAGCATTCCATTCCAGGGAAACTTGAGAAGAGCGGGGCGCAACCAGAAGTGACCCCGCCCGGACCCTCTCAAGGTGCATTTTTGGACTGCGAAGTAAATGGTGTCAGATGTCGAGCTTATTGGACACTGGTGCTCAGGCTACAATTATCAGTGACATACTGTATTATCGTGTTAGGAGCTGTGCGGAGAAACTCTTGCCTCAGCAAAAGTCCTTCCTTGGAGCTAACAATATGCCACTTGATATCCTGGGGTCAGTAAAGGTGACAATTAAGCTCGGTGGTATTGTAGCGCAACACATGGTGTTTGTTTGTGGGGTCCTAGCACAAGAAGTATTAGTTGGCAAAAATTTTCTTAGGACCCACAAATGTGTGCTTAACTTTGACACTGAGACTGTCAATACTAAGGAAGGACCCAGCAAGATGGTCTTTGGGCATCTTGTCAAGGTTTGCAGAATCACAGTGGCCGAAACCGTAACGTTGTTACCAAACATGGTTTCAGACATACCTTGTCAGGTACAGGAAGCAAATGGCTTAGATGAGTTAGTGGGTGTGCTTGAACCCTCAGACAAGTTCACAGAATGATATGCAGCTGGAGCACTTCGAACTGCAGTAACCTTCAAGGGTGGCCGAGACCCGGTTCGAGTTTTCAATCCATCCAACCAGCCAATAAGGTTCTATAGGTGCAGTAAGATAGGAAGTCTCCACCCATTGGAGAGTGAGTGGGAGTTGTCTTAAGAGGGCAGTACAAGTATGGACTACAAAATTGTCTCTTCGGTTTCCTCTGAGAAAGATGCGAGTGTTCTACCTGGAGTTAAATGGTGCAGTACAGTACACACGGAAGAGTTTGAAGGCTGCTGCAAGTCCATGGAAGTATTATTCCCAATCAAAGGTCTAGCCACCCATGCTAACTGTGTCTCGAGAGGACCGATGGATTTAGTACTGCAAAGGGAGTGCACACACCATTGACACAGGTTCCGCACAACCAATCCAGGTGCCACCCCATAGAGTCCCTTTTCACAAGAGAGGAGAAATACGTCGACAAGTCGACGAGATGCTGGAGGCACGGATAATTGAGCCTTCCGAATCTCCATGGTCCTCTCCAGTTGTGTTGGTAGCCAAGCCTGACGGCAGCCAGCGTTTTTGTGTTGATTACCATACTTTGAATTCCGTTACCAAACGTGACCTGTATCCGCTTCCTCGGTGTGACGATATATTGGAGAGCTTGGCAGGAGCGCAGTGGTTCTCCCACCTTGATCTTCTAAGAGGGTACTGGCAAATAGGTGCTGATGTGGAAGACCGTGAGAAAACAGCCTTTGCAACACCGGATGGCCTTTACCAGTTTTGTCGATTGAGTTTTTGTCTTACAAATGCACCGGCTTGTT
This sequence comes from Oculina patagonica, assembly GCF_052425735.1. Classification (NCBI taxonomy): domain Eukaryota; kingdom Metazoa; phylum Cnidaria; class Anthozoa; order Scleractinia; family Oculinidae; genus Oculina; species Oculina patagonica. The sequence continues at coordinate 22,588,237 of NC_135763.1, read as the reverse complement.
TCATGCATGTTATGCACATTGTCCTCAAGGCTTTATGCTGGTCAGGCTGTCTAGTTTATCTAGATGACATCATAGCCTTTGGTCGAACACTGGAGAAACACAGGGAGAGGTTCGCACTTGTTCTGTCCCGCTTGGCAGAGGCTGGCTTGAAGATTAATCCTAAGAAATGCAAGCTGAACGGGTTGTTGTGCTAGGTTGTGCTAGGTCACGTCGTGACTCGGGATGGTACATTTACTGACCCAGAGAAAATACGTGTAGTAAAGGAGTGGCCTGTACCATGGTTGGAAATTCCTGCTTCTCCAGTCACCGAACACCAGCTGGATGCTGGCGAGGATACTAGTGTGTTGAGTACTGTTTCTCCAGTCAGCGAACGCCAGCCGGATGCTTGCGAGGATGATGGTGTGTTGATTCCTGCTTCTCAAGATGCTGATGTCCCAGATTCTCCAGTCTCTGAAATTCCACATCAGCCTGAGACTCCTGTGGAGAGTAGCTCACCAGTTGCGGAACCAAGTCATAGACCAAGGCGTGAAAAGAGAGAGCCACCGTGGCTTAAAGACTATGTTAGAACAGTTGTGTGCTAGCTAGTCTAGCCCATGGACTTTGTTAGAACTTTTGCACGTTAAAGTTACTGAGTTCAAAGAAACTAATCCTGCTCTTAAGTGGGAGGGGGGGGGGGGGGGGGGGGGGGCCCTATGGCGCGTTGTGTTGTGTGTGTGTGTTTTGTTGTGTGTGTGTTTTTTTTGTGTTTTTTTTTTTTTTTTCTTTATATTTACACATAAATAAAAAACAGAAAAAAAAAAAACACCCAGAAAAACACATGAGAAGAAAAAAAAAATAAACCAGAAAAAAAACCAAAAGAGCCCCAGGAAAAAAAAAAAAAAAAAGAAAAAACGCCTCTCTAATTAAGAGGATTCCCATTGCCCAAGATGAAGGGGTCGACTGGAAGAAGGAGTTGAGAATATATGTGACTAAATAGCGAAGTATTGATCACACCACCATTGGTAAAAGCCCTGCTGAATTGTTGTTCAATAGGAAGATGATAGGGAAGCTGACAAAGCTACATGCTGATTACCGTTCAGACCCTGAAACACGGGATAGAGACACAGAGCTAAAAGCAAAGACCAAAGCATGTGCAGATCAAGCTGCGAATGTGAAACCATCAGATATTCAAGTTGGTGATCGAGTACTAGTGAGGTAAGAGAAAAGACAATCTTCCAGCATTCAATCCGACACTCAGTACAGCCGGCAACAGTATGGTAGGACTTCAGTGGGACCAATACTCCTTTGTAAAGAAGTTATGATGGATGATCCTGTATCCACACCTGTCCACCACTGTCCGCTAGCCCAGACAAAATTGTGGTACACACCACAGTACCAAGTCAAGCATTAAGTGAATTGACACGAGTAGCACATGCCACACCACCGAGTGACCCTCCAACCAGGAGTACACTGTCTGCACAAGCAAGTGCAGAAAAGAAAAGAAACGGCGCAGTTCCCGCCCGTAGGGATGTTGCAGTTGAATGAGCAACAGTACCTAGCACGCCAGCAACACTAAGGTTGACTCAGAGACCTCAGAGGCAGAGGAGACCAGCAGAGAGATGCAAAGACTATGTTTGTGAAATAATGAACTGATCATTGAAATGTTTAATGAGTCGATAAAATCAAAGAACTTTGTGATTTAGGTTGTTGCGATTGAGAACTTTGTGACTTTGATTAAGTGTCGTTAAAGACACTCATTTGGAGGCAGGATACAGTTTGAACTTTTGGCTTTGTTGATATGTTAATCACATTAGGGTGTAGTTTTAAAATTGCATTTGTATACGTTTTGTTCTTGTTCGAGTTCAAAGGATTGTTACACTTTGTTTCCTCAAAGAAAAGGAGCGTTACGTTTCATGAATGTCTATCATGAAGTGGGAGAGAGGAAAAAAGAGAGGACTTGATTGACAAGTTGTGCGTTTCCTTTCGAACTAGTTTCACTTCTCCAGCTAGTTAAACTTCCTCTAATGTATGCACTAAGAGGATACGACACTGTTCACATTCTACGCCTGTTAATGAGCCTGAGAAACAAACAGTGCAAAGTGATTTAACATTGGTATTTACTATTCTTTTGGGTGCTTATAGAGCTGGAACACGAATGGTAATCAACTTTTTAAGTTTTATTTTTTTATATTATTATTATTATTATTATTATTATTATTATCATTATCATTATCATTATCATTATTATTATTATTATTATTATTATTATTATTTATTACTTATACTAGTTCCCATTGTCTTTAGACTCTATTTAAATTATTGTCATACGCTTTTTACATGAGCCTCTGGCTCGGATAGAGAGGGCACCCTTATCCCGCGCCATGACATTAATAAATTGATTGTATTGATTGTATTGTATTGTTGCTGAATAAAGTTGGATTGACTTTGCACTGGGACACTTATGTCATTCCTGAACAGGTAGAACCAAAAGTTTGACAAACTGCACTCAAACATACCATTGGAGAAACCCTTGGACAATATTAACATTCACAGGGAATTTCAAAGGCACCTTAGCTTGTTCAAGGTGAACATGTGAAACTTCACAGTTCGGGGATTACTAAACCCGGACATCACTGTCATTGGAAGTTTGTTGAGTACACCTGACACTTCACTGCAAAGCCAGTACAATGGTGCAATGCTAACAATATACAATTGGAAAACTGTAATGAACATTTTTACGTTGGAAGAAGTTCAGTAAAAGTTACATCTTCAGTTGCTTTATGATGGATTGAACAAGACTCCACCACATGAAAAAAAAAAACAATTATGACATGAATGAAATAGAGTGTAACCAGTGGTTGTCAAATGCTGATTGTTGTACTGAACAGAATGTAAAATTGAGCATGCCCAGCATTGAAAGCATTTTTGACACAAGTATGTCCACAGTAAAGACTGATGTTCACATATTACCTCTTCCATTGGAAAATAATGCAACCCGTACGGATTTAAGGAGGAGGGAAAAAAAAAAAAAAAAAAAAAAAAAAAAAAAAAAAAAAAAAAAAAAAAAAAAAAAAAAAAAAAAAAAAAAAAAAACAAATAATAAAAGTGTAAATCTAAAAAAGTAATGATAGGTGGAGCGTGTTATTCAAGACAATATCAACCTGAATGTTAGAGACCTTCTTGGCCGTACCTTGTTACATATGGCTGTGGAACAAGGAAACTATGACTTTGCTTTTTGCCTTATGCAAGCTAGATGCAACCCAAATGCAAGAGAAATGTGTTGAAACACCTCCTGTTACAGCAATGTCAAAAAACGGGTGAACTGGTTTATCACAGAGCTAGTGTGAGAGGTCTTTTGTTCACAGGATTTGTCACACTCTAAGTAGGAGATCAAGGCACTTGCAAAACTATCAGGGGAATGATGGGTAAAACTTCAGCATATGACTGGGCAGGGATAATACCAGGTGATAAAGAGACCTGAAAGCTCATTTATGGTGTTTTTAAAAAGAAATTACGTAAACCTGGGTATAACATGCATTGGCTGTTATTTTTATTTGCTTGGTTTGTGTTGGCCATTTTCAATTGGCAGTCATTTTAAAGAGCATTATTGCTGGTCGTTTGTGCTTTTCAGTGATCAACCCTAGCCATAACACCCACTCGAATGAATGGACTCTGGGGTGCAGGTCCGAGCTGGACAGCCAGAATTCTGGAGACGATGAAGAAGCTGAAAGTGGCAGCAAGTTGGCAATGTCACTGTTTACTGCTGCTATGGCAAAGTGAATCGAGTGGAAACCGGCGCTGGTTGGGTTAGTTCCCTAACGTTCCAGCTGAAACAACATGGGGTGACGCAAGGGAAGACGACAAAGAAGTGTGCACTGATAAGACCACTGAAGCCTGCAGACTGGACAAGAACTTTTTCAGTCCTGTTTCAAACCAGATAAAGAAATGAACTACATGGACCTTGTACTGTTACTGCAGGCCTACGCACATCATTACGACTCTAACTGGGATAAAAGGCATGTCGACCCCAACAAGGTCAACACGTGTAATTAAGGGAACCTGACTCATTGGGCCAGGTTGGTGCATATGTAAAAAATCATAATAATAATAAAAAAATATGTATCAGCCCTGTTTCTTGTACCGTATTTTGCATTAAGTCATTAATATTTGCCGTCTCAAACATTGAAAGTGAAGTAAAAAATTTATTTTGAATAAATTCGATCATTCAAAAGCGTAAACTGCCAAGTCCAGAATTACAGCTCTTTAGTTTCAAAAGCTAACTCATAGTTTGGAAGAATTCAATCTATGGAAAACAGATGTGTAGGCGCCAGAATTTTCGTTTAGTTAAGTTTTAGTGTCATAGCTTCGTGTAAGTTCTCGTGTTAATTAGTTCCCTTTGGTTTTAGTCTATTTCTGTACATGTTACATTTATTTGCATATAAGTATATATTCTGTTGGGCTAAGGAGGACATCAAGAGCCGCCTAGGGATAGCTAGAGGAGCTTTCAACAAGCTGGTTAAGATCTGGAGGAGTGGGCAGTTAAAAAACACCAATAATCTTCAAGTCCAATGTCATTGTAAGTTCCATTTCGTATTCTCTACATGAAGTAGTCATTACTGCTGACTAAGAATATGTAGGCGCATTTCTTCTCACCATGTGACTGCACGGATTTCTTAGTTTGTACCGCAATCGTGGGAATGTAGGTACAATAACTTGTTCTAGTTTCTCTTTGAGAGTTTATATATCTTTGGTAGTTTCACAAACTGCTAGAGATCATCCTCTTTTCCTTTCTTTTTTTGTGCTGTTGTTCATGGTGCAATACATAATTTTAAGAAAGAATATCACTAAAAAAATGTAAAGGCATATACGGGGCTCCGCTTTTAGGCTTGCCTATATCTATATTAACAAAGTTAAGCTAGCGTATGGTTTTCTTGTTGCAGCGAATCTTTCAGTCATTTCAGACGTTCAGATGTCTCAGATTCATATTAAATGTGTGTTAACCTGAATGAATACGAGTTATTGGCCTGGCCCAGCGTAGTTGGCCGCTACAGTCATAGCAGTGCTTCTTTACGGGTGTGCAACCTGGAGAATGACCAAGAGGGATGAGGCAAAACTGGATACATTTCTACACAAATGTCTACGGAGGATACTGAGAATATACTGGCCAATGAGGGTGTCAAGTGAGGAGGTCAGAAGACAGGCAAGGACTTGCACCATCAGTGAACAGATAAGGAGGCGAAGGTGGCGATAGGTAGGCCATGTATTGCGCATAGACCACCAGCAAAATCCGCGAATTGCGCTAACATGGGCACCGAGTACCTCGATTTGTTCGAGAAGCTGTTTGTGCCTAACAGCGAAAACACATTGAGTGCAGCTCAAGTTGCTGATTTAATACAGTTTTCAGCTGACGTGAATGAAGATGACACAACTGTATGTAGCAAACTACCTTACACAGTTTGTGCAAAAATCAGATATTGAAGTACTGGAAAAAAATTATTTTTTGTCACTGGATCTACTTCTATGGTCTATGGCAATGTGAAATGTGATCATGTTCCTTCCATTTTTGCATCAGCATTTTTGCTTTCATTGACCCTCCCAAATCACTTTGTAAGTGGAGACAATTTTGACGCATCGCTGAATTCTGTCATTGCACTGACCTGTAAGTGTTTAGAATAGCTTACGATTTCTTCAGTCATTTTGTAAATTGCCTTGAAAGAGAACTATTCCTTACTCTCATTTCAAGGATAATATCAAGGGTAATATTATCTCACCAATTTCTTCAGCATCATTTGTTTGCTTGGGTAAGTTTGGATTAGTAGCTTTTTTAAATTTTTTATGGAAGGTCATGGGTTCAGTTTCCATCAGGGGCCCAGGACTTTTCTTGGCCCATTCTAGCGACAAGAGGAGACCCCAATTCATGTGTCAGTTACGTTAGATCACAATAGCTGCAAAATGCAATTGGATACTGGAGCCACAGTATCTATCTTGTCTTAGGTCCTGTATGATCAGCAAGCAGTTAAGTCAGTGGTCCCAATAGCCTTATCGCTGTACTGGGAACCCACTTCTCTCCGGGTATTCCAACCATCCAGAGTCACAAGGGGACAGTTCTTGTTTCTTGACACCAAGTTAAAGGCTAACAATGGTGTCCAAATTCCAGTCTGTGGTGAATTTCACTTGCCTGTGGTCTATCAACAGTAGGAACTGGTGCTATCTTTGATTGTTGTTGATGGTGATGGTTCCCCATTGCTGTGCAGAAATTTGTTGGAGCAACTCAAGTTGAATTGAAGCAGTATCCTTCATGCGAGCAAAGCTAACACTTTGTCTGATGTGTAGAATCGGCACAAAAATGTCTTTGACAAGGGAATGGGAACAATCAAAGCGTTTGAGGCACTTTTACGGTTGCAAGATGGTGCAAAGCGAGTATTTTGCAAAGCCAGGCCAGTTCTCTTTGCACTTCACCAAAAAGTGGAAGAAGAATTGGATCGTTTGGAGAGTCTAGGAGTAGTTAAAAAGGTGGCACGTAGTGACTCGGCTTCTGCAATTGATTGTGTGTCCAAGAAAGATGGAAGTATTCGCAACTGTGGTGACTTCAAGGGCAAATGATTTCAGCAGGGAAACCACAAGAGATCCTGTTCTAGCAAATTACATGCTAACTGGATGGCCAAATTATGCATCCAGTGAGGAACTGAAACCATACTTCACGCGAAGACACAAACTTACAGCTGACTAAAAATGTGTCTTATGGGGATCCCGTGTAATCATTCCTCCGTCGTTTAAGAACAGACAATTGCGAGAATTACATGAAGAACATTGTGGTATTGTCGCAATGAAATCTATTGCTAGGAGTTACGTTTGGTGGCCGAATTTGGATGCAGAAATTTAGTTGATTGCGAAAAGCTGTGACGTATGTCAAGCAGTGCAGGAGGCACCACCCAGTGCACCACTGTACCCATAGAGGTGGCCTACTCGGGTGTGGCAAAATGTACACAATGACTTTGCAGAGAAGGACGGCAAGGGCAAGAACTACGTTATGAAGGACAGTGAAAAACAGCAGACAATGACAGCGATACTTTCAAAGTATATTCACACTTAGCATTGTCAACTGAGCCAGTCCTATCACAAGAACTACGCCGAAGTCCAGATATTCCCAAACATGCAACAAATTGATGGATAGAGCATTTAGTCAATTATTGGCCAGAACAAGGATTAAGATTGCCTCTTACTTCTTATGCCTGGCTGCAAAGGATTTGCTTTATTAAGAGGCTTTGAGATGTGTACTGGTTTAATTTATTTAAATGGTTTTACCTGGTTTTGAATCTTAAAGAATATCTTAAAACAATCTAATTGATTTAATTACATGTATTGTAGAGTGAACAGGTGAAACAGAGGTAAAGTAACTGATGTACGAAGGGTGATACGCCTAATGATACCCCAGAGGATCGTTCAACAGTTCATGTAATACTGCCTGGAGCCTTTACTGAAGTGCATGAGAAAACTTTGTTGCGTGTTCTCTCTGAATGCAGTGCCTCGGTAAGGAGATCACTTCGGGGCTTGGATTACTTTGTTGCAGGGGTCAGCATTACCTGCTGGTGGCCTCAAATTGCAAGGCACAAAGCAGGCTGTCAATATGGAGTCAACACTGACACACTTTCGCAAGGGCTTTTCTAAGGCTTATTGCCTAAGTAAAGCACCTATCCTTAGAGCAAGATCAGTAATACAGGTGTGGGTAGAATATCAACTCTGAAACCAGTTCCAGGAATTGATCGTGAGACTGATCGGTGTAATGAAGAAGGCTGGGCTCTCAAGTCAACCAACAAGGCCTACCGATTTATTGAAAAGCAAATGACATACCTTGATGCTAAGTTCAATATTTGCCAAACTACATGTACCAGTAAAATGACCCGCTGTGGGGTGGATAAGGATATTTTATGCGACCACACAATCATATTTATTTGAATTTCTGCAATTTTATGATCTTTGAAAAGAGTCTAGAAAATATTATAGGTACACATGATCTTTTAGAAGTGTTTATTTCCTTTCCAGAATTTCAAGGGTGATAAATAGTCTGCCATGACATGGCGAGTGTTGCTTATGATGATACATATTACATTGGGGAGGTGTTAAAGATTCCTGTCGATGAAAAGAAAGCGGAAGTGAACTTTATGGCAAGATCTAAAATGGATATTATTCACGGCCTAAAAGGAAAGATGTGGCCAAAGGTCTGCAACAACAATATTTTTGTTGGGGAAGGTAATTGAAAGTGAGGAAGACCTTGCTGAATTGTTATATATGAAAAAACCATTGACATTTCAATTGATTAATTAGGAGTGCGCAAATGTTAGCTATAGTTTTGATTTTAAACAATCTTTGTTGGTGATTCAACGTGTGAATGTCACACTGCAAATTCTAATTAATCTTTTATTCGACAAGCCTCCTTTACGCTTCTTAACACAACACAAATTAATCAATTTTTGATTTTGTTGCCTAGCCTTAAAAACGAGCTGCCAACAAGAATGCAGATTTTTGTGCACAAGAAGGGCTGGGGTATTTGTAGCCGCCATGAGCAATGCTTTGAACGGTTTGTAGAGAAATTTGTATCATTTTGTGTGAACGACGTTAAGAATTTGTTTAATTACTTTCTGACATCAATCATTTCAAATAGGTGTTTTTAGAAAGAAAATCACATTGAATCTCACTATTGATTTTCATTCCCTGTACGTTTACAAATACACAGAGTAAGCAGAGTTCTGTTTCTTTTAAAGTAGTCTAATCGGAGTCTAATCTGAACATTTGTGGGGACCAAGAAGTGGATTTAGAAGAATCTTCAATTTATGCCAGAGCATTGAGAACTTCTCATATGGGATGCCTTTAAGATCTTCTTTCCAGATGAAATGTCAATGTTGCCGTGATTCCTGGTAGTCTTACTCCAGTTCTCCAGCCCTTGGATAAGTTTATCAATAAGCCATTCAAAGCAATGGTCTGTGCGCAGTACAAGGCTTGGATGGTCGACGAACCGATTACCTACACACTTTCAGACAAAAAGCGTGCACCCAGCAGAGATGCCTTTATAATGGCTTGAGCGAGCATGGAGCAAAATCCCAGCAATGTTAATAATAAGATCATTCAAATCCTGTGGCATCACCAATGCTTTTGATGATATTGAAGGTGATGCGATTTGGGACGGCAGGGGAGAATAAACAGAAGATGCAGAAGATGCCATGAGAGCAAAGAGTAGCTAAGCTCAGCTGAGCTGACAAGTAAAACGGTTCTTTTCAGAACCACCCCAGTTCTTTTCAGAACCAACAAATTTGATAAACTCAATGGTCAACGCTGTTTGTCCGTCTTTTGTTTATTAAATTCATGAGGCCATGAGGTTCAGCACAAGGGCTGACGATTCTAAGAGAAAATTAAGAGAGATGCCCATCCAAAAGATGGTGATGGTGTGTTTAACTACTCCAACGACATCCTGAAAACAGGTCTGCTCCTTAGTGATTTCTCAAGATGCAATCAAAGAGGGCGATGGCATACTCGAATTGAGGAAGAAAACAAATCCCTGCAAAGAAGTTGGAGAATTCACGAAAGAAGATTTACGACTTAAAACACCATGCGAAATGATGTCCATTCCAAAAACGAAGCTACTAACAACCCCAAGGAGTGTGTCAAGTTAGAGGTCAAAGAGCTACACCACCGACATATTAAGCTCAAATGTCATAGTTGGTGAGGTCATATGAAATTCCTCTGCATAAAAGAACACTGACCTATGAGAATTCATGTGCATGAAGTAAAAAAATTCTGCCTGCTGATGAAAATCAGATACATTTCAACAGAGTTCAAAGAATTATAACGTGCACGCAATTAAATGACTGAAACCTTCAACCCTGTGCAATTATAGTTTTCATGAAACATCTCTGGATTTGGAATATTGTCTATAGCCTTATGTCAAAAACGTCACTTCCATGGAAATTCCATGATCATTTTGAAATGTTATGAAATGTAATAGTTGGAGCATGCTGATATCAAAAAACTTTGTCACCATTTTCACGACTGAATTTTTAATTCAGGAAGTTTAGTGGTTAGCCGAAGGGCACTCGTTGGTCGGTGTCGGCCATCATCTGTAAACTTCTCATTGCAACTCCGCTGACCAGCAGATATACTAGAAGAAAGAGTGTAGCAAGGCAGCCGTATAAAGGCGGCCTTTTAAAATTAAAGGGGTTTACAGGAAAAACAAGAAGCAAAGAAACAAAATATGGCTGACAATTATGTGTGGAAAGCATTCGACCGCCAAAAAAGTGAACATTGAGAGCCGCAAAAGCGATGTAACGATCGATGTCTTTCGTATATATCTGTCAAGCTAGCGCCGTACATGTAGAAGCATTCAAAAACTAAATCGGGTTTCACATAAGCTTCATTAACGATGGATCTATCTAGAAACCAGAGCGTTGGCTAAAATCGAGTGCATGGCTGCTTGTTCGCAAGAAAAGGAAAAACTTTTCAGATGTAACAGCACAATTTCATTTGTACCTGAAACAGTCTGTTCTGATATATTTATTTACAGCGTTTTTACTTAATGGCTTACATGTAAATTATTCTGTAATGCATACCTACGGAGCAATATAATAAACAAACCATTTTAGTGCTACGGGAAAAAAAAGCACTTGTTGTCACATGATTAAACAACACGCAATCACATGACAATGTGGAGCTCACTTTTGCTAGTGAGGACTGTGTGATGTGGTCAAAAGCTTCGCTTTGAACCTTTTTAGACCTTGTGACATAAATTATTTGTTAACTTATTCCATCTTTATTTACACTGATAAGTATTTATCAGCATCAAGGGAGATATGTCTATTATTCATTATCTATAAATATCACACCCCAAGATGCAATACACATAATACGGTATATTTAAAGCTGCACTTCCACATTTCAGCCTCTTTTTCTTTGGCTTCAATCAGGTCGGCCATTTTGTTTTTCCTTCAACTTCTTCATTTTTGTGTGCAGCGAGAATGGTATGAAGGAAGAACAATTAGGAAAGGAGCTTTTAAGAAGAGAATTTAGGAAAGGAGCTTTCAAGAAGTGATATCTTGTTATGAAGAGCAGCATTTCTGTCGCTGAAGGCAGCCTATGTGCAGAGCCTTGCCTATTGTACCTGTCAAAGTCAAGGGAAGGGGCAAAAAGGAGGTCATCACAACTTGTGCCCTGCTGGATAACAGTTCAACGTCAACCTGGCATAGTGAAGGTTTGGCCAAGAAGCTGGGCGTGGTTGGAGCCCATATTCAAGTCTCTTTATCAACCATCGAGAAGGATAACAACCCGACATTGTGTTTAAGAGAAAGTCAGGAGATAACAGACTTGAATGAAGTTAACATAGTCGAATTGCATGAAGTAGTGACGAAAGAGAAGTTGAGCATCTCTATGGATGGTACTTCGAGGGTCTATTATACTCTGGCAGGCTAAGCAATTTTTGAGTCTCATGAGGTTCTGATGTGGAGTAGTAAAAAACCTCCACCCTGTGACGTTGGGTTTGGATGCATGCACAGAATGTTTGAAGTATCAGTATGTACAGGCGCTATGCTTTCTTACATAATCTCTCATTGCTATAGCGACGACATGGTCGAATCCAAAGCAAACTTTACCTTCCAGGTAAGTATCATTTAATTTTATAATTAACATCTCCTTATATTTGCATCCCATTCATGTTTTATGGTATTGTGTTACATTAAATTCCATTCCTCACTATACAAAGCACTCCTTTTCATGTTGTTTAAATCAATTAAAGTTCTGTAGTTGTGTGAGCTGAGGTATTGTTTACAGCACTTTCAATATGGTTCACCACTTTATTGTCTCCAGCAAGCTACCCCCAATGCTATTGCTGACTTGAAAAAGTAATTGTGTTTGTTGCAGCAACAACAGGAACCTGGTAGTGTTGTTTCTGAACTTTAGGTTTCCCTCATCTCCTGGCTCGCCCTGTGGGAATTTTTGACATGCACGCTACCCTGGCACCCCTGGAGCAGCTAGTTGAGCTTGTCTGAGAAAAAGATGATGAAAGAGCAAATCGTCTTGGGATTATCTTGAGGCAGACTCAAACTCTGCTTTATAAACCTTTGTTCCAGCACCTTCTGCTTTAATTGATTGAGAATGGCTATAGCAAAGGAGATCCAGAAGGCGTTGAAGCAAAGCCCTTGAGCTCGTTTTCGTAGGAAACTTGCTATGTCTAAAGCCCGAAGGGGCCCTTAAGCTAGGCCACATTAGGCTCAAGTTTGTTATTCTTGTGCCTAATGGGGTCATTTCGCGAGAGCATGTTGGTCCAATCGAACCAACGTTGTCAACAAAACATATCCTGATTTCAGTTGTCAATTAAGTGTATTTTCAGTTGTCAGTACAGGGACTTTTTTCATTTTATTTATCTGTCCACTTGCTTAACCATGTTCACAAGGATAATCTAAATATACACCCTATAACTTGTCTTTGGACCTCTCAACCTGGTACCTAGATATCAATTAATTAATTATTAATTGATATTAATTAATTAATTGGTGATTAAAAGTTTACACCGCGTTAGCGGTTTAGTGGCTTAGTGGTTTAGGGGTTAAGCAGACGCCAACCCACCAAACCATCACAATAGTGCATTCTGCACTAAAAATGAAAAGCACCGTTCTTGAAGACTGAGACGCTGTTTTAGTGTTGATCTGGGGAAAAATATGTTTTCGAATATATTTGATTTGAGTTAGTGTGGACAGGGCCTGAGACTGAAAGTAAATCAGAAAATAGCTGAAACAACAATCCGAAGCAGTCCAAGAAGAAGATAAAATATAAAACTGATACACCAAAGAGTGGGAGATGTATCCATTCCTCAGCACTTGTTCTACCGTTTCTGAAAAGACGACAAGTTCCACTACTGCAGTTGTTGCAATTCAAATCTCTCATGTAAGCAAGAAGGCATCAATGATGCTGCGATACACACAAATAAAGATTTATATCTAAATAGTTTCATTAATCAAAATCCAATATGTTTAACTAGTGAATAAAAGAAACTGACATTCGTTTGTTTCAGTTTGGCTTTTAGGCACCCCATGCCAAAACATAAAGTAAACGAGAAAGCAGCAATGAATAGCTTATTGCACGAGTTATTGTGGAAATCCGCTGAGGATCCAACAACTTTTTATCCATTGATACAAGCGAAGGTAATTTATCAGACTATCTGACACAAATTGTTAAACCTGAATTCCAACGTAGTTCTGCAGCTTTGCACTTTGACAAAAGCCCCATAAGGAAAAGAGAGAGGACTTTTGCCTAAACAACGACAAAATCAATCACCACATTATTAATTGTGAAAAACCTGCTTTTTACAAGAAAGAAGTTGCAGGCATTGTACAGAGAATCAGGACCATTTTACCACACCGAGGACCATGGCAACTGTGAAAAATGATGTAAACATAACGAAGACCCGGAAGGCTATCAGATATCAATGCTTCCAGGGGATAAAGACTTGTACAGTAAGGGATTGAAGTAATATCTTAATGGCATGTTGCAGCCCTTTACTGGAGAAGTGATCATAAAGAAACTGGTAAACCTGGATTCAACAAAGTGCAATGAATGTATTAATAGCATGGTGGGTACAAAGAAACCATTTTTAGTGGAGCAGAACCTGAATGCCTAAAAACTTAGAATACACACTGTACCCACATCACCAGAATGCAGCGGTAAAGGAAGTAGTCAGCGCAACGGAAGCAAAAAGTAAGTTGCAAAAAATCCGAAAACAGCTGAAAAGAAAAGGAAAATCAATAATTATAATATTTTTTTACTTCACATAAATTTATATAGCAAAAATCTTCAAACGAAAAGGACGTACAAGGTAGAATTAATAATGAGAGATGGTTGGCATGTAGGTCTAGGTGCAGTTACTCAATGATATGCTGATCTGATTCAGAAACAAGTGAATGTAGAAAAAAACAATTAAAATATTGTGATATCTGACACAACACAACACAATGAACCCAGCCAAGGCTCAAACTGAGACCCCTTGATCCAGAGTCTAGATATCTATTGTAAGATAAAGGAGACTTTGCCGATAAGGGATTTGACACCAGCCCTTAAGGCTATGTTGGCAGGAAAAAAAACTTTATCTTTGTTTGTTTGAATTTTTTCAATATCCTTTTTTCAACAACTGTTTTCTGTCATCTGTCATTCTTATTCTTCATTGAATATTAATTAGTTGCTTATTTAAAATTAGTTGTTACTTCCATTTTCAACAGTCACTACTGAAGAGGTATGTTGAAGAATACAAAACATCAAGGTACCAATCAAGGTATAATTTTTCCACCAGTGGGTTTTTTCGTTATATTTATCACCGTATTTCGTGTTTCTTTGCAAACATGTTAAGGATAGATTTCCACATGCAGGTCTTCTAGAATCCTTTTCAGTCATTAATTCCACCAGTTGGCCGTTAGAGTATTTACCAGGTGATGGCCAGAACACACTGAGGAACCTATCAAGCATTATCACGGCCTGTTGTGGAGCACCAAGCTACTTTGATAGAGTGGGAAACCTTTGTGAATGCTGTCCAGGAAAAAGCCGATTTGAAAGGCTGTGTTAATCCTGTGTAAAATTGAGAAAAGTGTACTTGAGCTTGTGATTCTTGGAGCTGATCAAAGGCCTTGTTTTTTTGGGTGCCATTGCAAGGCGTACGTGGGCAGTCATAGGAAAGTTGTTTACAAAGTGTTTTGGTGAGTACATAGGCTTACTTATTTTTAAAACTAACTGGACAGCTTAAGGGTATAAATTGGAGGCCCAAAATAACACTTTTTGCACAAACTGCATTGTAGTCTTTAATAATCAATTTTTACAGGATCGTGTGTTAGACACCAAAGGCCCAGTAGCCATGTTATTTGAGCATGTTTACGGCTTCCTGGCTGAAACTAAGCCAGGTGAAAACGTGATCCTCAGCTATGAGAATATGAAGGATCTTGGAACAATCGCATCAAATGCTAAAAATCTACTGGGTAATGCCTCTGCACTTTTGTCAAACAAGCGATGCAAGGTTGTCCTTAACAAAATCAATCGAAAGGGAACTCTGCCTCCGAAGAGTTTCCACAAGTAAGTTTCCAAAAGTTTGTTTGGAGAGGGATTTGAAGCAGCGATCAAGACCAGATCAAAGACAGCAAGACCTTACTTTCAACTGCTTCTTTGAGGCAGAATTCACGACCTGTTTAGTTTTTTTTCAGGTTGCACAACCCCCTTCAGGAACCGAGGGAACCGCTGGGGTGGTGCCAGTCAAAGGTTTTCAAATGTCAGCAACTTCGGCCACTTTTGGTGTTCATTCAGAGGCTAAGACAGGGGTGCCAGAGGAGCCTGGCAGGTTTTTTTTACAGGTCACAGGTAACGGGTCACAGGTCACAGGTCACAAAGATTATCATCAGTAGGCCAAAAAAAATTAAAGGTTGCAATGTCGGAAGATTAACAGACTTATGCTGTTTTTCCTAAAAATTCTTTTGTGGTCCTTTGTTCCCCAGAAGTATAATAATATGATTCATGTTTCCTGAAATATCATAAAAACACAGCTGTTGTTCCTGTGTTTCAAGCTTTATTTCCTCCCCCTGCCTTTTTCCCAGTGGTTTTATGGCCACCCTGGGAGGGGATCATAAAAAGAACGTTTCATTGATTGTTACATAGCGTATAAACCGTAGTCGAGCATGTGGTTTCCTCGGTTTCCTTGTGACTTCAAGATGGCAACCTTAAAGGAAAGCTTCAAAAATGATTTTATTCGTAATTCCATCCATTGCCCATTGCATATTTCGATAGATAATAGGATATATTATGACCTAGTTTGTAGGGATCAGATTTTAGCCGTAAAGAATTTGGCGTTGTTGTGTTTATTTTCATTAACGTTCACGCATTAATCTCAGTACTTAGCTGTGAGCGTTCTTGTTATGTGTTAGTATTGCAATAACTGTGCATGTCAATTTTCGCTTTTCTTTACTTTTTCTGGACGAGTATGCATTGTATATTTATCCAAGCGCATATTTGACATAAGAAAGTTTGTCTTTGATTAAAGACGAGTGGCTAAACATTTCGCAATTAATTCGTGTTCTTTTGCATGCCGCGTGTGATATATGACTCTGTGCTCAAACTAAGCATTTTCGAGACCTAACATTTCGAAAATATGGATTATAGACCTATAAAGGCTTAAATGAAGTGTCAAGAGCCTAGTGGTTGATTATGCTTTTCCGCACACCCATTTCACATTTGCCTAATTTAATTACATTTTTATGTAGGTGGACATTGATACCGATATTGGTACTGATACTGAAATGGAATCTTGCAACCCCTTTTCAGAGTAAGTATACTTCGCTTTTTCCTTTGCATTTTTTTTTTTTTTTTGCATGGTGAACCAAGAACCTGTTACGAAGTCAGCAAAACTTTTACCCGGATTTTAATTTGAAAACTGAACTGGCTAGATTATTCGAAAACAATGAAATAAAAATCGCCATCGTCAACTACATCTGGTCTCCATATAATAAAAAGAACAGTACACGTTGGCTCAAAGATATCAATTTTATGTTCTCGTGGCAAAAACGATATCACACTCGTTCGCTACGCTTACTCGTGAGATATTGTTTCTGCCACTCGAACATAATATTCATATCTTCTTGCCACCTTGTAATATCCTCTATAGATTTGCAATAACTTTAAACTGTTATAGTTACTAGAAAATCCTCAGTAGAACTTATCAGTTTTAACTGAAAAAATTAATTATGTGAGTAGTTTTGGATGTTCTAGCGATTTCAGAGGGCCCAAATATAAAAATTCACAACCCCGCAAAATAATATTTTCAGCACGGCAACCTCCTATTGGAATGACAACCTTGATATACCCTTTCTCTACGAGGGGAGATGCGAACTGTCTTTTGAGGAAAAATTAGTGGTCTTAATGCTAGACTAAGACCTGTTCAAAGTCTGCACTCAACGCCCCTTATAGTTTCAAGGGAATGGTGGATTTGTGTTTGATCGTACCGCTTTCAAAGGACAAGATGACTGGCCGACGACTGATCTTGGCTCTTTCGTTAACAATGGGCACTCTGGCCGAATAATAAGTGTGCAGGAAAATACGATAACCGACAGTGTGAGATTGCCAAGGCACAAACAGGTCTGTCCAAAGCTACAGAAGGGACAGTACCTCGTCTTGACAACCTACTGGAGACATGCCAAGTACTCAGATTTTTGCCAAAATACTACAGTTGTTCAGAGGCACGACGGGTCTCTGCTTGATCATTCCTTTGCACAGTACTACTTTACTGGTAAGCCTCACAAAGTAAGCCCTAAGAAGAATCGCTCTAACAAACCATTTCATCCAACGACGTCAAGTACATTCCAGTTCATAAAAAAGATAATGTTCGCCAGCGATTAGGACCTGCTGGCACGGTATTTGATCGTGCTTTTGAACAGGCTGGAGGTGTTATTGACCTAGAAGCCATAAGTGATGTTCCAAGGAATGTACAGCAGGTCAAAAATGCTCGGCAGAGAGTGAGACAAAACAAGCAGAAGGACGAGTTCCAGAACCTTCTGGCATTTTCTGCAGAGAAATATGATATAAAAGGACTGCAGTGGACCCCAACACCAAGAGTTGTCTTTGTCAACCAGGGTCAGATGGATGAAATATGTGCGAACTGCTGCGGTCCTGATGCAACAAGTGTGTTTTCGATGGACACAACTTACAATGTGGGCAATTTCTTCGTTACTGCGACAAGCTACCAAAATCGGAAGTTTATTTACAGACAGACCGGCAGAGCTGCTAACCTTCCAGGACCAGCGATGTTTCATGTAAAACAAGACGCCAACCAATTTCAATACTTTGCCAATACGTTACTGGAGGCAAAGTATGAATTTGAACAAATACGTTACATCGGTGGAGACAGAAGCAAAAGTCAGCAGGCTTTTTTGCGTCCTCTAAAAGGAGCACAATTCTTGCATTGTAAAAAGCACCTGGAAGATGACATGACCTGGAAGATGTCCGCTCTGGGAATTGATCTTACGGAGCAACCAGAAGTTATTAAAGATGTATTTAGAAGTGTCGAAGATAGACAAAAGGACTAGTTGACTCCTCTAGTGAAAGTGAATTTGAGGAGAAATGCAAAGCACTTGGAGGCGTCTGGAATTCGCAGTTCTGGGATTACTTTGTCGCACATGTTGCGGATGATGTAAAAGAAGGAATGAGTCCCCAAATTAGAAGGACCATTGGTTTAGAGGATGACTTCTACTATAACAATGCCCTCGTGTCCTTCCATTACAAGCAAAAACCGACGAAATGAAAACAGAAAGTGAGCCAGGTGTGAAAACCTCCCCATGTACTTGGTTTGAGGGGATTGAGATCTATCAAAGAATGGTCCAAGAGTCTCGAAACAATATACAAAGAGCAGTAATCTGAAGAGGCCCTTTTCAACTTGCTCCAGATTTTTCGCACTTTGAATGCAGTGAAGAGCGGTGGATGGCGATGTCTCCCGAGGAACGCAGAAAGCATCTTGCAAAGTTTGATCCATTTGTACGCCTTGATACGTCCTGCACGAGTGAAATGATCCTTCCTGTGCCTGATGAAGTAACAGATCACAGTCCCCAATCTCCCATGGGCAGTAATGAAAATTAACGTCAAACTGTTCTTCAAGTAACCATGAAGGATTCGGCGAATGGCAATATGTGCAACTTCTGACAGTGGAATCCAAAGAAAATGAGCGCGATACAAAGCAATCTTCAAGAATTGGAGCTTAAGGATCAGGCCAAAGTCTACGATCTACTCTTACCTGTCTCTTCCCTGGGGGCGGTCGGGGCCCCGCTCGACGCCAGCCCACCCCTTGTGTCACGACAGAAACTTGCACATCATCGACGCGTACCGTGTCTGATTCAACCACTGACGTAAGCATTGAACTTCCCTCTCGGAGGGGAAGCACCCGTCCCAAAAATATTGGGCTGTTTCAAAACTCGGGGCTTCCTGATTATCTTCAAGGTTCTTGGAGTAATGCTCAGAACATTGTTGACAGAAATGAAGTGGGGAGCTTTCCAGGCTCAGGATCAAAGAGGGTTGTCATTTCGCTTTCACAAGGTGATACATGCCACATAGTAACAATATCCCATTCTCGCATCCCCCAGTGTGATGAAAAATGCCCAAAGTATAAGCTGCATAAGTTGTGTGCCCACTATTGCTGTGGCCTTTGAATGTGGACTTGTGTCTGTAAATCGTACATTAAACAAAGCATTTCCAGCATGGTGCAATCTCTAATTCCTCCACATATTGGAAGAAATGAAAACGAGAATTCAAAACGGATCGTAAACGGAAGGCAAAGGAGCAGTACCATGATGTAAGCAGTTTTACCAACAGAATGGAAGTAGCTGTTGATGATGCCTTGGTGACCGAGGGGTTTGAAGTTGTTTTCATTCAAGAAACATCTGCTTTAGGTTGTTATGGATGCAAAGGTAAAGTGCACCAAAATCCAGTTCCCTGGACAACCATATGACATTTTCCTAAGAAGGAAAGAGCACAGGGTATTTACAAAGAGAGGCAGTAAGTCTACTGCTTTATCAGTTTCAAAAGAACTAAAATATGTGTATTATCACCCCCTCGTTCATGTGTCCCGGGAAAGAATAATGGAAGGCAAATATGGGCTGGAGCGTTTACTAAAGCTAACTTAGGTCTGAAACATAAAGAGCTCCTCTGGAGAGAGGTCAGCGTTAACCTTTAGAGGACTTTAAAGCGGAATGCTAAGTCGAATACATAGAATTGAGATTCTATCATTGTTAAAATTGTTAAAATTCAATGTAGCTAGAAACATTAATTTTCAACTGTAATTAACTTTGAGGTTAAAGTAATGATTAATTTGGCAGACATTTCAATATTAAATAAAAGGTTTCAATTTCTCTATGTGATATCAACTTTACATTATCTTGGAAGGAATCCAAGCTTCACGCCTCTGGAATAATTGACACGTGTTGAATGCAATTGTTAGCTATTATATAATGAAAATATTGATTCGAGAAACTTCCGTAAAGGAAAACCTTAAAGAAGTGCAATTTCAATTTACGAATCTTGTTTAAATGACTTACCTTCTGCAATATTCGCATAGTCTCACCTCTGTGTACAATCTGTTTGTCTCTTCAGATGTTTGAAATCAGATTTTGCTTTCCATTTCCCTCAATCTTGCCGACTTAACTTGTGTTATGCGGACGCCATTATTGAAAGAATGTAATCGCTGCCCATTTTTGCGGAGCTAAGACCACGTGGAACCTGCACGGAACACTAAGTGACAGCCAGGTCAACTCTTTTATGTAGAGCGTTAAAAGGAGAAATATTTTTAGGACTCTAAAAGCAACTGAATGCATGGAGTGCATGAACGGATTGTTTTCATATCATCAGTTTTTTGTAGTCAAACTGTACTTCACTGAGGCGTAAGAAAACAATTCCGGGTGCCAATATTTTACATTTAAAATACATCTTTTTGACCTGTGATCCGTGACCTGTAAAAGAAAGCCCTGCAGCAAATGATGGAAGAGAAAGGGAAGTTCCCTTCGGATGCCAGAACGGAGGCAACTCCTGATGCATCACCACTCAAGACAGACCATGTCCAAGCTGTTCAAAACTGATTGCCCAGGTTGCACACAATTTGGCTAGGCAATATTTAAACAAGGGAGCCATATGCAAGAAGCGGAACTACGCTAAACGCCTTGCTGGTAGACCATTTACAATGAGGTGATTTTGTTTTGCTGGACAATGCTTGGAGAAAGACAGGGAAAAATTCTAAACTTTGTTGCCCTACGGAGGGACCTTATCTGGTGATGCAGTGTTGTTTGACAAAGTAAACCGGATCTGGAAGAGCAGAAGGGCCAAGCCTAACGTCATTGTCTTAGACGAATTAAAGCCTTACCTGGGACCTTTGCCGAGAGACAGATTCCAAAAAAGCAGACAGCTATCAAACCTGAGAGAGGAGGGGAGGGAGGCATCAGATGTTGATACTCCAGTCTTGTAGAAAATGGACAGTGTTAGGGACACCAGCCAAAGTGTTCTTTAACAAAACAGTGTTATTTGACAAAGTTTACCAGATCTGGAATTGCAGGATAGCCAGGCCTAACATCATTGCCTTAGAACAATTGAAGCCTGACCTGGGACCTTTTACCGAGAGACGGATTCCAAAAAAGCAGACAGCTATCAAACCTGAGAGGAGGGGAGGGAAGCATCAGATGTTGCTACTGCAGTCTTGTAGAAAATGGACAGTGTTAGGGATACCAACCAAAGGTCTCATAATTATTTACTCCAAAAAATAAGCTTGATTATGTGTCTAGATCCTAGCTACCATCTTAGTTAAAATGCTTATCTACATCGTTCCTATTGGTTTTGTAATCAGACCTTTTAGCATAACCACACAGATGTGAAAGCTGAGATAAGCATTCCTTTAAACAGAGTTTCATAAGGTTTCGAGGTGTCAACTACCCTTATTGATTTGATTCTTAACCTTTGACACAAGCAGGACCGATATGTAAATCACTTCTTTAGTTTTGTTTAGTTTTAGTTATGCAGTAATTGGGCAAAAGTACACAAACGAAGGTCTATGGTACACTGCTACAATTTTAATTGATCTATAATTGAAAAAAGAAGGATGGAGCATCGAGGGAACAGTTGCAAGGTCGAAACACCCATCTGGATGACCACATCCTAGATTCCACCTGCCATCACATCTTAGCAAGAGAAGTTATCTCTGCAGCTAGTGACAGCTAACTTAGTTTCGTTTTTAAAAGGAAAACAAAAGAAGACACAAACCTCACTGCAATCAATCAGATGTTCAAACTTGACTTCATGAAACACAAGAATAAAACAAAGCATAGACTATCTTGAGATGTCTGAATTGGAACAGTTATGAGAGATATGAGAAACATTTAAGACATATTAAGGATGGCTGTTTTGGAAGCAAAGGAAAGCACGAGTGCAGCTGTTAAAGAGATAAAGAGAGAAAATAATAACTGTGGAGAATGTGCCCTGGCTGACATTGCCACCACAATTGAGGGCCACAAAATGTGTCAAGACCCTACGATTCATCAGCCCAAGCCAGCTTAAATTAACCAACAGTACAATTCAATGTGATTGGTGTTATGCAGAGTATGCCAGCATCAGCAGCCAGCATTTACACCAACATATTTACAGACTCTAGTTTTCAGCAATTGGCAAGCATTTAAAGAATGGTCACGGTATAAAACCAATGGCAACGTCACCAGTGGTTTTTGTTCTTAAGAAATACAACTGAAAGCGAGACTGTTAAATTTTTGAAATGTTGTTGATCAGGAAAAAGAAACCTAGCCAGAACACGCAAACTGATTCCATCTTCTTATTCTGTGCAAAGCTATTTGTTTTGATATATTCACTTACAATTGCAAATTTTGTACCACCTCATACTTACCGGTAGAAATTATACACCTAATTGCAAGGTCTTGGAAGTTAATATGCTAAACATTATTCTTAGATGTTTGTCTAAATTTTAATCTCATTCCAATTTAAAGTACATGGATGAAACAAGGGCATAGTTTCCTTTATGGTGCTGTGTTAGGCCTTTTCTAGCAACCAGCAATGTCACTGACTATGAAACTATGTTACAGTCACAATTCTGTTATGACTGTAACTACTGGAAGAAGCAGGACTTGAGACCCCTGCTAACTCATTCATCAACTCCCTCTTCGACGTCATGGGTAAAAGCCAATCCATATTCAATGCCATCCTGGAGGATCGCATTGAAGGAGTGGGGGGGGGGGGGGGGGGCCAAAAAAAAAAAAACAACCTCCACAAAAAAAAAAAAAAAAAAAAAAAAAAAAAAAAAATTATAAAAAATTTATTTACTTTCTTCGGGGGGGGGGGGGGGGGGAACTCCACTGAGTGTGCGTTCAAAAAAAAATGCTGTAAAAAAAGCCTTAATCACCTTCTTTTCTGATGCCAGCAAAAACAGAAACAGGAGCAGAGCAGAGGAGGACAGCAGCCATTTTCAATACCAGCGTTGTCAACCAGCAACACCTCCACCCACTCTGCTACCCACACCAGTCAAGGTTAACAGACTAGCCCTTTATCTTAAATGCTTTGAGGACCAATTTTGAAAAAAAAAATTAATTGGCGGTTTCACTTTTGGATTTAGACTACACTTCCAGGGCCTCTGTAAGGCCTCAGGTGCAATGAAAGGCAAAATGAGCGCATACAAGAGCCCTTTAGTTGTCCACCTTTCAGTAACTTACAGGCATTGCCTCTGGGGGTAATACCAAAGAAAGCCCGGCTGGAGAATTTCGAATAATCAATCACTTATCCTTTCCTTATGGAGATTCAATTAATACATTCATTCCATCAGAATTTTCAAAAGTTGAATATGTGACAGTAGGTGCTGTGATGCCATCAACTATATAAAAACTCTTAGGAAAGGGCTGTGTGTTAGCCAAAACTGATACTGATAGTGCCCCATAATTATAGCTGTTTGGGACTATGAGAAAATTCAAATGAGTTTTGGCTTATTTTAACAATTCATAACTTTTCATAGAGAGCATATAAAATATGTAAGCTAACAATAGGTACTTAAGCTTTTGACTTATTTTTATATCTGTACCTTATACAATATAAACAAAGCCAGATTCCTGAAATCCACATTCAAAATCTTTTAATGCAGACTTTTACTTTAAAAAGTGTTGATAAAATCCATTTTATGTTTATTATCTCTGTGGTATATAGATTCCTGTCATTCAAGAATCCATAAACAAACCTGAAGAGAAGAAGGCTCTAGTAAAGCATCCAGTGGCAGTACTGAAATAGAAACAACAGCCCAACCAGGAATACAGCTGGTGGTACAGCCATATCTAGGCGAACATTGTCAAAAAGATGCAGTGAGACATTAGATATACATGTAGCATTGAGAATCCATGGTGGGACAATTTCCAATGCTGATCCTCCAGCTGCTGGATGAGTGAAAACTTGAGTAGTAAAGTTTCCACAGAAAAGTTTAGTATTAAATACCATTTCCAGAAAGAAAAATTTATGTGAGAAGGTATTTCCACAAACTTACAATAAGAAGGAGCAGGAATTTGAAAACTCAGAGCAAAACCAGATGTGTACTATTTGTTTATTTCTCTTAAGGGTTCATGGGAAAGAAAAAAGTATAGGTCAGTTTATAAAGCACTCTTGATGAAGAGAAGCAAAAAAGGGGGAAGAAGTTTGAAAGGCAAAAGATTATATGTCCTGTAAAGTTGCTAAATTACTTCCATATGAGAAATTGATGGCATGTGTCAAGTCTATTGACATAATTACCGGTATGTTGGATTGGAAATGTAATGGGAGATTTTTGCTAGTACTTTATTGAGGATGAGAAAGTTAATGAGTGTCATAGAAATCAACACAATTCCTGCTATTCATGGCATCATTTTATTTAAAGGTTGCACAGGAGAATACCTAATGGTAATTAATGAGATCAACATTTTTCATGTGGCTTTTGTTGGGGATGGGGCCCCTTTTAGAAAAGACAACACCGCCTGTTTTTGGCTGGTGAGTTTCCTCAATAGGGACAAGCACATATTAAGTAACATGCAGTGAAAATTCTCTCATTTGGGGGGCAAACTGACCAGGAAGTTCACTTGCTTTTCAGCGGTATGTTTTTTTTTTAAGTGGGGTGTCAGAAATTGAGAAGACAACAAGTCATTCCAAGTTTAGCAACAAAGATCAAGTTTACTTTCTAAATGCATGACCTTTCAATGCTTTTATTTATAGCTGGGGAGTTGTCAGTCAGTGCAAATTACTTTTCAACTTTTGGTGATGTCACAACAAGGGATTGTGATGTCAGTGGGATTTGGACCAGGTCCTTTCCACACATGGCAAAAGTGGAAAGACAAACAAGGGGTCCCCATACATGACTGTATCTAAGGAAGTCAGTTGAGAAGTTGAAACTAAAACTTGGAAAGCAGAAAGGTTCTAAGTTTTCAGAGAAAAACAATAAAACAAGTTTTATTTCAGGCAAAAATACATGGAGTCGACAGCAATTTGTTTCTTAATAGAAAGGTCTATTAAAAAGGGCCCACATAGAACCTTTACACCCAAAGAACAATGCATACAATGGCTTTTCAAAAGAATTCTTAATGAAAGCACTGCCTAGTCAGCTCTTGACAAATCAGTGTTACATTTTGATCAAGTTTCCAATTCTGCCCCTTTCAGTAGAGTTGTACGTTGCCTACAAAAGACTACAAAGTTACCTTGTCTTGCCAAAAAGGTAAGACAATGTTGCAATGAAACCCAATGCTCAGAAAGTGGTTTTCAATACTGATTCACTGGCCAAGACTCAGGAATGTTTATACACCACTTTATGCTTGTTATTGATGTATTGAAGCAACGTGCTGACAGTGAGAAGCAGATCTTCACACTCCATGCCTTTGCATAAATTAATTTTGTTTCCAACTGAGGCAGATTGTTCCTATTGTTTGCAGACTGGTCAATATTAGACTGCAAAAACAAAACTCAACTTAAACAATTATGTTGTTTTAGTCTCTGAAGAGCATGTTGTTTGTTTACACCTTCCATTTCCCCAAAAATCTAGCTAGAGCATAGGTCACATTTTACCGGCTCATGCACTGAATGTGTTTGACAAGTACCAGCTGGGACTAAATTGTGTGAGATTAAAAATAATATTATATTTTACAAGAACCCCTGCACTTCTGCTTCTACTGTTGACAATGAGCTATTTAAAAATTTTATCATAAATCTAAAATTACCCAGTCTTCAGGATTCAGTGAGAAGTGAATTTAAAGGTGAAATCACTCTTTAGGAGTGCAAAATCCTAGTGGGAAATATCCAGGCAAAAATGTATTTACCTGGGAATTTGGAAATTTTATTAGGCTAGGTTCTTGCCCATTGCTTGAACACATCTTACACCCACACCAAAAAAGGGATTCCAACCTCTCCACACTCACTTATTGTCACCAGATAATGTTATTCAACCTTGATTACAAAATTGTGTCAAAAGTTTATTGCTAAGAAACTGTCTGTTAATGGATTTTGGAGAAAAATATAAATGCAATTTGTACCTACAAAAAAGATGGCATCTCCTCTATGCATGAAAAAATCCAACTGCGTGGCTAAAATTAAAAGTGCACAAAACTTGACAAAGGAAGCTTCAATAAACCAGTCATCACATTGTATCCCACAAGCTATGTTGCAGGGTCGATGTCGCTAAGGGCCGGCTGCCGGCTAATTTAAGGTATCACAGAAGGAAAATTGGTGTTTCTGTTCCAAGGGAAATTGTGTGCAAACCATCAATTGTACCCCAA
The DNA here is from genome assembly GCF_052425735.1 of Oculina patagonica. NCBI lineage: Eukaryota > Metazoa > Cnidaria > Anthozoa > Scleractinia > Oculinidae > Oculina > Oculina patagonica. Next base: position 22,561,943 of record NC_135763.1, on the reverse strand, counting down.
TAAAGTATATATTTTCTGAAATCTTATTGAATAAAGATTAACAATTTATGTGAGCCTCTCTCGTCTCGTGTCTCTTTTCTTCTCCCCTCGGAAACAATTTCGATTTTGTTTTGATCATATAGACCATAATAAGCAACGTCAGCATTTTGTTTGCATTTATGATGTTCCAACATTAGGCTTATTTGAGAACACATTTATGTGAGAGCCTAAACTTATATGTGGAATTTGATCTACATATATTGGTCTAAAAAACGGTGTCTTAGATTTTTCTTTTCTTGCTCCATTATTTTTTATGAATTTTTTATCTTAAAGAAGCCCTAAAAACGCCTTTTTAAAGTTTAAAAATTTATAAAAAATTAATGGAGCAAGAAAAGAAAAATTCTAGAAATGAAAATTCTAGCCCACTAAAGCGTATATTGCTTTTGTACAACGAAATTATAGTATTTTCTTTGATTCAAACGCTTCAAAATTGAAAATTTCACACTAAACATTCTTTGTAAAGACCAAAGTATAAGTATATTTCCCATTTGTAACTGATTTGTAGCTTCTAAACATTGCGTGACTGGAGCCTGACCGAGTGGAGGTTTGGGACAGGTCACTGACAAAGCAAAAAAATAAACCTGCAAAGCAAGAACTAAAAAAAAGGAGAAAGAAAAAACAATATTTATATACGGGTTTTGTTTTAAAAGAGAAAGAGGGGGGGGGGGGGGTTAAAAAAAAAAAAAAAAAAAAAAAAAAAAAAAAAAAAAAAAAAAAAAAAAAAAACACAAAAGGGGGGAGGGGGCAGAGGGGGTTTAAAAAAGACGAGGGAATGAATGGGGAAGAGGAAAAAAAAACAAAAAAAGGAAAAAGGGGGCTTGACCCCGGGGCCCCCATTTCAAGTCTGGCGCTCTAACCCCTCGGCCCCGCTGCCTCCTGCCTTATAACTGGGCAGCCCAGTAATAAAACACAGCCGTAAGATCAGTTTTAGGAAGTTTAAATATTTACAGTAGCAATAAGTGAAGATATCTGAATATTCATATGGGCATGCTGTGACCTCACAAACAAAGGATGGTAAGCCTGTGATTAATCCGTTCGATCTACTTGTTATGTTTAAAAAAAAATACAATACTAAACACTTAAAAAAGAACCTCCAAAATTCAGAATTATCCTCAAATACTTGTGATGACCGAAGAATACGTTTGCAATATGCCCTTAGATAAACACATATAAAGTGGCTTCGAAAGTGGCGTTGTGGTTGTGACCGAACAGTCGCCATGATGAAAACGTGACAACAATTATGCAAATCATGACCAGTGCAGAATACCCAGCCACTTTTTTGCATCTCATTGAATAACAAAAGCGCCTATTGTGTTCTGCCTCGTTCTTTAAAGTGTTCCGACACATGTTAATGAAGTGGCCGGGTATTTGGCAATCGCTCCCACAAGATTCAGCTGTCAAATCTCTGTCGCTATCAGCTGTGTGACTAAAGCTGATTTTATTAAGAAGAGAAATATTCCACACACAATAAGCTTAATCCATTACCACAGTGTATTTTCTTAGTAAGACTAAGGACTTGAGCTTATAGGTCTTATAGGCGAAAATATAAGCTACGGAAACTTATAAACGTACCTCGCTCATTTGGAAGCCTTGCATAACCAACTAACTGCTCAGCTGTGTTATTATCGTTGTCAGTCTTGTGCCAGCAACGAACGTTCTTTGGGGACTCCAGAAACAGTTCATCTTTAACTCTAAATCCCTCGTAGCGGGATTCATGTCAACCCTTGAAGCTTTCTGCCAAGTATCGCGTTTGCCTTTGCCCGCGAAAACCATTGCAAGCCGAAGAGACGTTGTTGACACTGACGAACAACCGAGAAGTACTGGCCCGAGCTCGGCAAAAATACAAGAAGTTCAACGAGCTAAAAACCGTACTGTTAACGTTCAACGGCATTTTTGCTCGTAAAAATAATATATAGTAAATAAATAATTAACTGCTTTTCGCTCATAAACATGATAAAGAGATTAATTTGATTTTCTAGCGTCATAATCGCAATGCGGTATGCATTCCTGGGCAGTTTTTCAATGTCAATTTATTAATGACAGTTAATACCAAATCACTTGTTCAATACATGTACAACTGATAACGACTACACACGAACTGTATTATTGCACCATTGCTCATAGCTGTTTTAAAATCTCTGATGCAGCAATGGTCTTTATCTAGATCTTCCCTTCTCCCTCCTCTTCGAACGCCGACCACGCAGGCTATATTGACACTATTAATAACTGAAAAATGTTTGAAACTGGTTTAACAGATTTCTTACTTGAAAGTCCCACTGAAGTTCTATTGCTCTGTGCCACGAGTGAAGAACTAGGAAAGTTATCATGCGAGTCACATAATTGCAAGGTTTACGTCATCCACAGTGGTGGACGGTGGTAATTTTGCGCACACGCTCACCTTAAAGTTGTTTCTTTATTTTTTAACCGAGCGCACGCAAGACATTTGCGTAAGCTCGAGCGTTTGTCTTTGATACATCTACAAACACTGATCGTGGGATTATCCCCGAAACGTCTGATTGAAATATGCGTTTCGCTATTTTTATCAGTTAATTTGAGTGTTACGCAGCAAAATCTAAAATCTATTTTGTGACATGCCGTACTAAATCTGTTCATCAGTTTACCAGAATTGGGCGAAAGTTACATGTATCTTAAGAAGCTACAGATTCTCATTACAGTGTTTCAGTGAGAATGAAGAATAAAACGCTGTGATTACTCTTAGCTACTCTTATAGAGATTGGATGGCTAGGACACCATGCAGTGGTACTGATACAAAATATTGCTCCCCCAGGATGCAGCCATACCCAGGAGTTTCATGCCAAGGTAGTGCAGAAATGACACTCAATGCCAATCGAAGAAAGTTGATTTTCTATAACCGAAGAGAGATAATGTTTGAAAAATACCAAGACACCTAATCCACGATTGTTAAACATCAAGATTGAAGTATAATCTGTTTTGCATGACAGTTGAACTTGTTATTTCCCCTTTCTAAGTCAATAATATTAGTCCTAATAACATTTCACGGTTATTTTAACCAAAGCTCCTTTGAATGTTTCAGCAATTGTCCTGTCTTGTTTTTGGGGGACGACAGCGAGTGAAACAGTAGGTTAACGAAGTAATGTAAACAGGCAACTTGTTTGCAACTGGCAACTGGTTTTGGTTACCGCAAGGTTATCTGCATTTGAAAAACAAAAGCATGGACGATTTTTTTTAACAGATTTTTTTAAGCAGCAAGAACAAAAGACTGTTTCTGGAATCCTTGCATTCCTTCCTCGACAAAAACACTATAAACGAAAGAGCGCCCTTCCCAAGGGTTTACGCATCGCTAGTTGCTCCCCAGGGGGACAACGAACAATAACGTCGATGTAGCTTATTAGAATTCTGCGAACCTTGGAAAAAGAAACCATTATTCTCTGAAGAAGACCGCAGAAGGCGATCGAAAATTTAGAGTATCGTTTTATATTTTTAGATCTGTTTTAAACATTTTTATATTTTAAAATTTTGACACAGTTTTGAGGTAATACTTACATATAAGCCAGGATTCAAAATAGGAAAGGAACTCGAAATATGTATTTTGTTATAAACATTCGACTTACCCTTTTCTTGAAAATGATAACGGGGGGCCCCCCCCTCCCCCCCCCCCTCCCCCCCCTCTCCTCTCCCCCCCCCTCTCTTCCCCTTTTTTTTTTTTTTTTTTTTTTTTTTTTTGTTTTTTTTCTTTCCTCTTTTTTGGCGGGGCGCCCCCCCCCTTTTTTTTTTTTTTTTTTTTTTTTTTTTTTCTTCCCCCCCCCCCCCCGCGGGGAGGGAAAAAAAAAAAAAAAAAAAAAAAAAAAAAAGAAAAAAAAAAAAAAAAAAAAAAAAAAAAAAATAATTTTTAAAAAAAAAACCCCCAAAAAAAATTTTTTTTTTTTCTCCTTTTTTAGAAGAGAAAAAAAAAAAAAAAAAAAAAAAAAAAAATTTTTTATAAAAAAAAAAAAATAAAAAAAAAAAATAAATTATATTTTTATTGTATCTTTTTAATATATTGATATAAAAAAAAGAACGTTGACTTAAAAAAAAAAAAAAAATAAAAAAAAAAACACGCCCAAAAAAAAAAAAAAAAAAATTCCCGAGAAATTAAAATAAAAAAAAATTCCGGGGGGGGGGCCCCCCCCCCCCCAAAAAGGGACCCCCTTTGGCGGCCCTAAAAACGAACCCCCTTCTGTTAAATCTTGGATCCGCCCCAGGTCTTGGCTAATAAACAGGCCCCTACCAGACTTTTTTGTCAACCGAGGGCATTGCGAAGTTCTGAAGGCGCCAGCAGCTAGGGGGTCAAATTTCGAGATCTACGACGACGACCGAAAATGCCATTTTTAGGACAATATCAGAAAAAGAAACACTTCTTTCCTATTTCCTAACTTACTAGTGATGCTTAACCTCTTACAGCAGCATGCAGAAACATAAAAAATAACAAATTCAAGAGTTTTACCTTGGCAAGTGCCTCGGTTCGCCTGTTACTAACTATGGACTAGTAACGGAGTTGTCTCGTTAAAAGTACACAATAGAGATCAAATCATGATAAAAGATGCGTATTCCAGTCTTCGCCCCTATCCCTTGATCAAGTGTGGGTTGATTACTAAATTTTGCTTAGCCGCACACATTTTTACAGCGAAACTGGATTGGGAACGATTTTCATTGCGTTTGTTTTTCAGTCCGTCACATAGTGTTTAAAAAATAAAACGCCTTAAAATACAGCTGATTCAGTGTTATGAAAAGTGGTATGTATTATTTGTTTCAATGTAACTTACAGTCAAGTTTATTTGTTACGGAATTTCGCATTTGGTGTTTTAAAATGGTTTGGCTTCCTTCTCTGTTGGTGATCTGAATTTTTTTACCGTCTATATATGGCTGGATTTATCAAAACCTGGTTAATGAAATTTTCGTTGTTTTAAGCGTAAATCGCTGTAAAAGCGTTTTTTTCTCTCGCCAGAATCTCCAAAGTAGACGATATAAAAACTAAAGTGACTGTCAGTTATTTTTTCTATTCTCCTCTCTCGTATCTACCTCTTAGCACTCTTGTTCATTTTTTTTCTCCGCTTTTTTAAAGTCATATCGCAGTGTAACGTCCGTGGTCAAAAACTCTCAGGTCACTTTTCGTTGACCACGTTTTCATAAATCCAGACATATATACAACTACAATAAAACAGCTTCCCGGGTCTTCAGTATTGAAGATCTTATATTAAACTTGGATGTAAGAAAAGCGGAAGAAAGATTCAGTAGAACAGATCATAGCTTTCAGGTATTTTAATAAAAGACTGGAAATTATTTATGTCCTGCTCATATTAATTCTAAACTGCTTCTCTTGATTTTAACCAAATATGGGAGACAGTTTCTCAACTTGTAATGACTTTTATGGATGTGGTTATTTGGGAACGTGTCCTATAAGTGTTTTTCTACTTCTCAAAGTATTGGTTTTGGATCAGTTAATAGCGAGCTGTTATCAGCTGGCTAAGGCAATCAAAATCCAACATGCAAAAGTTTTACCAAGGTCACTAAGTCGACAAAAAAATTTTCCAAGCAAGCAGTGTTTAGCTTTCACATAGTTACTTCTCCAATTCTCGACTACTTAACTTAATTTAAGGAATAAGTCAATTTATAGTCTCGTATTTTCCATCTGTTTCGATTCCAAGTTTATTTTTAGAAAGGGACATAGATATTCTTAGAAAAGGCGAAAAAGCCAACATCGCTTTTAGTCTTAGAAGCTGGCTATGATGCATCGACGTAAAGTCTATGAAGTCGCTCGAATTGCATCGAGTAATTTCGTTGTCTCCATTCTTGTTCTATTGAAACCTGCGAGAAATTTATGGTCAATGTAAAAACGACAAATTTATGACGAAGGGTTTTTCTAGATACAATGTTGTTTTGCGATAGCTATGATAGCGTATGGTAGAGGTTCGATAGAGGTCAAATCGACTAACTTGATAACATCTCGACGAATTTAAATTGTCACGGGAGTTGTGGATTCGCGTGGTTAAAGCTCATGACCAAATATCAAGGTAGAAAAAGTTATTCAAGTATCACGAGAAAAGCACGTGGTCACATTCTGCGCTTTATGAAAAGGTCGAAAGATGGCTGAAGAATTATTTTTTGAAAGAATATTCTTCAGCGTAGGGCACTGACACTTATATTTCTATTTTAGGATGAGCCAAACAAGAGGGAATTTTGACATATGCGATGTTCGTGCATACGCACTTAGGTTGCCATAAAACTGGAAAGCAATATTAATTTTTTAGTTGGAATACAAAGTTCTCGGTTTGAGTGTTTATGCAACGGCAAGATAAAAGCATGATTTGGGAAACTGATAGCCGGTCTAAACACAATATTGATCTTTGTTTACTCGATATTTAGATCAATCTTAAAATGGTTATTCCACCTTTTATTTATAGAGAGGATTTCTGCTGCAATATCAGCAATCTCTTACCTTCGTTGTATTTTACTTTTGCTTGGAGATAAAAAGAAAAAAATGCAAAAAAATACAGTTAACCAGAGCCACGCATTGACACTCGTTAACTCGTATGTAAAGGAAAGTCATGGCTTTGTGTTCAATTAAATTATTTTAACTTTGCGACTCTCGAGTTACCTTTTTTGCCATTTCTATAATTATACACGTTTTTAGTAGAAGTTAAATGTTTTTCTTCAAGTACAAGCAATGATACGTAACGCGTTCGTCTCTTACTCAAAATTCCATCGTCATACTGTTCAGTTTACAAAAGTTTGTTGTTGACCTGTTATTCTAAAATGTTCAAAAATGTTGATGTTCTTTCACTGCCCCATACCTGATCTGTACGACTAGTAGTCGATAAATTCATTCTGACTTTGTAAAAAACGGAGCCAGCAATTGCAAACTTTGCTAATTGATCAGTTATTTATAAAAAAAAATAACCGAGAACAAGAAAAGTAAAATACCCAGAATTAACGTACTGTCTACCTTACGCGCTAATTGTGAAATTCGAGAGAAAGAACTTAATATTAACAACTAATTAAATAGCGATGCGCCTTCTGATAAACTTATTTAATTACAGCCAGCTTTATAGCCTGCGAATACTGCCGCATCTATTTTTTCGCAGGCCACCAACCGGTCACTGGGTCGGCATATTCGCGTATTCGGAATAAGGAATAAATCAACTCGGCATGGGAGAATACAGTGACACTTGCTAGAATTTGGACGTTTCTTGTCGACAGTAGAAGTCAAAACTAGATAAACAATAGTTTCCTATAAAATAAATAAAAAATAAGCCAATGAAGTTTATCAGTAATAATTATCAGGACTCGAACATTAACATCGAGATACATCAAGTGCACAAGGTGCAGTGTTACACAAGGGCTTTTTTTGGCTTGCGTGGGCGGAATGTCGGACAAACGGACGGAGAGGCGGGAACGGATGCCGTTATCAACACTTTTTGCTTTGTGTATATCCACTGGGCACCGTCCAGGCGCTCTTAAGGGGATTCGGAACTACGCTTTAATCCAGTTTATCACGCAACTGTACTCGATTCTTCTTCCACCAAAAATTTTAAATGCACAGAAAAGCAGTAACTTATTATGTTACTTATCGTCAGTCAGAACTTGAAATGTTACTTCGATTGCGTACGCAGAAGATTATATTTAATCAAAACATCCCGGCCATTTCAGCTTCAGAAAATTAATCGGATGTTTATGCGATAATAAAGCCAAAAGAACTTTGAAGAAGTTTTCAAATGGAGGAATAGTAATTTGTATTTCATAAAGGCGAGGTAATTGTGTCGTGAACAAATCTCAAAACAGTTCAGTTGACATAAACGTGCCAATATATCTCTTCTAATCGGGAGCTGAATACACACAAATTTAATTACTCGTATTGAATTCACACCATTTATCCTGCATCCAGCTAATTTAGTGTTTGTCTTTTTCTCTATCTAAAACGCAATTGAGTTCGTTGTCTCGGAGCAGGGAGAACAATCACACTCACTCATCCTCATCGAGCCCATGAGGACTCTTGGGCAGGGAGAAGATGCAGCATGATGCATAGTATCGAGATCCAAAAGTAAACTTGACATGTATATAATACCTATTTAAAAGATACTTCAATATTGTTTATCCAGCAGATAAGATTAGAAAACTGTGACGTCACAAGGGGGCTAATTAAAGAATGTTCTGAAATTTAATAGTGTCATTTAGTGGAACATCTTCGGCCGTCAAGTTACTGTTGAGTTGCTGCACATTTTCCCCGCACAAATCGAAAGCTTTACGGCCAGGTTGGTACTTTAATTGCAATCAGTGATTACATCAAATTATTACAGTCATCTCACACGACTAACTTATTTAGCCAATTTTCTTTATACAGAAAAATAGTGAATTGTTAAAATATATATTTTATTGCCGGTATCCACAATTACAATTGAACTAAGGTTACTGTAGTGAGCACGTATTGATCATGAAACTCATTCAGTTTCCCTCAAATTTGTTTTAGATAAAAGACACCTCAACGCAAATACCTACTCGACCGTGTTCATCTGTTTATTGGGAAATAAAGTTGCGGTAAGATATTGGTCGATTCCAAGAGGGAGTCTATTGAGCCTTGGAACACAATTTTGAAAGCTAACTTCAAAGGGCTGGAAGTAAAGAAAAAAGTGAAAGTACAATTGCTCTAAACAAAACCCGAAGCTTTCAACCCTTTTGATTGCATTGAAGGCGTTAAATAATGTTCTGTGCGGGATCCCTTTGATGAGGAGGGTATCGTGTCACTGCATTTGGAAAGTTATTTTGATAAAGGCTCAGTATCAGGTGGACATGGTGTATGGACCACTACATTCGACAATTCAAACTGTGTTAATTTTAGAGGCAAGTTTGATCGCCTGCTTTAACAGTGCCGTCTGGTTCCTGTTCTTAAAGCGTCGTAATTTGCGAAACAAGACTAATTATTTCATCGCCTCACTCTCCGCATCGCACCTTTTCATTGGGCTGTTTGGAATACCTTGCTATGTATCATCTCGAAGAAAACCTTCCTTCTCTCTTATTTTTTGCACAGAGGTTTTCTACTATTTTCTCTGTTCCTCGATTCTTAACATGTATTTGGTTACTTACGAACGCTATTTATCAATAATGAAACCACTTTACTACCATCGACGCATGGGCAACAGCTTTGTAGTAGCAGCGATCTGCATGGCATGGATCTTCCCGAGCATTCCCATTACAATTGATACATTATTCAGAACTAGAATAAAAATCCATCTTTTCTCTCTGGGTTACCTCGTTTATCACTGGATGCAAACATTGATGTTCCTGATTATATTTCTATTACTTGCAGCAGTGAATACGGCCATGTTTCGTGTCGCCAAAAGACAACTCCATGCAATACAGGCAGTACATGTCATAAACGAAAGAATCCATCGACGGCCCAGTGTACAGTCGAGCAGGCGAGAAAAAAGGACTACGTTTTTCTTTGTTTATATCGTGACGACGTTCTTGGTGTTCTGGCTTCCCAAGATTGGGTGTGAAGTCTACGAACTTGTTCATCACAAGCTTTTGGATCACAGTGACCTTGACGTTGTGACGTTGTGTATTGCTCTTCTGAATCCAATATTTGACCCACTCATCTATCTGTTTTTTAAAGCCGACTTTAAGAGAGCATTGCGAAAAATGCTTCGTAAAAGATACGTGCTTCGCGCCCGCGTGTCTCCTATCAGAAATTTGTCACTGAGAAACTAATGAGAGTAACTAGATAATTTTAAACTTCACCTTTATTTAATAATTTATTCATTTTCTTTTGAAGTGTTAAAAAATTACTGGTTGGTTTAAAGGTGAAGAAGTACTGTATCATAAATTAAGAAAATCATTCACAGATATATTAACAAGAGCGTTTGACATACATTGATTTTATACAGCTAAAATATTTAATTACATTTACCCACGAAGCAAAGACAGGCGTTCTATTGAAAAGACGGATCATGAAATGAAAATTAAGCGCCCTTTGGTTAAAAATTTCTGATACGTCAAGAGAGTTTTCGTGACAGGAATCAAACCTTATCAGTGTAGCTGAACTCCAAAGGATTCAAAGAACGCTAAACTGACCACACTTCTCCCTCGTTATTTATTGAGTGAAGTGTTAAAAGTGTCCAATAAAGTACTTGTGTAACCAATGGACCTTGTCATGTTTGAGAGTATTACATACCTATGTTACAAGGTGTACAGTAAAAGGAATAATTCTGTTTTAATTTCTATCTCGATCTATCAATTCTCAGTTGTCAGAATGCGAGTAATTCCCTTAAAAGACGCAACTTAATGTATCGATAAGGTACCAAATGTATAGAACGCTGCTTCTTTTCTTTTCTTTTCACTTGAAATAAATGGGTGTGAAAATCTGCTTTAATCCTCGCAATCTTGTGCTTGCATGACCAGTTATCCCTTGCTTGTAAGTGACCAATGCATGGGCATAACTGACAAACGTGCTTCTCGTTTACATGTAAATTATATAATGAAAGAATAGATGGCGAGGATTAAACAGGCTAAACATCCATTCAACTTAATTAGGAAAATATAATTAAGGTAGATTTAAAAGTTCATTCATGTGTATTTTACCAACACAGGTAACCAGGCCAAACGCAAAACCAAGCCAGTAGTCAGGCGATGTCCCAACGATGATAGATAGATAACGTATTTATTACATCGAAACAATTTCTGAAATTGACATTTAAGGCCCGGTAATACGGGCAACATTTTTGTTCAACTTGTCTCACAACATTGTTGCATTCGGCAAGTTGAACGAGTTGTTGCCCGTATTACTACCGCACGCTCAACTTTTCAGAGGAGCTATATCAGCGACATGGGAAAGATTTTCCGTAGAGTCTTATGGTATTATGAATACTATTATTTTATTTCAAACTACCTTTCACACACGAACGACAGAAATAGAACAAAACACACAACGATTGTATGCATAATTAAGCATGGGGCTAAACGTTTCTTGCCTATTTCTATTCTACTGAATCCAGATTATCGTTATAAGACATCATGGAAAAGTAAAATATTTGTTCCGGAGCTCAATAGCGCGCTGTCTGATCTGGAATCCAAGCGTGGCAAATGTGTGAAGAGTAATTTCAGCGCCGTATGATCCCCGAGTATGTAGAGGTTTTTTTAATAATCTCTGTCGAGTGAACAACCGGATGAGAATATCAAATAAATTCATGCGACCTTGTGATTCTTACAAAGGATTGCTTAATTAATGAGTATAAGGAAAAGTTGAACATAGCATTATTGTTAAACTGTAAACACATGATCGATCGCAAATTAACTGTCGAAACTGCCTAAAAACAGCGAAAATAAGATAAAGTACTGATTATAAATCAACAATTAATCTTCTCCAGAATAACGTATATAATCTGGATAGGAAATTATACCAAACTATTTAGTTGTTTCGAAAAGGCCAAAATATTTGGTGAGCTGAACAGTACATTGATTGTTCAATGCAACCCCTTACGTACGTTGTCGTATTTTTTTTTATATTTTGACGTGTTTTGAAATGTGTACCCGGATGTATTATAACAGTGATTTTAAGGTGCCAAGGTTGTTTTTTTTTGTGCGACTGAGCCGCCAAACTTCCTGATTCTTTTGAGATCATCTCAAAGGCAGCTAATTTTTGATTATAGGCCTTTATTATTGCTAAACAACCCTTTCTTTAAAATAAACGTGACGTTTTTTCTCAAGAAGAAGCTATTTGTCAAGTTTTGTTCTGTTGAGACACAATGGCGTGCATAATGTGAGAGCAACAGACCTGACTAGTATGTGATACAAGTTTTACTGTCACTGATCGCTTTCAATAAGTTTTTTTGTTTAACTCATAGAATACACAGTTTTTCGAAAGGTCAAAGAAAAAAATCTCTTCAAAATCAGAACAGTTTTTCTGCCGAACGAGGGTATAGCAACATTGCAATCAGAAGCCTTCCAAAAAAGTGAATCTCGAAGGAGTCGAAGGTAAGCTAACGCTGAAAAGGGGTGAACCACGGAAACATTTCACGGAAGAACAAAACAAGCACTGGTCATTGAACAACTGAGAAGCTCGGGAAATACTTTCTCTCAATGATTACACAAAACGTTTAAGTTTTATATTTTGTGTCACTCGCCTATGATTCTGAGAAAATCGAGAGTAAATCTAAACCTTAAAACACCTATAAAAAGTAACAACGGGTTAATGAATGGAAGTCCACAGATTGTTAAAGTAAGCCTTAGAGTCTTCGTGGGCGCCCTAAAAGTAATGGAAAAGTTAAAGAAAAAGGAATCGATGCTCAACCTTTCTTATCATAAAGTACTTTCGAATATACTAATAAATAATAATACAGTTTGGTTGGTTGTATATTCGTACTCCAGAGTTTACTTTATGAACTTCAAGAATTCAAATTGTTAAATTTTTTAGTTCAGTTTTATCAGAACGTCTTGGCATGGGCTTAAATAAGTTTCTTTTCCTATTCTAGAGACAAATACAAAAGGAAATGTTTCAGGTTTAAACGTCTTCTTTAACCGTTCCTTTAACACAACTTGTGTTGGGCAAGCTCTATAATCTCTGTAATTACTTGACTGCCAGCTCAAGAAAATAACACAGAATGCAAAATTTTAATCTGCAGCGCCAAATTGGAGGTTCACACCTATTCCTGAATTACACGCCACATTTCAGTTGCCTATCATTCGTGTCGAAGTCTCGGAAATTCACTGAAATCCTTGTTTGAATCAACACCATGCCCACACAAGTAGGGTGTGCTGTAAATTAGTCGAATCAAATAATACCAGGGAGATTAAATACTGCGGCTTAAATTACATTGTCCTTTCATCACATTAAAGGCGAAGAAATAGATTAAATCCGGCGCACTTGTTTTCTTCTTTATTTTTATGACTGTAATAACTGCAAAATAAACGTCTTTCGAACTACATTGTAAATGTTATAGGTTTTTGGAACTTGCGGGTTTTTGGCCTCATCTCTACGCCCACTGATGACTTTCTTAACAGAAGTATTGATTCTGTGTTTTGCCTTTGCATTGTCACCAAACGTAAAAGGTAAGGTTTAGAGAACTTTACAGATAATTGGATTGTTTCGTTCGTTACTTTTACTTTTTGTGGGGTGTAGTAGTTTTTAGAGGTGGAAAAAAGGTATATTCGTCAGGTTTTTATCTCCTTACTGTACAATGTAATGTTATTATATTGTGTACTCTAAAAAGGTTCTGTTTCCTCTACATAATGCACGATGTCAAAGTGGGTTAACTTGTTTCTTATAACAAAACCTTTTTGGAAACGAGGCAAAATATTTCCCCTTCTCTTCGTGATTAAAGTTTTTGTTTCATCCGTCAAGGCACATCTGTGAGATATGTGCTAAGTCACAGTACCACACCGGTCAACTTGAATTTTTTCCTGCAAATACATCATTAATTGACTTTAATTTTCGGTAACCTTTGGTGTTTGAGAGTCCTTTAGTATAACACCATCCATTGCTAACAATGATTTTGTTCCCAATTATTTGCAGCTCAAAATGAATCATATCATTGGTCCTTATATCCGAAAGCTGTAACGGATGGGCGTATCTATGGTTACGACTCAGCAAAAAACAAGTCTCTTGATAGTGAACCACTACCTTCGAGTGTGCTTCCCAAGAGAAAGAACGGTCTGATGGGCATGTTTGTTCCAAAAGGGGAAGAGGCTATTCTTGGTAACTTTGCTGCTGAGTGCGTCGGTGATGGCAATGTTTGTGACAGCTTCACCATTTCATTTCTGGTCTACATTGACGCCTCAGTGGCAATTGACAATTTTGTGCATGTGCTTAATACCGTTTCGCAATCCAAAGGCTATTACTACATTGGATTCACAGTCACAAGAAATATCGCTCGCTTAGAAGCAGACGCGTATGTCGTGGCTGGCAAGTCTCCCAGTATTCTGAAAAAGTCAGGACCCTTTCCTGGCACCGGCAAATGGGTACATGTTGCAATGGTCTACACCGCATTTCCTGAAGCTTTGGAACTATACCTGAACAGTCAAAGAACGATCGATCCGGTACTTAGTATTCCTTGGAATGGAAAAGACGCAGGAGCTAAAATTGCCTTAGGCAACACAAAAACTTCTACTCCTTTTTTCGTCAGCGTGTTCCAGATTTTAAAGGGACCAAGACCGGAAGATAAAATACAGCAGCTTGAAGTAGACAGTCGGAATCAAGGTGCGCATTCTCTTCCACACAGTTCTGTAGTCACTTCTTCAGGCTGTTAGTTTTAATACTCTAATAGGGAAAGACCTCCATACCTTAATCATTATTTCTTACATTTTGAAATTAAAAAATGGAAAGTTTCAATGAGATTTAAATCCATCACCTTTAATTTGCTCTATGACAACGAGCTTTTAAGACCCAGTTGCGACAGAAGGGGTATTTAGACCTCAAGAAACATAAACGGGCATTTCTTCTTGGACGTGCACGGCAAATACCGCGAAAGCAGCAAAAATAGAAGTTTTCTAAGAGTGGCAATTTGAAACTGATTTCAGTTTATGAACCAAATGATATTTTTATCTTTCAGCACAAAATCCATTAACTTCTCAAGTCCAATTTGTTCAGGAAAATTCGCTCACTGTAATGGAAGATCAAGGCAGTTTTGACGTTGAATTCCAACGAAGTGGAAACCTGTCAACTCTATCGCTCATAAGGTACATGAAAACAAAGTATCAGTGCAGTAATGTCGTTAACACAGTAGAAATGACTATGTGCACGAGGAATAATATGTTTTACGCTTGACCCTCTTTAGACAGAGTTACATCTGATCATGCTCATAGGCCCAAAACGTACCTTAGTTTATGGTACTGCACGATCGTGTTTTCGGCTGTCTTTTCACACCTCGAGTTTGTTTATCCGCCCTCTTCCCATTCCCTATCAAGCTGAACTTATCATCAGCGAAAATGAAGAATTCTTATATTTTTGGCACAATCACTTTCTTTTCGCAGAATTTTGTCATCGGGAGAAGCCGTACCAGGTGAAGACTATAGTTTTGCCAAGCTGCCATCTTCTCGTGAAATCCAAATCAAGCCCGGGGAAGAACGTGGAAGATTTACAGTGGTGATTTACGATGACACTTATCCAGAGAGCAACGAAACTTTTAGAATTATTCTAACAGCTGAAGATGGAGGAACATCCATTGTTGGAGATGAATTCGTTGACGTGATCATAATAGATAACGGTAAAAATACAAAAACATGTAGACTGGTAGAAATTTAGTTTGATTGGTCCGACTTTGGATTCGCCGATCAGTTTTTATTTTGCTGCGTCGGATGACGTTTTTTAACCCAAATGATAGTCATTTATATGTCTTGTGGTAGTGATCGAACGCGAGGTCTACAATCCTACCCCACGCCAGTATAGAAAACTTTTACCGCAGTCCTTTGTGCTAGTAGGAGCTAAACTGATTTAAGTATAAGACAATGATAGGCGCACCTGTTAATCCACGCAATCTCTACCTCTTACAACGGGAAACGAGCCAGTTTCTACGCATTACTTAAAATGTCTTGAAAAGACTCACTGTTGTCGTCTGTCACTTGAAAAAGCCACCAGGAAGTCGTTACCTTTTTTAAGAATTAGTTCCTCAAGCTATTTTATGTAATCAAAGTATCCTTCTCAGTGTTTATCAGTTTTATACGTCATGTAGCTTTGCCTTAGCTTTGTTTGTTGGGTAAAAAAACGGATGATACCATTAAATTTAGGTAGTTGTATATTTCCTATTGTATTTTTGTCTTATTCAGATGTCGATGAGTGCTTTCCCAATCCCTGTCAAAACGAGGCAAAGTGCCAAGATGGTGATAACAGCTACAATTGTATATGCAGTGCTGGTTACACGGGACACAACTGCGACACAGGTAAGTCAGCAATCACCCTGGGTGCCAGAGGTTTTATTGTTCATTTACGAGAAGCGGTGAACCACCGAAAGCTTGACACGAATCATACTTTAGCGGCTTCTTTGCACTAAAGGCCTGTACCACCCAGGGTAGTAAACAATCTACAAGTGAACCACTGAGAAGGAAAATCATCGCCATTAGAACCTCCTGCTTAATCCCACAAACAAAGCTTTGGCACTTTTCAGACCGATTAGATTAGATTATCATTTTGTGCATACTAGCTTCGGGTAGATGTAGACTTTGGTCGGCGAATTGAAATTAAAAGCAATTCCCAGCCACACATGCGAGAGATCGATCTACAGATGTAACTGTAAGATGAACTAGAACAATAATCAAACCTGAATATAAGTATCAAGTGTTAATTTTTTATGCACTAGATTCCTTTCCTGAGTAATGAACAAAATGTTATCTTTAGGAACATTTTTAAGAAAACATAAGCATATCACTGGCAATCGGAATGTTGAGGTTTCCACGAATTTTTCATTGCATCGATATACTAAAAATATTTTGAATGTGCAAAACTCAAAAAGCTCCTTTTTAACAAAAGCAAAAAATTATTTATGTAATAATATTTTGTTGATTTGGTGTGTTATTTTGTGAAGATGTTGATGACTGTGCAAGCGACCCTTGTAAAAACAATGGAACCTGCATTGACAAAGTGAACGACTACAACTGCACTTGCTCAAATGGATTTACCCGGAAGAACTGTGAAACGGGTATGCAGATAAGTTTTAAAGTATTACAATACTTGATTGCTATTAAAAATCACTAAATCATTGTTCATGCTGAATTCAGCAGAACATGATGACTGTAATGATATAACTCTCGAAGAGATTCTGAGTAACAAACGAACTAGCATTTCCGAGATTGAATATTGTGTTATAATTAAAGGCCTTTCCTACCAGGGGAATTACCCAAGGAAATTGCCCTATGTCACTCTTACCCGAGTGTTCTGAGCTAATTTATAGATTTTAGATACACTGCTACAGCCATACTGTTTCTGTCTCTTCATCTGTATACTGGTGTACTGGTCATCAAACTAAACATGTGGCTTCCATACAGATATCGACGACTGTGCAGCCTTCCCGTGTAAACATCATGGAACATGTCGCGACGGTTTGAACGACTTCCACTGCACATGTACCCCAGGGTACACTGGCAAGGACTGTGCCACTGGTGAGGTTCTATTTTTCTTAAAAAGTATTAGTTTAAAATTACAGAAAATTAACTGATCACAAGTTTTTTATGGTGTCCACCATTTTTGTCATATTTCACATGTTTGGTCACTTAATTTTATACTTTATTCAAATTACATTTCACTGGAAATAACATGCATTACAAGATACACTCCATGGCTACTACTCACAAAAATTCTACTTTCAATGATAATGATGATGATGACGATGATGATGATAATGATTGTTGTTTATTGGGAACAGATAGGATGTGTCAAGTAGTTTTACAAGAAAATATTTTTTCCTGAGCAAGACAAGCACATACCGGTGAGAAGAAATACATGACATGATACATGACATCACGAAGAGTATACTATTCAATAAATGAAATTGCTCGACACAACCTTATGCAACTTCTGTTCGAAAGTGTTAAAATCATTGACCTTAGGACTGTAGAAACCGACCCAACATGTCTGCTTTGTGAAAGATGTAGTCAGAAAGGATTATCGAACTAAATCATGAAATGAAAAAACATTTCAAAAGCAATTTTTTTTTATAGATATGAAGAAAACGAGCACGAATATACTTGTAACAGCTATCGGTGGAGGTACATCCCTCGCTGTGATCGTTATAATTGCACTACTGCTTATCAGGAAATGGATCAGACGAAAGTAAGTGTCTTCTTTTTGTCACATTGAGATTCCAGGGATTAAAAAAATCCTCATAGAATGAAGAATAAAACAGTTGGAAATGATTTGGAACCTTGGAAAATTCTTATCAGCCTCGAAAGAATGATAAATTGGGCACTCTGTAAGCTGCTGATGTTTTCTGTTGTTGTTGTTATTCCTGTTCTTCTTGTTCTTGTCCCTGTTCTTCTTGTTCTTCTTGTTCTTCTTCTAGCTCTAAATCTCTAATAAATCACACGACAGTGAAGCAACCTTAAAGGTTTTACTCGAACATATTGTTAAATGTTATTTTAAATGTTCATCTCTCCAAACAGAAATCGTTACAACCTGTGACAGACATGCATGAAGCAGATGATTGGAAATCAACTTTTTATTAATGATGGGCAAAAGTACTGACTTAAAACTAAAATCTCAATGTCGTGTACATCAAACTGCGGATACCTGTTGACGTTTAAAAATCTTCTAGAAACCATATGTTAAACAGTTTTAGCGTATTTATCCTCCTTTCATACTATTTTCAAAAGCATTTCACCCCAAACAACCTTATTTCAGTATTGTTTCGAGAAAGTTGTCCAAAAGGAGTGTTCGTGCCATTGCTGCGACATTGTAGCGAAACTGACATGAAATTATTTTAATGATTGCCGAATGCTCAGAACCCGCGATGCCTCTACCGCACATGCAGTGAAGATAGCACACTATCCTGAACATAGAGCAATAAATATTATTTTTCAACATCGATGAGGTATCCGTGAACTACAACTACCCACCATAGTCTTTCGGCATTGTTACGTACGCTTTTACACTTCTGTAGGACAACCTTTCTTGAAATAAGTAAACAAGTGCTATACAATGTTCATAAATCTGTTTTATTGTTTGTTGAACGCATCATTTTGAATAGTCAAGGTCTTTTAAGAATTACCTTTGAGTTGCTACGTATACTTTAAATGTTTTTCACCTTACTGCACAAAACTCTTGAACACTTTGTTCTGTTCAGGTGTTGTACTAAACAAAAAACATTTGTACTTTCACTGAGAAACGGCATTAAGTGAAGCCAGCTACGATTGTTATGATTCACTGTTTCAGTAAACAAAGAGTAGTAGGTTGGTAGTTTAGTTTAACTAACTTGGAATGTGGTGAGAATAATAGTTAAAACTAAATCTTTACATAAGTTAAACGAAACATGCATGGCGTATTATGTTTTGCTTTCGCTGGAAACTTGAGGGTTGTTAAAATTAGACTATCAATGTTAAACTTATATAGAAAGTGTGCTGCAGTTGGCAAGAGACTTGTTCATTAATACAGCACAGTTGTGTGCCAATAGGTTGGTCTCTTTGAGCCTACTGGAGTCCTATGTTAGGAAGTCCTACAAAAGACAAAAAAACTTAGTTGTAAGCCAAGATGTCAAAGGAATAAGTTCAAAGGAGTTCATTATGTGTTATCTAGTTATTAAATAAGACCACGTTAGATTGCATGTCTTATTACTTACCAATCAAAAAGCCTCCTGTCCTTTTACTTCATGACAAATGAGGAACAAAACAAGTTGACCATGACAGCAACAAGGCAGTATCGTAGTTTACCTGTTGAGTGGTTAGAGCACTAAGCGTTTATCTCAGAAACTTAGTTCTAATACTGAATAAATGGTGAATAACCAAGAAAAACGAAAAGAAGATGGTTAAATTCATGTACGGAAAAGCCTGTGTTACAGGAGTTGCCTAGGGTTTGTGGCGAGTGTGCGATTGCCAAACTTGCTTGTGTGTTTGTATGTGTTGTGGAGCGAGGGCTTAACGGCAATGACGACAACAGCGACAAAAACAACAGGAGCAAAAATAACTGAAGAAAATACAAATATATGATGCATACCATCTACAATGGCTCCTTGGGACTGGACATCACCTAAGATGTTAAATAACATAAATGAAATGAGCGCCAGTTTTGCCCCATCCCTTTTTGGACCTCCCCCTATCGTAGGCAAGGAAATGTGCAACTCGATTTCGCCTTCCCATCCTCTCTCCTTTATGAGCATCTCTGTACCGCTACTGTGTACACCAGTTTTAATGATTTTATGAAAACGAATTCTTTGCAGTTATATAGCAACTTGAGCAGTTGTAGTTGCATGAAATCTTAAAAAAGATTCAGATCAACCTTTGCAATACCAGTGTCATCGCTACGAAGCGTTTGACATTTCCTTTGGTAGATATTTTCAAGAATAGTTTTTCTCTTATTATTTCAGCCACTGTTCAAATTTGCATGTGCATTATTTTATGAGTCATACACGGCGTATTCATTATTAGTTATATTTAATCAGCAGGCTGGGTTCTCATGAATGTTTGGGATAGATAACGGCATTGCTACATAAATGCGACTGATTTCCTAAGCTCAGTAAAACACAAAATATTCTTTACCTTTGGCATACACAATGGTTATATTGACCTGGTTGCCGCCTGTCAGTTGAACATGTTTTTGTGGACTTCTGAAAATGACCTGAAAGGTCTTGTTCCCTTTGCTGTCATCCACATTGATAATTTCAATTTCAAGGTGCTTGTAAATCTCTCCGGGAGCAAATGTGAGTCGTTGATTAGTCAAAGCCTTGTAGTGTTTTGAAGGCTTGGCTGTTAAGCTGGCCGTGGCATAACTTAGAATAAAAGAAAATGAAAGCTTTAACTAAAAAGAATACTTTTTTCAAAATATTACCCTCGTATCAATGTAGGAATTTTTGTTTCTTAGTTTGAAGACCGTGGTGTAACGTAGTGTACAAAAAAGAGATTTAAACATATTGCCGCTTGCGAGATCGTATAAAATAACGGCGTATGTAACCAGGTTTGGTAGATGTTTTCAGAACCTGAATAGAAAAACCTTGCCATGTACGTATCGAAAACTGCTTGTGTCCATTAACTGCAAGTTACGCAACTGTTATGTTTAGCACCATTGCTTGGTAACCATTGTAGCTAAATGTACATTAGATAACAAAGTGACAGCTTTTGGTCATGAGTTAGGTCTCCTCTATTGGTCTAGATCCCCCCTTTATCTACTGTGCTTATCGACCTACGCAACTTATTCTGGGATACGCCCAGACATATTTGTGCGGGGCGCTACTATTAAGTCTGTGCTGTTTTAAATCATTTTTAAGTCATTAACTTTATACATGAGTACATGAAAGAAGAGAGGTTATGAAACCAAAAAAAAATCAGTTCTCGGGTGTAGCTGGAGTTTAAAATGCCACAATAAACAGAAGAGATCTACACATTATAAAAAAGTGCACTCCTTCATGCTAAATGGTTTATCTAACTTACATTATCTCAGTAGCAATACCATGAAATCCACGACGACGTAAGGTAATAGCTGCCTTGCCGGCTTCTGCCTGTATTATTACTTTGGCTTGTAGAATCTCAATTGTGATATTGTGTATCTTCATTGCTGAGAAAAAAATACACTGAGTCATTTTTTTAAATATTTCATCTTTGATTTTTAAGTGTATTAAGCATTTACTCATCTGTAGATAGACTATTTTGCCTCTGTCTTTCGTTTCGGAGTCGGCCACTGACACTTTTCCAGTAACTACATTTTATGATATATTAATTTTTGATGGTATCGTAGCTTCAATTTCCTATCATTTATTGGATAAGGTTGAAAATGATGCTATCTTGTTTTTGATTGGCTAAAAGCGCTCTGCTAATTACAGATGGCACTATGTGATCGCGTCATATCTACAGACAATGGTAGCTTTTAATTGTCATATTCTATAAGATTCGAACTTTGGTCGGAAACCGTACCTCACCGATTTCGCTGAAATTTGGCATGCAGTCTTGTTTTAGGGTCCTAACTACCAAATGGATATTAAAAAGTTTCAATTCTTTTTATTTTGGAAAATATCGAGAAGGCCGATTTGAAGCGTCCGTGACGGCTCGCCAACATGGCGGATCGAAGGTGTTCTTGTTAGTTCGACACTGAACCTGCCGTCACAGTTTCTCGATCATACTTGGTATAGTTATAAAGAACTATCTTTCTTCTTTCTATATATCAAAATAGATTTGGCAAATGTTGAGTTTGGATGATCAACGGCCAAGAAGTTCGAAGGTATGTTAACGATGTTTTGAACAGTCTCAAATTTACTACAAAATGAAAGGCTAATAACTCCACTGTTATCTCGATTTAGAAGTAGCCATTTACCATGAACAAAGCTTGTTCATTGGTGAATTGATTCCATTAATAAAAAAATTGGGGAAATGTAACCGTTAAGAATAAAAAATTATGGAACCTCTAGTAAATTGGCCATTTCAGCGCCATTTCAGCGGATCAGCTCATTTAACAGCAAATAATCGGGAGAAACATGAAAGGGTTACAGTCGTTTATAATAAGCAGTTTCCATGTATTCTTTGCTTATCTGAAACAAATACATGATCTTTGCCAAAGATATGGCGATTTTTGAGCGTACGATCGTTTCTCCAAATTTTTATGTCGGCAACTTTATTTTATTTGTTGTCGAGATTATACGCTGTTGTTATTCAATATTCGTTTCACAAGAACTTCTGTTGCTCGCATTTCCCAAATCACTGTTTAAGAAATTGCCCATTCCGTAACAGGGTCATTCTTACTTTTTCTTTAAAAATTACTAGGAAAGCATGAATGTCATAGAACGGTTTTATACTAGTAAAAATACCTGTCAGACAAAAATTCAACTGTTTGTGTTATCTGGCTGTTTTCACAAATATGCAAATTTAGGAATTCTTAAAGTGCCTATCTTTAACTATTTCACGCTTAAAGATTCCTCTAAATCTTTTCGCCTACCTTTAGGACAAACGAAGTTTTGTGTCTCCAAGCAGAATGCTCGTTATCAGCAATGAAAGTCGAAGAGATACAGAAGCTCGAGTAAAATTCTAACTGCTGTGAAATGAACATCGTTTGAGCTTGACGTGTATTTATAGATTGCTCATTTAACAGCAAATAATCGGGAGAAACATGAAAGGGTTACAGTCGTTTATAATAAGCAGTTTTCAGGTATTCTTTGCTTATCTTAAACAGATACGTGATCTTTGCCAAAGATATGGCGATTTTTGAGCGTACGATCGTTTCTCCAAATTTTTATGTCGGCAACTTTATTTTATTTGTTGTCGAGATTATACGCTGTTGTTATTCAAGTATTCGTTTCACAAGAACTTCTGTTGCTCGCATTTCCCAAATCACTGTTTAAGAAATTGCCCATTCCGTAACAGGGTCATTCTTACTTTTTCTTTAAAAATTACTAGGAAAGCAAGAATGCCATAGAACGGTTTTATACTAGTGAATACCTGTCAGACATAACTTCAACTGTTAATGTTATCTGGCTGTTTTCACAAATATGCAAATTTAGGAATTCTTAAAGTGCCTATCTTTAACTATTTCACGCTTAAAGATTCCTCTAAATCTTTTCGCCTACCTTTTGGCCAAACGAAGTTTTGTGTCTCCAGGCAGAATGTTCGTTATCAGCAATGAAAGTCGAAGAGATACAGAAGCTCGAGTAAATGAGTGTCTATGAGTGTCTCGAGTAAATGAGTGTCTATTAAACATTACATTGCAATTCTAACTGCTGTGAAATGAACATCGTTTGAGCTTGACGTTTATTTATAGATTGCGCTCGAGCTCCGTTAATTAAGTTTATTCATTTGGCGATCAGATAAAATCAATGAATGATCAGAGTTATTAAAGTCCATTTCTAAGCACGAGAGACACGGAAGTTTGTTTCAGAAGCATTTATGCATAGAAATACCGGTTTATTTTTGAGAGGTAAATCTGCATTTATAATAGCTGGGAGTTTGGGGTGTTTTTTGGTGTTGTTTTTTTTTTTTTTTTTGAGGGGCTCGGGGGGGGGAGGGGAGGGGGTGTGGAAGTGGTGCCTTGGTATCCTCTTTTGTTCTTTTACACAGTCGCCTGAATTTGGAACCGTTCGGGGAATGGATTATCAATTACTCTTCGTTATGCCATGTCACCCCTTAATGTGGGAGCGCCGCGCCTCAATTCACGATAAAAAATTTATGGCCGCCCGGTCCATTTATGTAGTTCTCCGCCAGGTCTCTCAATAGGCAGGTTACGAGCCTAGTGGCCCATCAGGCCGGAGCTCATACCGGTTTCCGCAACGTGAAGCGACAACGAGTATTTTTTACTCCACCCGGATGGGATGCTATTCCATCGCAGGGTTACCTCCCTTCCCGAAAAGCTAAAGATTGACTGGCAATCTTTTTTTAACCTGGGTAAGGAAAGGGACTCTGGGAGTTGAGAGGCTTTCCAAAGAACTTAACGCATTGTCCCCCAAAAGCTCTATCCAGGACTGTTTGGTCCAGAGTCCAGCGCAGTGACAATTATTAGGCCATCACGCTCCCCAACCGTGAAAGAAAGTGCAAAAATCTGCTTGTATAAGCCCTGGGGTTGTACAGTTTGGTACAAAATGTGGGCTTTTAAATGTGTTAATTAAGTTTATTCATTTGGCGATCAGATAAAAATCAATGAATGATCAGAGTTATTAAAGTCCATTTCTAAGCACGAGAGACACGGAAGTTTGTTTCACAAGCATTTATGCATAGAAATACCGGTTTATTATTGACTGACGCGGTTAAAAAATACTCGGCTTCTAGCGGTAAATCTGCATTTATAATAGCTGGGAGTTTTTTTTTTTTTTTGGTGTTGTTGTAGGAAGGCGGGGGGAGGGGGTGGAAGTGGTGCCTCCGAATCCTCTTTAGATCTCTGACACAGTGGTCTGAATGTTGAACAAAAGAGCTCATCTGTTATAAGCATAATGCGAGCTGATTTTGAAATGAACATGACTTTACGTTTGTGTCATCAGTAATTATCGTGTTCGAAGAAGGCGTGGCTTACTCGCGGCAAGAACAACATGACAGTGAAGCTAACACGTTTTCCTCATTGATTTGAAATGAATTTCGAATCAATTCTTTTTTGGGGAAAGTTAAAAGATACAAATGTTTTTCGTCCAGATTTTTACAAAAAAAAGCAGGTGAGAACTTGGCTGTTTTTGTTATCTCGGACTTTTTTTTATTAAAGTCGAACCTCTCGAGCTCCATAAGGACACCTCTCGTGATGCGTCATGACTTACATCACGTATGTCCTTATCGCCGACCTAGCTAGGTGAAGAAAGGGCCGGGACTACCGTAATTACTCGAATAAGCGCCGCGGCGCTTATTAAATTTTTCACGCCTCCAGTGCGGCGCTTATTCGAGGGCGGCGCTTATTAAAAAGTTTGACGCCACAAAGAATCTAATCCTTTACATTTATTAAAATAGGGTCCCCTGATTGCCAAAAGTCGTCTCTTACTGAAGATTGTACTGAAGAATGTTCAATAGAAAAACTGAGCGGTAAAACAAGCACTTTGAACTGCAGAACGTCGCTTTTGATGGAAAGAAATGTCCAAGTTTGTTTAAGAGTTGCTTTGTAGTTCTGTTTCTAGTTAAACATGCAGATTTCCTTGAATAAGCGCCGCATCGGGACTGCAGCGCCGGGGGCGGCGCTTATTCGAGGGCGGCGCTTATTCGGGGGCAGCGCTTATTCGAGTAGATACGGTATGATAGTACAGAGGCTTTCCGAAGAACTCAACGCAATATCCCCCCAAAGCTCGAACCGGGATTTAAAAATCTCAAAAAAGTGTTAATATGAATTGTAAGTCCACTCATAGCGGTCTGGCCTTACTAAAACCTGGAGAGAGAAAAGACAGTGGGCAGATAAATGAAAGCTGCATGTTCGAGAGTACGCTGTTGAGCAGATTCTGTGAAATTCCCCTTTTTATCCTTTTCTCTCATAAGCCCTCCCAATTCAAGGCCCATATATTTCTTCCAAGTCAACTGTCAAAGTTTAAGGCCACTTTTTTCCTACCAGGTTACCGTCTTGAGAGTTTTAAATTTTATTAAATCTTGGTGACACTGTCCCTTTAATTCATTAATGTAATTCAAATCAGTTTATAAAAACGTTTTTCAGAAAACAAGAAGTTTTTTTAATTTCGCTTTAAGCCACCGCACCCCAACCACGGATATAAGACCTACCACATTTAAAAGCCCACATTTCGTACCAAACTGTACAACCCCAGGGCTTATACAAGCAGATTTTTGCACTTTCTTACACGGTTGGGGAGCGTGATGGCCTAACAATGGTCACTGCGCTGGACTCTGGACCAAACAGTCCTGGATAGAGCTTTTGGGGGACAATGCGTTAAGTTCTTTGGAAAGCCTCTCAACTCCCAGAGTCCCTTTCCTTACCCAGGTTAAAAAATGATTACCAGTCAATCTTTAGCTTTTCGGGAAGGGAGGTAACCCTGCGATGGAATAGCATCCCATCCGGGTGGAGTAAAAAATACTCGTTGTCGTTTCACGTTGCGGAAACCGGTATGAGCTCCGGCTGGATGGGCCACTAGGCTCGTAACCTGCCTATTGAGAGACCTGGCGGAGAACTACATAAATGGACCGGGCGGCCATAAATTTTTTTATCGTAAATTGAGGCACGGCGCTCCCACATTAAGGGGTGACATGGCATAACGAAGAGTAATTGATAATCAATTCCCCGAACGGTTCCAAATTCAGGCCACTGTGTAAAAGAACAAAAGAGGATACGAAGGCACCACTTCCACACCCCCCTCCCCCCTCCCCCCCCCCCCGAGCCCCCTCAAAAAAAACAACACCAAAAAAACACCCCAAACTCCCAACTATTATAAATGCAGATTTCCCGCTCAAAAATAAACCGGTATTTCTATGCATAAATGCTTATGAAACAAACTTCCGTGTCTCTCGTGCTTAGAAATGGACTTTAATAACTCTGATCATTCATTGATTTTTATCTGATCGCCAAATGAATAAACTTAATTAACGGAGCTCGAGCGCAATCTATAAATACACGTCAAGCTCAAACGATGTTCATTTCACAGCAGTTAGAATTTTACTCGAGCTTCTGTATCTCTTCGACTTTCATTGCTGATAACGAGCATTCTGCCTGGAGACACAAAACTTCGTTTGGCCAAAAGGTAGGCGAAAAGATTTAGAGGAATCTTTAAGCGTGAAATAGTTAAAGATAGGCACTTTAAGAATTCCTAAATTTGCATATTTGTGAAAACAGCCAGATAACACAAACAGTTGAAGTTATGTCTGACAGGTATTTTCACTAGTATAAAACCGTTCTATGGCATTCTTGCTTTCCTAGTAATTTTTAAAGAAAAAGTAAGAATGACCCTGTTACGGAATGGGCAATTTCTTAAACAGTGATTTGGGAAATGCGAGCAACAGAAGTTCTTGTGAAACGAATATTTGAATAACAACAGTTAAATGAGCGATCTATAAATACACGTCAAGCTCAAACGATGTTCATTTCACAGCAGTTAGAATTTTACTCGAGCTTCTGTATCTCTTCGACTTTCATTGCTGATAACGAGCATTCTGCTTGGAGACACAAAACTTCGTTTGTCCTAAAGGTAGGCGAAAAGATTTAGAGGAATCTTTAAGCGTGAAATAGTTAAAGATAGGCACTTTAAATGTCTTTAAGAACTCCTAAATTTGCATATTTGTGAAAACAGCCAGATAACACAAACAGTTGAAGTTATGTCTGACAGGTATTTTCACTAGTATAAAACCGTTCTATGGCATTCTTGCTTTCCTAGTAATTTTTAAAGAAAAAGTAAGAATGACCCTGTTACGGAATGGGCAATTTCTTAACCACAGTGATTTGGGAAATGCGAGCAACAGAAGTTCTTGTGAAACGAATACTTGAATAACAACAGCGTATAATCTCGACGACAAATAAAATAAAGTTGCCGACATAAAAATTTGGAGAAACGATCGTACGCTCAAAAATCGCCATATCTTTGGCAAAGATTATGTATTTGTTTCAGATAAGCAAAGAATACCTGAAAACTGCTTATTATAAACGACTGTAACCCTTTCATGTTTCTCCCGATTATTTGCTGTTAAATGAGCTGATCCGCTGAATTGGCGCTGAAATGGCCAATTTACTAGAGGTTCCATAATTTTTTATTCTTAACGGTTACATTTCCCCAATTTTTTTATTAATGGAATCAATTCACCAATGAACAAGCTTTGTTCATGGTAAATGGCTTGTTCTAAATCGAGATAACAGTGGAGTTATAAGCCTTTCATTTTGTAGTAAATTTGAGACTGTTCAAAACATCGTTAACATACCTTCGAACTTCTTAGCCGTTGATCATCCAAACTCAACATTTGCCAAATCTATTTTGATATATAGAAAGAAGAAAGATAGTTCTTTATAACTATGCCAAGTATGATCGAGAAACTGTGACGGCAGGTTCAGTGTCGAACTAACAAGAACACCTTCGATCCGCCATGTTGGCGGGCCGTCACGGACGCTTCAAATCGGCCTTCTCGATATTTTCCAAAATAAAAAGAATTGAAACTTTTTAATATCCATTTGGTAGTTAGGACCCTAAAACAAGACTGCATGCCAAATTTCAGCGAAATCGGTGAGGTACGGTGTCCGCGAACTTTTAAAAAAGCTCGAAAATTATGGAGTATTACACTTAAGCGTGACAAATGACGTCACCTGACAAAATATCCAGATTGTCATGGTGGAATACGCATCTAGATAAGATAATATTTTTTTTCTAAAACCTTACAACATAACTTTAGAATTTTGGTCAAAAGTTTCAGTTCAATATTTCCAAAAGTTTTCAGACGTTTTAAATTCTTTCTGTAAGTTACTTTTTAAAATACACTTTAATATGCGGCTGTCATTAATGAAATTGTTTACAATTAAACGTGTTTTTGAAAACAGAACTTAACTTTATCCTTTATCATACATGTACCTTCCTCGAAACTCCTGTTTCCATACTCCTGGATTTCTGCATCACTCAGTTTCATTCCAATAAATTTTAAGTTGCTGATGAAGAAACCTTTAGTGTTTGTTACTGAGCCAAGCTTCAAACGCGTGTTCTTGTCTTGTAGGTAGCAATTGGAAGCCGCGGGCGGGTTATTGCCACGTGAACCATTTTGATACAAAACTGTTCCGAATGTTAAATGAAAATCGAATGTGAAGGCCATTAGAATCCACGCATTCCTTGCCATCAGCTGCTCGCTATAGATTTGACTATCGCCATACGATACCATAACATCTGCTGATGAGCCAACATCAAAGGACCAGCCGTATTCGTATTTCTCGCCATCTTTCACACCCGAGTCAAGGACCTTTATATCTTGAGCGTCTTTATCATGATCAGTGACAGTTTTAAAGAGAAAAGACACGGTAAAGTTTTTACACAGAGTAGGGTTACTGACGCACGTGCCAGCAAAGTCACCAAGATCAATTTCTACACCTGCTGGCACGAGCAAGGCGTTGATTCCGTCTTCCTTTATAGTTTTTACACCGTCTGGAATATTTTCACTTTTGAACGACTTGTTGGCGGCCTGATCGTAACCATACAATGCTTCACTGGCAATCGGGTACAAAGGCCAGGTGTAATTAGCTAAAGAGAAAAAGCTGATTTAGTTTTAGTAATTGTGAAGTAACGGCCTCGACAGATTTGGCTGTCGACAACCTAAAACAAGTCTACCAGCCACCGATATTTCTCGAAAGAGTCTACTTCGCAGTCCGGCATTTCTTGGGCTCGTACGTATCACCCAACGCTCCCTCACCCACCAAAGTCCGTGACGCGTTGCGTGACGAGCTTAATATGGTTGCGAAGGCTGACGGCCTTTTTCGCACACTGTACTAGAGGACAAAGTAATCGGGTTTTTTTGGTATAAACCAGCGTTCGATGCGAATGTCAGAGTGCATGTTTCACAAACTTTTTTGTTGTTATTGGCTTAGAGCTAACAACAAAATACAGTTTATAACATTTGTTTTTTTTACGAAAGAAAAAAGAAACAATAAATCTGAATAAATCGAAATGGTCACTTGAAACCCGGTCTAAATAACTGCTTTGATCAGTATCAGTATTCGAAAGCAAAATGACTCCATGCCTGACATGCATGTACGCTGGTAGTTATTAAAACACAGCACAGATTTTTACGATACCAGAAATAAATTGTTTTTATTGGATTCGGTTTTTTGACAGGTAAGTGAAATCATGCATGCGGCTTCGGCATAAGAATATATGCTGCCACCATGCGAGCATGATCGCTTCAAATAAACATGCGACGTGTGCTGCGTGCAGACTTCTCACTTTCCTTCCTCCAAAGCAGGGAGGGATAGGAGACGTGTGCGGCCGATCCTGGAACAAGACAGAGATAAACAAACCCACGATTCACGGCGGCAGTGATTCAACTGTCATTACATGACCATGGATGGCTTACATATCATAACAAGTATAATATACTGTACCCGCGTATGTTTCTAAAATCATGAAGAGTAGAATGAGGAGAAGCCTCATCATGATGCACATCGTAGTCTTTGGCTGGCTTGGGTTGACAAATGCAACTGGAAATAA
The DNA here is from genome assembly GCF_052425735.1 of Oculina patagonica. NCBI lineage: Eukaryota > Metazoa > Cnidaria > Anthozoa > Scleractinia > Oculinidae > Oculina > Oculina patagonica. Next base: position 22,531,698 of record NC_135763.1, on the reverse strand, counting down.
ACCTCCTTCTTTAGGTGAATTACATCCCCGGGGGGTACTCCCTATAATGGCCTATACGGGGAGGCTCCGCCCGAAAGGGGTACCTTTTTCAGGCTTCAGGTATATAAAAGGGTAGGGATTTCACGCGTTTAAGTATATGAAAGGGTATGGAAATATGTCATTTGGCTATTTAAAAGGGCCTTTAATTAATATATTTTAAACATACGCAATTCATGGCTGTATTATTTTAATTTATTAAGCTCTACATAAAAATGACAAGAAAACGTCCTATTTTAAGTCTATGCCATGTCTCTTAGGTATATGAAAGGGGTACCTTTTTTCAGTTAAAGGTATACGAAAGGGGTACAATTTCTGTCAAAAATGGTATATAAAAGGGTAAGGGGTTAGAACTTGGGGCGGAGCCTCCCCATACAAAACTTTTTGGAGTACCCCCCCCGGGATTACATCATCAAGCCAAAAGGTTGATACGCATGTGGAATATATTATTACATGTTGAATACATTAAAGGTGGATTATAATTTATTACAAACAATGCGTTATTCTGACAAGGGCACAGCATTCGAAATGCCACATAAAAGTGCTCAATGAAGCTTGAAGTTAAAGACGCTACAACAAAGGTCGCAGAATTTTAGCTAGTGATTCTGTTCATTTTCGTTAAATATGAACTTATACATCAAATTGGCAGATCAACAGTCTTGTGTTGTCAAAATCACCCCGAAATCATGGCTACATAACAAACAACATTTTGATACAAACCGAGGTAAACTTAAATAAAGCCCTCTTAGAGGACAGGTGGTTACTGAGAGTGAATAACAACTACATTAGTAGAAAAAAAGAGATGTACTCTTAGTTTAACTTAATTTTATTTGAAAGTACTCTTTTCAAATTCGAGTTCTCGCCATATACGTTGTGCGCGCCTTTGTGTACGGACACATTGGAACTTTTTGCGTGCAATCACAGGGGACCCAAATGCTTTATTAACTGCAACATTCTGTTATTTGACTTGCTCCTCTGTCTTTTTTTAGTTATTTTGGAAGGTATTTGTACCAGGGTGGAGACAGTTACCCTTGAAAAATTACCGTCTTGCAGTGCCGTATACGTAGCAAGGGTAAAATAAGTGGGGGGGGGGGGGGGCACGCGACCGCTGGAGGCGCGAGCCGCTAGGGGTTCTGGGGGTATGCCCCCCCCCCCCCCAGAAAATTTTGAAATCTAGAGGCTTGGAAATGCTATTTCCAGCGTTCTCCAAGAGCTATTTGTGATTTACGCGTATCGCGAATATTTGACTTTCTACACTGTTTCAACAAACCAACATTTGCAACGTCAATTACAACATTGAAAACCGACTGTCTCTGTATCTTGAAACCAGCAAATGTTTCACCTTTCAGAGTCATCAAAGTAAGTTCGTAGCAGTATGGGCTCCTGGTTCGTAGTTATTAAACTGTTTGAGTTGCCTTAGAGGCAAACGCAGACTTCATCGGCAGGTCGTTTTTTGAAAACTTCCCAAACAGGTGTTTGCGCCGCTGGCTGTCCCCCACAAACAAATTGGCGAGTTCCACCATGTTAATGTGGACATGCAGAAGCATGAGGTGGTTGAGCCTGCCCTCTCCCGTGGTTGAACGCAGGTAGGTCTTGACTCGCCTTAAGGCGGAAAAGGAGCGTTTGCTGACGGCATTGGTAGCTGGCCTGACAAGCATAAGCTTACCAAGGGTGCAAATCTCACTCAGTAGGAGTTTGCGAGCATTTCCGAGTGACTGAAAAAGTCCAGCAGATCAGCGATATTGAATCGTCTAGACATTTGAGACATTTTTTCACATTGTTGTCACGATTTCTGGTTTGTTTTAGTTTTTGGCTGTTTAATATTGTTGTGCATCACCCTACGTACGTTAAAAAAAGAAAAGAAGTCTCTCTCGATCGAGAGATATAATTTTATTTTCAACACTTTATACAGGTCTGTTTTTACTTTTTGGAAAAAAAAACGGCCCCCAGCCCCTCCCCCTTGCTACGGCACTGTGACTTGTGTGTAGTTGAGTAAATACAATACTCCAATAATTAACTCTGCTTGGAAAAGACAGCCCGGGTTTTGAGTGTAAACCCTTTGGATATTTTTCACATCTTTGTTAAAAGAGTACTATTTCTTTGCTTTTCAGCAATGTCGAATTCATCAAGTTTTGTAGTAAATAATAAAGATGGTAAATTCTAGTAAAAATGGCCCAGCTCACAACGAGTCTCTCGTAGCTCAGTTGGTTAGAGCGCCCAACCGGTATCTGGGAGGCCATGGGTTCGATTCCCGTCGGGGACTCAGAATTTTTTCTTTGTCCCATGCTCGTGTCATGTAGAACATCTTATCTTTATTATTTATTACCGAGCTTAAAATTTACCATCTTTATTATTTACTACACAACTTGATGAATTCGACATTGCTGATCCTAGCAGTATGCAGGACGCGTGTCACATATCAACCTAGTAAAATGGCCCAGCTCACAACGAGTCTCTCGTAGCTCCGTTGGTTAGAGCGCCCCCAACCGGTATCTGGGAGGCCATGGGTTCGATTCCCGTCGGGGACTCAGAATTTTTTCCCTTTGTCCCATGCTCGTGTCATGTAGAACATCTTATCTTTATTATTTATTACCGAGCTTAAAATTTACCATCTTTATTATTTACTATTGTAAACTATTGTTATTAAATCAGTCATTATGAAGATAGTCTCTGCTGGATTAGGACCGGATCATAATAACTTTTATCAGCAGGTTGACCCTGGTACCATATAGTTCTTCTTTTGCTCTTCTGGTAGATGTTTCTTCACATTTGACATGAAAATCAAGGTCCATTACACATTGGAATTCCTTCATAAGAATCATCCCCAAAGACTGTAGCACTTTTCACAAAATCTGGTCCACTGAAAATTAACATCCATCGTTTGAGATTTTTTAGTTAAAAAAAATATTGATACCATTCTCCCATAGAGGTCAATTTAGTTATCGCAAACTCTGCACATTAGCAACATAAGATAAACCATTTATTGGTACACATGCTCCAAGATGATTGGAAAAGAATGATGTGAAGAAAATGAACATCTACGTACATTCCTGCAAATCTGATCACCTGCCATGGTCAAGCCAAAATCGTAAAATTGCCAATAATAAAGTGAATTGGTAATAAGTCGTCTATTACATGCGCACAAGTTCGAAAAAGCTATATGTTTAACAAAGTTAATTAAACCAAGAATTACATAAATAAATTTGCAAGTAAATTACACGCTTCGGTAGGCGGTTACACAAATAAAAAAAAACACGGACTTACTAACCCCGGGTTACTAACTTACAGACCAGACGACATAATGGTTACTGGCTTTACTAAAAGGGCCAGTAACCACAAAAACGTCGGGCCGAAGTTTCTCAATGACCAGTTGGTTGCCGAAATTGCTAACATTTACGTGCCTTAGCCCCTTTAAATATCAGTTGTTGAACTCTTATAACATTCCTGTAACAGACTCAGGGAAACCTTAGTGCTATGCAGGTGATTCCTTTGCCTTCCTTTGAGCTCAGCTGAGGTATCTATGTCCTTCTTATAATGCGGGTCCCATGCTTCTCTTGCGTACTCTAGTTTAAGTCGTACGCCGGGCTTGGTAAACAGTCTCTTTACCGTTCCCGGGACAGATCCACAGATTCTGTAGAAGCAAATTCCATGACCTTACTGTTCTTTCCTGATATGGCCGCTGTATATGTGCTGAAATCATCTTAGTTAATCCATGAACATGACTCGCAACTATGGCAGGAAGCTGACTTGATCTAGTTCAGTCCATAAACACATACACTTACAATATACTCTAAGAGGAGGGGCTCTATTAGCACTGCAAACAACACGTGTTCACGTGCTAAGGCAAGTACCAATAGGTCGTTTTTAGGGAAATTCCCGCTGCATCATCACGTCCACGGCCGGCCGTGAATAACACAAAAAAAGCATCGCCAGTCTTTCTTAATCTGTAAGAGCTATTCATTCCCCAACTGCACGGCACAGTCAATACCGCGCGTCCGTTATCTTTGGCGCGGTTAATTGTGTATTTCTTAAGAGAATAGGTCAATTTCTTTTTTATGTGCTTTTTTCGTGTAAATGGAATTTTTGGAGCAAAAGCAACCTGAATCGAGCCAAATTTCGTATGATTTAGGATTTTAGGTATGTCAGCAATGATGATGGCAACAATATCATTTTGATAGTTTTCTTTATATTTGCAAGTACATCATGTTATCCATCACTGAAAAAACAAACAACCAAAAAAAAAAACAAGAAGAAAAACAAAGGGGGCAACCGGGATCGAACCGGTGACCTCTCGATCTGCAGTCGAATGCTCTACCACTGAGCTATGCCCCCTTGGTCGACGATGATCTATTAATTTTTATCTATTATTTAAATAAACATAACAGGTGGCAGGCCGTGAAAAAGTGACATGTTAAACATTTATTAGCGGGTGCAGCTTGGTAGTTAAAAAGGGCAAATCGAAAGGATAACAAAACACAAAACAAAAAATTACTTTATGATGGGAGGCCCTACTACAAAATTTCAAGGTACACGTTTGAAGATAGAGGAACAGCGAGGGAAAGGAAAGTGTAAAGATTTTATTTTGTAACACAAACAACAGCCTTCTACATGGAAAATCTGTTATAACTTACGCTACTTGATATGATCATAGATTAAATGATATACTAGTAAGACCTAGTAAGTCAGATGACCATAATATACAACGATGAAAACGAACACAAGCTGAACCCAAATTATAAAATCACAATCGTATCACAAGCCATTTTCACAGTTATTTCTTGTTTTAGCTTGTAAACTTTTTCTAATATACTTACATAAGCCAACCCTTATTATAAAGAGATTTGTTATTCGAATATACAAAGAAAGGACCACAAAAATTCTTAAAACTGCTATTTCTTTTCCATAATAACTTCTTAGCATCAGTCGGGTCACACTGCACATGCGGCAGTCAAGGAAAAACCTACCTCTACGGTTAGTGACCTAACACTTTATTAATTTGTCTGACCAATCCCAACATTGAATTTGAGGTAAATGTGTTAATGGCGTGCACAAAAGCGATAAATCTATTACTACATAGCCTAGAATCATGACATTTATAAATACAACATTTCATTGAGCTTGATCGAGTTTTCAATATCACAATGAAGAGTTTTCTAAGGCCTAAGAAGGCCTAATAAGCAAATCCATAACTGTTAACTTATGCTTTTTATATTATGAAGAGTTTATCCCTTCTCAGGTTACAAGTCTCCTGTATATTGCCATCCATTCCTGTGGCCTCCGCTCTGCTTCAACCTAGCAGTCCTTTTCAGCCTATAAAATTGATTTAAAATAGTTAGAAGAAATGAAAAGTTGGACTCAGATTCCACAGAATAGAAAGCCGCGTGTGTACGGGGTATAATGTCATATTTCTAATTTGATTAACAGTAGCCACACCAGCAGTACCTTCTGCTTGTGTCTGCTGAATTTAAATTGTCATTTGCAAATAACGGAATTCCACAAGATCTGATATTTTCCATGTACTATTAGACGTGTTTATAGATGGGTACCTACTTGTGACAAAGATACGGACCAACTGTTATCAAAGCTAGCAAGCAAACAGCCAAGGCACCAACACAAGCCCAGAACAGGATGCGCAGTAATTCTGTGACAATAAAATAAACATTTTATGAGACATACAGTCGCTGTTGGAGATGCTTCGACAAAAAAGCTAGATAGAAAAATGATCAAAAATAAACAAACCATCGCTTTCTTCTTCAGTCGACGCCGAAGCTGAATGTGAAAGAAAAGAAAAGAAAAACAAAAAATGAACGAACATGTTAAACATTAACAACCAGTTTTATTCCACTCACTGATATATTTTTAACTAAAAAGATTGCAATTTAAATAGCATTTTAATAGTAGGTTAAATAAAAGAACAAAGTCTTTTATTTTGCATACAGTCGGGGTATTGCTTTTCGCTTACGTATTTCAGTTAAATAAAGTTTCTTTTATTTCTTCTAACTTTACACAGAGCTACTTTGGGTATTAATTTTTAGTGCCGATATTATAAAACCTAAGCAAAATGGAAATAAGTTTTGCCTAGCACTTTTCTTTCGTACATAGCTTTGAGATAAGGAACTCGTACTATACATGTGAGATAGATATAGATACGGAAGAAGTCATACCGTAGGTCTGAGATGTAGAAGTCGTTTCACAAGTCTGAGATATGTAAGTCATATCACAGGTCTGGGATATAGAGGTCATACATAGATCTGAGATATGGAAATCACATCACAGATCTGGGATGTCATACCATATGACTGTGCTGTGAACATTATATCTTTGCATGCTCATCTACTGCAATAGTAGTAAGAGAAACCTTTCTATGATGTTTAGGTTGACACTTACCAGTTGAGCAGTCTTTTCCCTCAAAGCCTTCTGTACATTTACAACGGTAATCATCTATTAAATTGGTACACTGAGCACCATTCTTGCAAGGTGCGGCACTACATTCATCAATATCTGAAATGTAGCAACAATTCAATACCCGGTTTTAAAAGTGCATAAACAAACATCACATTGAAACCACGTTCGTTGCAATCTGTTTAAATCATGCAAAATGATATGGAAGCCATACCACAGGTCTGAGGTATGGAAATAATCAGGTCTGAGGTATCATACCATGTCTCTGTTCTATGAAATATTGTTTTTTTTTTGCACACATACACCTACGTCAACAGAAATAAGAGAAATATTTCTATGATAAGGTTTTAGTTGCCACTTACCAGTTGAGCAGTTTTTTCCCTCAAAGCCTCCAGTACAATTACAGCTGTAATCATTAATCAAGTTGGTGCACTGGGCACCATTCTTGCAAGGTGCGGCACTACATTCATCAATATCTAAAATGTAAATTCAATTCCCGTTTTGAGTTTGCATAAACAAACATCAAATTGGAACCACGTTCGTTCCAATCTGTTTACATGCACAATGAACCAGATTGTTACGTCAGCACTTTCTAAGGTCACCGTTTATCCATACAACCAAGCAGCGTTTTTAGATTTTTTTCTTCTTTTTGGGATGCCTTGTTGAATTAAAATGTACACGGACGAAAGGAGCCTTAGCATTATTACATTTATATTTGTAGCTGAATTGAAAATACACCATTAGTTGAAATTTGTTGAAATTTATTCTTCCAGTACTCCAGTTTGAACAGTGTTATGCATAAGTCACGAGTCAGGCTGAACCGTTTATAAAGAGCTTACCGTTATTGCAAGTCTTTCCCGTGAAACCAGGAGCGCACGTACAGATAAAGTCGTTGACAAGATCATGACATGTTCCGTTGTTTTTACATGTCCCATTTGTACAATCGTCAATATCTGAAATAAGGACACATTGTTACGTACGCAGAATCGCAACTCTTTTTAATAATAAAAGAGAGGGGCAAAAAAAAAAGAATTATAAAAAAGTCAAAAACTTTGCTGTGAGAATGTAATTTATTTGATCATGACTGTTTAGTTTAGCCTATTCCAAGCTTTCGGTAAGTTGGGAAGCACCGCAAAAATGAGATTAGCGCGAAGAACGACGAGTGGCTTTTCACTGGCTTCTCATTATCATCATCATCATATCCTTTATTTAAACACGATAAGGGTTTTAAGCACAATGCTTGTGCGGTCGTGTATATGTATATGTATTTAACAAATAAAGAAGCCTCGCTGCTCTGTTCTTGGCCGCGGGCGGCTGGCCGGGGGGGTGCGCGGCCGGGGGGCTCCCGCTCTCCCCCCTCTCTCCGGCGTACGCTCCCCCTGCTTCCTCCCCCCTCCCGCGGGCCCGGGCGGGTCTCTGGGCGCGCCCTGGGCCTCCGGGGCTCGGCCGTTCCTCTGGCGCCTGTTTTTGTTTGTCCTCTCCCTTCTTCCTCTTCTTCTCTCTCTTTCCTCATTCTCCCTGGGGCCGCTCGTTTTCTTCTCTTTTTCGGTCAGGTCAGTTCGGAGTGTCGGCTGGTCGTGGCGTGACATTTCCTCCTCATCTGCTGGTCACTTTTCTCAGCGCGATACTTAATTATAAATGGATATGGATATGATATGGGTGTATACAAGAGAGAATGTACATGCTTCTCTTCGCGCTACTCCCCATCTAACCGAACCTGGAACATGTTCTATTAAGTCCATATTATAAACGACGATAGATAAGCACCACATTGCTGACGTTAAGAGACCTAGGCAAAATAATAAATAGTGTTTTAGCTTTAAGTTGCCTTACTGGTGCTACAGTTTCGTCCAGTATATCCCAAGACACAAGTGCAGTTGTAATCGTGCACGAGATCCACACATGTCGCTCCATTCAGGCATGGCTTAGGGGCGCATTCGTCAATATCTGTAGAGAGAAGAGGGCAGCAGGCGTTTTTTGAGGAAAAATGAAAACCATTATGTTGAAGCAAACGTTCTGACACTCTATGCAAGATTTGTTTGTACGTGTTTTCACCTTTAACATTACCTGCAAGTTTTTTGCTGTAAGCATGCAAGGTAAGCAGAAGAATGCTTTCCTGCGCACGATTCATTCTGAGTCATTCGAGAAATTAATTTAAAAACAATCAGTTTCTACCGGTACGTCTTAAATTAAATATTATGTGTATGACGTATATAGGACTTTAAAACTAAAAAATAACAATTGTAGTATCTGATAATATAATAACATGAAATACTAAATTTTCGTCAGCCCTTCTAATGCCTCGGTCAGAGTAAAATGACGACTTTAAAATCGTCATTAATTATAACGAAGGCAGCAGAAGGGCTGCAAAAAATTTTGTATTTTATATAATTTAATTAAAGTCGAATACAATTGTTTTATAAGTTTTTTAATCATGAACACTGACTACACAAAAAGTATTTCTTTAGAACTTCACCATCATCATCATATCCATAGGACTTACCATTGTTTAAGATAGTTATCGTTGTAGAGCCACCGGTTATGGTAGTTACTTTATCTAGTGACATCAATGTTAAAAGGAAGGTCTCATTAGATTCATGAAGGTCATCTTCTGTGATATTCACTGAGATTTCAGCAGTTTCTTCTCCAGGCTTGATAAGGAGCTCATGATGCAATGGATGATTAAAATCCACGTGGAAAATGGCATCTTGGTTACTTGAGTTAAACCTGTTAAAGAAAAAACAAAACAAAAAATAAACAGGAACAGAAAACGTAGGAACTAAGTTTTTTTCTGGGGGATTCTGTAGTTATTTTTTTTTAAGTTTCTTCTTCGGAAATTCGTGTTTTATTGTATAGTTTTGTGTTATCGGTTTTTTAGGCTTACGCCGTTTCTGCAGAACGAACACAAAAAATGAAAGCTCATGAAATTTGTGCAAACATTACCATACGGTATGCTTGTTTTTATTAATTACTGCAAAGGCGCAAAGCAGTTATTTAAAATCTGATAAAGAGTGATTGCAAAACACGCTACGTGTACTTTAATTATCAACAAATGGGTAGCCTGTGGAAGCTGCGGGCATCTCGGCAAACATAAAACCGTAGTATCTCTTATTTTATAGAGGAAGCGTGCAAAATATCTTTAAAACTGAGGTACAAGTAATGAGAAATATGAACAAATCACTTTAAGAAGAGCAACTTTTTCAAATAAAGCTATCAACTGTTTCAGTACAGCTGGGTTTTTTTTAACAAACATTTTACTGATTGCGAGGATAATAATGACTCAAGCAATTAAGTAAATTACGTGTTATCGGCTCAAACTAGTGTATTCTGCTGTAATTGTGACTTACGTTAATACAGATGCTATGAAGACGTTTCCACGCCTCTCGACAGGAACGGCCAACCTCCCAACATCTTCGTTAGTAATCAAGTTGGTTTGAAGAAGCTTTGCTTCCACCATAGATGGATTGGACCCTTCAAAAAAGAGTGAAGGTGTACTAAAGAATAACTTACGTTATTAATCCAGTATATCAAATAGCTATTCGAGTGACTTTGCTCAATGTGCTAAAATATTTCTGTCGGTTTTTTAAGCGTTTTGGTATTTCCTCTCGGCCTAACAATTCATAAACAGTGCTCCTTATTTTACTGAAATAAACATCTGTCAACCTTCTAGCACCCGCACGTATCTTTGGATATGAACAGACTAACCTTTCACAAGCACCCACTGATTCATTCAGGTGCTCGTTGACAAAAGCTAGCCCCGTAAAACAAGTTTTAAAAGGCGGAAACAAAAGAGTTAAGATGTTCCCACAAGTAGTACGGATTCGAACCCTCGAGCTTCAAGTATCAAGTCCAACGTACCAACCCTGCAACTCTTGATGCATGTTCGGCCTGGAAAGAATATGGCTTTTGTTACAAAAACCTGCCACCGTGGCCCTTCAACCAGCCTGGGTTTCATCCTTCGCTTTACCAGGCTTAATACGTGTAACAATTGAAATCACGATTAACAATAATCAACCACGCCTTTGCCTTTAACTCACCTTGTGTTCGGCTTTCTTGTTCAAGCTGTTGTATTTCTTTCTCAGTTAAAACGCCTTTTATGATCTGAAAGTAGCTGACACAGATGTCTTTTTGATTTCCAGTGGAGGCTAACGAAACGCTAACAGCTGATCTGTTGTTATTCCAGGGAATGTCTCCAAGAGGGTCTGTCACCTTTGCACTGTTCATATAAAGGTCAAGTTTTTTAAGAGACTGTGAGTAGACGATTGCAACATGTACCCATTTGTTTACGCCGGGAAACTGCCCTTTTCTCTCAAGAAGAGTAGACGAATTCCCGCCTACAATGTTGGCCTGCCCTTCTAGACGTGATACAGTCCGAGTGACAGTGAACTGTACGTGATACAGTCCTTGAGTTAAAGGAGTGGAATACAAGATATGGACGTCTTCATTTTTAGCCACCGCACCGTCTACATAGGCTAGGAATGAAATCGTAAAACTGTCGCAAGTGCTGGAATTTCCTAAGCATTGATCAGCGAAATGACCAACAATCACTTCCTTTTTCATTGGTATGCAAAGACCGTGGAAACCTTCCTTGAGGGTCACATTTGCACCATCCGGCAGAACGTTGCTTTCAAAAGATTTGTTATTTTCGGTATCATAGCCATAAACACGGCTAGCTCCAGCTGGAAACAGATACCATAGGAAGGAATCTATGAAAAATAAAACAATGACATCCAAATAATCATACTAAGAACAAACAAACAATCAAATAATAAAAAAGCTACTTCAACAAGTAAGACATTATTTGGTCATCAGTGTAGTGAAGCAAGTAATACAAATAGTTGGTTTAAGGTGAATTTGAGTGGTAGATGGTAATTAAGTTTGTCCGCGTGTTTATGTTATTTCGTCTATATGTCAATGGCACAGTCAGGGCGGGAATATTTAGAATCAAACTATTTCAAATTACTAAAATAAACCGTATTTAAATTATTTGGTTTACATGCAAATAACAGTTCTGAAGTAAACTACATATAAAGCATGTTATAAAAAAGGTTAAAAAGGTGCTTGCTCATTTGTTTCTGTAACGCAAACATTTTATAACTGTTCGTTTGAAATAATTGAGCTACGTACTCCACCTCAATTTAAACTTTCTTGACTTCCCTATTCTTGACTGTTTAACATTTTACCTTGAGTGCAGTTTTTACCAGTGTAACCTGGGATGCACGTACAGTTGTAGTCATTAACCAGATCAGTACATCTTCCGTTGTTTTGGCACGGGCTACCAGCACAGTCAGCGATGTCTGTCGAAAAGAGCAAGGTATGAATGATGAATTCTACATTGATTTCTCGGAGAAAGCATAACAAGCATTCACTTACTAATTTCACAGTCCTTTCCTCTGTATCCAACAACGCATGTGCAGTTATAGTCGTTGACTTTATCAGTACAATTGCCTCCGTGCTGACATGGATTAGGCGAACAATCATTTATATCTGCAAACAACAACGACAAAAATACAAAAATTATATTGGGCCAACAAAGTAAAGGCGTTTAATTAATATATACCTTTACCCGTTGTAGTGGCCTTACGGGCACCCCGGGGGGGGGGGTGCACCTTATTACGGACAGTTGGCAGGGTCACGGTAAAATCCCCATAAATACCTCAACTGACAACTGGGACGCTTGTGTAATGCGAACGAAGGGCAAGATTCTAAAACACTCAAATAAAAACGTTGTCCTTGGCTTTTTGTCCAGTGTTGTCGAGCCAATCAAGAAATCGCGACCTCGGGATGTGTATTCTGTTTCATCAACACGCCATTTTGGAGCACAAAACAACAACTTTAATTAATGCTAATTTATGCATACATGATGGCCTGGGGCGAGGCGCATAATAAATCTCGTAACATCTCCCCTCGCAACAAAACGACAAGTTAATAATAATTAGCAACAAGTTCAATGTCCATTTGAGAAAGTACTTCAGTCTAAAACTTGTAACAACAACGTCTGGAACATTCATGAAGAGCAATGTCCATATCAGAAATGTCCATAAATCAAAAGTTCTTAATATAGTCTCTGGAACTAGGATGATTGATGTCCATAGCTCGAATGTCCAAGATCACACAGTTCTTAACAAACAAAGTCTCTGTAACGTTCCGGTAGTCTAACCGTCCGAGTTCTGGTCTGTCGCAGTGGCTCCACTACATCGGGTTCATCCAAGACTGATAAACCAGGTTCTTTAGGGGTTGGAGGTAATGGAGGGGCTCTTAGTCCCATTTCTGGTTCCGGTGTATCTGGAGTGCTCAGTTCCACTGTATCAGGCTCTTCCTGGACTGGTTCCAGAGTGGTTCTTAGAAACTTCCTGTTCCATCTGTATTCACGCCCACTAACATCCACAATGTAGGATCGTGGAGCAACTTGTTGCACACATGTGCCCAGTCGCCATTTGTTCTCTCTCTGTGATGGTGATGGTTTTACTCGCACAGGCTGCCCAATTTTCAACTCTGGCAGCTCCTTTGAGCCTCTGTCAAAGTAGTGCTTTGCTTTCTGACGCCGCACCTTGATTTTTTCCGCTACTCCTTCTACAACTTGTGGTCGCAGTAGTTGGTTTGCGGTTGGCAGAAGGGTGCGTGTGCGACGAGACATCAAGCGTTGCGCCGGGCTGCTACCCATGTTCTCTGTTGGCGTGTTTCGCCAATCCAGGATTGCTTTCCAGACATCTTGTCCGCTTCTCTTAGCTTTCTTCATTATCTTCTTGGCAATTTTGACGGCTGATTCTACCTTGCCATTTGACTGACTATGATACGGCGAGGTTGTAATGTGTTCAAACTCCCAGTCGCGGGCAAAGTTTGTGAATTGTTCACTCGCAAACTGTCCACCGTTGTCGCCTATTACAGCTTCTGGTACTCCATACCGGCTGAAGAGTGCTTTGCTCCGTTCTATGACTGTCTCTGATGTCATGTTTGGCAAAGTGTCAACCTCCCAGAAATCAGAGTAGAAATCAACTGTGATGAGGTAGTCTTCACCATCCAGGGTGAAAATGTCCATCGCTACACGGCTCCATGGGCATCCTGGGATCTCGTGAGTCATCAGAGGTTCCTTACACTGTGACTGTTGGTATTCATTACATGCACTGCACTGTCCGACCATGTCCCGTACTTCATTGCTCATGTTTGGCCAGTAAAGGACATCTTGGGCCTTACGCAAGCATGATTCGGCTCCCAAGTGGCTTGAATGTATGCGGACCAACATCTCTGGACGCATGGACTTGGGGATAATAATTCTTGATCCCTTGAACAGAACTCCATTTTGGGCTGTCAGCTCATCCCGGTATGCCCAGTATTCTCTAACGATCACTGACACTTCCTCCTTGGTCTCTGGCCAGCCTGCTAGGATGGTGGACTTCAAGACTTGCAGGGCTGTGTCTTGTACTGTCTGCTGCTGTATCTGCTTGAGCCTGCTGTCTGTGACTTTCAGGAAGTCCGTTTGGTTGATGCTTTCAATCTCCTCCTCAAATTCGGTCTGCCCACAGATGTTAAAAATCTGGTCACCAGGTGTACATGTAGCGTCACTTGTCGGCATCTGTGGGGGAGCTGCCCTGGAGAGTGTATCGGCTAAATACATTTCTTTGCCTCTTTTGTAAGTCACATTCAAATTGTATTTCTGCAAGCGCAGCAACATGCGTTGTAGTCGTCGGGGTGCAGTGAGCAGAGACTTCCTAAGATGATTTCCAGTGGCTTATGATCTGTGTTTACATTAACACTCACTCTGCCATGAATGTACTGGTCGAAGCGCTCACATGAGAATACTATGGCCAAGCACTCTTTCTCTATCTGGGCGTAGCGGCGTTCGGTGCTTGACAACGACCTTGAGGCGAAAGCCACCGGCTGTCCGTTCTGAAGCAGTGCTGCCCCGAGGCCAACTTCACTGGCGTCACATTAAATGGTCACCTCTTCTTTGACATCGTAGTACCGGAGTATAGGCTGGGTCGTCACTAACTTCTTGATGCTTTCCATGGCTTCATCATGCTGTGATTGCCAACACCACACACTGTCTTTGTCAGTAAGACGGCGAAGTGGCTCACATACGCCTGAAATGTGAGGCAGAAACTTGGATGAATAATTGACGAAGCCGAGGAATCGCTGTACGGCTTTTATTCCATCCGGTTTTGGCATGTCGATAACCGCTTGTACTTTCTGAGGATCAGGGCGAAGGCCATCGGAGGTGAGCAAGTGTCCCATATAGGGCACCTCAGTCAAGCGCAGTTTCAGTTTCTGCTTGTTTAGCTTCAGGTTACACAGTCGAGCTCTTTCCAGCGCACCAATTAAGTTGCGGTCGTGATCTAGGTCTGCTTGCTCTTTGGTATCTCCTGATCCATAGACCAGAATATCATCAGCAATCACTTCAACTCCAGGCAGACCTTCCAGTACCTCGTGCTGCCGCCTCTGGAACTCTTCGGGAGCTGTAGATATACCAAACGGCATTCGCAGCCAGCGGAATCGGCCAAAGGGGGTCCAGAAGGTTGTAAGGTAGCTGCTTTCGTCTTGGAGCTTCACTTGCCAGAAGCCATCCTTTGCGTCTAAGACTGAAAACACCTTGGCATTTGATAGGCGTGGCAGCACCTCTTCGATAGTGGGCATAGGGTAGTGAGAACGCTTCAGGGCCTGGTTGAGGTCCTTGGGATCAATACATATCCGCAATTTGCCTGAAGGTTTTCGAATTGCCACCATACTGCTGATCCAATCAGAGGGTTTGGTTACTTTAGCCAGCACCTGCTTCTGCTCTAGTTCTTCAACCTTTTTTTTCAATCCTGACTTCAGCGGCACAGCTACTCTGCGAGGTTGGTGCTGCACTGGTTTGATGCTCTTGTCGATCTCGATGCAGTATTCACCTGGTAGACATCCTAATCCCGAGAACACATCACCATAGTTTGCTACTATGTACTCGAGAGTTAAAGGGCTTGTTGGTACTCGTGCTTCAACTGGGTTTCTTTGCGGCCCCGTGTCCTCGACAGCGTGAACTCTCTCATCCAGATTAACTGTTAACAGGCCGAGTTCCTCACATGTTGTTGCTGACAGCAAGGACTTCTGATCAATATCAACCACTTGGAAGTCTGGCAGTTGCTCTTTTCCCTGTCGACTGCAATATAAAGTACATGTTCCTTTTGGTAATATAACTGACCCATCGTACAAGCGTAGGTTGGCATTTGATTTCTGCAGCTTAGGGTCTCCATCTTGAGTAATCCTGCAGTAGTCAGCATAGCTAATGAGGTTGCATGTAGCGTCACAGTCCATCTGGCACGGTATGTCACATGGATTCTTTCCATTGACACTCAAAGAAAGTGTTGCAAACCACTTTTCGCCTGAAGCTTTAACTGAGCCCACGGTGTGTTCCATGTTGTAAACTGACTCATCTGATGATGAATCTGACTCATCTGAAGGCGCATCAAGCATGTTTACATTGTTGGGCTTCTTGGGTTGTTTGCAGACTTTGGCGAAGTGATGCATCTTCTTGCAGTTTGTACAAGTTACACCATATGCTGGGCAGTGCTTTCCCTGTTTTGGATGTTTTCCACCACAATATGTACATGACCCATGATGCTTTGGGGGCGTGCCTTTCGGTTTCTTTCCTTTCTTGTCTTTCTTGACAAATTTTACGTCCGATACCTTATCGTTGTTCAAATTTCGTAGCTGTAAACTCGTGATTTCGCTGTTTCTACACATGTCGGTCGCCTTTTGCAGGGTTAGCTTGGGTTCTCGAAGCATTCTGGCTCGTGCGCTCGCGTCTATGGTACCTAACACCAACCGATCTCGAATCAAGTCGTTCTCGAGAGTACCAAACTCGCATGTTGATGCCAACTGCCGAAGTTTTGTGATGTACTGTGCGAATGTTTCACCTTGGCTCTGTTCACAAGTGTTGAACTTGTAGCGCTCGTAAATGACATTTCGGGTTGGTTCGAAATGCGCCTGTAGCGCTTGCAGAATTGGGTCGATCTTTTTCCTGTCATCATCCGCCATTTCGATGTGTTTAAATACTCGGAAACACTCTTTGTCCATGACGGATAACAGCGTAGCGACTCGGATTGCTTCATCTTTTTTATCCAGACCGATAGCAATCTCGTAATTCTCAAACTGGGATTGGAAAAACGACCAATTGTGCGCGAGGTCCCCCTTCATGTCCATCGGTGCTGGAGTCGGGAAGTTGCTCGCGGCCATCATGTAATCCTTTCGAATCCTCGATTCACAGAACCATCCAGGCTTTGTAGCTTTCTTTACTGTATACTGGATGTTCCAGGGATGTGTTTTCCGGCGTGTGGGTCGGTCACGAAACTCGCGGAGGCTTTCTTACTCAACGAGAGACGTACGCATTTCTGACACCAAGTTTCATCAACACGCCATTTTGGAGCACAAAACAACAACTTTAATTAATGCTAATTTATGCATACATGATGGCCTGGGGCGAGGCGCATAATAAATCTCGTAACATATTCAATACTAATAAACATAATAAGGAGGCTCTTACCTTGTGAACAGTTTTTTCCTGTGTAACCTGGTAGACAAGTGCATGTATAGTCGAGATGAAGATCTTGGCATGTGGCAGCGTTCACGCAGGGATTGAAAGAACATTCGTTGATATCTGAATAATGACAAATGTAATAAATACTTCACATGTATCACACTAGTTAACAAAGCACGACTAGAGAGATATTTTGTAAATGCAATAAAAAGGCGAAAAAATATAAGCAAAGGACTTTTCCTTTGCCTTCAGTGTCTTCAGTCTTACCAAATAATCAAGGTAGCAACATCGAGCCGTTTGGTTAACAAGAAGTATAAATACTTTTTGGTGATTAAAACCGTCAATCTATCTCTCAGTTTCAATTTCCATACACGACAAAATGTAACGAAGACTGACAAAGAAAAACGCAAAACTTGAACTCGATTGAAAAGGTGTTTAACTAAGGGGTTATGTATTAGTCACTATTGCTCTTACCATCGTCTAATATAGTCACATTTACAGTCGTCTGTGAAAAAGAAGTTACACTGTCTGATGTAGATACTGTAACTGAAAAGGTCTCATTATCTTCAGGGACATGGTCGTCCATTATCACCACCGCAATTTTCCCAGAACTCTCTCCAGGCCGAATAACTACTTCTTGACTTGAGGAAATGAACGTCTCATTCTTTATGAAATATCTTTTGAAAAGAAATACAAAAAGTAAATTTACAATGAAACCTTTTAAAAAGCAGAACTTACTGGTAGTGACTTAAATAATGAATGATTTACACAATCCTTTCTTTTGTCTTTCATTTAGGGGCGATAGCATATTTTTGAAAAAACAAGGATCTTCAACAGTTTTACGAAAGTGAGTCATCGATAAACAGAATAGTGACATTCAGTCTACG
This sequence comes from Oculina patagonica, assembly GCF_052425735.1. Classification (NCBI taxonomy): domain Eukaryota; kingdom Metazoa; phylum Cnidaria; class Anthozoa; order Scleractinia; family Oculinidae; genus Oculina; species Oculina patagonica. The sequence continues at coordinate 22,513,866 of NC_135763.1, read as the reverse complement.
TCTCTTGGAAATTATGTAACACACGACAATATATTAAAAAAGAAACCGCAAAATAATCAGTAAATATATATATAGTGTTTTCATTTGAAAAAGCGTGCTAAGTAGACCTACAGCAAGGTGATCAGCAATTAGAGGAGATGAAGAAATCATAGTATTGAGGAAAAAAACGCTCAAAAGTTAATCTCACTTACGTTACTACTGATGCTATGACAAGGTTTCCAGTTCGTAACAAGGGAACTGTTAGCAAGCCAATATCTTCGCGTTCAGCTATGTTTTCATGGCTCAACTCTAACTGTACACTCGACGGGCTAGAAGCTGTAAGAACAACTCAGAATGAAATCAGCTAACCAAGAAATATGTACATACTGACATTACGATTACGGATAAAGGACAGCCAATTCCTCTGGTTTGTTCCTAATAAAAACAACGAACAAAACCTAGCAGAAAAAAATAAGTAAAATCATTTTCTAACAAAAAAGTGCTATTTTCCTTACACTGAAGAAAAATGTTTTGATGATAAGTGTCGACGCATTATTTTCCCAACCAACTTCTCTTCTTAGCTAAGTTACTTTGTTTTCGATGCGCTTGTAAAGAAATACGGACAGTTGCTAAGAAAAAATATTTCTGATGAAATGAAAGTTTGAAAAGTATGAGTTCAGGCGGCATGACGTTATGGACTTGAGTGCCAGAAGCGTCATCTCGGACCCTGAGATTGAAGACAAAATTATGCAAATTAAGGTAAGAAATATAAGACTCACGAAAGGAATACCTTGTTGTCGAGTTTCTTGTTCTAGCTGCGATATTTCTTCTTTAGATAGGCTACCCTTGATGATTTGGAGGTAACTAACAAAAATGTCACGTTTGTTTTCTGTGGAACCCAAGGATACTTGAACGGCTGATCTGTCGTTTTGCCAAGGAGTACTTATTAATGGATCAGATGCTGTTACCATCACGCTGTTCATATACAAGTCAAGACTTCCAGTAATTGAATAGACGATAGCAACGTGAACCCAAGTATTAGTTGCGGGGAATTCTACTTTTCTATCCAGAATAGCTGAAGAGTTACCACCAACAACAAAAGCATGCCCTTCAAGTCGGGGGACTCTCTTGGTGACCATAAACTGGATATGATAAGAACCTCGGTTTGATGACTTGGAGTCTAGCACATGAACATCTTCATCCTGCTGCATTGATCCATCGATATAAACCAGTAATGAAATGGTAAAATTATCACACACAGAGGCATTTTCTAAACACGAATTAGCAAACTCCCCAAGGATGACTTCGTTTGCCTTTGGAATATGGAGGCTGTATGTATTGCCTTTCATTGAGACATTGGTTCCAGGAGACAGTTCATTGCTTTCAAAGGACTGGTTTGTCATTGGTTCATAACCGTAGACGCGGTTTGCACCTGTGGGAAATAAGTACCACAGGTAGGCATCTGCAAAATGAAACACATCAATGGATCAGCATTTTTTTTTTTTAAAAAAAAAGTAGTTTAATTTTCATCGGTTCGATAAGGATATGACACCAGCGATTTTGCTGCATATCATGTAGAGATTTATAATGGTATTTTTCAAATGTTTTTAAATTTTATCAATTTGGCATTAAAGCAACGAAAATTGTTACACGCCACTAAAACCTTAATATTTTAAGTTTTAGAGGTTGACTAAACTCGAATAACTTATTTCATGATGCTGGGGATGCTGGTTATTTGTATTTCTCATGACGACAGTCGTCACACTGACAGAGTCTATATGTACTACGACCGTGACGCTTACCGTGACACTTGTCAAAACTGGGATTGAACAAAGCTATACTGTTGATTAGGAGAGAAGATAGTATCCTACCTAGGCTGCAGTTCTTTCCCGTGAATCCAGGAGTACAACTGCAGTTATAATCTAACACCAGATCAGTGCATGTGCCATTGTTTTGGCATGGACCACTCGCGCATTCGTCGATGTCTGGAATATATCGTAAAAAAATATCGGATAACATTAAAAGTATAGGCTAGACTGAAATAAAAAAAAACTTTTGCAACCGTCGATGTTAGTTGGGGGTGTCGTGGCCTAATGCTAAGTGTATGTGATTTGAGATCCAGAGATGGAAAGTTTTTCTGGCCCCTTGTCACCCGCGAATCATGAATTAGAATTGGACACTTGCAGGAGGAATCTGGGAGTGTAACCTGTCATGGACTGGCATCTCATGCATAGGAAACCTAGAGTTAAGCTCGGGGTGAACAATCAGTATCTACAGCCAGGAATATTTACTATTATTTTCCTGAAATATTTGAAGTCGTAATTCAAGTGATAAAGTCACAATCTTTATCACAATGATAGTCTTGATGTTAGTTTCATTTTACGTTTCTTTCCAACCTTCACTGTGGCGGTCATGCATCTGCATGTCGCAATGGTCGCAGTCAGGGCTTTATGCGGATTTATTTTATCGATTAAATAAATAAACTGTTCATAAACACTGAAACATTGAGAATACAAAGTACGCACCATCATCTAGAATGAATATCTGAACAACTCCAGAAACATTTGTTACGCCGTCATCTGAAGCTAACGTCAAGGAGAAGGATTCATTCATTTCTGGTTTAGTGTTGTTTATAATGTTCACTGACAGACTTTTTGTAATCTCGCCAGGCTTGAAGATCAGCTTTCCATTTTGTGAATCTTGAAAGGTAAAGTCTGAAGATGTGGCGGCAGTACCATTTGACAAGGAGTACCTGAGGTGAAAAACATGAACATTCCCAAATAACATTATCAAAGATGAAACAATTAAAGAAAAAAACATGAGCAGTTTTTAAAAATCACCTGCTTTATCATATCAAGACTTTATCATTTGTAACACGAATAATAGGAGTTATAGGTATGCTTCATATCAAGGTTTATAACACCTGTTATTATATAAACGCATATACGTAGTTAGCAGCGTATGGTGTTTTATGTCAGTGTACTTACATCACAACTGACACCAATGCAAGGTTGCCTTCCCTTTCAATGAAGATAGTTACTGTTCCATCTGATTCACTAAAAGCTCTTGAGGACTGACCTACAGTCACTGTTGTTTGATTAGGATTTGTAGCTGAAATAATAGACAACAGTAGTTTTACCTTCACGGCAACTAAAATCAGAAACAGTTTTTTTATTTAAAGTTTGACTTCTAACGTGAACAGCGTATTAGACAAATTATATGCATGCTTTAATTAATTTTAGGCGTTTTCTTGGCAACTGAGTAGGGCCTTATGCGCCTACTGGCGCGATGAGCCTTATGATGATGATTGGCAACTGAGTACAGTTTTTACAATCAAGAATGAAATGCCAACCGAAGAACGCCAGTTTATTCATATCGCGTAAACTACTTGCACAACATCTCACTAAATTTGGCATCAAATTAAATTTATTGGCAGCAAGTGAACAGTTTTTTCCTTCATTATTGGTGTGTGACTGAAAGAAACTCAAAGAATCAAATAGCAACCTAATTTCGTTAAAAAGTGAACGATTAACCAGATTTAACAACTATAAACGTACTACTGATACAAGCACATGAAGTGACCAGCAAGATCAATTTAAATTTTGTAGCGTATAAACAAAAATTTAATAACCTACCTTGAGTAAAACTCTGGTCTTTTAAAGCTGTTACTTCAGCTTGGTTGATCGCGACTTGAATAATTTGTAAATAACTCACAAAAAACCCGTTCGAGGTATTAGAAGAACCAAAAGTCATATCCGCTTGACTGGAACCATTGTAAGCGACAGAAGAAGCGTTTGATTGTTCCTTTGTTCCGTTGAGGAAAAGTTCCAGATCATTTGTTTTGGTGTAGACAATTGCGACATGGATCCAGTTGTCAATCTGCTGTATGACACCTGTCACGTCTGTTCTGTTCTGGCCGCGTGCTACAGACGCAACACCAATGTAATGAGAACCATTGTAAAACACACTGAACTGAACAAGATATTCTGCATCAGTTAGTGGCATCTGATGGATAACGTCTACCGTTTCATTTTCAGGAATTGTTCCGTTGATCTTAAACAGAATGGAAACAGTAAAGTTCTGGCAGACTGCAACATCTGTGAAACAGCTGGCGGAGAACTGTCTAAGATTGACCTTTTCTCCTGCTGGTACCCAAACCCCATTGACGTTATCTTCTGTGGTAACTCTTGAACTGCTGGGGAGAACTTCGCTCTCAAACGATTGGTTTGCCTGTGGTTGGTATCCATATAAACGGTTTGTTGCATTAGGAAAGAGATACCAAATGAAGCGATCTGTAAAGAAACAATAAAACAGCAACGTTCAATGACAGTTAGTTGTATGCAATTAAACGCTATGGTGCAATAATGCTGTTTATCGTGGCATGTTAGATTTTGGAAAGGCTTGTTGGTATATTATAAAGGAAATCTTGTAACTGAAGATGTTATTCGCAGCTAAGTAATTGTCGATTTTAAATTTTAATATAGTAACCACTTCCGTGTTCTATTGAAAATTCAGAAGTCTGAATGGTTCTTCCATTATTTTTTTTTTCTCCCTTAAAGAACACAATCGTGCGCGCATTATTAATAAAATCGCAAATTATTAATGATTTTTGTCATCCAAATACATAAAATTGTACTTTTTGCACTGCAGTCCATTAGAGTGTCTACTTAATTAATTAGTTATTTAAGTAGACAACTGATTAGACTACTGGCCCTTGTTTTCTACGAGAGTTGCAACCGCTGGCTCGTAGTAAACAGGCACCAGTTTCTTATGCTAAGTGCGAGAGTGAAATTTTGTACCTAAGATTAATAGGCACAAGGAGCAAAGCAAAACAGAAAAATATTTTAATGATAATAAAAACACAGTAAATGGTTTGAACCTAGGAGTATCAGTAGTTTATATAATGTAAACTTTCAGAGTGAGAGTAGTTCTGAGCGAAAATCATCCTCCCATTTTCTCCTTTTGGTCACTTGACTCTGAAGATGACTTCTGCTCAGGTTGTACAACGTGAGAATGGTACGAACTCTATGGTGTTCCGTTTCAGCAGATTAAAGAGGATTAGGGGTTTTTTAGAGGAACTCTACAATTTTAGAGAAAATTGCTTCATTGCCAGATTGAATATTTATAAAATGCAAAAAGAATGATTATATTTCTATGGCAAAAGTTTGCAAAACAAGCAAAAGATGTTTCTAGAAACTATAAAAAAAGACACTTTCATTCTCTTTGACGTCATGCAGTAGGTTTGACTGTGCAAAGCCTATTCTTTAATCGCTTTGACTTTGTTCCTAAAACATCATTTACAGATCGCATATTCATTACATGAAAATTAAGTGTTTATATTTCTATGGTAAAAGTTTGCAAAACAAACAATAGATATATAAAATTTCTAGAAAAATGGAACAAAGACACTTTCATTCTCTTTGACGTCATAGAACAAGTATGACTATAATGGCTATTTATATGATTTCATCAACTATGTCGTGCAAGTCGTAAAGAAAAGTAGTTTACATTCTTAGAACATGTTATTTGTTTATATAAGAATTGACAAAGTCAATTTAAGTTATGTTTTCCAACACAAAAATGTAGACGTTTCTACTATTTGATAAATGTTCACAAGTATGCTTTGTAGTAAATAAAATTATTTCCGCACGATTACCCATGTCTAGAATTTAGTGAACTAAATCATCTTTATTATCAACCTGAATTTTTTTATTATTGAAATCAACTAAAGTGTTAGTTATGAGAATTGTCCAAGAACAATCAACAAAAAAATTGTTATCACTCACACTTTGTTCTAAACTTTAAAGGCGGACATGTCTTACAGAATAGGACTATTCTCTTGAGAATATTTCCTTTACATACCTAAAAATTATGCATTTATTTTACACTTGAATGTGATTAAGGTTAAAAGAAACAATTCTACATGTGGTTAGACTTGAAATAAGGACGCAAACATACCAAACTAGACAGGTGTATCCCAACGGTCGTATGCCTAACTTGATCAGTAAACAGAACATTTCTCTCTCAAAAAAATCTAGTTAGCAAACTAGTTCAGATTGAGAGGTTGCTGCAGTTAGTTGTTGATTGTTCTATACGTGTCGTTCGATATTGTTTAATCACTGATGTTTTGAATTAATGACGAGTAATCAAATAAGGATAAAGCAGTTAACTGTTCTACATTCACGAAAAACCCACATGAAGGGATTGAGCCAGTCAGTCTTTCAGTTGCCTTGGCTTGATTAACAATTTGAACGTTTTTGTAACAACGATATACATTGACCGACTACAAATACAGTCTTTAGATCGTGTTTTCATGGATGTTATGTTGATATTGTTGCGAATTCGAAAAAGGAATAACCGCTAGTAAAACTTATCAAACAAACCAAGGTTAACAAAATAATCACTGAAAGGAAGGTTCAGTAATTTACAGAATAGTAATGTTGCAGTGACATGCCTCACTGTAGTTACCGTAACTCTGGTAAGCATAACTCTGTAAACTGATTGCTCAACCACTAAACAACAGTTTCCTTGTCAAAGAGACATGCTGGCAATAAATACTATAATTACAAATTGAATAATTCAGAAACCTTACCAGTTGGAATGCAAAGCGCCGGGCTAAGAAAGAAAACGAAGACTATTGTTAAAATGAGCATTTTGCAAAATGAACGTAATCCAGAACCCATTCGGTATTGACGGAGCGACTGAGGTTGTTGACAGCACATGAACAGTATTTTGAGAGGTGAAAACTCATTCATGCATGTGGAACACGCTTGCTATATATTACGTCACTAATTGGACTATGTTTAACAACAGAAAAAACTAGAACTCAAAAATAACTTTAAAACCGAACAAATAACGTTATTTTCCGATACCGGCGAAAACGATTTTCGTAAAACCCCACTGATAAGGACATTCTAATTTTCGGTAAGATGCAAAAGTTTTAAAGATATCGATGTTAATCATGTTCGCTGCTTAACGTAATACTTTTATTTTTCAAAACAACACTCACAAACAAAAAATTGTACAACAATAAGTTTTGCAGCGGAACTTAAAAGGGTCCTGAACTCCGGGGGGGGGGGGGGGTAGTATAGTTTCCATTTTCCTAGCCCAAATTTCATTTTCCGGCTTAAGTTTTGCCCCAATGGGACTATTTAATTTGTGATTCCCAGTCGCAGTGACTCAAAACAATTTTCCCAGTGAACAAATATAGAGAAATCCAGTTTACCCCTTGAGGCCCCCTCAACTAAGCGAATCTAAAAATATTGAAAGACGTAATCATGGTAAAAAGTAAAAAAAAACAACCGTTTCCTTGCTATATGAAAAAACAATTAAAAAATTTAAGGCTTTAGTCCTCCATTCTACAGTCCAGGGCCTGCCTGATCACGTGTTCGGCAGATCCAGTGCCACTTTTGTTTGGCAATCTCTTCCTGGAGAAGCTAGTTAAAAGGCAGATATACCAAGAAAGGGAAGAAATTGCTATTATTATCAAGATCCGTACTTTCAGTTTTCAGCCGAGATAGATACATTGCCTTTTCACACGGAAAATTAAAAATTTAAATTAAAGTATAGAGTTTTTTCGTTCTTCTAAGATTAATACCCCAGCCGTAGGGTAATAACGAAAGGTATTTCTAAATAGACAAGCCAAGGCGGTGAAGAAAATTATATTTGAAACCAAGGGCTAATAAAATAAAAAAATTTTTTTTTCTCATATTAAATATATTTTTTTTTAAAAAAAAAATTTCTCAAAAAAAAAAAAAACCCCCCCCAAAACAAGGGGCCCCCCCCCCCCCCCGGGGGCTAAATCAATTCAAAAAATATCACAAATTCAGTAATATTTGAGAATTTTTTTTCAGAAAACCTTTTTTTAACTTCAAAAGGCGGAACCCTTAGTAGGATTAAATCATAACGTTGGGAGAAATGTTCATTGTTTCCGCCCTAACCATCCCGAGCTGAGATTGAAGCCTGAAAAAGGGGCCTTAAATTGAATTAACAATTTTAGATATGCGAAAAGTTAGTGCAACGTTCTAACTCTTCAATAGCGCTTGTAAAGAATGCAACTCGTAAGCAAATATTAACAGATAAGCTATCGCAACATTCCTTTAATATGCCTCCCCCCCCCCCCTTTTCAGAAAATAAGCCCCCCAAATATCAGACGCAAAAGTCTTTCCGACAATAAGCCCTCTCGAATGTAAGCCCATGGGTCCATCTTAAGATTTAGCTGTTTAAGAAAAGGATGAATTTTTACGGTAATAAGGTCCCTAGTTTAGACCTTGCCTTGTATTATATGCTCATATCGTTATGCTTAGAGAGTTTTAACGTGTGGTATTTTTTGCATGAGTCGCAATGTTCCTCCAAAATAACTGATTAAACCCAAACATTTTTGAAACGCAAAATTCCTTTCGATAATAGGGGTCCCCTCCAAAATAAGACCATCCCCCAACCACCGGGATATGCCCACCATAAAAGCCTGTTGAAGAAATTAATATATGCCCAGGGATTATAAACGCGGAACTGTTCGGTATACTGTTGATTAAAAATACTTAGCAAATATCAGAAATAATATCAGAAGTGACCTCGTTTTTTATGGATCATGCATTTACTAATCTTACACCTCTCAAGGATAATTAAATGTCGGATCAGCATAATCGTTTTCGTGGCATCGTTTTGCTGTAATCTCAGTAGGAAACAAAATCCTTCCATAGTATTTGTTGATGTGGAACATTTCTTAACAAATGCATATTGGATAACAGAAACTTACCATACTACGGAACATTGAAATACGACATGAAAAATAACGAAAAGGCAAGGTGTTTTGTTCTCTTGGCAAAATTCACAGGTCGCAAATATGGCGACGAGGAAAAGTTTGCTAAACTTTTGCAAATTTCGTCGTACAGGCAAGAATTGGAAAGACTTCATTGGAACAATTTAATACGATACAAGAATCAAGTGGCAATGGATGTGTTGTTTCAAATTCTTCAAGTACAAGAGGTTGGAAGCACAAAGGAATATCATCTAAATGGATATCTTGTTGAGGCACATGTTTTAGAGGACACGGATCTTTGACAGCTCGATGACTAATTGGACCTATTTTTAACAAAATAGTATCTAATATATCTAAAATGAAGACGATTTTGCCATGGTAATAGCAGACCTTTGATACATATACCTGAGTTAATCCATATTCAACATATTGTTAGCCAGAACAAATTGATTAAGCAAACAGAAGGAGTTTACCTGAATCATTTATTTTACCTGTGGTATATTATGTCGGGATGACCTAAACTCAACATTAAAAATTAAATGATGTTTAACTTATTTAGAGTTGGGATATATATCTGGGTTGATAACAAAATAAAAAATTTATGTCTATCGATAGAAAAGTGTAGCGCTTATTTTCAACCATTTTATGGCGCAACATTCTAAGTACGGTTCCCAGCAAATTTAAATCAAATCAATTAAATATGTCGCCGGATGACTTAAGTTTACAGATTCTAAACTTGAAGGAAAAATCTGTTAGCGGAAAAAAGTTTAACGCAGGCTAGTTGAGATAGTTGAGAGAGAGAAACGCGCGGGGAGCAGAAATAAAATCAATATGCCATGGAATGATTGAGAATAGGTGTTTTTGAAATAAATTTAAATTTAGTTGGAAAAGCTCAGTTGTGTTATTTAAGGTCCTTATGGCAACAGGTTTTTCAGTCTAAAGATCATTGATTATGATGCATGGTCTGAATTGGGGTGCTGGAATCTCAGTTTAGTTAAATTTGCGGCTTTCTTCTCGGCTATCGGTTAAAAATTTCAGCCCATTTCTCAGCCACCATTAAATTTTGCCGAAATCAGCTATCAGTTTAGTAAAAATGCGTCATTCAGTCTCAGGTGAAAGATTAAATTTCGACCAATTCTCGGCTATTAGTTAAACTCCATTCAGACCCTCAATTAACGATGGAAAGAGTAGGAAAATAAAGCGTCAAAGTTCATAAAAGATTCATGTGATATTTCAATAACCACAAAGGTAATATCATGTTGTTACACTTCAGTTCGGATGACTGGCGCGGCTAATTATAACTAATGGCACGCAAGAAGCACCAATATTCCAAATCTAACATCCGGCCAACGAACAAAAAACTCATTTTGATGGCCTTCAAAAATTACTCTCGTTGTTCTTTCAGTCTAAAATGAGCAAAATTAAAAGAGGTCTTTTAAAAACCTTTTTGATAGTGGCGACTTTTCTCACTGATATCATTCAACTAAAATTAAGAAATTGTGCAAATCACAGTAACAATTATAGTTGACCTGAGTGCAAATTGTAAATTCCCGTTTAATATAACGAATTTATTTTCAAGGTGAAGTATATTGTTTAAAAGACTCTATGTAGTGTCAAAACTAAATAGGTCAACACGTTCCCGGGTCTTGCTCTTCTTTCCGTTTTTCTTCAATGCATTTTTTACACAGAAGAAGAGCTAGGCCCGGAAACGTCTGTTATTTGACAGTGTACAAAGGTTTTTTTTCGATTTATATCTTATTTTTCGTTTTAAGTGTCACGCCATACCACGTTATAACGGGGTTTCCACCGTATTATATTATCAAACGGAATTTCAGAAATTTCTCTTATATTTTGCGTACCTTCTGAAATATCTGGGAAGTCAAAGTAGCGGACGTGAAGAAATTTTGACAATCGCCTGAAATGTTATGATTTTGATGATAAGTACTTTTATCATCAAAGCCCTGTTTTTATAATAAGATAATTTTTTTTTTCGACAAAGTTTACAAAATTGTGTTAAGCTCAAGGGGGCATAACAGCCGGTTCCTTTTCTGTTCTTCACTGTTCTGGTAAATTCCTGCAACTCCTCCCTGTGAAACGCACTGATGACGTTGCAGCTGAAGTGCTAAATTGGAAAAGGCCGTTTTATTATAGGTTGAAAGGATTAGAAGGATTAGAACTGAGTGATGCAGGAATGAAGGATGCACTTACCGCGCGAGACCTGTTTGATCAGTCAGGCGTTCCAAGTCGCTGGTCTCCAGTCCCCGACCCCAGTCCCCATGCCAAACCGTTTTCAAACATGGCGGACGAACCTGATGAATGTCCCAAGAAATTACTGTCTCAAAGAATAGAGAAAGCAAATGAACTCTTAAAAAGATGTGATATCTTGGAGAAAACAATAGAAGGACTACAGAAACTAAGGAGGAAAATAGCCGCAGAGTTAAAATTCCTTACGTCGGTGAGTTTTAAATTGTGTTTCAAATCAGCTTTTGTGTGCATAATAAGCTTAAACATTTCCAGTACGCTGGTGGATAAGCACAGGACCTGAACAATCGATGGAATCGATAATCGATGGCAATCGATAACAATCGATGACAATCGATATCAATTAATCGATTGATATTGATAATCGATGAACAATCGATCGCTAAAGTTTTTGTGATTATCGATTGTCATCGATTATCAATTTCATCGATAATCGATGACAATCGATCAATTAACTAACATCGATTTTCATCGATTATCAATATCATCGATTACCAATTCAATCGATCATTTATTAAACTGCCATCGTTTTTCATTTGACTAGTATTTGTTAAATACGTTCACTTTAAAACACACGGTCTCTCTTGTATGTTATATTTTATTAGCAACAACAATGATAACCTTTCCAAAAAATGTCAATACAACGAGAAACTTACTAACTTAACAGTAATAAGGCAATAATTATTTAAAACAAACGTTTTGAGCTTAAGTCTTATTCGCCTCCATCAACGAAGCGTACACTTTTAGGTCTGGTTTGCTTTCGAACCAACTCCTGGCAAAGTAAATAGAAATCGCAACTTACAGAATTCCTCGCTGTCTAAGTACAATGTAATTTTTCTAAAACTCTGTCTTGTAGTCCATAAACATCTTCTCGCTCGTCCGAAATATTTCAAATCAAACAGTAGCAGAGAGAACTCAAAAATACGTCGTCCGTACGTCGGAACGAAAACGAGACAACAGTGGGAGTCTGGGGATGAGTTTCGCCTGTCACGTCCGCCATTTTTTGACTCGGTCACGAAGAACGAAGTGTCTTTGCAATTCTAGCGCTAGCAAACAGTAGGAAACTCGAATGAAAAACAGAAACATTAAAGCTTATGATGTAAACTTCATCTCAATGGAAAGGAGCTTTATTATTTTTTTTACAAAACAACGTATGTAAGTAACTCACTGTATTTACTTCATGCTTTGGATTGATTGTGTGTTTAATGCCAATCGATGGCAATCGATGAAGTTCGCGACCACCAAAGTGTGATTATCGATTGATCATCGATTGGCTGATGCCAATCGATGCCAATCAACAGTAATTAATCGATTGTCATCGATTGATCGATTGATTTTCCGATCATCGATTTTCATCGATTGTTCAGGTCCTGATAAGCAGTAACACATGACCTATTGTTGTTGACAAAAATTCAATATTGATACTCTCGAATCTCTATACAGTCAGTAGAAATAAACCCTGAACATTTTCGACCAGCTTTTTCGTCCAGCAGTAATAGATAAAAAAATAATAATTCCATACCAATTATTGCGGTTTTCAGTGATAATTATGCAAACTCTGAAATGTCCAATCCTCAACCAACGGTTTATGTTTTTTGCTGCGTCAATCATCTTAGCGGACCTCTAGCTCGGGAAACCATAGCCCACTTGAACCGGGTCAAAGGTCATGCTTGTCAGTTGCAAGGGTCAAAAACATGATGATGATGATTGGTAGAGTTTGATCAATAATATTTTGTTGCAAAAAATGCAATCGATAAGCTTAGATGGATTTTGAATTTCATAGTTTGCATAATTATCACTGAAAATCGCAAAAATGTACTGTCCAGACAGAAATTCGGAAGTTGTACTTGTACTCAATCTCATACTCTGATCTGAAGGTCACTATTGTATGTGACAATTGGGGAGGTTCAATAATGTACAAAACCTTGGGAGCAATTGCAGAATACTCCGCATATCTAGCTACACAGTGCAGCCGGCTTCTCGGCTACACAGTCGAAATTTATTCAAAGCTCTCAAAGTTTATTAGGAAAGTGGCTAAGCGTCTACACGTCTATGCAGTCGAAATTAATTCATAGCTTTCGAAGGTTACTAGGAAAGTGGCTACGCGTATACGCTGTCAAAATTTATTTTTTCATAGCTCTCAAAGTTTGCTTGACAAGTGGCTACGAGTCTGTGTCTACGCAGTTGTCTACGCACTGCATGTATCTCAAATAAATAAAAATAATATTCTCAATTGAATTTATTTTTCAGTTAACAAGTTCTGAGCTGACTTTAAAAAACTCTCACATTAAAAGTACAAACCTTGCATTTCTTGAGGCTGTATTACTGACTGTTGAAAGTGAAAGCGACGTCACTGCTGTGTTCAAACCAGTTTATTTTATGGGCCACAACTCAACAGAGTTAAATTGTATTGTGGATATTGTTGCTAACAGTGGCTGCTGTTGGATTAAGGTCACTGCAAGAAATGCATCTGCATTGCATAGGATATGGCAAGGTACAAATGTACTAGGATGGTAAAAATGAATGAAATTAAGACATATACAAGTAGCAAACAAACTGTGATCTTTAGTCCCTTATAGTTGGTATTTTTTGTCTTAAAATCAATTTTTGGAGTAAATAGTATTTATGTCAAACAGCTAACCTCAACCTGAAGCAAAGAGCTGGTAGATTCACCATGTGTCTGAGTGGCATATTTTCATATCTGCAGGGTTGTCAAAATAAGGCGGCAACCGGCGCATTTCACCGGCTATTCTGAATACTGTGCTAGCTACTCTGAACACTAGACAGTCTAGTAGGTCAGTTCTGAGCCTGATATTAATAAACATTTCATTTCAGACAATAAAGCAGCCAAGAAACATTTTAAAAGCTTTTTGAAACGTTTTAAAATGAGTAGAAAGAATAGTGAAAGGCTTGGAAATTTGAAGGCATGCAAATGTTTAAATCAAGAGAATTCGTGCTCACCGTGAAGAACTGTAAATGAAACTCTCTTTTGTTAATCAAGCGTGACAGTCACAAGATTTTAGCAGCTCAAAGCATGGGATATGTGCAAAATCTTTTTAAAATCAGGTTATAATTTAAAAGTTTCTCAAGGAAAAAAGTTCAATTCAGGAAGAATTTGGTCGCTTGTTCTTGGCAGATTCCTGTTGATTTCATGTAGCAGTACACAACGGAAATCTTGGAAAGTGAAAAAGGGGCTGCCGGTAAAAAATGAGACTTAACAAAAAAAACCCACAAGTTCAGGCTAAAAAGCTGTGATTTTATTTTGAACCCTGTGATTAGTCATAGTACTTGATTTTCCTTTAGAAAGCGAGACATATAATTGTTTGAATTGCTCTGAGGAGAGGCAATTTCACCTAGTGTAAAAACCTCAAATCCATTTTGCTCCCGGGAACTTTGCCCCCTGGTCCCCCAATAGGGGTGCTACCCCTCTACCCTGTAGGGGGCCTGTGTGGCCCCCAGACCCTGCGCATGATAGGGCCTCCGACCCCCGGTAGCGTCTACTTTCCAAACATCTCCTGCTACTTCAAATCATTTTGACAACCCTGTATCTGGGCAGCTTCACTCATTATTTTTTATCCTCTGACTTACATGTGTATCAGGAGGCATTGTTGAATCATGATGGTCTGTCATGTTGAACATTCAACCTTTTCTCACATCCTAGCAGCCGTCATTTCCCACACTTGTTTGATGTTTTGGAACAAATCCTTCATTTGCTCATTGTTGTGGTTTGCCTTTTCTTTGCATGTGCAAATGTTACTTCATTCCCAGCTACAGCCATTTTTGTTTTTTTGCAGTAGGTAGTGCTGCAAAGAATATTCAACTCCCTTGAGCAGCATGTTTGGAGTACATTCTGTGCATTACAGTTTTGGAATATTCATCACTCACTTGAATGCAAATTCAGGGTTTTTTCATCATTATGATATTTTATTTTCATATTCTGAATAAAAGTCGGGTGAATCAAATGCACCTTTAATAAAATGTAAACAAATTCAAAGATCACTGTAAAACTGATAATCATTAAATTGAATTAAATTTAATTCTCTAGATCTGGGCTCAAAGAGTGTTGGGGTATCTCAAGATGCGGCTGAACAGATATTGGCTTTATCAGCTTGAGTCATGCTGTAACAGTTCATAATTTATAGTGAATACTTTTTTTTTGCAAGCTTATAAATTGGGAATCATTTATTTTAGTTAGGTTGTTTATGTCTTATATCTTACAGGCCAAGGTGACTTTGGTGATAAAGATATAGTCCATCAAACAAAGGTACACATACACTTTAATGTTCTGTATGTGTAATCACTTCTATTAGTTTTCTTAGGTACACCAGTGGGGGATCCAGACCTTCAGGTTTCAAGTGGGGGGGCCAGATGGCCCAGACCCTAGAATAAGAGGTGTGCCTGCTCTCGAAAAAAGTTTTCTCTGCCCTTTGGTCCTCAGTTTGATCTAAAAATAAGGTGTGAGCCCAGGCCCCCCATGCCACTCCCCTAGATCCAACACTGTAAACAAACAGTCAAACAATAATAATTGTTTTTGCATTTTATTGATCAGGAATTACAAGAGGCTAGCAAACAACACCCTGTGAACTATTCACCTCCACTTGTTGTACTTTCTTGTTTGAATGGCATCACAGAATCTCTGGCAAGTGAGTAGAATGCTAATGTATGGCTAATTACTGTAGGTTTTCAGGTCACATGTACAGTATTCTAACTTTTAAAAATTTAGTTTTCAATGGTAAGTCAAGACTAAACTTGGGGTCTATGGGAGGGTGTGGGTATACAGGCAGACAGTTGGTGGACTATTGTTAGGCCCAGCATTCTGGCTGAAAAATTCTCATGCCAAAAAACCTCCAATGAAATAACTTTATTTATGAAGGCTACTTACATGTAGTTTTCTACATACATGTAGTTTTCATATCCCAAATGTACATGTTGCAATTCATTCTCAACTACAACATACATACATGTACAAGTATAACTGACTTAACTGAGACTCTAGAAATGTTTTGTATTTAAACTATGTCTATTTTTTTTCTTTAGTAATATAAACTAATTTAGTTTGATAAAAGTGTAACATTTGAAATTGAATAAGTGATGCACAAAGAAGATTACCTTTTCATTATTTTCTTTAGTTTGAAGTAAATAATTCTCTTTCAGAACCATTCCTGGCTTGTTACTAAACTTCACTAAGTCTAATTTACAAACTTATGATCTTTGCATTTTGTGCTTACTATAAATTTATATTTCATGTTATAATAATAATGCTCTTTTTGTTTAAGAGGCTTTAGGAAGTACCGGTATCTGTGTAAAAGGTAAACTTCTACCAGACCCTGGAAATAAAGCACTAAGTGATGACACAATCACAGATGACAGACATCTTGTTCATGTCCAAGAATGGTAATGTCAGTACATGTAAATGAACAAGATTACTCTATCTTTTACAATAAAGATCTACACTGTACAACACTTTTTATTTTATACAATATACATGTACATGTCATGACTAGGCCAGATAAACCGCGTCAAACACTGCTATGATCAGCGCACCTTAATTCTTATTATCAATGCTTTAGTTTTTACTAAACTTTATTATTGCTCCTCGGTTTGGAGTAATACATCACAATCCAATATTGCCAAACTCCAAGCTGTCCAGAACTTTGCCTGTATGATTGTTAGTGGGGCCCAAAAATACGACCATGTGACTCCCATTCTCAGGCAACTCAACTGGCTCCCAGTAAAACAACACTTATATTATCGTGATTCAATTATGGAATTTAAATGTATGAACTGCCTTGCCCCGGAGTACTTGTCTGATCTGTTTACTAAACGCTCATCCATATCGAACTACTGTACAAAACCAGAAACTTGCAGTTATTAAACATTCCTCTTTTTGGAACTGCAGCTGGACAAAGAACCTTTTACTATAGAATTGTAGCGATCTGGAACGCCCTGCCGCAAAATCTAAAGTTATCCCAATCATTAGCGCAAATCAGGAACAATTTGAGGAAGACACTATTCATCATCATCTGCTTCCTTATGTCTCCTCTGGGAGAATAGGGCCTTAAGGAAGACACTATTAATGAACTGTAATTAGCTTAATTTAGTTTAACCTTAGGAATTTAACTTTTGTAATTAATTTTGAATATTTATTATTTACCTATTTATTTATTTATTTATTTATTCATTCACTCACTTATTTTAATTTTTTCATTTATTTTATTTTATTTTATGTAAATATTTCACTGAAAAGCCCCGTGGGGACGTGGAATAAATGTATGTATGTATGTATGTATGTATGTAATCTGATTGCAAGGACAATGCAGATTAAGCCGTCACACCACGGCAAGCTAAAACCAATTCTAAACCGATCAAAAAAAAGTAAATCAAGAATTTTTAAGTTATATAATTTATAAATAATTAAATTATTATTTTTTTCTTTGTTTCAGTAAATGTGTTAATCTTGATATCACTACCTTGGTTGCTTATGTATCGGCTTTGACCAATGGTGGCTGTGGATTTGTATTTAAGGTAAGTTATACCAATAGGCTCTTCTCATGATGTTAAAAACAGCAATACTTTAATACTGCCACATGTGCACACAGAATAATTTTAAAAAAAACTAAGAGTCTGCTTATTTTGTATACATGTGTATGTTGTGGTTTAATTTTTTTTAACCAGTTTGATTTTCATTTCCCTGGTTTCAGACTATGATAATGGATATGATAAATATGATTTAAACCACAACATGTACACTTACCTTTGGTCATAATCCTTAAACAATGAAAAATACCAATCACACTATAAATAGTAGTTTAAAATCATTTTGACTTGAAATTCATTTCAAGCTGCTTAACAGTTATTGGACGAGGTTGAGCAAAATATCGTGATTTGTCAGTGGCGAGTAGATCAATTATTTGCTGAAGCCAAGGCTGAGGTAAATAATTGATCTGCGAGACACTGACAAATCACGATATTTTGCGAGAACCGAGTTCAATAATTGTTTTATCATTCGATCACTGAATTTCTTTCGCACAAAGTACCTTCGGGAACTGCATGGAAACCGCACCATTTCTTGCTGAATTAATGCAGACGAAAGCGTATTAAAGTTCGCCTTCGATAACACAAGCTGGTCTTCATCCAATTTTCTTTCTTTCAGATATTGCCGAAATACAATAACAGGAAATTGCATTGCCTTCTTTATATTTTCGCTGTTTTTTCGGGCCTAGTAGACAAATCCAACTGCTCTTCTTCATCTCTGGAAAACGAGCTGCCATTTTTCTCGGAAGTGGACACAACTACGCATGAGCAGAATATTATTTGTAGCAAAATCACTGTCAGATGCTAATACGCACAAGCAGACCATTATTTGTAGGCAGTTATTTGCAGATTAGTGTTGGGCTCTCAGCCAATGAAAAGGAAGAAAAAATTGCATCGAATGATAAAACATATTCATGTACTAGTTAGTATAACTGTTTGACCCTGATCAGTCTTATTTTGTCTTTATGAATTCCTAGGAAGCTATTTTGACTAAACAAGCAAAACAGGAGCGACTCAATCCAGTGCTTCCCAAGCTAAAAACATTTTTTAAAGGTTTGTCTTGCAGCCTTTGTAGAATGTCACAATTCTAAACTAAACAAGAAGCTCTTAGAGCTTAAAACTGCACTGGTCACGTGACCACCCTAGGGGAGCCATGTGGGGGAATAAAAATGCACCCTCCCCCATCCCCATTACCTGCATGAAACAATGTTGCGACTGAAAAACAAAATGGTAAGAAAAGGCCTTGTGTGACATTTCATTGTTGACTAGTTCCATCTGCAATTAATTATTAATTATTTTTTCTTATAATTATGCTAATGTTGGCCAAATTTAATATTTCCCACGATCCTGATTCGTGAAGCCAAAAAACTAGTAAATCAGCATCCAGCAATGTATTGAATTCCTGTTTAAACATTGCATAAATCGCTCCAAAAATGGAATATTGAAGCAAATAACTAAATTAATATTTTGAAAGAAAGAACACTTGGACTGGTTTTAGCTGAATGGGAAGAAATCAGGCCCACCCCCTCTCCTGGTCAAAAGGCAATAAAATGAGAAATGACAATAATTCTTGCAAGAGAATTTCTATTTTTAACAGCTGTTGACTTTAATTCAATGTCTAGTGATGAAATTTCACCTCTTAAGAAATCTTAAGAAATTAATAACTATCCCTCTCATCTCTCAATAAATTATCCAGTTTATGTGGGAAGAAATCAGGCCCACCCCCCTCTCCTGGGTGAGTTATCTATTATCTCAAGTGATAATTTATTTTTTAAAACATAGAAACTGCCGGATTTCTATTCATTTTATAGAAAGAAGTTGATCGCTACACCCAAAAAAGAGAGAAAAAAAAAACTGACAGGTCACCGTACTCATTCATGAGAAAACAATGATTTTTTTATTTTCAATTTATTGATTAATGATCAATTAGCTTGATATCAATGTGAATCTGATCAATGAATGTCATGTTTATAATATTTACAGGGAAAGAGTTATTTGCATGCCAGTCAGCAGTAAGAGACTTCAATGACATTTTGAAAACAGTTGGTGGTGAGAAAGAACGAGAGCGGGCTAGGTATGTGGGGCTAAGCAGTGTTTACATGACCTGACATGGACCATGTAAGTTTATAAAAAATAATAAAGTCATGTTTGATCTTTTACTTGACAAACATGTACTAGCAAGCATAAAATTTGTCAAACAGATCTGACTTATGTCAGAGCAGATACTAGGGTAATCATAGCTTTATGCAGTTGAACCCAGTACTGCTGTTATTTGGAGCCTTCAGGTGAAACAAAAATAGTACGAAATAGCAGAAGTTGGAAATATCTGATAGTAAATGACTGATAGGCAAATCCAAGGAAAATGGGTTTTAGCTCAAAATAACAGGGAATGTGCAGGTCCAGAAAATATCCATACCCACCCCATGGAAGGTCATTACAAATTCCAAGAGGGTGGGGGCTCTCAAAAGTCAAAACCTTTAAAGGAAAGTACAAGACTTGTGTGGTGGTAAAAAAAAGGGTCAAGTCTGCTTCGAGCCTAGTGGCCCATACAGGCCGGAGCTTATCCCAGTTTCCGTAGCATTAAGCGACTAGGAGTATTGCTACTCCTCCCCTGGATGGGATGCTAGTCCATCGCAGGGTTACCCCCCAGCAGTAAATTCGCCGGTACCCATTTCTACACCTGGGTGGGGAGAGGCACTGTGAGAGTAAAGTGTCTTGCCCAAGAACACAACGCAGCGCCCCGGCCAGGCCTCGAACCCGGGCCATTCGACTCGGAGTCGAGCGCGCTAACCATTAGGCCACCGCACCTCCAATGACTTGTATGGGGCTTAATTGGAATCTCCAGAGGGAGGGGGGGATTCAAATCAAAAAAC
Source organism: Oculina patagonica (assembly GCF_052425735.1). Classification (NCBI taxonomy): domain Eukaryota; kingdom Metazoa; phylum Cnidaria; class Anthozoa; order Scleractinia; family Oculinidae; genus Oculina; species Oculina patagonica. The sequence goes on along the minus strand of NC_135763.1, from coordinate 22,493,457 downwards.
CTTCCATAGGAGGGGTATGGATATTTTCTGGATCAACACAATTCAAAATAACCGAGTTCAAATATTATTAGCAGGGTCTAATTGTATTTCCCAGTTCATTGCATTTGTAAATTTTCCAGCTAACAAAATAGAATACAAAATTTTTATTACAAAGCTTTGTTATAATTACCTTCATAAAGCCAATGTATACTGTACTTTATTTATCTTGTTAGTCTTTTTTAGGGCACTGCTTGAGAAAGTTACAATTGTTGAAGATAATCCATCAGTCAGATCCACCAACCTGAAGACGAGTGCAAATATCAAGGAACGGTCAAAGGTACGTGTACCGTGCTGCTGTCAGCTCATCCTGTTATCCTGTTACATGACTTTGTACATAAACTTCACGAAAACTCTGGGGGTCTGAGGTGTGGGTTGTACCAGTATAATGTTTTTATTATGTGTTGTTGTAAGTAACAGGTAAATTCTTTCATAAAAAACTGAAAGTTGACTTATATGCTTACATTGTTCAGATTATCTTTGGTACTGGAGACTCATTGAAAGCCATAACGACAACAGCAAATGTTGCATTTACAAGGGCAGCAAATAGTCAGGTATGTTGGCATTGGTGATATTCACACACTGTGACTGGATGACAAGTTATCATACAAGTGTTTTGTGTAAGCTTGTGCAAGCACTGTTTTGATGAATCACATTCTGTACCTTGAAATAACTCACAAACTCAAACTGATCAATGGTTGTGTCATCACCTTAGCAGACCTCTCAGGAAACAGATCACTTAAATTATTAATAACAAGTTCAAAAGGTCATGTTTGGGTTGTAACTGGTAGATTCCAATCCATTTAACGGCACCACATAATTTTATGTTATTGAATGGTTAGTGCAGTAAACAGCAGTTTTGTCTCCCATATATTAAATGGAGAACTTTGGTAAAGCTTTACGAAGTAAGCCATTGCAGGAATTGACGGAGGCAAATTATGACAAAGTTTACAACACACTTCCACAAAACACTAAAAGTATTAGTGTTGGGGTTGCTACATTTGCAGAATCCTGTTCACTGAGACACCTTTTTTTCACCTGCTTTATGAGATATTTTCTGAGTTTCATAGGATAAACTAAAAGCAAGGAAGCATGAGCAGTTGAACAAATAATCCCAACTGCAAGCTTAAAAAAAGAGGGAGGGGAATGACACAGCACGCTTAGTGTGAGAAACAGTTATTATTATCAAATTGGTTATTGAGAATTCACTAACATGCAACACACTGTACCAGGGTAGCTACATGTAATAAAGTACAAAATGCTTGTTTCTCAGGGAGTTGAATTCAGTGTCTTCATTCATGAATCACGTGCCTTGACTGAGTCAAAAGAACCCCAAGCTTCATTGGTTCATCTTGAACAAGATGTTACATGAGGTCCTGTGACTGAACCCTTCAACCCACGATGTGCATGCAGGAATGGTTTGGATACTCAGTCGGCAGACAGTAGTGCACGCCGGCTTGGATAACCTGGTTTACGACTTGGAAAGTAGCAAGTTAACACTCTGTTACAGCTAATATATTACATCTCTATGTAATGTGCAAAATTATCATATTGTTTTCATAAACTACACAGAGTGCAGTCATAAGTACACTTGCTAAAACTCTCCTAAGTCATAAAATATTTTGTCCTACTCTTTGTAAATTTAATTTACATGTATTTTGAGGCATCACTCAACCCCCACCTGGCAATATTAAAGATCTTGAAATGATTGAATGTTGTGAGACGCCTGGAATTCAAAATTAATTGCTTACAGAAAGGGGGTAGAAAAAAAAAGGCATTTCCATTGGTCTTGCAGCAATTTTTAAACACCATGCATTGTGCATGCAATATGAGTCGTGGATGTACAACTGTATGTTAATTCCCACTGCTTCATGTAACAATATTACAGATTGAAATGACAACAATACCACGGCAGTACTAGCAGATAAGAAACTGAACAAAAAATAAAATCAGGAAACCTTTTTGTAGTAGTTTATACTGTTTTATGTACCCATATCTTGCAACATGTTGATACAATTTCAGGCTAAATGGACTTTCACTTAACTTCCCAATGCCCTGAATTAAATATCTCGCAATATAACAAACAAAACGACTGTTACCGACAGCATTCAAGCAAGTAGGCCACTTATTCTCAGTTTTGTTTAGCCAATAGAAATCAAAGTTGTAACCTTTACAATCCACCTATCTTAATTTTGCCAAAATATTGATCATCCACAATCCCACAAGGCTAATTTACACAATTTTTTTTTTCAATCTGAATTGGCTGAACAAGCCAGTTTATACTGTCTGATTTTCAAGTATAAAAATTGGCCACACTTGTAACATCTGTTGCTCCACAACAGATTTTTATTTTGGTGCCCATATTTACTGTGCATTCATTTTCTTGTTGAGGTTGGGCTAAATCAGGCAGACAAAACAATTACCTAAAAAATGAGCTAGAGTAGTTTGGTGCTATTCCTCTCAACGAAGAGTCAAAAGTTAAGACAAACAAATCATTAGTAACAGTAATGGCTGAATTTGTTAGTGTAATGAGTCACCATGTGTCTAGACGACCTTAAGAAATAAAGCCAACCCTTGGGCACAAAATTCCAGAATACACAAACACCAGAAACGTGATTTTTTTTATAAACATATGAACAACAACAAAATTCCTGTTACAGTTCTGGTAAAATCCTGTAACTGTAATAATAAATGGAGAGTCGTCAAGACAAGTTTAGTTCATTTTTGACAGTAACACTTATAAAACTCAAGAAAAGTAATCATTAATGGAAGGTGGCTTGACATTGAAGACAGCAGCTGTATCTGTTGACTCGTACAAACATGTGTGAGCATTTCTCAGGATTCCACAAACCGTATAAACTTTTTTAACAGCATCAAATTCTGTTTTACCGTTACTGAAATCCAGGAAATTGAAGTAATTACTTATATCATCAAAAACCCACTGCACAGCGCCCTTAACACCAGCCATAGATGTGTTGTAGGCTTGTTCTGAAGGAGAGAGATGCAAACTGTTGAACGGCATTTGAAGTTGTGGTCGTATTGGGTATTTCATGTCACCATAAATGCACAGTGTGTTTCCAGTGGGTGAGCGAGAACTCAATTCGAGTCGGGGCAACATCCCAGATTCACGTAACATGGTACAGTCATGTCGTTTTGCCTCCATTGGCCCAAAAAGGTTTGCGATTAGGCCATTTGGGGCAACAACTGATTGAAATTTCATGGCACTGATGTGCTTGGATCCATTGTAGATTGTCTTGTTGGGATTTTCAGGTAGTTGTGTTACTGTACTGTCAACCAATCCCCAACAGTTATCCAAAGCAGATCCCGCAGCATGAATGGCATTAGCATAACTTTGAAGCTTTTCAGGTGAAAGCCAGTCCTGGTGAAAACTTGACAGTCGATCTCGATGGTAATTGTACAGCATGTTTGTAATACAACAGACAATCTTCTTGAGCTGTGTGGCAGGCCTTCCGAATCTAGCAACCATGTTATCATAGGTGACAGGATAGGCCAGGCGTTTAAGCAGAATGCAAAGAGCCTCAATTCCGTCCACATCTAGTCTGTTATTGCAGGTTATTTCCTCGGGTATGTTTAAAGCGTCCTTCAAGGTGTAGATGTCGTTTTTCGTAAATCGGAATTCGGCCTTGCATTGATTTTCCGTAAGCTCCTCCAAGTCAAAAGAGTCGTATCGCACTTGCCTTGGTGAATTTAGGTGATATAATAAAAGAAATTCTTCATCATCCAGAAGATCTAGGCCATAACAAATAAGAAGAAAGTCTCGAAAACTCGGCATTATTGACTGTGATTATTTCTCCACTTGCCAAGACAGAACAAAATGGCGGATATTTTTCCCGTCGGCAATCCTACTCACGCCAACTTCCCGCCAATTTTCTGTTACACCCATAAGCCATTGCGCTTGTAAATTTGGCACCTGATATGCTTTCATTTGGAAACAACTTTTTAAAATAGTACAAACCGGTACAAACCTGGAATGGCCGTACACTATGGATGTGTGTCTATGACAAAATTCAATACCCAGTATTTAAAATAAAATCATCGAAGTCAGGAATGCGTCTGTCCATAGAAGAAAGACAGTAATTTTAAATGCACGGCTAGTACGACGACACTTGTATTGGAAAATTTATTCGGCCGATACAGTAAAAACCCGCGTATAAGAACCTAGGTTTTTTTCAAGTTAGCCTAAACAGGTTCTTATATAAATGGTGTTTAGTGTAAAATTAGGCTAACTAGGTTCTTAATTAGGTTCTTAACTTTTGTTCAAGAAATAAAGTAGAATTTTTAAATGATCTGGTCTTTAATGTCCAAAAACAGTATTCTTGGAGGCTTCAGTTAGCAAAATACTATACTATTTTAATCTGATTCTGTTATAAAATCAAACCTATACTGTAACCTTCACTATAATTCCCGAATGAATCTTGTATACAAAACAACATAACATGATAAAATGTCAAAGCTCCTCTTTAAAAACAGACTGTGTTATAAATATATTTTTGAGATTTTTTTTAATTCTATATTTTTGAGAAGATTATTTTTTCTTTTTTGAAAATAAGAGCCTGTTTTAGAATTTTAGCGTAAAATGGTTCTTATGTGAAGGGTGCTTAAAAATGAAATTTAAGCCTAACAGGTTCTTAAATGTTAGGTTCTTATACGCGGGTTTTTACTGTATTTCGACTAGTCAACTAGTCTTCTACAGGGCCAGAGCTGGAGTGAGATAAAACTTAACGGCTCCTAAAATTTAAATTAAAGTATACAAGTGGATAAATACGTAACATGATAGCCATATAAGGAAAAATCATAAAATAGAGCGTCGAGGGCCGTTGTAATATATACAAGTTATGCAACGCTTTTGAGTGGTATACATACCTCTTATTACATCGAGTTCGAGGTCCATACTGTAAAATACGGACCGAGATCGGTATTTTTCAGTAAGGACCGAGAAAACGAGGTTAATAAGATATTTATTATATCTCTCACTCTGGAGAAAAGAAAACATTTCAAGTCAAGAGCGCTGGAAGCGGCTTCGTTTGACTGACGTACGTCAAAGGCGAAAGGACGAGTGAATTTCATTGGCTTTGTCGTAAACAATTCGGCCGTTTAATAGCTCGATTGATAAGCTTATAAACATAATTTAAATCCAACCTTTACTACTTTATTTCTGCAATTAGTTTTACAGTAATTTCAGTGACAGGATGAAACTAGATACAGTGCAAGTTTCCTTTGAAATAACTTCTAAAGTTCTTTGCTTGGCGACGAAAGTGCCGCGATTGACAACATGCGTTATAGCTTATCAAACTTTCGAAAACTTATGTATGGCAGTGTTTGTAGAAAATACTGAACGAGAAAACACGTATAAAGTTTGAAGGAACTACTTAAAAAAACTTAGCTCTTTAAGGCGGCGTTAAATGCTACGTTGAAAGCTTGAAATGTTGTCTTGCTCGTACTCAGCTCTATCGCGTTTGCGTACGTGTTTGAAAAACTTTCCGAGGAGCTTATCGAGGACGTTAGCAGGTACGGGTTCTATGTGAAATGTTCCATCAGTCTGCTCTTGACAATAATTGTCGAACCGTTTCCATTCACTTTTCGTCTTCTTGACCGTGTTTGCATATTTCTCGGCACTGATGAAACTTTCAAGTTCTTGACTTGAATCCTGCCCGGGTTGCTCTAAGTCCGCGACATCAGGGAAGTTTTCTCCTTCCAACAGATCACAAAAATTGAGTTTAAAGTTCGGTAGACCTTCTTCGCTTCGCCTTTGTTCCTCGCTTTTTTCCTCTGACTGCGAACGTTGTAGGAAGTTTTGAAAATCTTCTTCGCGAGACATTTCAACTTGCAAAGGTGTACGGCATCAGGAGAACTCTCAGTCAAATTTCGCAGGCCGTACTGCAAAATACGGCCCGTAAAATTGACCAATCACAGCGTGCGTACTATCTCAGAGATATAATAATATGGAATATCCCACGAGTCACTTGTATTTTTTCGGTATACACACGAGCCTTTAGGCGAGTGTGTATACCAAGAAAATACAACCTGATACCCGACCAACGGCTTCGGGGGGTTAATTGTTCACTACCAGCAAGACTACACTAGGGTGCAGATTTCAGAAATACAGTTTTGCGTTAGCCTCCCACGCAGTCGTTCTTAGGGGCGATCGTGTTTCAAGGCTAGTTTTGCGTCTGAAACGCGACTCGGAAATTGGGGATCACAAGAATTTTCGATATATTTTTTATCATTCCGTCAAAAACAGAGTGTGGGACATGTCCGAGAAGCACAATCGTCGACGGGATTAATGTTATTGTTACTCAATTATTCCCGTCAGTACTGACTAATGACACTAATCTTCTAATTGTTTTCTCAATACGTGGGTCACGGAGCACGTTCTAATTTCCCGCAAAAACACAGCGGTTGTTTAACTCCAGCCAATTATTATTATTTAGTAAATTCAATATTTACCGCTTTCGCCACAACATGAATGTATACGAGGAAAGGACAGCCCAGATCAACAGTTCATTCTATAATATGCGCGCAATGCGCAGGATAACGCAACTTATTACGAGGTGGTGATCGTGCACATACCGAGGTCAAGTGTAAATAAAGGAGAGCATTTTTTCACGGACAGATTTTGCTTTCTATCTTAAAGTTTTGAGTATTGCTTGTTCAAATAAGTTACCCAAGAATGGCACATTGTCTGTTTTTGGTTTCTATACATCGCATGTAGAAATTAACGCGGTTCTGGCTTTCCGTGATAGCACACTTTTGCGGAAATGCTAAGTGGAGGATCTAGGAGGATTAGATCCACGTTTACAGCGAACCTCTAACCGCAGTTTGACGTTAGAAGTTTGCGGTTTGCCGTTAGCGCATTTCTTGATTTAGATGCGAGGGCATTTTGCATCCTCTTCCTTTAAGCTGCACTTCCTTTTCATCAGTAGAAAACGCTTCACTGAGTCGTTAAGCCATGTCTTCCCATTCACTTGCGTTCTCTGGGAAGTGTTTTGCGACCTCGAGGGCCAGCGCAAGGTCGTGCCGAGTTTCCGTCCAGCGAAATGGTGGAGCCATGTTGTTCTGAAAGCTTTAAATCGTCACTTATAAAATAAAATTCTCGCCCATGCATCGAAAATAATCAAAGTAAGACAACAATAAGAAAACAAAAGCTAATTTTTAGGACACAGACGTCTGACAGACGACCGAGAGGAGGTAAATGCTGCAAAGGCATGCTTTCACTCGGAGCGGCCGCCTTATTAAATTTACAAAGATGTGCAGTCTTGTTTTGCAATCGTCAACAAAAAGCTCCATATTTGCCCTTTCCCACGAAATTACAACTAAATTTTAGAAAAAGACTTGCCCCACATAATTTTAATATCTGTACGTGAAACAGACATATATTTCAGGCTAAAAAATCTTCAGGTAAATCACTTACGTGAAAACCTACCTCTTGCTGTCGAAAACCTCAAACGTGACCTCGGGGCCTGGTCACGTGACTTCTAGACGTTCGTGGTTTGCGGTAAACGTGGATCTGAAGGTCCCATTTTTCATGCCGTATTTCCAGGCCTGTAGCCTGGTTTTTGCCCGGGTAGGTTCGTTTTCTCTTGAAGCGGACAAAACAGTTGTAAACTGAACATTTGCTTAGTAATTTTTTCTCTTTATTCACTTTACCAGTGCGCACGAAATACTATCAGGGGCGTTACAAAGCCAGCTTTTTGAAGAGCTGTAGACCTGGTCAACTGGCCCGTAAGGGCCGCCGTTTTCAAGGATCCAGCAGGGGGTATGCTTCCATGGGAATTTTTTCAGATAACGACCCTTGAAAAAGTCTTCTTTTTTACTTTACGGTGATTTTACTTGTATTTTGGCAGCACGTAAAGTCGAAGATTTCACAACAGAGGATTGCACTTATTTTCACTTATTCCTATATAAACGAGCTTTTTTTTAACGTCACATATCATTGTTCATGTTTGCAGTGGTCCGGCGTTTTCACTTGCGTGATGAACCTTGATCCCCTCGCGAAAGGGTGGAGATATGCTGAGATATGTGATCCGTTACCAGTAAATATTGCCGTTTTCATTTGATCTTGAAAAAAGCTTCAGCCTGAACTGAAAAAATACGATGCTGAAAGATTTGTATGCCCTAGGGTACTAGGCTGGATGCCATTACCACCGTTACGTATCAGAGGTTGTTGTCTACGGGGTGTAAGTGAGCTCAACAGCCTACTTTCGCGTCAAGGTGCACAGGGGTGTCATAATGGATGCATAGAGTTAGTCAAGCGACTTTCCCCATCGATGCTCACATTTAGTTGTCACAATTGCAACATGCAGATGTTGATGACTTTAAAAATGAGACTTTTGCATACTAGAATTAAATTTTAAGCGGTTTGCTTAAGCCTACCCTTCCGAATTCTCAGAACTCATTGAAATTTGTTAAACGGGCCGCAATATATATTCAAATCACTGGAAACAATATGAGATGCATTTGTGCCACGATCTGCCTTTTGTTCTAGTCTGAAAACCGAAAAAGAGGGGGGAATACAGGTGAAAGGTTTATTAGTTTATTATGTTATTTTTGTTGAAAATAAATACAAATAAAGTTATTAGTGAAAATTCTTTTAAGCGGACAATATGCTGTATCATTCCGCGGACCGGACCTTTTCAGTCAGTGGGGGGGTTCGTCCGAACCCCCCGAACCTCCCCAGCCTACAGGCCTGATTTCGGTAATTAATCGTGAATTGTGTTTTTTATGTTTGTGAAATTTCAACATCCCTAACTCCCAGTATAACTTCACAAGATTATTTGACCCTCGTTTAAGGAGTGATTGTTACATTACGACAGTTAAAACTTAATGATTTCTCTTCACTGTGTATTTTAGAGTCCGAAGGCAGGGTAACGTGCGTGTACCTACCCTGTGAGCTGTGAGTGTGTCTCTGGCCGGCCCGTGACCCTTTGCATGAAACAAGACATGCCAATTATGATGCTTGAAAAGCGGGAAAAAGAACTATCACACGTGACTGGAGAGGGTTCGCAGGAAGTCGTCTTGCGCGTATTTAGGGCGTAATAAACTTAAGCATCAAATAAACCACTTATAATCAGATTCAACCGGAACACGTTCGTTAGCAGTCTTATATGTAAGGTTTCTCGACTGCCGGTTACACAGTGACAGCAAGGGGAGCGATGAAAGTTAGACAACAAAAGTTTCCAACAAAAGTTTCCAACTTTGGCCAAATATATTCATGGAACCAACGATGTCTTCCACGAGTGGACAAAGCATGGATTATTTATACCCGCCATATGCGAAATCCAACAGTGGTAGCGGCCTTCGTAGCTACGACTCAATCTGTTCACACATCAATGCCGCTTACGATTGTTCGGAAAGTGGCGATGTGATGTCGAGTTCACATCACGATTATGAACACTTACAAAGTGTAAGAACAGACGTGAAAGAACTACCCACCAAAGGTCCGAGAAGAAAGGAACGCGCAAGTCAAATCACGCAATGTTTATACGATGCAGACTTACAAAGCATAAGAACAGACTTTAAAGATCTATCAGTCCATAGCCCAAGAAGCAAGACAAACGACCTTTACGAATCAACTGGTCCCGATATGAAACACCACGTCAGACAAATTATAGAATGTTCAGACGATTCGATTTTGGAAACCAAACCTCCTAAAGACAAGATTTTGCACAACTTCGTTCCATTGACGAGTCCTTCAAAATGCGTGTACCTTAGTGCCAACCGTTTTCCTACGACTTTGAAAAACGGAATTAGAACTTCCATTTTCGTTTTCCGTTTTCCCACGTATTTGGAAAACGGAATTCGAACTTCCATTTTCGTCTTCCGTTTTCCTACGACTTTGGAAAACGGAATTTTTTGAAAAATAAACTAGTGAGCAGCACTCTGCGAACGATATTTGTTTTGTAAAACTGATTTATTCTCCCACGCGTTTCGTCCGACTGTTCGAACAAATGAACCTACCCGTTGCCTCTAAATTTTCTGTACCCTTCCCATCAGTGTATATTTTACTTGGTTTTACCTTTTCTCTCGCGCACTGAGGCTAGAAAAGGTGTACGAATGTGACTGTAACACTATTATTAGGGGTGTCGTCATTCCATTGGCCGGCGGCATGTCCTGTTGACATAAGACAATAACATGTTTACAAACCTTCAAAAAGCGAAAACCCATATGTTTCTCGCGAGAATACCATCTCCTTGAAGGAACGAAATTTGGTCGGAAGATTCGCTAAGTATTAAAGAGCAAAAGGGTGTCAGGGATTTCCAATATTTTGGATATTTCTCTTGTGACGGCCGCAGACGCAACAGGGTCGGAAATTATTCACTTTACGAGTCTGTAAAAAGAATTAAGAATCAAAGTCTCTTCGAGATATCGACGTTTTTGCATGAAGTATGAGTCAGTAGTATAGCCGGTTACCTTGGCGTGCACTTAACATTCAAAATGGTGGCCGATCTCAACAAATATATAATAATAGTAAAAAACGAGCTTGAAAATTTAAAAAAGGAAACGCGTCATAGGGAAATGGAGGTGGATATGTAAGGATAGAAAAAAATACGGATGCGAACAGGTGTAACAGGTTTGCGTAAGAGCTCTCAACTAGTATAAAATAATTTTAAAAATAGTGTCCGATCACACGTCATATAAAATATTATTTAAAAAGAGGCTGGGAATGTAAAAGCAAAACGCCATACAGAAATGCAAGGTTGTCTTAGGTTAAAAAAGCCGGTGGTAAACAAGGAAACCAGGTTTTCAATTCAAAACACGAAACGTTATAAGAACGTCATTAGAGCCGCCATCTTGGATTTCACCAACCTCGTTCCCAGGGCCTCTCTTCATTTCTTCGGAGGAAAATAGCGGAAATTGACACAAATCAAGCCAGAAGGCTTAAAGAAAGTAAAAAAAAAACAAATTGTATCATTGTTGCTTTAAAGAACTGAAAAAATAATGAAATATGCCAAAAAAAGAGAAAGGATGAATAAAAAAGCTGTGAGCAAACAAGTAAATTTTCACAGCATTTATTTAACAGATAGGATGGTTGCTTGTTTACACATAACATCATTAGAAAAAAAAACATTATTACAAGGTCTAAAAAGTAGAATCGATTGGCTTTCAACTCTTAAATACAAGTATCTTGAGGTAACAATGTCGGTTTCTGTCTGATTGCCTCATCTTGATCTTTCGTGAGCCATCTCTATCAATGTAGCCAATGGAATTCTTGAGAAATGATATGGTTGTCAGGGTGGTGTTCTTGGCAAGACTGCCTAAGCTTTTCTTCTTTGTGATCTTTTCTTTCTTTCTTGTGAGTGTTGATTGAGCCTTTCTAGCTTTTAACACTGTGTTTTTTTTTCTAGTAGTTGTATCAGTCTGAACCGTTTTTTCAATAAGTACAGGGTTTTCGCTTGGTATGCTTTCAATCACGTGTTCTCTGTTGTCGTCACCTTTTCCCAAGTTGGGAATATCGGGTGAGGATGCCGTTGAAGATACGCTTTCTGCCTTTACTCTTTCCATCGCTGAGATGCAAGTAATGCGATATGTCAATTTTCGGTAGATTTTATATTTGAGTAACTCGGTAAAAATAACTTTGCTCAAAATGAGTCACTCACATCTATAAGTAAGAGCGCAACAAACCAACGTGCTCATTTTTAGACGGACGATTGACGAGTGTGCTTAGCGTATGGGTTATTTTTGTCAATTCTGTCACAAATCATTTAGCCGAAGTTACAACAGAAATCGCCACGAGAAGAAAGGTTGCTTGAAACGCTTTGAGGAAAACACTAATCAGAATTCAATGGGTAAAGATTCGCCAGACGTTTTTGATGATGTGGAGACAGAGGAAGAAGAATATGACCACAACGAAGACGAACAAGAAGAGGATGATGAAGATGTGGAAGAGGATGATGGTGATGATGATGAATACAGCATTGAAAGTGACGAAGAAAATGACGAAAGACCTTGGAAAAAGCTGCGTCTAGAAGTTATAGATGATCTGAGTTCAAATTATGATGAACAAGTAGAACGATACCAGGAAGAGGGGTCGTCTAAAAACGTGTCCGAGGCCAAGGCCTCTAATTTTCTATTACCTTCATATAGAAAAAAAGTTACGAGGCTTGTATTTGCATTATGTAAAGTGGATTCGTCATCTCAACTCTGATCATATACACGAAGAGGTCATGGCAACGCTACGTCGCTACATGGACGACGATGACATGGATTTTGAGGAAGCCGCGGAAGCAGCTGTGAATAAACGGAAGTTTTTATTGAACAGAGTTTTTGAGCCAATAGAAGTACCGGACGAATCGCCCGACGAAGAGGCTGACGACGTCAGGAGAAATCCACTAGCAAAATGATAGAAAAAAGAAACAAAAACCACTCCTGAAAGTTGACATGGGAAACACTGATATTTGCGAAAAGCACGCAAAATAAATTTACGCAGGCTATAAGACAATGACGCTAGCTAAAGTGAAACACGTTAATGTATTGTTGTGCAAAATAAATAAAGCAATATTAATATGATATTGTCGTTTGCGTGTCTACCATCAGTTTCTTGGCATTTACGCTTGCCGTTTGCACAAAGTTAACTTCTCCAAGTTACCCTTGAACTTATTTAGAGTCACCCTGAGCTACTCCAAGGAACTTGCGTCCTAACGACCCTGTACCTAGTTTGCGAGTAACCAAGAGGGACAGATTAGTGCCAATCATTCGCATTGCTACTTACTGGTCAGCGGATACTACCAATCTACTTGGACCCAATACTCCTGTTGCAGAAGTTTATAGCGCGGACATTTTGCAGCCACTTTTTTTTAGCAACACTCAACTTGCTCACGAGTTTCTCTGAGTTAGTCCCAACTTGCTCATGAGTTACTCTCAGCTATTTCCAACTTACTCATGAGCTACTCTGAGCTATTCCCGACTTGCTCATGAGTTATCTTATCTTAACTTATCTTATCTTATCTACTCTGAGCTATTCCCAACTTGCTCATGAGTTACTCTGAATTACTCCTAGCCAACTTGCTCATGAGTTACTCATTTTGAATTGCTCATTTGCTCATTTTGAGTTGCTCAGAACAGTCACGAGTTACGACTGTTCTGTGACAAGTACAAACCTCACGTCCTGTCCCTTAATGAAACTTGGCTAGACGACTCTTTCTCGGATGCAGAGCTTTCTCTCCCTGGCTATCAGCTAATGAGAAGAGACAGAAACCGCCATGGGGGTGGTATAGCTGTTTACATAGCAGATAATTTGAGTTTCAATCGCCTCGATACTCCCGCCGAGAATATCGAAGCTCTTTGGTTTGAGCTATCACAACCGAACAGTAAAAAGATCCTGTTTGGGGCTATCTACAGACCACCAAACCTCGACGCTTCGACATTTACGGATAGTTTGGAGGAAATGTTAAATAACCACGTAAATGAAGGTTTCGAAACTGTTCTACTTGGTGATTTCAATTTTGATTATACTTCACCAAATGCGGCGACAAAACATTTCCAGCGCATTACTAATCTATTCAACTTGAAGCAGCTTATTACCGACGCTACCAGGATTACTCAAAATTCAAGAACTCTTATTGATTTATTTTTTACTTCACAGCCTGAACTTTATGTATTTGGAGTATTACCGATCGGTTTTTCCGATCACTCGGCCATTTTTGGAATTAGGAAACTTCACAGAATCCCGCTTCCACCGCCAAGGTTTGTCGAGGCCAGGAATTATAAACACTACGACCCTGCTTTGTTTTGCGAGGATTTAAACAGCATCCCTTGGGATATCTTAGAACTTGAACAAACTCCTAATGATGCGTGGCAGTCATTCAAAGACCTATTTCTCACAGCGGCCGATGAACATGCGCCCGTCGTCACGCGCCGTGTCCGCGGAAGATCTGTGCCATGGTTAACGCCTGAGTTAAAAGACCTCATGCATCAGCGTGATTATCAACACAAAAAAGCGATAACAACAAACAAAGAGCTTCACTGGAGCAACTACAAAAGATTACGTAATGCTGTGAACACAAAAATGCGTAAAGAAAAATGTTGTTATTATTCCACCCAACTCTCTAATGATCAAAGCTCTAAAGAAATGTGGCGAACACTAAACAAGATCTTACCAAAACAAAAGAAATCTACCCCCGGAGGATCAGAAACAATGTCGGCAACGAACTTTAACAAGTTCTTCACATCAATTGCAAATAATCTATGCAGTGTCTTCAAAGACCCTGCCTTGCCTAGAATTTTAGCCCCCAGAGTTAACAATGACTTTGCTCTGCAAGAAGTCAGTGCTAGTTTCGTGCGCCACGAACTTTTAAAGTTAAAATCATCCAAAGCTACTGGGCTTGACAAAATCCCCGCAAAACTCCTCAAAGACGCATCCTCTGTAATAGCCAAGCCAATCACTTATCTCATAAACCTCACAATTTCGTCTGGCGAAATACCATTTCAGTGGAAGGAAGCTAAAGTAACTCCCATCTTTAAGGCAGGGAAAAAGGATGACGAGAACAACTATCGTCCGATTTCAGTTCTCCCCCTCGTTTCCAAGATCATGGAACGAGCGGTCCAAGTTCAACTGTTAGCTTTCTTTGAGGTTAACAAAGTTCTGTCGCTATATCAATCCGGCTTCCGTAAGAAGCATTCTACCGAAACCGCGGTCGTCCACTTGGTCGATCATATTCTAGAACATATGGACAAACAACAGTTGACTGGCGCTGCCTTTATTGACTTAAAAAAGGCTTTCGATCTTGTTGATCACAAATGTCTCCTTCACAAGCTAGAGCACTATGGAGTTAGAGGGCACAGTGTCCGCTGGTTCAGAAACTCACCACTCGCTCGCAGCGAGTTCAATATGGGAAGGAGTTATCATCTAGCCTTCCTCTCGACTACGGTGTTCCTCAAGGTTCCTTGTTGGGGCCTCTATTATTTGTGATACACATAAACGATTTGCCTCAATGTCTACTGCACTCGTCAATTAGCATGTATGCGGATGACACTGTTATCTATTATTCTGGATCTGAGGTCAACAACATTAGGGAACTTTTACAAGAAGACCTCAACCGTGTTGAGCAGTGGTTGGTGGACAGTAAGCTAATACTAAATCAGAGCAAAACCAAAGGGTTACTCTTTGGAACAAGACAATTGCTGCAAACCACCTCAGACTTTGTCCTGCAGATTCAAGGCAAGGACATAGAGAGAGTGACAAAATTCAATTACCTTGGGACTATGCTCGATGAACAGCTTCACTGGAAAGAGCATATAGACACTACTTGTAACAAAGTAAATAAGCGTCTAGGACTTCTTGCACGGATACGATCTTGCCTCACTCTTAAAGCAGCAAAGTGTGTCTACAATACCCTTATTGACCCAATCTTAAGTTATACTGACACTGCTTGGGGTGAACTGTCTGTTGGCTCCAGCAAAAGTCTACAGCGGCTGCAAAACCGTGCTGCCCGTATCATTCTTAAGCGTGACTCTTCTAGAGATACTTTTAATGTTTTAGGGTGGGCTGACTTAGAAACAAACCGTAAAATACACAAATGTGTTTTAGTTTATAAATGTCTCCATAACTCAGTTCCTCAATATTTGAGTAACTATTTCATTAGGAACTACAATTTACATGGCTACAACACTCGAAGGAAGGCTGACCTCCATCTACCTAAACCCAAGCTTAGCCTTGGCAAGCGTACTTTTAGATTTTCTGGCTCAGCCCTTTTTAACTCACTACCTTTAAAAATTCAACAAGCTGTATCTCTCTCCTCTTTTAAAAATCTTGTTAAAGCCCACTTTTTTTCATAGCTCCTAATTTTTGATATTATCTTTTTTTATATACCAGTTCATGCTTGTAATTCGTTTTAGTTTTTAAACTCTTTTTATATAACTATTTTAATTACTAGACATTAGCTTTTAACTCTATTCTTATAACTTTTTTAAACAATTAGATATTTTATATTTTTAGAAATTTGTATTTAGCAGGGCCCCTCTGGAGACCAGCCACTGTGCTGAATGGGCCACCCTGCATAAATAAAGTTTTACCTACCTACCTACCTCATTTGCTCATTTTGAGTTGCTCAGTAGCTCATTTGCTCATTTTCTCATTTTGAGGTGCTCATTTGCTCATTTTGAGCAAATGAGCAAATGAGCAACAAAATGAGCAAATGAGCAACTCAAAATGAGCAAATGAGCAACAAAATAAGCAAATGAGCAACTCAAAATGAGCAAATGAGCAACAAAACGAGCAAATGAGCAACTCAAATGAGCAAATGAGCAACATAATGAGCAAATGAGCAAATGAGCAACTCAAAAATGAGCAAATGAGCAACTCAAAATGAGAAAATGAGCACCAAAATGAGCAAATGAGCAACTCAAAAATGAGCAATCATCCCCCCATTGTCTCGTCAGAAGGGGCAGATCCCTAAAGGATATACTCGTTAGAGCAAAGCCTTATGGGAGTTTTACAGGCCTGTCACTCCATTGTTATCACTGCTCACCCGCGAGACCTGGGAACGAGATTAGCTGTAGTTTTTATTCATCCCAATGAAAAAGGTTCTAGAAAAAGAACTCAATTCTAACAAATGAATTTAAAAGGACTATGACACGGGGTTTCGCAGATTTTTGGTCTTAATTGTTCTGGTCTTAATAAGTGGTAGGCAACTTTACCCATAAAAAAAAAAACATTATCTTTTGGGGATTGAAATCAAACTTAATGTCGATTTTTTTAAGGCGCTCGGAAACAACTTGAAAACATTGGCAAACGTTTTCAAATTGCAATCCATTTCCATCCGCAGCCATACGTGCTTTTTAAACTGTTTAAAAACAGTTTTAGTGCTCTAAAAAAGCTATTGTTAATAATCAAAGTCTCTTCGAGATATCGACGTTTTTGCATGAAGTATGAGTCGAAGGTTTATCCTGTGCATTGTTCTTCGAACTTATCATTACAGTTTCTTTGTAGTTTAGTTTAAGGTCATTGCCCCGAAATAAAACTGAACATAGATTTTTAACCAAACTTCGCCTACTGGTTTATTACTTCAAGGGAACTTAAATTTTGAAATAAAAAAGGGGGGTCACCAGATTCGTTTAGGAGCAGGACGACCATGTATATTCCATATAATTCCTTTATAACTCCTCTGCGAGTACTGGCAAAGTACACTTTTTTAGCGATAATTTATTTTTCAAACACATGAATTGATTTGTTTTCATTTTACAGAAAGAATTTGATCGCTACACCCAAAATATGAGAAAAAATTGATAGGTCACCAGGCTCGTTTAGGAGAAAGTGACAATTTACTTCTCTCGCGAACTAAGCCGCATAGAAAAAAGCCGCCATTTTGTTGATGTGCTCGCGCGCGCGCGCGCTAATTACGCATAAAATTCTGCGCAGTAAGGATGCGCAATGCAAAACAGGGCAATGACCTTAACAATTTCCTATCTTCGCGGAGGAAATGCAGCCATATAATTTTGTCAAAAATGGCTCGTCCGCGCCGGGTATTTATACACATATTCCTTAACATTGCACAAATAAACAGTGCAAATTTCACCGAGATCTGACAATTCTATACTTTAAAATTGCAAGGACCTTTCGAGACAGTCGATTACGGCAGCGAAATTAGCAAATGAAACAGCAAAATATGCGTTCGACGCTTTGTTTTGCGACGCCATATTTGAATTGTTATAGCCGGGTAGACCGCTGTTCAATGTGTTCAAGGCCGTATCGTTACGATTGCTCCACGAATAACCGGCACGCATACATGCATGCACAGGCGATGACGCTTTACAATGATCCCAGAAATTGCATTTTTCTTATTCATTTTAATTTTTATTTGCCTTGACTACAAAACGAACCTCCAATACATTACAAACTTACAGTATGATACGATAAATACATTAAATCATTATGAACTTCGTCATTTAGCAACAGAAAGGCCCAGGATTGATTTCCACACCTAGTCGATACTGAAGATTGTGTGACACTACCGTATTCAAATGGTCTGAAATGTAATGAAGTCAACACCGCTTACTAGAAATAGGGTAGAAGTTCTTTCTTAATTTCTTAATTCTTAATTCTGGCTTCTCGTACAAATAGGAATACGGATACCGTCACTGTTTTGTTTTTAATGGCTTGAGATAAATACCCGAATAAATATTATCAAAAGCAGTAAAATGAAGATGGCGAGTCGCGAAGGGAAAAGAAAAGAAAATTAACTTAAACTTAAATATTATCGACAACAATGCACGTCAAAGCAAACAAAGATTTCAGATAGCTCACCTTTGCAATCTAATCAAGATACTGCTGCCATCGGTCTCCCTTTTGGAAAGGTTTCAAAAGTTATGACACTAACCGGCCTTCACTCGTCAAATTCAACATCAGTCAAGTTAGTCTGCCATCACGTATGCCGACTTCGAATACACGTATAACGGTAGAAAAGTTCTTTAAGCGAGCTCACAATTATCCAGTACATCATTCTCCCTTGAACCCAAAACTCTGTTTAACTGTACGTTAGAAATCAAACGCGTTTTGCCGATGGATGCTCTTAAAGTTGATTCAGTACTCATGACAATCAAAGATGGCGTACCAAAACTGAGTAAACAACAAAGTGCCTAGTTCCCAGTGCTACTCGGTTGGAGTAATCGTAACATTGCCCGTCCACGGGCCACAGCATATAGGCGTTGCGTCACCGCCTAAAAAGCAAGAAAAAAATACGGATATTTCCGACTACTGTCGGAGAAAGCATTGCGCATATAATCGGGGCGTAAACAAATCGTTACACTCAAGCTGCGTTTTGTCTAGGCTCTGCGAGGGTCGGATATCAAGACCCAGGATTAAACAAAAGCAACATATACAGTGAATGCTTTCGAATTATATTTGAAGATGAAATACGAAAGAATTTTGCTGTCTTTGACTGAAATTCCACTCGAACTGCGTAGATACGATCGCATGTTGTAAAGCCGATTCATGCAACATTGCTGTCATTCCCTGTCAACGCGAGGTCACGTCCCTAACGACCTAGGCTGATGACGAAATAGAGTTGCGCTTACATGTAGCGACCAAATTTGGCCTAATTTTTAACCGCTCCTAAGCTAAAAGAAGCCCCCATCTCTTGCATTTGTTTTAACTTCAATAATATCTTTGAAAAGAGCGAGTTTTTTGGTATGGTTTATTTTTGACGTTTGTAATTTTTAAACGATGTAAGTGCTAGTGATTATTTATTCGTGTTTTAGTTACGCAATCCATTGTTTGTGCAACGCTTTTTATAGATCGCCTTTCAGACACACGTGCGTTGAGATAAGAAAGCTGACATGTCACTTTTAAAATTGTTATATAACGTTTGTAAATGTGACAAGTCACGTTTTTTCACGAGATCGCAAGTGATCACCCAATATATACTACTGCTGTGCTCGACCTGTATTTTAAACTATCGCCCCTCGAAGAGGAGAGATGGCTTAAAAGATATAAAACAAATGGCGGCAAAAGTACTTTTAGGTGTTCGAAGAGAACATATGCCAAGACAAGCCAAAATAACATCTGAGAGAATCAAGGTTTATAAAACCGGTCTGCAGTCCAGCTGGTTTCTCACTTACACGGGCAACCGACACAAAATCTTGTATGAAATTTGATAAATCATTGAATCACATTTTAAATAACTGAGATACTACGCGCGCTTTGATTTATTGGTCAATAATCCCATGATCTATTGAACCGATAAACATTCGGCTTCCGATGAGGCAACACTTAACGCGACAGGACAAATCAATAAGTTGCTCAATTCAAGTGTGATGTCTGATCTCAAATGGTCAATCAGATTATAAACATAGAAAACGATTAGTAATAGTCAAGGAATTTGAGCAAAAAAACTAAAGATGCAAAATAGCGGGAAGGAGCCCTCACAAAACCACACTTAAACCACACTCTCCATTAACACCCGCCCCCTCCCTGAAAGATCTTAAAAAGAAGTAGGATCCCGGGGACTTAATAGGGCTTTTATAGTAATATAATCATGCTTAATCAGTGTCGATTGAAAATGCCTGCCTTTATTATGAGCTAACGGATGCAAAAATTGGTTTTCATAATACGGACTACTGATATGGCAAAGTAATCCGCGTTATATATGTTGTGAACTGTTTGATTATTTGTCTGAATAAATAAATATTTTCTTTCCTTAACACTACTATCAGGAGGACTGTAGTGATCAAATGATGGGTAACGTGCTGATGATGAAAGAGATCGCCCTCAATTGCTCATGATACAATTATTGAGAAAAATGATTGTGTCGACTTTCACACTGCCTTCAAACATAAATCAAACATACCGTTCGGCATATTTTTCATTCGCAGCTTCGTTTGTCTTTTCCATTCTAGGGTAGATTATGACATTTGAAACAGATGGCAACCATCTTCCCATGAACTGCGGATCTCAACTTCCTCATGTATTATAAATCAGATGGCTAGGCCTGTCCCGATTGTGCTCGTAAAATGCTGCAAAGTTGCCCACTGGAATGCCGAAAAGTTGCTAAAAAAAAGTGCAAAAGGGTGCTACCTAAATTTCTTCATATTTTTGTATGAACGTTAATTTAAAGCTTTATTTATCGTTCTTCACAATAATTGCTAACATCGGTCAAGAAAAATAGCTTGAAACTTAGCTTTTTAGAATCTTTAGTGTAACCAGAAGTACATAATAATGTACTTCCGGACGAAACAAAAAAAAATGTTGTCAAGTGGCATGTTGTGTGTTCAAAGGTTGATTAACATTCAAGAAATTTTCATAAATTGAAGTACTTTTTCGTGCTTGAAATGTGCTCCAAACCTATATTTTGCTCAAAAATTGCTCAGAAAGGCAATACTTGCTCGAGGTTGCTATAGAACTGCAACAAGTTGCTCCAAACGCCAAAAGTTGCTCAAAAGTCGCCGAACACAATTGGGACAGGCCTAATGGTGGAAAATTCACCATCCTCCTCCCTTTTCATTTCCCAAAGTATCAAGATGTTAAAATTTTTGCACAGCTAACTGTCCTTGTCAATGGCTGTGGAAGTTGAGCAGTATCATCCAGATCAGAAGAATATACTTGCCCGGTGACCGGCGGTTCGTTGAAATTAGACAAAAACAACAACAACAACAACAACAAGCTTTAGTATATACTCAAACAGTGGATAGCGTTTTTGGCGTGCGCTGATTGGCTACTCAAACTCCGAATATCCTTTGCTATTCACCTTCGAGCAACTCGCGCAAGAAAACTACACTCGTTAACGGAATAAACTGATCAAAAGTCATCCTTTCAGGCTATATTATTATCTCACTGTTTGAGTATATACTAAAACAACTATTCACCACTTCGGTGAATAGTTGTTAATTATTTGCATGACCATTAATACATATAGTATTGCAAAAGCATAAACAGTCAGAACATAGAGCTCGTCAATGATTAAAACTACAGTGTTTTCAAAATCAAAGCTTTAGCAAGAGACAAAAAGGCGATCTTATCAGGAAGATTGACAAGACAATTTGTATCCAATTTTTTTTTCTTGCAACTAATATACTGTGACTTTAATGTCCATTTGGTTGCTGTCATAAAGGCGGCGAGTTTGCAGAATTAGAATATTAACTGTTCCTTTGTTAAACCAGAACTGCATTCCATATGCATGTTTGAAAAATCAGTAAAATTAATCCTGCGCAATGGTTCCGAGCCCCTCCCAGGGGTTTTAGGGAACGAGGGAACTGGAGTACTTATTTTAAGGGAACAGGGGATATTTTCCAATTATTTTCAGGGAACAAAGGAACTCTTGGGTAGATTGTTGGGAACAAGGGAAAACTAATCTACTTTCGATAATATATATATATATATATATATATATATATATATATATATATATATATATATATATATATATATATATATATATATATATATATATATTTAACTTTACGAGCCCCTAAAATATAAAATATATTATGTACTTTAGTGTCAGGCGAGATAATTTCGAGATGATCGTTATTACGAGCTGCACAAGACATCTTGGGAATGTTTTTAACGATTTTTCAAAAAATTGACAGGCCAAACATAACTCCTATTGGTCAAGATAGTATAACTTTGTCGCCTTCAAACATTTGCTAACGAGTACGTCCTTTAAAGACCTCCCCTTTCGGTATGAAAGTAAATTTCTCTAAGTAAAGGCTGACTTTGTATCAAATGACATTTGCTCACAAAGATGATTTTAAGATTAGGCACTGAAGGCGGTACTCTGTTACAAACGGTAAATTTTGTTGTCCGTTTTTTTTTCTGTAGGGCCGACATTCTTTCGCTAAATTTAACTTCTGAGAGAGTCTTGTCTAGAAGGTTATCTGGGTAACCTCTGTCGCGTGATCTACGCTTGAATTATGTAATGTTTTCTTCAAATGTAGTTTTTGAAGAATTGGTTCTCAGGAGCCGTAATCAATGGTAATGCTTCGCCTTTGATAAAACCTTTCCAGACACCTGGAGGGTGACAGGAGGTAAAATGCATGTATTGGAAAGTTTCTGTCGGTTTAAAGTTCGTGCGCACATCAAGAATTGAATCTTTCTTTTAAAAATCTTACGCCCTTGTAAAAAATGTTATTTCTGTATCTGAAATTTCAGCCATGAATTTTATGGTCGGACGATAGTTATTTGCTAGCTCTATCAATGCGTTTACAGTTGACTCCCGATATGATTGGTCTCCCGACTGGGTTTGCTTTGAGAATCTTTGTAAGGGTATGGAATTCGTGGCAGATTTGGTGTTAGGGATAGCCATTTTCCTGTCATTTCATCAATAGTGTGTTCATGGCTGGCATATTGGAGGAGTGAAACAATAACTGAAAATGATTTTACTTTGGGAAAAAAACCATTTTATGCAAATATCTTTTATTGTTTGACTCCTCCAACATGGCTGCCATGAAAACACTCTATATGGTTACCATGGCAGAGCGCTTAAACGGTTAAACGGGCAACAGAACTTTCATACAGAAAGGGGAGGTCTTTGAAGGATATACTCGTTAGAGGAAAACTTTGAAGGTGACAAAGTGATACTATCTTGAGCAATATAGGAGTCGTGTTTGGCCTGTCAATTTTTTGAAACATCATTGTAAAACAAGTAAACAAATATGAGGAACTACAATAAACATTTTCGGGGATCAAGGTAACAAAGCAAAAATTTTCGGGATCAAGGGAACATGAGCTAAAACATTTTTGGGAACAAGGGGTTTTTATTAATGGGGAACAAGGTATTAAATCCAGGGAACATGGACCCCCCTGGGAGGGGCTCAACTTTCGAGCAACATTTTGAAAAATATTGGGCAACTGTTTGGGAAATCTCCAGAAACTTGTGGAAACCCCTAACTGATTTGCTAGAAATCGCGTCTTTCTGGTAGGACAATAATACGCCCGATCGCAACTATTTGATCAACTGCGCATGTACAGAATTAAAATTTTGCTTTTCTCAAATCCTTGAGCGTGTGCACTCGACGACGACGATGACGATGATGATCCAAATCCGCTAGAATGAGGGTGGGGGGGGGGGGGAAGGGTGGGGAAAAAACTGTTGATAGTCGATTGGCCTCTCTTGGCAAAGCGCGAGAACTCTCCCCAGTTTACGCTATCGCAACGCGCAAGGCTAGTTCATTTCGTGCTAATCCAGTCCCTCTGAATACAGTATTCAATCCCTCGCAACTAGGCTTGTCCCGATTGTGCTCGTAAAATGCTGGTAAGTTGCTAAAAAAGGTGCTCCAAAAAAATTAAAAAGGTGGTTTTAAATAAGAAAATTCCCCAAATATATGCTTCCCTTTTAACGCAGTGTAACTGCAACAGAAATATCTAAATAACCGATTTAAGGCTAAAATATGTTGACGTCGTGTTTCCTGACGAGTTTCTAATGAATCCGAAAGTTGAAGCATCTTCTGAACTTCCTCGGTGAAATCGTCGACAAATTTTGTTTGTCTTTAGAAATGTTCAAAAAATGCTCGGAAACGGGCCCTTCGGACAACACTCGGTCAATCTTCGGTCTAAAAATTGCAAAAAGTTGCTCGAAAAGAAAACAGTTGCTCGAAAATGGAAAAGTTGCTCAAAAGATCTCAAAAGTTACCGAGCACAATCGGAACAGGCCTTCTAACAACCCCAGGGCAACTGCATTGTGTTTTGTTTCCCCTGTAGCCTGTTAAGTGTTAGCAAGCCCGGAGGGAGGTAGAGTAAATCTCGTAACGTACAAATCTTAGCTTGTCTGTCGTAATTGGTAAATTTTGTGAACTTAATAATAATATCCTTCCGACCAGTTAGTAAATACAAAGAATGTCAAGAATACCAGTTGTGAACTATTCCACACTCGAACGGTTATCAGTTTAATGTGAGAATGTATAGCATAGTTTAACATAATATGTTTTTCAACCTGGACTCCTTGGAATTTTAATCATCTAATTATTTCCCAAATGCGAAACACCTTGTGAGACCCACAAAAAGCATCTAAAAAGTAAACTTTTAGATGATTACCAACTGAAGTCAGAAAATAAGCTTCGCGAGCCTTTCTGACACGTTTGCTGTGTTTTAGTTCAAACGGTATGAGGCGAAGGTCGTTGACTGAGCCGCCAGGTTGTTAAAGGTAGCGATACCGGAGTGGGGGGGCCCCCCGGGACCGGAACTAGGAGGATTATCCCCCTACGGAGGTGTCATGTATCCCCCAGGCCTGGAAAATAAGAAAATCATTCCCCGCGATCTCCGGAACCTCCCTTTCACTAAAGTAGTGGGTAGAATTGATTCACGGGAGTGAGGATATGTAACTGAAATGGTAGGCGGCAAGATACCGGTTATTTCGTAATCATTAAAACAGTGCAGTACGTGATAAAAACAAAAACTAATGCGAACAAAGGGTGTTTTGGTGGTTTTGATTCATGTCGATGCATGAGGCGTGGGCGACTTGTGTGCACGTGGTAGCATGTGGTAGCAGTACATGTAGCAGCTCTACATTTTGAGCGCAAAACAGCACGCTGCTGTACGTGGCTTCAGACTGTTGCTCCTCAGTCCTCAGTACATGGTCGATCTCAGGCAACAGTCCGCTCCTCCTCGTTCGGCGAAGAAGTGCGGGCTCATCTTTAGGTTGGCCAATACAAAGCGTGATCTTATTTTATGCTCGAAGAACCGGAACTGTTCTAGTGCAACTTATGTCTGTCAATCATGCCATCCACCCCCTGACACCCACCCAACGGCTTTGACGTTAATTCGGTTCAGTATCAGGCAAGACTATACTAGGGTGCACGTAGCAGGTTATAGAAGGACAGTTTTGCGCCTAAAACGCGAAGAAAATGGGGATTGTAGAAATATTCGATCGTTTTGTATCATTCCGTAAAAGAGAGAGTGTGAGACATATCCGAGAAGCACAATCGTCGACGGGAATTAATGTTATTGTTGCTCAATTATTCCTGTCACCACTGACTAATCTTCTAATCGTTTATGGTCACGGAGCACACTGCATTTCCCCCCAAAACCAGGCCCAAAACACAGCGGTTGTTTAACTCCGGCCAATTTTTATTAACTTAGTAAATATTCAATTTTCCGCTGTCGTCACAACATGAATGTATACGTACGAGGAAAGGACAACACTTCATTCTGTAATGTGCGCGCAATGCCGTCAGCAGGATAACGCAACTAAGAGGTGGTGATACTTTCCTTCTTAAAACGTGCACATACCGAGGTCAAGCGTAAATAACTGAGAACATTTTTTCACGGACAGGTTTTTCATTCTACCTCAAGCAATTCTTGTTAAAATTAGTTACCTAAGAATGGCACAATGTGCGTAAATGGTTTTTGTACATCGTATGTAGAAATAAACGCGGTTCTGGCTTTCCGTGATAGTACACTCTTGCTTTGATCTGGCTTGAAATGATAACAGGACATCGGAAATGCCAAGTCGCTCATCATTAAATTGACCTCATTGGTGGTCGTTGAAAGCCAAGAAGGCAGATTTCTTTGCAAGGTAAACAAGTAAACAATTTTAAGAGTCAGAAAGTAAACAATGCCGGCAATTACATCTGAGAAAAGAAATGTCTTTAATACACGGTTTGTTTCATGGTCTTCATGATTATGTTCGTACCGATAAAATATATATGCGTATGCCCAGGTGCCGGAATACATGAAAGCTAATATTATGTCTGTAACGGAAAATTCCTGCTGTTTTTTTGCTTGTGAAATTTAAACATGCTACCGGTGAAACCGCTGTGAGAAGGTACATTATGTTGCGCAAATGATATGTGTGTGTCTCTGGCTGGCCCCATGACCCTTTGCATGAAACAGGACATGTCAATTATACTCGACAAGCGGAAAAAAAACTATCACACGTGACTGGAGAGGGTTCGCAGGAGGTCGTGTTGCGCGTATTTAGAGCGTAATCAACTAAAGTATCAAATAAACCACTTATGATCAGAACACGTACGTTAGCTCTTATATGTTAGGTTTCGACTGCTGATTACACAGTAACAGCAAGGGGAGCAATAATAGCTAGACAACAAAAGTTTCCAACTTTGGCGAAATATATTCATGGAACCAACGATGTCTTCCACGAGTGGACAAAGCATGGATTATTTATACCCGCCATATGCGAAATCCAACAGTGGTAGCCTACGTAGCTACGACTCAATCTGTTCATCGATTTCATCCAGAGGAGGAGGAGAAGTACACATCAATGCCGCTTACGATTGTTCGGAAAGAAGCGATGTGATGTCGAGTTCACATCACGATTATGAAGACTTACAAAGTGTAAGAACAGACGTGAAACAACTACCCACCCAAGGTCCGAGAAGAAAGGCAAACGATCTTTATGAACCAACAGGACCTCTGAAGGAACGCGTCAGACAAATCACACAATGTTTAGACGATGCAGACTTACAAAGTATAAGAACAGACTTTAAAGATCTATCAGTCCATAGCCCAAGAAGCAAGACAAACGACCTTTACGAATCAACTGGGCCTGCTATGAAACACCGCGTCAGACAAATTACAGAATGTTCAGACGATTCGACCGCGTCATCCGTGTCTACTGACTCGTTTCCCTGGAAGAGAGACAGTTGCCTCAGCAAGTTGATCCTGTTTCTTATCCTTGCCTTTTCAGTAGCAGCGTTGGTGCTAGTAATTTTACTCATTAACGGAACAGTGGGTCCCAACTGTGGATGTAAGGATTTCAACGCAGGTATGTCACTGTACCTGGGGGTGTGTCTAGTTTTATTATTATTATTTTTTCAGTATACCAAAAAGGCAAAACCTGTTTGAATGAAAATCCATTCTTGCGTGCATGTGATAGTACCTTCTAAGAGCAGTGTGCCAAGTGCGCGTCAAATGTCAATACGGCTGTATATGCATACTCACACGTACTAGGAATTTTCTGGGGAGTGTCAAAGTGGTTAGACAGTTTTTTACAAACACCAAAACCTATACGGGAAACTTTTGCTGATTACTTCTGAGAAGAAATCATTTAAGTTTAGAGCACGTGGAGAGGCGATTCATTCATTTATTGACTTACTCATTCATTCAAAAGGAATTTACAAATGTCAATAATTTTATCAAGACGCGCTTTTTTCGTTCATTAACCGGAAGTCTTTGAAGCTTTGTGATTCACCCGTACCCCACGGTTTTCCTTTTGATAGATAAGATAATTTATTTAGCTGCGTGGGCCTTGCATAAAATACAATGCGAGGTTCTTTTATTTAATTCGCCGTCAGTATGCGCTTCCAGCCAATGCAATAAAATACAATGCGAGGTTCTTTTATTTAATTCGCCGTCAGGTATGCGCTTCCAGCCAATGCAATTAAGTGTCAAAAAATGGAAAATTGCATAACAACTGAAAAATCTTTAATCGTTTATAAGTCTATTCTTTACTCTAAATTGAAAATTATGCATGCTTGATGCTTTGAGGTGCCGCGTGTACACGAAAAACGGTGGAATTTCTTGTTTTGCGCCAAAGTACTTTTTTCAAATTTCCAACCTTCTGTTATCCTGTAAAAATTCATATGCTGCCTCTTGTCAAAGTTTTATTGAACATGGGGAGTAAAACAACAGAATGTTTAATTCATAAATGTATCCGCCCTATACAAATGCCTGATGAAAACAGTTTTATTCGGTACCGAGTTAGGTATGTAGCGTGTGAAAAGTGCGAAGATCTTTGATAAAAAAATGCCGCCTTAGAAAAGAGAAGGTCACATTTATTGCATTCCAATGAACCCACAACGGAAAAAGGAAAGAGAGCCTGTTGATTCAACCATGGGATGTAGAAATATGAACTGTCTTCCCAACACAGCAACCCGCAGGCAGGCAGCGATCCGAGCGGGAAAACAAACCCGCTTCTGGGTGGTGGCATTCTGTAATGTCTTTATTTCTGAGAATGTCCTCTGAGCTATTTTCTGACTAGTCCTAGACCTTTGTATAAACAATTTCGCTTATTAAGATTCTGTTTGCAGTTGGATTAACATTTTTGTGTGGTGACATCAATAAATAATCCACAACCTTTTCTCTCATTTTTTCCTGTTTCTGCAGTTGATAATCTGATCTTGGCGAGTTCAAAATTCTAGGCGTTCTTCTGTTCCTATTTTAAGGCTATCAATGTTTTGGCGGGAAAGAGGGTGTCAATGAGCGGGTCACAGTTTGGGCGGGAATTGCGTGTGTGTCTAGAGCCCTTTGGCGTGCTATTTACATTCATAGCGTACCGTGTATTTTATTTAAGGACAACCTTCTGTTCTTTTCTCTTTACCTATGCATGGTCTTTTTTCGTTTGCTAATAACAGGCTTGGCAATAATGGTTGTGTGTTGTATCTCCAATATTTTTTAAAAATATAAATTTATCTATTGATGTTCATTTAAATAAAACACATGTTTATTCTATTTATGTGGCATTCTCGGTTGGGGTTGTTGTTAGAATGCTCGTGAAGTGGTGTTTACTTTCCCAAACTCATGTGCTGATAGTCTCATTTTGTTTCTGTCCTGTTCGAGTCATGTGTTTGGATTATAAACGTTCACCTGCAGTCCTCTCTTGGGCTAAATTTCCGGTCAGACCTCCAACTTGGAAACACTATTTTAAATTTATTATTCTTTCCGTTTTACTTCTCAGAAAACAAGGATCCTGCACCAAGCACAGGATTGCCGAGTGTCTCGATACAGAATTTGCTGAGACGAATTGAAGATTTGGAGAATAACATGATGGCAATGGAAGCTAAAATGGTACGAAATTCTGTAAAATATAACGTTATAAAGATTACATTTTGGCGGAATGCGGAAAATTAATTCACATTTCCTGAACTTAGCCGACGTTGAAAGCAAATGAACCTTCATGGTTTGGTCGGGTTACATGCTTTGATCTCTACTTCAGTCGAATCGGATATCTTTTTGGGGACAGTGCGCCTTAGTGTCCCCTGCAGGGAGCCCCTAGTTTACAGTCTTGAGAGTTCTTGTGTGGCCGTGACAGCAGCTCTTTGTTCTTTTCAGTAATACCACTGAGGTTTTCGGCCTGTATTTTAAATTATCGCCCCTCGGAGAGAAGAAATGGTTTACAAGGGATAAAACAAATAGCGTCAAAAAACACTTTTGGGTGTTTAAAAATAACATAGGGCAAGCCATGCCATAACCTGTTTGTTCCACTGCTCATCTGTTAACCGGCTAGCCCTATACCTTAGAATAAAGGTTTACATGACTGGTCTGCAGTCCAGCTGGTTTTTCACTAACTCGGGCACCCACCACGCAATTAAGGCTGAGTTTTGGCCAATCAATGATCAATTTATATCTCTACTTTATCGTTCTAAGGTTTCACAAATTGGTATACCTTACATCTTTGGACACATGCTTTTGATTTAGCTTCGGAACGAATGTTCTTAAAGTAATTAATGTTTGTTTTGTTGTTTCTTTATCTAGAAAGCAAGAGACAGCGCAGTGGAGATGTTTGTCACAAAACATGAACGTCAGGTTGGTTTGTTTTTTTTATTGTTGTCATTTACATGAGCTGCAAAGCTACGGGCTGTGTAACAGCTTTTTCAGTAAAAATATATTTCTAGAGCAAACCTCGCATTGCCACAGATGTTATATCACGGATTTCTTATTTTTACCGACAGGTCAAAGTCCTGCAGGCCCAGGTCAATAAGACTGCCGACAAGGTATGTTCTGTCAGCAATATTGCATCTCTTTATTCTCTATATTTTGCGTGGGAGACGGCATCATCGTAACACGCGCGGATATAGGGCGTTGTTTTTAGAGCTTCGCGCGGGACCAACATTTACGTCGTGGAACTTCGTGAAACGACATCTTGCCCTGTTTCTGCCTCCTGTCGCACGGCTTTTTTGTTTCTTTTTTTTCTCTTACTATTATATTTTTTTCTCGTAAATGTGAATTTGTGCGACAAAGAAAATAAACTAAAACTTAAGGGATTTTATCATATCTGGCTGAGGAAAAGAAGAAGCTTTTTTTCTTTTTTTAAAACTAGTGACTATTTCAGCATTTCATTGCCGATAGTCGATAGAGTTAAGTAGCAACAAAAGAGAGCGAAACTCGTGGTCATATTCATAGTCATTAAATCGCCTCCACGGCAACCACCCTTGTTGTTGGTTTTGTCTTGCTGTGGTATTTTCTTTTTCTGAATTGTTTATTGTTTACACCGCTCATACAGAATATTTCTCTGTCAGGTTGCCGTTGTGGATGGTGTGTGGGTTAACATGACCAACACACGAGATGCCTTTGAGAAGAAACTTGACACTGAGTTTAAACAACTAAATAAATCAGTAAAGGAACTCAGTAACAGTGACAACAAGATAACATCAACAGTGGATGAACTGAGAGAAAATCAGATTCTAACAAAGAGGATGAACGAGAGGTTGGCCGTCAATGTTACACAACTCAAGTCACATGTTCAAGAGTTGAGAAAAACAGGCAATAATATCAGCAACAGAGCAGCGAGTTTGGAAAAAGGATATACCAAGATGAACAATTTGATGAAAACACTTCAAGCAATAAATGGTGCACAGAATGCTTCTCATCAAGACCTTCAGTCTGTGCACAATCTTTTGAGAGACTCTATAAATGCAGTTAATACAACATTGTTTGACAAGGTAAGATAAGAAGATATTTAAAAAAACTTTTGCATTCGAGCCAAAGTACCGCTGGACGGTGTATGCCGATTTCCGTAAAAACCGGACAACATCTAGGACTGCTACAGTCCATCGCAAGTTTCCTCCAGCATTAAACAAGACTTAGAATAGTTAGGGAATAATACTTAACGATGCATGAACACGCGAAGATTTCTATTCGAGAAATGTCCACTAGACTCTGGAGTTCTCTATGCAATAAAATAGGAAACAGTGCTTTAACATAAAAAAGAAAAGGAAAAACTGAAGTTTTGTCAACGCTATCCTTCATTTTAAGAGAATTAGGTTCAAACGCGTCAAATAATTTATTGATCTCTTTGAATTTTTTCTTTCTTTTGTTTTTCGTTCCTTTTCCAGCTTAAACCTCTTGGCTCCAACAGCGGCAAGCCAGCTGCAAACTTCAGCACGTGCAAGCACAGGCGTATAGCAGGGACTGCTACAACAGCTACTAGCATAAGCGGTACATCAGACGTTTTTTACCGTGAACCAAAGGTAAATATTCACAAACTCTAGTTTTATAATAAATTTAAGTCCCCGTCTTGCTCAAAAGAAAATACTGCATTGAAAGAACTTGTTACAACATAATAATTATAATAATAATAATAATAATAATAATAATAATAATAATAATAATAATAATAATAATAATCGAATGTTTATCCAGGATAGCCCTTCAGTACATGCGTACTGTTATCAACTGGGTCCTGCTAATTAAAAAATTAAAATTTTAAATTACTAATAATGTGAAGACTCGGGCTGCTTTGTTAGTTAATCGAGTCCTGGTGGTTACGATCAGACTTTCTGCTCTCATCTGTCTAATGACCTTGCAAATTTGCAAATGCATGCTTCCCACGGGCTCAGCTAGACAACATAAATTTGTGCATCCCTCCGCCACTATTTCCACCCGCCACCACCCCCCTCCCACTCCCATGCTACATGTGTCTGAAAATGAGGTGCGGTTTATTTATTTATTTATTTATTTATTTATTTATTTATTTAAATTATTTATTTATTTATTTACTTGTTTATTTTATTTTTTATCAGGGTCAGCGAGCTATGGGGATAACATGTTCTACTGATTATGGCCGACATTACAAACTGAGTGAAGTTACTCAAGGACCATACAAATTCAGATGCATCTGCAAACACTTGTCTCCAGTTTTCGGTTCTAAGCCAAAAACGATGAGGTGCTATTTACATGTATGGGAATGTCCTATTTGATCATTTTAGAACAATTTCTAATCTCCAATGGTTCTCAACGAATTTCTGGTGAAAGCATTAGAAACTTTCTTACCAGAAACAGAATAGAAAATAAGCCAAGACACTCGGCCTTACCGTTCCTTATTCGACAAGGATTATGTTGTCTGCATTGTCAAATACATTTTATAAGATTCAAATAAATATATTTTTCGCAGTATTAAATTAAGCAAAAAAATATTTAATAGATATTATTGTATTTGAGGCCTAATGAGGGGCTTATGACGACAATGATGAAATTATGGTTTCAATAAACAGCAGCGACAAACTCAGCATGTCACAAAATGAATTCCACCACTAATATCAAAAGTTGTACGACGGACAAAATCTTCTCATTTAACTGATACATTGCGAACTTCCTGTTTGCTATTAAACAACTCTATCGTACTAGTTTGATAACATGTTGTTTTCCAAATCAAGTAGGCTTAGTGCCGAGTGATAAGGTCATTGTCCATCAAAAAAATCAAAAGAAAAAAAAAACGATTATTTTATAAGACGAAATAATTTTAACGACGAAGCTCGTAACTGAGCCAAACAAAGGGTAAATAAACCCAGCGAGTGCAATCAGCTTGCAGAAATTAATTATTTGAGCAACATGGACATGAAAATGTTTTTAGGGCTATATTTAATTCACTTCATCTGATAGTATTATTCTACAGCAGAGTAGTGATAATGACATGTTCACAAATTGCCTCAAGGCTTGTAAATGTAGCTTAAACAGGGATACATATTCTTTACGAAATAAGTTTGTTTTCATTTCATTGATTTCGACCATAAAAGCAAGCACAAAGAAAACTAATCTCCTAAGAAGAACAGTACAAATGACCTGAAAAAATTTAGAATTTTTTTATAATTGAAACAATTGTTTTTATCAACATATTTTATACCGTGATACAATGTACATAAGAAACAGCTTAAATGATGATATTCGCTAGGTTTATATTATTAAGTTTTAATTATTAGTAATTAAAGAAAGTAAATTAAAGAAAATCTTAGTTTTTCGCCTGTTTTTTTTTTTTATTAAAATGACAGCAAAACAGTTCCATTAATTGTAAATAATTGATTGAATAAGTGTGAACATGATTGGGTTGAAACACTGTAAAGTGTTTATGACACTTCTCTTGGATCTTTTGAAAAAAGACGGACTCAATGAGTGTTTTGTTAATTTTTAAATGATTATTCGTAATTCAGATACCTTACGTTAATAAAAAAAAAATTCGTCTTGGGATTGTTGTATCTGATATTCAGGAATATTGTCCTGCAAACAAGGATATGTAAACTTGGTATAGATAAATTAGAGATAGTATTATGTCTATAGATAAATTACATGCAAGTCAAGGATTGATGATATATTTCTAATTATAGCGTTATATAGCTTGAGGACTGTTAAGTTTTTTGTTCTCAGAATAAATATCTATTTTGATATCATTTGTCTAATACTTAAGCAGACGACTCACGCAGAATCGGTTCATACCGGTTCTTGCCTTACCCACAGACCACCCACAGCCACCTCCCCCTCGGATAAACTGTGTAAAGTAAACTATATGCTGCGATTTTGATGAAGACGATGAACTGAAATTGTTTTAAGTATTATGGAAATCGTCAAAACTTTTGTACTCATACGAGACCCACCACTATGCAATATGCAATATACCCCCCTTCCCCACCTTAAATGATGGTGTCTTGTTTGTATAGCCCCCACTCTTTCAGGAGTAGAAACTGAGCCTGCGTAGCAGGTGTACCCCCGCCCCTAGCCTGCAGAACAGGCGGATTATTTTTCGGGGGGATTTTGCGAGTCGCTCGAAGCACGAGACCGACTTCGCGCCCCGCTCCCGACTCGCAAAATCCACCCGAAAAATAATCGGCCTGTTCTGCAGGCTACCCCGCTCCCTTTTTACGCATGCTTGTAGAAACTAAGAAAAAGATTAAAAACCCATGTCTCCAGCAGTGCAAGTTTCATGCACACCAAATATTAAAATTTCAACTGAAATTTTGAGGACAATATTTTTTCCGTTTGGCTAATTAGACAGGTGGTATCTTGCATAGCCCTTTACCCCTACACGAAGTAGGTCCTCGTTGAGTACACTTGCTATGACCACTTCACAAACGGACCATCTTGAGTTTCTCAAAACATCTGTAAAGAAGACGAACAACTCAGTACGGCAAGGAAGGCTGTGCTTAGATTTATTCTTCAACATGCAAGCACTGTGTCTTTAAAATGAACTGAAAGACAGCCTCGTATGCAAAGTCGAGAAAATTACTTTAATTTGAGAGGCCATTTCATATATAGAATGTTTTATCAGCTTAAAATAACCTCATTCTTTGGTTGTCGCTTAAAGCGAAGACTTGCGTCTTGGTAGCCACTTTCTTTCATGAATAATTCGTTTGGTTAGTACCGAATTTTCTCGATTAAACACCTCTGGCGTTGTTTGCAGTCCTAAATATAGCATGCTATTATATCTCTAGCATGTCAACACCTTTTTATTTTAATCTTTTGTTCTATTAGTAACGGTCTAAAGCTCACACTGTGAGTAATTACTGTTCTAGACAGTACCAGACAGTACCTGCCACTTTGTAACGGCTTTACCGTTATCTTTTGTTATTGTAATTTTACTTTGTATACATTTCTATTTTTTGTATTTGTAGCTTGGGTATATACACAGGCGGCCCAGGCTCTCTCGTTAATTATTTGCAACGGTCGTTGTCGGTTCGGCTCAAGCGATCGAAAAATATGCTTCATAAATTGACGAATTTGAGATCTTTCGTTCCTAAATTACAATAAACTGTAAGCCATATAAATAAAGATCACTTACCTATTGTTGATTGTCTGCTTTTGTGTGATTTTGAGGGTTTTGGGACGTTTATTCCCCACTTGCCCTGACGCCCCCTACTAATACCAAAGTATTAGTAGGGGGCGTCAGCGGAAGTGAGGAATAAACGTCCCAAAACTCCTCAAAATCACACAATAACAGAAATCAACAATAGGTAGTGATCTTTATTTATATGGCTTACAGTTTATTGTTATTTAGGAACGAAAGATCTCAAATTCGTCAATTTATGAAGCATATTTTTCGATCGCTTGAGTCGAACCGACAACGACCGTTGCAAATAATTAACGAGAGAGCCTGGGCCGCCTGTGGTATATATATAGCCCTAGATTTTAAATTCTCAATAAACTGAAGATGGCATAAGTCATGCCGAAACATGTCTTTAAAAAGTTGTTTCGTGTTTTTAAAATTAGTAATTTTATTATACCTCCAATAAATACTTGAGGGGCGTACAACTCTGCCTTGAAGACCTGGCATTTATTCGGTTACAGTGTAATTCAGATAATTCCTACTCTTGCTTCAGTGAGGGATCAATCAGCTGTGACGGAAGACCAATCATCTATTCTCGCCACAACCACTCGCTGGTAGCCGAAAGAAAAACACTGCTTATAACGACCAAGAGAGCCTTTCACTGTAATATCACTAGTTGCTATTTTTCAAACCAAATCCCATCGGACACAATGACTCCCCTTAGTACCAAACTCTCCAGTTCACAATCCTTCTCTATCTCCATCACGCAAGAAAAAAGAGACTTAGCCTTTGTTAACTAGTATTCCACAGCCCAAACGTTCACCTTAGAAGGCCTGAAAGCTCCCACTAGGTGATGTATAGCTGTATAGCAGGACACTTCAATGATGTATATGAGACCATTGGTGAGTTTTGTTTCTGCAAAAATTAAAACATTTTATCGCGAGTCCCGGATAATCTCCAACGACCAGAAAAGAGCAAAAGTATTACCAAAAAGGCCGGCTGTCTATTGTGAACAAAATTTGATTAAGGTGGCTATGTACAGTGATGTGCAATACAGTCAACTCTCGTTATAGCGGACACGCTCGGGACTTCGTTTAGTGTCCGTAATAGCGAGAGTCCGTAATAGCGGGGTGTGAGAAAAAAATGGCGTTAACATAAGTTAAATAGTATGGGCTATGACGAGCT
Source organism: Oculina patagonica (assembly GCF_052425735.1). NCBI lineage: Eukaryota > Metazoa > Cnidaria > Anthozoa > Scleractinia > Oculinidae > Oculina > Oculina patagonica. The sequence continues at coordinate 22,457,077 of NC_135763.1, read as the reverse complement.
TATCAACAGTCGTGAAAAGACTCAGTAGTCGTTAGGTATGGAGAATGACAATGGTCGAGGGTTTGAGGGTTTGATCTCTCAAAAGGAGTCGTTTGAAAGAAAAGGGCGCAAGCTGAAGTGAAAAAGCAAAGTCTGGTGTACAGCTACTGACGCAATTGATGCAAAAATAATTATTGCAGAAGACTTCTGAAGTGTGTTTCGACAAATAGTATTTAACACACTGCAATTTTCTGCAATAATGTTATGTGAGAAGTTCATGGTGTCCGCTTTATCGAGAGTCAAAACAATAAAATTGTTCTTTTGGTACCACGAAAGTGTCCGTTATTCCGTAATAGCGAGAGTCCGTAATAGCGGGAGTCATTTCCAGTCAAACCTCTATAACTTTCGCCGGGGATCTGAATTTTGTCCGTAATATCGAGCGTCCGTAATAGCGGGGTGTCCGCAAGGCGAGAGTTGACTGTATAAGGTTGTGCAAGGTACTGAGACTGCATGCATTAAGTGATTTATTTAATCACAAGACCCTCAGTTGCGCTGAATTTCCGGTGAGACCTTTACCTTGGAAAAAAGTTTACTTAATAGTATGCCTTTCTTGCTTTCTTAAAAAACAGACTTACACCAACAAGAAAATGCAGAATTTCTGAGACGAATTGAAGATTTAGAGAATAAAATGTTGGCCATGGATGCTGAAATGGTACTAAAGTCTGTGAAACCTTATGACATAAATATTTTGGCGGAATGAGGCAAAGTAATCCATATTTCCTGAAACTGGCAGGACGTTAAAAGAAAATAAGCCTTTCATGCTTGGTCGTGTTACATGCTTTGATCCTTGCTTCAATCGAATCGGATACCTTAATAGAGACCATGCAGGGATTCCTTTTCAAAATAACGGAGTTTATAGCGGATATAGCGTTCTTGTGTGGCCGCTACAGCAGCACCTGCATTTCAAATTATTGCCCCACAAAGAGAAGAAATGCCGGGCCTAAAAGATGTAAAACAAATAGCGACAAAAATAATTTTAGGTGTTTAAAAAGAACATACCGTAAAATTCCGGTTATAAGCCCCCTCGCTTATAAGCCCCCCCGGTTATAGGCCCATCATCCTGGAAACAAAAAAATACATCCGATTATAAGCCCCCCCCCCCCCCCCCCCCCGGATATAAGCCCCTCCGCTTATAAGCCCACCCAAAACCCCTTACGAAGTTGTATAAGCCCAGGGCTTATAACCGGAATTCTACCGTGTATGCCAAGCCAAAGTAACATCTGTGTTTCATAACTCGTTTATTCCATCGCTCATCTGGTGACCCTTACACCGTTTATATAACCGGTCTGCAGCCCAGCTGGTTTCTCGCTAACTCGGGCACCCGACACGCAATCTTGCTGAGATTTGACCAATCATTGATTATATTTCAGACGGAAAATAACTGAGATACGACGCGCGCTCTAATTGGTCAAAAATCCCACGAACTATTGAACCAATAAACATTCGGCTTCCGATGTGGCAACACTACACACGACAGGACAAAGCAATAAGTTGCTCAATTCCAGTTTAATATCGTGTCTGCAGTGGTCGATCAGATTACAAACATAGAAAAAAATAGTTCTATGTGTTATTATAGGCTTGATTTCCGCCGCCTCCTCGAGTCCGGTCTTTGTTCCTCTCCGAGAGAGACTTTCGGGGGGAGGAGTTTTCCCGAAAAGCGGCTGGAAATCGAGCCTAGTGTTATTAGGGCGATCAGTGTTTGACATAATAAAAATTTTAATTTTTATTGGTTTGTATCTGATCTTAAAATCGGTTTAAAAAAGGTGGTAAAAAACGTAGACTGAATTTTCGGTAACTCTCTGTTACCTTCATCAGAGTTAAAATAAGTTCAGTTTTGCATAATAAGTGTTTATACACCGCCGGTCTCTAGGGATGTTCTCAATGTTAAATAACCTTGTGGGAAATGCACATGCTCATTCACAGAGTTAATGTCCTGGATAGAATGTAGCGCTCTAGGAATAGGCGTTGTTGCCTATTGTTGACATTTCTTTCTAGAATTTCTACATAATCCGGATGAATGTCATGGTCTGTTGTTTTCGCGTGAAATCTTATTGCGCTTTCGTTATTAGATCTTGTGCCAGGCTGGTGCTCTGCGCCGCGCGAATTCCACGATCTATTGCTCTCTCCCACATAGGCAAAATCAGTTATTTTTTTCAATTTCAAACCAAATTTTTATTATAAATTAGTACTAGGAGTTAAGGAATTGAAAAAATAACTGAAGATACAAAATTAACGAGAAGACCCCCCCCCCCCCCCTTCGCCGTCTCTTATAAACTCCCTTCCCTCTTACGCCTTCCCCCTTCCTGAAAGGCCTTTTAAAAAATGAAGGAGGACTCCGGGGACTTTATAGGGTTTTTATAGTAACATAATTGTGGTCTCGAGAAAACTGCATGCTTGGAACAAGTTGAATCAGTGTCGATTGAACCGCTGATGTGGCAATTTTATCCGCGTTATATATCTTGTGAACTGTTTCATTATTTCTCAGGATAAATAAATTTTCTTTTTACTTGACACTTCTATCAGGAGGGCTGTAGTGATCAAATGACGGGTAACGTGCTGATGATGAAAGAGATCGCCCTCGATCGCTGATGATAAAAATATTGGGGAAAATGATTATGATGACTTGCACACTGCCTTCAAACATAAATCAAACTTGCCGATCGTTGTATTTTTCATTCGCAGTTTGTCCTTTCCATTCTAGGGTAAACTCCTGTATAATGACATGTAAAATAACATCCATTCTTACTCATCTTAACATGAACTGAGTATTCTACTGATCTCAACTTTCTTATCTACTATACAAGGAGGCAAATTCACCATCCCTCTCCCTTTTCATCTCTTTTAGCATCAAGATGTCAACATGTTGGCACAGCCAGCTGTTCACGTCCAATAACCTTGTCAGTGGCTGGAAGTTGAGCAGTATCACCCAGCAGATCAGAGCCGGTGACCGGCGGTTCGTTGAAAGAACCGTCAGAACAGAGTCTGAGAGCTCGTCAACGATAAAAACTACAGTATCTCCAAAATCAAAGCTTCAGCAAGAGAAAAAAGGCGAACTGATCAGGAAAATGGCCAAGACAATTTATAAACAAAATAAACCTTTTTTCTTGTAACTTATGCCGCAAAATTCGCTCATAAGCCCTGGGCGCTCTCTCCTCCGCAAAAGCTTGTATTCTTTTGTAACTTTGCGTCTTGAATAAAGAATGTATGTATGAGGCTCCTTCAGTGGGGGAAGGCGAAAGACACGAAAAATGAAAAATAGGGGGAGCGCGGAGGGGGGGGGGGGTTCGATTCTCTCCAGGCTCCGCGCGCTTACTTTTCACCTTCTTCCATTTCCCAGCCCGTACGAAACACAAAAGAGGCCTCTGCAGAGGAGAGAGCCCTGGGCGTATAAAACTTTGAAAGGGGTTTTGGTGGGCTTTAATATAAACAAAAGGGCCCAGGGGAGGAAGGGGCTTATAAGCGTAATAAAAAAATTGTTTCGAAACGAGCCACGGCAGTGTTGATCGAAAGCAACATTAAGCCCTGTTTAGTACTGTCATCCAGCAGAGGGGGGCTTATATCCGGGGGCTTATAACCGAAAGCATTCTTTTTTTTTTCCAGGTACATGGGCCTATAGCAAGGAAGGGTTATAAGCGGGGGCTTATAACCGAAATTTTACGGTATGCATGCATTTGTTAACCCAGAACTTAATACCGTATGCATTTTTAAAAAATCAACAAAATTAATCGGGCTGTGCAATGGTTCTAGCACATCAGAGTTCTGATAACAGAAAAGAGCTTCCGAATATTATCCAGACCAACAGCAAACAGGCAATTATGACCAAATAAGGTCAGAAGAATACTCGAAATATGACATGCTATTACACTGTCAAACTCCGTATTGCACTGTAGAGCCTCATTTTGAAGCCAAATGACAAAAGAATTAGTCGATGGTTTAACTTTTATCGAATTTTTCTCAAAGTTCGCAAAATATCGGCGGCAGTTTATCTGTAAAACCATCAAATAAGGTGTAAACAGTGAACAGCATTGGTAAGCTGAGTAATATTCCATTTATTAATAATCAAGATATTTTCTTCATTTTGAGCTTTAATAACACGATTCACACAACCTACCTCATTATAATGTTTATTCTGTCATAGAAAACGATTTATTTTTCCGATTTCCCAGTAAACATTTAGGTTGCATTGTTCATTGTTTATGCCTTTCATGGTTCTAAAGAAACAAGTTAGTGCTGACGTCATTCTTTACAACAGGCTGATGGGCACCGATGCACGACATCGCTTCTGTGTGATGTGTGAATAAAGTACTCATTAGTGAGAAATTCGGGTTAACGAGTTCTTTGAGTATATGTTTACGCTAGCAGCCAAGAAATTAATTTTTTTAATTCCTTTAACTCTGAATAATGTACTAAAAACCCGTCTAGTAGAAAATAAGAATTAATTGGTGATTTGTGGTCACTGAGCCTTGAGACATTTACTTTGGCAACATATTTGCCGACAAGGTTTGTGATATTTTCAGATTTCGTGATGTTGATGTCAATCTTACCATAACTACGAATATTGGCATCATTTATCTATCTCAGCTTCACAATATGGAATCTTTAAATACTCGACAATACTGTTGCGTGTATCCGTTTCTTTTTGAAAAGAAATGCAAATTCCGTTGTAAATCATCGAGTGCCCGCTTTGTACAAAACGCTTACAAAGAAAGTCCTTTATTTACAAATTAAGATAAGCACGTCATTGAGGTCATTGTCTTTTCAAGTAGGCGTGCTCTCCCAGAACTAGTGATATTTAGAATTTAAATGTTTTTTCTATCTATCAAGAGAGTCAGAAAATTCATCAAAGTCAATAAGCATGAATGGATACATGAATATTATAATACCTGGCTCCTTGTATACCGAGAACGCAGAGAGAACGACAGCCGGAACAACTAGTTAGTTTCTATAGTTAACAAGTTTCTAGCCACTTTTCAATACAATTTTTTAAATTAAAAATAGAAATAGCTTTTAAAACAACAGCAAGAGTTATTATATAAAAGTTAGCTTCTGGTCGTGTTGTCATGAACTGGTCGACTCACGCGCCGTAAAGACAATATCGTAAAGAAGTGAAATGTTTGTTTAGGAAGGTAGATTGTTCTTCTTTTGTCTTTTCATTTTGATTCTTGTTGCTTTTTTTTATTTTTTTTTGTATTCTACGCTAAAATAAAAAGCTAAAGTGTGTATTTGTTTCAACGAGTAAAACAAATTAAATTGAAATGACTCACTTTCTGTCAGTGCACTTTTAAACAAACCTCGAAAAGCACAGTCAGCAAGCGGTAGTAACCAATATTTCTGTTTTGTTTCTCAAAATATTCACAACAAAAAACTTGATATTGATCATTTTCTAATCAATTTCTAATTCAAGTATTTGCATTGTATCCACTTTCGGTGGTTTATATTGTCAAGTAGCAGTATATAGGCTGTGGATTATGCGAGTAAAATAGCATCTTGTACAAAGTAGTATTATTTTTATTCCGATTAACTAAAATAAAAGGTAGAATAGGCTTTCATTATGTTTTAGGGCACGACTGACCACATTCCGTGCACTTTTGCTATATTTGTCTTTCTTTTGTTGCTTTTGTTATAAATGATGATTACGTGGGAATAATAAGTCAGTAGCCAATCAGTAACAATATCGTTCAGGATTTCTTTTTTGGTAAAGCGACACTTGCCACATTGCTACGACAGGTTTAGTCATCTAAGCAACGCAATTTGATGTTGCAATGGAACTTTTAACATGTATTTTAATAGTTTTAGTAGTTCCAGCGATGGGACAAAACATGTTTTCAAACGTGATTGTTCTTGATAATGGGAATTACAATGTTTCGTGGAACTCATCTTCAGACACAGTAGAGTTTTTGGTGGAAGTTAGGACGACCGGCTGGGTTGGGTTTGGTTTGGCTTTGACAGCACCCAACAACATGATGAACTACGATGTTGCAGTAGGAGGAGTGCTGAGCAATGGAACAGGTTATCTTAAGGTAACAAATGAATTTTAAAATACTTTACAATTTAATATTTAAAATGTTGACAATGAAAAGACCATTTTCACCTGTGCAGAGAGACAACGATTTAAAAAGAAAAACAAACACGCTCAATCTCTTTTATTGAACAATAAATTTAACTCCTTTTCCAGGATTTATGTTCTTCATTGCTGTTTTGCGAAATATCTGCCGGTCATTATGTTCCCTCGTAGTGACTATGACTTTTAAAATTAAAATTTCTATCGACCACACGTAACATTACTGTAAGTGAAAGCGTATTTCAATTTTCTATTTTTGGCTATGTGGTCAATATGGTAACTAAAACTATAATATATTAGTGGGATCCAACCATCACGAAGTCAAATTTCCGGAGAAGTATTTAAGCCCTATCACGAGGTCTACTGGTTTCTTCATTTCTTTTTGACTTAAAATCATTATTAGAGGTTCAATAATATAGTTTCCACAGCAAGTAACTGGTCTAAAATCACTCGATCCAACTTATATACCAAGCGGGTAAGCTTGAACACACTTTCTTACAAAAATGCGAAAAGAAATCCGTACAGTTGTAAGCGTTATAGCTTGGACAGTATCTCGCTTACATGGTGAGAACCTTTTCTCACATAGCGACTAGCTAACAGAATAATAACTACCTGCTGGACATCAAACACTTAGTAACTCTACATCGGTTTTGAAAAGTCTCGGTTAACAATTTGAGAAAGAATGTGATCTGACCTCTTTCAATGTATATTTGGTTTTGTTTGGCTTATTACTAAGGAAACAACCGAACAACAAATATAAGTCGAGTGATGAGTCATCGAGGATGCCCAATAAAATAGCTAATAATATCTTGTTGAGATTAACGCAAGATCAAATATCTGCGAAATCATGTTTTTTTAAATAAGACAAAAACACCTGAAAACGCTATACAAGTATGTCGTTTAACAATTTAGTGTTACGATGACCGTAAACTGACAACAACAAAAACAACATTGGCACAATTTCGTATATAATGGGAACGAAAAATCAGAATATGAAGATGAATTGTTTATTTATGACACGAGTATGGGACAAAGAAAATCAGGAATCGAACCCATGGCCTCCTCTTCCTTTTTTCCTTGTCCCGTGCCTCGTCACATTGTTGAACAGTTCATCTTGATAATTCATCACCGAGCTTAAAATTTACTATCTTTATAATTTACTAATCATAAAATAGTTTATCAAAAAACATATGATTAATGTGACGTGATTTGTGCTGTGCTGTTTAGATAAGCCAATAAAATCTAATATTTGATTGTTTCAGAGATTTGATTTTTCCCGTAAAATTACTAAAAATTTGTTACATTGTTTTCATAATATTGGTGATACTTTTAGCTTTTGCACATTCACTTGATTGGGCATCAAGTTTATTTAATAAATAGCCAGTTACCTTACTAAACTCTTATGAGTATTGTTAGTTAAGGATCTTTCTATTTGAATGCTGCTACCAGATCTCAATTAAGCATCTTTCGTGTTGAAATACATTAAGTTTCAGGTAACTTGGCCAATATGAGTTGTGAAGGGCTTTAAGAGTTACCTTGAGTAGGTTCCATTCGCGTTGTTCCTTTACTGACAGGGATTTGAGTTTCGTAAAAGTTTCGTAAGGATATCTTCGGAGGAGGCGAATCTACCAAGCACAAAACTAGCTGTAGACTGTCCACAGCCCTCTATTTTTTCGTGTCAGTTCGATCGATGAGCGCGCGGTGAGAACGGCGAGAGAACTGGACGCCAGCGCAAAACGGAAGGAGCAAGAGGGTGGGGGGCGGGGAGCGAAAAAAATAGAGGGGCTGTAGACATCTTTGGAAATATTTAATTCCAGAAACGGAAAATTACCATTGGCTGAAAGGCGGAAAAAGTGTCATCGCCTTAACAACGGCCGATCATGATTGCTTGCAGGCGGCGTCTTGCGGTTGCTCGAGTTGTCATCACTATTGACATACTGTGATTTGCGATGGATCGATTATTGGAAGGCTCGTTGAAGAAATTTCCAAAAGTTTCGTCGCTCAAAGACGAGCAGAAAGAGGCTGTTCGCCATCTTCTTTGTTCGAAGGACGTAGACTACGGTAGTTGGAATTTTACCGACTGTACTACGGCGAAACAAATGCAAGAAGATGGGAATGTAAATGTAAACTTTAATAGTCAGCTCCCCACAGGGCTTTGTTGTTCTTGTTGTTTCGCCGCTAAAAGGATCATTAATGATCAAATAGAATCACTTGGCCGGCATAACTTTTGCGGCATAACTTTTGGCGAATCACTTGGCCGGCATAACTTTGCCTCGCCGAAGACGCGTGAGGCGAACGTGACATTCTTTTGAATCGCTGGTCACGATCAACTTGCCTTGTAGGAGATTCTACGCATATCTATCGGTCGCGCTAGAGATTTCTTTATTATTCAACATGCATTTCTAGCTTTAGATGCACAAGATGAACACAGCTACTAGAACGAAATTCGACCAAGACGTCTGCCAACTTTCGCCGTAAACCACCTTCGCGTTTTGGCTCGACAAAATTCCGTAGAGATGTACGGTGTCTTGCCGAAGTTTCCCATGCGAATCGCGAATGAGCACCGCATATTCTGCAACAGTCGGAGGGACCGCTTGATTTCGGCTTTCTGCCTCTTTTTGCAGGTTTTTTAGGGATTGAAGAAGTCGTCTCAGACGCAAACTCAACTTCGAAATAAAAAACTACGGGTGTTTTGAAAACTGACACTAGTAGTCAATTAAAACACTTTACCGCTCAAATTTAATTGGTCCGATTTAATTGAAAGGTCAAGAGGCGGAGTTGTAAATTACAAGGCGATGACAAGGGGAGGAGTCTAATACTTCCACTTTTATTCAAAGATGTCTACAGCCTCTCTATTTTTCCTTCGCTCGCTTCCCGCCCCCCTCTCCCGCCCGCTCGCGCTTCGCGCTAACTTCGTCTGCTTTTTTGCGTTGAAAAATCGAGAGGTTGTGGACAGTCTAAACTAGCTGTAGCCTTTTGTACTCTCTGGAGGCGTTTCATTAAATAATTCACTAAAACTCACACTAGCTGTTTTCGATACCCATAAACTCAAAATGCAGAAAACTTCATGTTCACAAGGTCATGAGCTTCACAAGAACTCATTTTGTTCGAGTCTTAACACCTGCCTAGATACAGTCAACTCTCTGTTAACGGACACCTCTATAAGACGGACACCTCAATAAGACGGACACCTCTATAAGACGGACACCTCTATAAGACAGACACCTCCATAAGACGGACACCTGGTGCTGGTCCTGCCGTTTTTCAGTCATTTCACTGTAACACAACTCTCTGTAAGACGGACACCTCTCTAAGACGGACAACGGACACTTTGAAACCGCCAACGGACACGCACAAAAAGTTATTTTCTTAGTGAATAATACTTCAAAACTTGGTATCGACATACATATAGCATATTAAGACAGCACTACATTACAATTTCGCAAAAAGTATATGTTACAAATGCCACTATAAAAATTTAAGTCAAATTATAATTATTTTGTCAGGATTATTGGACCATTGGCCGGCAACAACCTCAGTTGGATTCTCAGCAGGACTGGGTGTTGACCTACTCCAGAGAAGAAAACGGTGTAACAACCTTACAGTTTTATCGTCAGCGAGACACCAATGATTCTGTAAATGATATCGCTATTCAGGTAAAATCAATTCACATTCCAAACGTCCTCATTTTATTTCAAGCGAGACTTCAGCGACACAGTTAAGAAACGTTGTCTGCCAACTTACCTGTAATATTGAAGAGGTGTCGACCACAGTTCTATCAATTCTGTGGCCACTGTTAATGTTTTTAAGGCGTCATTTTCAATATAACTATATATCATTGTTGGGGAAAGGAGAGATGTTTTGCGTTTGAGAAAAGTATTTTTCCTAGGAACCACGTGTACTAAGTTAAACTTAAACTTCTCGTGCATTGATTCCGCAGCCAGGGATGCCTCCTTTTGTTGTATGGGCCTATCACTTTACACTTGACGTGGAACCATCTAACTTCCCTTCGCACGGTGGCAGCAATGGTGCACAAGGTGTCAGGAACCAACCACTTATACCGGCCATTACACCGACAATGATTACACCATCACCAACACCAGGTAAGACAGCACAGCCAAAGATTAACAGCATTAAAAAAAAGAACCAGTCAATGAAGTTAATTTGCCGAATTTCTAACATTTATATGTAAACATGCGTCAAAGGGTGTAAGAAAATTGAGCAGTTTTGATCTTTCTATTAAACGGTTTATGTACCTTTCGTTTTGTTCTAATCGACGCATTAATTTAAAGGTGGATTAATAAGGTAGCCTTTTTATTCCTACTTCTTATCTCAAAAATTTCCAAAAGTACCCAAGTTGTTAACTGATTATGAATATATATTTCGTACTTATATTTTGAAAAACGGAATGAATGAATGAATTAACAATTGTATTTCTTTGGTTCTTTTTGTAATATCAGTATATAGTCTCAGTTTTTGTATGCAATTGGAAGCAAGGGAGAACTTTGCTTTCTAGGAAAAGTTAACGTCACCGGACTAGCACTATAATGATAAAACCTCATGGACACAAGTGCATATGGAACACTTAATTAGTTTTTGACACATAGGAATAATGCCAAATATAATTTTTAAAATTCGTTGCAAATCAATATTACTGAATTTCCTTTGTATTTTAGCGTGTCAACGCCTTTAGCAACTACCACTCCGTTATGAGAGTCCAACCAATCACTTCGCCAACTTTCTTTCTTTCAACAATGGCAACTACAACATGTCTTGGTGTTCAATAGTAGCATGGACACTTTGCACTTTCTGGTCGAGGTAAGGACCACGGGTTGGATAGGATTTGGTATTGCTAGACAAGCCCCGAACACAATGGTGGATTACGATGTCGCCGTAGGAGGGGTGTTGACTGATGGCACAGGCTACTTGAAGGTAACACGTCTAACTGCCATGTTTTGTCATTGTTGTGTTTGTAATTCATTATTATTGATTCAAAAGTCAATTGCTGGTTTGTCGATCTTTGATTTGCTTACAAAATAAAGATCTTGTTTCCGAATCCATATTTCTGCAAAGGAACACTATGTTTTTCTAAAATTAACGAAACCCATACTCTCGGTGTTGTCTTTATGAACAAGAATTCAATAACGTCAAAGCAATTTCTATTACAGTCAACTGTCTGTTAAGGGACACATCTATAACACGGAAACCTGGTGCAGACACCGACAGCCGGTCCCGACGGTTTCCTTCTTAGTGAGAATTGGCTGTATTTTGCAGACTCAAGTAAAATCTATATAAAAGGACTACGTGGTCATTAAGGCAGAAAAACGCATTTTTTGAAAAAATATTATTTGAACAAATGGGTGTGGAAAACGAAAACCAAGTTCTGAAATACATGCAGTAATATAATTCTGAACTAAAAATAGGTTCAACGAATTTTTTCATTTGAATTATTCTTCAAGGATTATTGGACCATTGGCCGGCAACAACCTCAGTTGGATTCTCAGCAGGACTGGGTGTTGACCTACTCCAGAGAAGAAAACGGTGTAACAACCTTACAGTTTTATCGTCAGCGAGACACCAATGATTCTGTAAATGATATCGCTATTCAGGTAAAATAAATTCACATTCCAAACGTCCTCATTTTATTTCAATCGAGACTTCAGTGACACAGTGAAGAAACTTTGTCTGTCAACTTACCTGTAATATTGAAGAGGTGTCGACCACAGTTCTATCAATTCTGTGGCCACTGTTAATGTTTTTAAGGCGTCATTTTCAATATTGCTATATATCGTTGTTTGGGAAAGGAGAGATGTTTTGCGTTTGAGGAAAAGCATCGTTCCTAGGAGCCACGTGTACTAAGTTAAACTTCTCGTACATTGATTCCGCAGCCAGGAATGCCTCCTTTTGTTGTATGGGCCTATCACTTTACACTTGACGTGGAACCATCTAACTTCCCTTCGCACGGTGGCAGCAATGGTGCACAAGGTGTCAGGAACCAACCACTTATACCGGCCATTACACCGACAATGATTACACCATCACCAACACCAGGTAAGACAGCACAGCCAAAGATTAACAGCATTTAAAAAAAGAACCAGTCAATGAAGTTAATTTGCCGAATTTCTAACATTTATATGTAAACATGCGTCAAAGGGTGTAAGAAAATTGAGCAGTTTTGATCTTTCTATTAAAAGCTTTATGTACTACTCGTTTTCTTCTAATCGACGTATTAATTAACAGGTGCATTAATATGATAACCTTTCTATTTATACTTCTCTTAAAAAATAAAAAAGTATACACAGTTTTTTATTGATTAAAATAAATCTTTCGTACTTATGTTTTGAAAAACGAAATGAATCAATGAATTAACTGTTGTATCTCTTTGGTTCTTTTTGTTATATTATATTGTCTCAGTTTTTTGTGCAATTGGTAGCAAGGGAAAACTTTGCTTTCTAGAAAAATATTAACGTCGTCGGAATAGCACAACAAAGATAAAACCTCGTGGAGGCAAGTGCATGAGAAGTACTTAGTTTTGGAGACAATAGAAATAATGCAAATATAGATTTCTAAAAGTCGTTACTTATTGGAATGTTACTGAATTTCCTTTGTATTTTAGCGATGTCAACGCCTGTAGCAACTGCCACTCCTGTTATGAGAATCAGACCAATGCACTTCGCCAACTTTCTTTCTTTCAACAATGGCAACTACAACATGTCTTGGATGTTCAATAGTAGCATGGACACTTTGCACTTTCTGGTCGAGGTAAGGACCACAGGTTGGATAGGATTTGGTATTGCTAGACAAGCCCCGAACACAATGGTGGATTACGATGTCGCCGTAGGAGGGGTGTTGACTGATGGCACAGGCTACTTGAAGGTAACACGTCTATCTGCCATGTTTTGTCATTGTTGTGTTTGTAATTCATTATTATTGATTCAAAAGTCAATTGCTGGTTTGTCGATCTTTGATTTGCTTACAAAATAAAGCATCTTGTTTTCGAACTCTTTTTTCTCCAGATGAATACTACCTTTTTCTATAATTAAAGAAACCCATAGTCTCGGTGTTGTCTTTATGAGCAAGAATTCAATAACGTCAAGGCAATCAGTTTCTATTACAGTCAACTGTCTCTTAACGGGCACCTCTATAACACGGACATCTGGTGCAGACACCGACAGCCGGTCCCGACGGTTTCCTTCTTCGTGAGAGTTGGCTGTATTTAGCAGATTCAAATAAAATCTATAGAAAAGGACTATGTGGTCCTTATGGCACAAAAACGCATCATTTGAAAAAATATCATTTGAACAAATGGGTGTGGAAAACGAAAACCAAGATCTGAAATGCATACAGTAATATACTTCTGAACTTAAAATAGGTTCAAAAATTTTTTCATTTGAATTATTCTTCCAGGATTATTGGACCATTGGCCGGCAACAACCTCAGTTGGATTCTCAGCAGGACTGGGTGTTGACCTACTCCAGAGAAGAAAACGGTGTAACAACCTTACAGTTTTATCGTCAGCGAGACACCAATGATTCTGTAAATGATATCGCTATTCAGGTAAAATCAATTCACATTCCAAACGTCCTCATTTTATTTCAATCGAGACTTCAGTGACACAGTGAAGAAACTTTGTCTGTCAACTTACCTGTAATATTGAAGAGGTGTCGACCACAGTTCTATCAATTCTGTGGCCACTGTTAATGTTTTTAAGGCGTCATTTTCAATATTGCTATATATCGTTGTTTGGGAAAGGAGAGATGTTTTGCGTTTGAGGAAAAGCATCGTTCCTAGGAGCCACGTGTACTAAGTTAAACTTCTCGTACATTGATTCCGCAGCCAGGAATGCCTCCTTTTGTTGTATGGGCCTATCACTTTACACTTGACGTGGAACCATCTAACTTCCCTTCGCACGGTGGCAGCAATGGTGCACAAGGTGTCAGGAACCAACCACTTATACCGGCCATTACACCGACAATGATTACACCATCACCAACACCAGGTAAGACAGCACAGCCAAAGATTAACAGCATTTAAAAAAAGAACCAGTCAATGAAGTTAATTTGCCGAATTTCTAACATTTATATGTAAACATGCGTCAAAGGGTGTTAGAAAATTGAGCAGTTTTGATCTTTCTATTAAACGGTTTATGTACCTTTCGTTTTGTTCTAATCGACGTATTAATTTAAAAGTGGATTAATATGGTCGCCTTTTCATTCCTACTTCACTTAAAAATTCCAAAAGTACCCACAGTTGTTAACTGATTATAAATATATATTTCCTACTTATATTTTGAAAAACGAAATGAATGAATGAATTAACTATTGTATTTCTTTGGTTGTTTTTGTTATATCAGTATATAGTCTCAGTTTTTATATGCAATTGGAAGCAAGGGAAAACTTTGCTTTCTAGGAAAAGTTAACGTCACCGGACTAGCACTATAAAGATAAAACGTCATGGACACAAGTGCATGTGGAATACTTAATTAGTTTTTGACACACTAGGAATAATGCCAATAAAAAATTTTAAAATTCGTTGCACATTGCAATGTTACTGAATTTCCTTTGTATTTTAGCGATGTCAACGCCTTTAGCAACTGCCACTCCTGTTATGAGAGTCCAACCAATGCACTTCGCCAACTTTCTTTCTTTCAACAATGGCAACTACAACATGTCTTGGATGTTCAATAGTAGCATGGACACTTTGCACTTTCTGGTCGAGGTAAGGACCACGGGTTGGATAGGATTTGGTATTGCTAGACAAGCCCCGAACACAATGGTGGATTACGATGTCGCCGTAGGAGGGGTGTTGACTGATGGCACAGGCTACTTGAAGGTAACACGTCTACCGGCCATTTTTTTTTTGTCATTGTTGTGTTTATGATTCATTATTATTGATTCAAAATTCAATTGCTGGTTTTTCGATCTGCGATTTGCTTACAGAACTAAACATCTTGTTTCCGATCCATATTTCTGCAAATGAACACTATGTTTTTCTAAAATTAACGAAACCCATACTCTCGGTGTTGTCTTTATGAACAAGAATTCAATAACGTCAAACAATTTCTATTACAGTCAACTGTCTGTTAAGGGACACATCTATAACACGGAAACCTGGTGCAGACACCGACAGCCGGTCCCGACGGTTTCCTTCTTAGTGAGAATTGGCTGTATTTTGCAGACTCAAGTAAAATCTATATAAAAGGACTACGTGGTCATTAAGGCAGAAAAACGCATTTTTTGAAAAAATATTATTTGAACAAATGGGTGTGGAAAACGAAAACCAAGTTCTGAAATACATGCAGTAATATAATTCTGAACTAAAAATAGGTTCAACGAATTTTTTCATTTGAATTATTCTTCAAGGATTATTGGACCATTGGCCGGCAACAACCTCAGTTGGATTCTCAGCAGGACTGGGTGTTGACCTACTCCAGAGAAGAAAACGGTGTAACAACCTTACAGTTTTATCGTCAGCGAGACACCAATGATTCTGTAAATGATATCGCTATTCAGGTAAAATAAATTCACATTCCAAACGTCCTCATTTTATTTCAATCGAGACTTCAGTGACACAGTGAAGAAACTTTGTCTGTCAACTTACCTGTAATATTGAAGAGGTGTCGACCACAGTTCTATCAATTCTGTGGCCACTGTTAATGTTTTTAAGGCGTCATTTTCAATATTGCTATATATCGTTGTTTGGGAAAGGAGAGATGTTTTGCGTTTGAGGAAAAGCATCGTTCCTAGGAGCCACGTGTACTAAGTTAAACTTCTCGTACATTGATTCCGCAGCCAGGAATGCCTCCTTTTGTTGTATGGGCCTATCACTTTACACTTGACGTGGAACCATCTAACT
This sequence comes from Oculina patagonica, assembly GCF_052425735.1. Classification (NCBI taxonomy): domain Eukaryota; kingdom Metazoa; phylum Cnidaria; class Anthozoa; order Scleractinia; family Oculinidae; genus Oculina; species Oculina patagonica. The sequence continues at coordinate 22,441,122 of NC_135763.1, read as the reverse complement.
TCCCTTCGCACGGTGGCAGCAATGGTGCACAAGGTGTCAGGAACCAACCACTTATACCGGCCATTACACCGACAATGATTACACCATCACCAACACCAGGTAAGACAGCACAGCCAAAGATTAACAGCATTTAAAAAAAGAACCAGTCAATGAAGTTAATTTGCCCAATTTTTTTTCTAACATTTATATGTAAACATGCGTCAAAGGGTGTAAGAAAATTGAGCAGTTTTGATCTTTCTATTAAAAGGTTTATGTACTACTCGTTTTCTTCTAATCGACGTATTAATTAACAGGTGCATTAATATGATAACCTTTCTATTTATACTTCTCTTAAAAAATCAAAAAGTATACACAGTTTTTTATTGATTATAAATAAATCTTTCGTACTTATGTTTTGAAAAACGAAATGAATCAATGAATTAACTGTTGTATCTCTTTGGTTCTTTTTGTTATATAGTATATTGTCTCAGTTTTTTGTGCAATTGGAAGCAAGGGAAAACTTTGCTTTCTAGAAAAATATTAACGTCGTCGGAATAGCACAACAAAGATAACTTAACTTTCGTGGTTTTTAAATTTTTTTTATTTTTTTTTTTTTTTTTTTTTTTATTTTTTAATTTTAAAAATTATTAAAACGTTATAAAAAATTTTTAAATAATTTTAGCGCTATATAAATTAATTATTAGGCAAGTGCATGAGAAGTACTTATTACTTTTGGAGACAATAGAAATAATGCCAAATATAGATTTCTAAAAGTCGCTACTTATTGGAATGTTACTGAATTTCCTTTGTATTTTAGCGATGTCAACGCCTGTAGCAACTGCCACTCCTGTTATGAGAGTCAGACCAATGCACTTCGCCAACTTTCTTTCTTTCAACAATGGCAACTACAACATGTCTTGGATGTTCAATAGTAGCATGGACACTTTGCACTTTCTGGTCGAGGTAAGGACCACAGGTTGGATAGGATTTGGTATTGCTAGACAAGCCCCGAACACAATGGTGGATTACGATGTCGCCGTAGGAGGGGTGTTGACTGATGGCACAGGCTACTTGAAGGTAACACGTCTACCTGCCATGTTTTTTGTCATTGTTGTGTTTGTAATTCATTATTATTGATTCAAAATTCAATTGCTGGTTTTTCGATCTTTGATTTGCTTACAAAACTAAAGCATCTTGTTTCCGAACTCCTTATTTCTCCAGATGAACACTACCTTTTTCTATAATTAAAGAAACCCATACTCTCGGTGTTGTCTTTATGAGCAAGAATTCAATAACGTCAAGGCAATCAGTTTCTATTACAGTCAACTGTCTCTTAACGGGACACCTCTATAACACGGACATCTGGTGCAGACACCGACAGCCGGTCCCGACGGTTTCCTTCTTCGTGAGAGTTGGCTGTATTTAGCAGACTCAAGTAAAATCTATAGAAAAGGACTACGTGGTCCTTATGGCACAAAAACGCATCATTTGAAAAAATATTACTTGAACAAATGGGTGTGGAAAACGAAAACCAAGATCTGAAATGCATACAGTAATATACTTCTGAACTTAAAATAGGTTCAACAAATTTTTTCATTTGAATTATTCTTCCAAGGATTATTGGACCATTGGCCGGCAACAACCTCAGTTGGATTCTCAGCAGGACTGGGTGTTGACCTACTCCAGAGAAGAAAACGGTGTAACAACCTTACAGTTTTATCGTCAGCGAGACACCAATGATTCTGTAAATGATATCGCTATTCAGGTAAAATCAATTCACATTCCAAACGTCCTCATTTTATTTCAAGCGAGACTTCAGCGACACAGTTAAGAAACTTTGTCTGCCAACTTACCTCTAATATTGAAGAGGTGTCGACCACAGTTCTATCAATTCTGTGGCCACTGTTAATGTTTTTAAGGCGTCATTTTCAATATTGCTATATATCGTTGTTTGGGAAAGGAGAGATGTTTTTGCGTTTGAGGAAAAGTATCGTTCCTAGGAGCCACGTGTACTAAGTTAAACTTCTCGTGCATTGATTCCGCAGCCAGGGATGCCTCCTTTTGTTGTATGGGCCTATCACTTTACACTTGACGTGGAACCATCTAACTTCCCTTCGCACGGTGGCAGCAATGGTGCACAAGGTGTCAGGAACCAACTACTTATACCGGCCATTACACCGACAATGATTACACCATCACCAACACCAGGTAAGACAGCACAGCCAAAGATTAACAGCATTTAAAAAAAGAACCCGTCAGTGAAGTTAATTTGCCCAATTTTTTTTTTCTAACATTTATATGTAAACATGCGTCAAAGGGTGTAAGAAAATTGAGCAGTTTTGATCTTTCTATTATAAAGCTTTATGTACTATTCGTTTTGTTCTAATCGACGTATTAATTTAACAGGTGCATTAATAAGGTAGCCTTTCTATTCCTACTTCTTATCTCTAAAAATTTACAAAAGTATCCACAGTTTTTTATTGATTAGAAATAAATTTTCGTACTTATCAATTTTGAAAAACGAAATGAATGAATGAATAATGAATGAATAAATGAATGAAGAAGAAGAAGAAGAAGAAGAAGAAGAAGAAGAAGAATGAATGAATGAATGAATGAATGAATGAATGAATGAACTATTGTATCTTATTTGGTTCTTTTTGTTATATCAGTATATAGTCTCAGTTTTTTGTGCAATTGGAAGCAAGGGAGAACTTTGCTTTCTAGGAAAATATTAGCGTCGTCGGACTAGCACAACAAAGATAAAACCTCGTGGAGACAAGTGCATGAGGAATACTTAATTAGTTTTTGACACAATAGGAATAATGCCAAATAAAAAATTTCTAAAATTCGTTACATATTGCAATGTTACTGAATTTCCTTTGTATTTTAGCGATGTCAACGCCTTTAGCAACTGCCACTCCTGTTATGAGAGTCCAACCAATGCACTTCGCCAACTTTCTTTCTTTCAACAATGGCAACTACAATATGTCTTGGATGTTCAATAGTAGCATGGACACTTTGCACTTTCTGGTCGAGGTAAGGACCACAGGTTGGATAGGATTTGGTATTGCTAGACAAGCCCCGAACACAATGGTGGATTACGATGTCGCCGTAGGAGGGGTGTTGACTGATGGCACAGGCTACTTGAAGGTAACACGTCTACCTGCCATTTGTTTTGTCATTGTTGTGTTTGTAATTCATTATTATTGATTCAAAATTCAATTGCTGGTTTTTCGATCTGCAATTTGCTTACAAAACTAAAGCATCTTGTTTCCGAACTCCATATTTCTCCAAATGAACACTATCTTTTTCTATAATTAACGAAACCCATACTCTCGGTGTTGTCTTTATGAGCAAGAATTCAATAACGTCAAGGCAATCAGTTTCTATTACAGTCAACTGTCTCTTAACGGGACACCTCTATAACACGGACACCTGGTGCAGACACCGACAGCCGGTCCCGACGGTTTCCTTCTTCGTGAGAGTTGGCTGTATTTTGCAGACTCAAGTAAAATCTATATAAAAGGACTACGTGGTCCTTAAGGCAGAAAAACGCATCATTTGAAAAAATATCACTTGAACAAATGGGTGTGGAAAACGAAAACCAAGATCTGAAATGCATGCAGTAATATAATTCTGAACTTAAAATAGGTTCAACAAATTTTTTCATTTGAATTATTCTTCCAGGATTATTGGACCATTGGCCGGCAACAACCTCAGTTGGATTCTCAGCAGGACTGGGTGTTGACCTACTCCAGAGAAGAAAACGGTGTAACAACCTTACAGTTTTATCGTCAGCGAGACACCAATGATTCTGTAAATGATATCGCTATTCAGGTAAAATCAATTCACATTCCAAACGTCCTCATTTTATTTCAAGCGAGACTTCAGTGACACAGTTAAGAAACGTTGTCTGCCAACTTACCTCTAATATTGAAGAGGTGTCGACCACAGTTCTATCAATTCTGTGGCCACTGTTAATGTTTTTAAGGCGTCATTTTCAATATTGCTATATATCGTTGTTTGGGAAAGGAGAGATTTTTTTGCGTTTGAGGAAAAGTATCGTTCCTAGGAGCCACGTGTACTAAGTTAAACTTCTCGTGCATTGATTCCGCAGCCAGGGATGCCTCCTTTTGTTGTATGGGCCTATCACTTTACACTTGACGTGGAACCATCTAACTTCCCTTCGCACGGTGGCAGCAATGGTGCACAAGGTGTCAGGAACCAACCACTTATACCGGCCATTACACCGACAATGATTACACCATCACCAACACCAGGTAAGACAGCACAGCCAAAGATTAACAGCATTTAAAAAAAGAACCCGTCAGTGAAGTTAATTTGCCCAATTTTTTTTTCTAACATTAATATGTAAACATGCGTCAAAGGGTGTAAGAAAATTGAGCAGTTTTGATCTTTCTATTATAAGGTTTATGTAGCTATTCGTTCTGTTCTAATCGACGTATTAATTTAAAAGCTGGATTAATAAGGTAGCCTTTTTATTCCTTCTTCTTATCTCTAAAAATTTCCAAAAGTATCCACAGTTGTTAACTGATTATGAATATATATTTCGCTACTTATATTTTGAAAGACGGAATGAATGAATGAATGAATGAATGAATGAATGAATGAATGAATGAATGAATGAATGAATGAATGAATGAATGAATGAATGAATGAATGAATGAATGAATGAATGAATGAACTATTGTATTTATTTGGTTGTTTTTGTTATATCAGTATATAGTCTCAGTTTTTATATGCAATTGGAAGCAAGGGAGAACTTTGCTTTCTAGGAAAAATTAGCGTCACCGGACTAGCACTATAAAGATAAAACGTCATGGACACAAGTGCATGTGGAATACTTAATTAGTTTTTGACACACTAGGAATAATGCCAATAAAAAATTTTAAAATTCGTTGCACATTGCAATGTTACTGAATTTCCTTTGTATTTTAGCGATGTCAACGCCTTTAGCAACTGCCACTCCTGTTATGAGAGTCCAACCAATGCACTTCGCCAACTTTCTTTCTTTCAACAATGGCAACTACAACATGTCTTGGATGTTCAATAGTAGCATGGACACTTTGCACTTTCTGGTCGAGGTAAGGACCACGGGTTGGATAGGATTTGGTATTGCTAGACAAGCCCCGAACACAATGGTGGATTACGATGTCGCCGTAGGAGGGGTGTTGACTGATGGCACAGGCTACTTGAAGGTAACACGTCTACCTGCCATTTTTTTTTGTCATTGTTGTGTTTATGATTCATTATTATTGATTCAAAATTCAATTGCTGGTTTTTCGATCTGCAATTTGCTTACAGAACTAAACATCTTGTTTCCGAATCCATATTTCTGCAAATGAACACTATGTTTTTCTAAAATTAACGAAACCCATACTCTCGGTGTTGTCTTTATGAACAAGAATTCAATAACGTCAAAGCAATTTCTATTACAGTCAACTGTCTGTTAAGGGACACTTCTATAACACGGAAACCTGGTGCAGACACCGACAGGCGGTCCCGACGGTTTCCTTCTTAGTGAGAATTGGCTGTATTTTGCAGACTCAAGTAAAATCTATATAAAAGGACTACGTGGTCATTAAGGCAGAAAAACGCATTATTTGAAAAAATATTACTTGAACAAATGGGTGTGGAAAACGAAAACCAAGTTCTGAAAAACATGCAGTAATATAATTCTGAACTAAAAATAGGTTCAACGAATTTTTTCATTTGAATTATTCTTCAAGGATTATTTGACCATTGGCCGGCAACAACCTCAGTTGGATTCTCAGCAGGACTGGGTGTTGACCTACTCCAGAGAAGAAAACGGTGTAACAACCTTACAGTTTTATCGTCAGCGAGACACCAATGATTCTGTAAATGATATCGCTATTCAGGTAAAATCAATTCACATTCCAAACGTCCTCATTTTATTTCAAGCGAGACTTCAGCGACACAGTTAAGAAACGTTGTCTGCCAACTTACCTCTAATATTGAAGAGGTGTCGACCACAGTTCTATCAATTCTGTGGCCACTGTTAATGTTTTTAAGGCGTCATTTTCAATATTGCTATATATCGTTGTTGGGGAAAGGAGAGATTTTTTTGCGTTTGAGGAAAAGTATTGTTCCTAGGAGCCACGTGTACTAAGTTAAACTTCTCGTGCATTGATTCCGCAGCCAGGGATGCCTCCTTTTGTTGTATGGGCCTATCACTTTACACTTGACGTGGAACCATCTAACTTCCCTTCGCACGGTGGCAGCAATGGTGCACAAGGTGTCAGGAACCAACCACTTATACCGGCCATTACACCGACAATGATTACACCATCACCAACACCAGGTAAGACAGCACAGCCAAAGATTAACAGCATTTAAAAGAACCCGTCAGTGAAGTTAATTTGCCCAATTTTTTTTTCTAACATCAATATGTAAACATGCGTCAAAGGGTGTAAGAAAATTGAGCAGTTTTGATCTTTCTATTATAAGGTTTATGTAGTATTCGTTCTGTTCTAATCGACGTATTAATTTAAAGCTGGATTAATAAGGTAGCCTTTTTATTCCTACTTCTTATCTCTAAAAATTTCCAAAAGTATCCACAGTTGTTAACTGATTATGAATATATATTTCGTACTTATATTTTGAAAAACGGAATGAATGAATGAATGAATGAATGAATGAATGAATGAATGAATGAACTATTGTATTTATTTGGTTGTTTTTGTTATATCAGTATATAGTCTCAGTTTTTATATGCAATTGGAAGCAAGGGAGAACTTTGCTTTCTAGGAAAAATTAGCGTCACCGGACTAGCACTATAAAGATAAAACGTCATGGACACAAGTGCATGTGGAATACTTAATTAGTTTTTGACACACTAGGAATAATGCCAATAAAAAATTTTAAAATTCGTTGCACATTGCAATGTTACTGAATTTCCTTTGTATTTTAGCGATGTCAACGCCTTTAGCAACTGCCACTCCTGTTATGAGAGTCCAACCAATGCACTTCGCCAACTTTCTTTCTTTCAACAATGGCAACTACAACATGTCTTGGATGTTCAATAGTAGCATGGACACTTTGCACTTTCTGGTCGAGGTAAGGACCACGGGTTGGATAGGATTTGGTATTGCTAGACAAGCCCCGAACACAATGGTGGATTACGATGTCGCCGTAGGAGGGGTGTTGACTGATGGCACAGGCTACTTGAAGGTAACACGTCTACCTGCCATTTTTTTTGTCATTGTTGTGTTTATGATTCATTATTATTGATTCAAAATTCAATTGCTGGTTTTTCGATCTGCAATTTGCTTACAGAACTAAACATCTTGTTTCCGAATCCATATTTCTGCAAATGAACACTATGTTTTTCTAAAATTAACGAAACCCATACTCTCGGTGTTGTCTTTATGAACAAGAATTCAATAACGTCAAAGCAATTTCTATTACAGTCAACTGTCTGTTAAGGGACACTTCTATAACACGGAAACCTGGTGCAGACACCGACAGGCGGTCCCGACGGTTTCCTTCTTAGTGAGAATTGGCTGTATTTTGCAGACTCAAGTAAAATCTATATAAAAGGACTACGTGGTCATTAAGGCAGAAAAACGCATTATTTGAAAAAATATTATTTGAACAAATGGGTGTGGAAAACGAAAACCAAGTTCTGAAAAACATGCAGTAATATAATTCTGAACTAAAAATAGGTTCAACGAATTTTTTCATTTGAATTATTCTTCAAGGATTATTGGACCATTGGCCGGCAACAACCTCAGTTGGATTCTCAGCAGGACTGGGTGTTGACCTACTCCAGAGAAGAAAACGGTGTAACAACCTTACAGTTTTATCGTCAGCGAGACACCAATGATTCTGTAAATGATATCGCTATTCAGGTAAAATCAATTCACATTCCAAACGTCCTCATTTTATTTCAAGCGAGACTTCAGCGACACAGTTAAGAAACGTTGTCTGCCAACTTATCTCTAATATTGAAGAGGTGTCGACCACAGTTCTATCAATTCTGTGGCCACTGTTAATGTTTTTAAGGCGTCATTTTCAATATTACTATATATCGTTGTTGGGGAAAGGAGAGATTTTTTTGCGTTTGAGGAAAAGTATTGTTCCTAGGAGCCACGTGTACTAAGTTAAACTTCTCGTGCATTGATTCCGCAGCCAGGGATGCCTCCTTTTGTAGTATGGGCCTATCACTTTACACTTGACGTGGAACCATCTAACTTCCCTTCGCACGGTGGCAGCAATGGTGCACAAGGTGTCAGGAACCAACCACTTATACCGGCCATTACACCGACAATGATTACACCATCACCAACACCAGGTAAGACAGCACAGCCAAAGATTAACAGCATTTAAAAGAACCCGTCAGTGAAGTTAATTTGCCCAATTTTTTTTTCTAACATTAATATGTAAACATGCGTCAAAGGGTGTAAGAAAATTGAGCAGTTTTGATCTTTCTATTATAAGGTTTATGTCTGAGTATTCGTTCTGTTCTAATCGACGTATTAATTTAAAGCTGGATTAATAAGGTAGCCTTTTTATTCCTACTTCTTATCTCTAAAAATTTCCAAAAGTATCCACAGTTGTTAACTGATTATGAATATATATTTCGTACTTATATTTTGAAAGACGGAATGAATGAATGAACGAATGAACTATTGTATTTATTTGGTTGTTTTTGTTATATCAGTATATAGTCTCAGTTTTTATATGCAATTGGAAGCAAGGGAGAACTTTGCTTTCTAGGAAAAATTAGCGTCACCGGACTAGCACTATAAAGATAAAACGTCATGGACACAAGTGCATGTGGAATACTTAATTAGTTTTTGACACACTAGGAATAACGCCAATAAAAAATTTTAAAATTCGTTTCACATTGCAATGTTACTGAATTTCCTTTGTATTTTAGCGATGTCAACGCCTTTAGCAACTGCCACTCCTGTTATGAGAGTCCAACCAATGCACTTTGCCAACTTTCTTTCTTTCAACAATGGCAACTACAACATGTCTTGGATGTTCAATAGTAGCATGGACACTTTGCACTTTCTGGTCGAGGTAAGGACCACGGGTTGGATAGGATTTGGTATTGCTAGACAAGCCCCGAACGCAATGGTGGATTACGATGTCGCCGTAGGAGGGGTGTTGACTGATGGCACAGGCTACTTGAAGGTAACACGTCTACCTGCCATTTTTTTTGTCATTGTTGTGTTTATGATTCATTATTATTGATTCAAAATTCAATTGCTGGTTTTTCGATCTTCGATTTGCTTACAGAACTAAACATCTTGTTTCCGAATCCATATTTCTGCAAATGAACACTATGTTTTTCTAAAATTAACGAAACCCATACTCTCGGTGTTGTCTTTATGAACAAGAATTCAATAACGTCAAAGCAATTTCTATTACAGTCAACTGTCTGTTAAGGGACACATCTATAACACGGAAACCTGGTGCAGACACCGACAGGCGGTCCCGACGGTTTCCTTCTTAGTGAGAATTGGCTGTATTTTGCAGACTCAAGTAAAATCTATATAAAAGGACTACGTGGTCATTAAGGCAGAAAAACGCATTATTTGAAAAAATATTATTTGAACAAATGGGTGTGGAAAACGAAAACCAAGTTCTGAAATACATGCAGTAATATAATTCTGAACTTAAAATAGGTTCAACAAATTTTTTCATTTGAATTATTCTTCAAGGATTATTGGACCATTGGCCGGCAACAACCTCAGTTGGATTCTCAGCAGGACTGGGTGTTGACCTACTCCAGAGAAGAAAACGGTGTAACAACCTTACAGTTTTATCGTCAGCGAGACACCAATGATTCTGTAAATGATATCGCTATTCAGGTAAAATCAATTCACATTCCAAACGTGGTCATTTTATTTCAAGCGAGACTTCAGCGACACAGTTAAGAAACGTTGTCTGCCAACTTACCTCTAATATTGAAGAGGTGTCGACCACAGTTCTATCAATTCTGTGGCCACTGTTAATGTTTTTAAGGCGTCATTTTCAATATTGCTATATATCGTTGTTGGGGAAAGGAGAGATTTTTTTGCGTTTGAGGAAAAGTATTGTTCCTAGGAGCCACGTGTACTAAGTTAAACTTCTCGTGCATTGATTCCGCAGCCAGGGATGCCTCCTTTTGTTGTATGGGCCTATCACTTTACACTTGACGTGGAACCATCTAACTTCCCTTCGCACGGTGGCAGCAATGGTGCACAAGGTGTCAGGAACCAACTTCTTATACCGGCCATTACACCGACAATGATTACACCATCACCAACGCCAGGTAAGACAGCACAGCCAAAGATTAACAGCATTTAAAAGAAACCGTCAGTGAAGTTAATTTGCCCAATTTTTTTTTTCTAACATTAATATGTAAACATGCGTCAAAGGGTGTAAGAAAATTGAGCAGTTTTGATCTTTCTATTATAAGGTTTATGTAGTATTCGTTCTGTTCTAATCGACGTATTAATTTAAAGCTGGATTAATAAGGTAGCCTTTTTATTCCTACTTCTTATCTCTAAAAATTTCCAAAAGTATCCACAGTTGTTAACTGATTATGAATATATATTTCGTACTTATATTTTGAAAAACGGAATGAATGAATGAACGAATGAACTATTGTATTTATTTGGTTGTTTTTGTTATATCAGTATATAGTCTCAGTTTTTATATGCAATTGGAAGCAAGGGAGAACTTTGCTTTCTAGGAAAAATTAGCGTCACCGGACTAGCACTATAAAGATAAAACGTCATGGACACAAGTGCATGTGGAATACTTAATTAGTTTTTGACACACTAGGAATAATGCCAATAAAAAATTTTAAAATTCGTTGCACATTGCAATGTTACTGAATTTCCTTTGTATTTTAGCGATGTCAACGCCTTTAGCAACTGCCACTCCTGTTATGAGAGTCCAACCAATGCACTTCGCCAACTTTCTTTCTTTCAACAATGGCAACTACAACATGTCTTGGATGTTCAATAGTAGCATGGACACTTTGCACTTTCTGGTCGAGGTAAGGACCACGGGTTGGATAGGATTTGGTATTGCTAGACAAGCCCCGAACACAATGGTGGATTACGATGTCGCCGTAGGAGGGGTGTTGACTGATGGCACAGGCTACTTGAAGGTAACACGTCTACCTGCCATTTTTTTTGTCATTGTTGTGTTTATGATTCATTATTATTGATTCAAAATTCAATTGCTGGTTTTTCGATCTGCGATTTGCTTACAGAACTAAACATCTTGTTTCCGAATCCATATTTCTGCAAATGAACACTATGTTTTTCTAAAATTAACGAAACCCATACTCTCGGTGTTGTCTTTATGAACAAGAATTCAATAACGTCAAAGCAATTTCTATTACAGTCAACTGTCTGTTAAGGGACACTTCTATAACACGGACACCTGGTGCAGACACCGACAGGCGGTCCCGACGGTTTCCTTTTTAGTGAGAATTGGCTGTATTTTGCAGACTCAAGTAAAATCTATAGAAAAGCCCTACGTGGTCATAAAGGCAGAAAAACGCATCATTTGAAAGAAATATTATATGAAGAAATGGGTGTGGAAAAACGAAAGCCAAGCTCTGAAATATATACAGTAATATACTTCTGAACTTAAAATAGGTTAACCAATTTTTTTCATTTGAATTATTCTTCTAGGATTATTGGACAATTGGCTGGCAACAACCTCAGTTGGATTCTCAGCAGGACTGGGTGTTGACCTACTCCAGAGAAGAAAACGGTGTAACAACCTTACAGTTTTATCGTCAGCGAGACACCGAAGATTCTGTAAATGATATCGCTATTCAGGTAAAATAAGTTCACATTCCAAACGTCCTCATTTTATTATTATTATTATTATTATTATTATTATTATTATTATTATTACTATTATTATTATTATTATTATTATTATTATTATTATTATTATAGCTAGACTTCAGCGACACAGTTGAGAAACTTTATTTGTCAACTTACCTGACATACTGTAGAGCTGTGGTCAGTGTAAACGTTTTTTAAGGCGTCACTTTAGTTATTGCAGTTGTTGGGGAAAGGAGAGATTTTTTTACCTTTGAGGTAAAGTATTGTTCCAAAGAGCCACGTGTAAGATAAACTTCTCGTTCATTGATTCCGCAGCCAGGGATGCCTCCTTTTGTTGTATGGGCCTATCACTCTACAGATGACGTGGAACAATCTAACTTTCCTTCGCACGCCGGCGGCAATGGTGCACAAGGTGTCAAGAACCAAATACTTATACCGGCCATTACACCGACAATGATTACACCATCACCAACACCAGGTAAGACAGCACAGCCAACGATTAACAGTATTTAAAAACAAACATTGTCAAGACCAGTATTAAGAATAACACGGCGTATAACATTTTTGATGTTTTAATAATTTTTTTGTCTAATAATAGTGGGATTTAATAGGTATACAGTTTTCTAAACTAACGGTAGTGTTTTGTTATCTACTGTCTTGTAAAATCGTTTCACTTGTTTTCGTAATTGATAAGTGGTCATATGCTTTATGTTTATTACATGTAGTTATGAATCACTGATTCACTTGAAATTTTTATCTCTATTTGGTTTGTTATTTTATATTCTAACTGGCCAACATGGGAAACTCTGTTTTGAAGGAAATTCAAACTCAACAGAATAGCACTACAGTAAACTATGTGTTGTGGAGTAAGGGGAATTTACATGCTGATATGATAACGTGATATTAATAATAATAATTTCACTGAAATACAAGAGGTTTCTTAACCCGGTAGAGTTCTTGATTGAATAAAATTCAGACTCTAACTGGTAATCAGCAAGAAGGATAAATGAATTAATGTTAAAGCTTTGGTCTGAAAAGGAACAGAAAGGTGAAGAAGAGAGCTTAACTATTTCCTCTCTATAGTTCTTGTACAAGCCTCTTTTTCGTGGTCACTTTTTCTGGAGTCTTCTGCAAAACTCACTCTCTTGTTTAAAAGCTAATTTTTTTTATATTTCATGGCTACTACATGTTGAGTTGAAACTGAGGTTTGGTTACTTTAATCTGACAACTTAATTGACCGGACCTTTTCAGTTGTTCAAAGAGTGTATAACGCAATCAACCGGATCTGAGAAATCGCTTCCCATGCAGAAGTTTTTTTTGCTTATTTGAATGTGATTTATCGTTATTGCATTATTTACCCTTTGAACAACAAGAACCTGTTCCCAGTAAATAAACTACGAGAAGAAAGTATGTTATGTTGTTACTCAAGTTCTCGATTTTCGAATTTCTAGCTCTTACTCCTGTTTCCATCGTATCAGTTGTTGTCTATAATCAGTAGTGTATCGCTATAACTCGCCATGCAGCAAAAAAACATCGGTTTTCCTAATATATCTCTTAACGTGCTGCCTCCCTGAATGTTGTTGTATAATTTCATTTCACAGTTGATCCAGACCAAGGAGATGGTGCCGGTCAGGGTGGTGACCAGGACGTGGAAGATGGTAATTATTGTAGATGTTACTTTGCATGTTATCACGTCATTTGAGTGACGGCTTAGTTCCACCAAGAGTCGAAATAAAACAGAAGTACTGTTATAAATGTTCCATGGAAAAAATGTGCGTATACTCATTTCGTTTCTTTCAACTTTCATTCAAAGGTGGTAAAACCTGCAAGAGGCCCTTTTTTCAATACACGTTCGGCTTAGTTCGGCTTCCTCTTCTCGCGAGATACAAATTCGGCAAACTTTAACTCGCATTCAACACTTTCGTTGTAGCAATCATGATCGCATATTTCATGTAGGGTTGCAGATATCTGAACATTAGAGACACAGCGCTTCGTTCTGCACGAGCAGTCCCTTTTCCCTTTGTTCTTTTTTTTACAGTTAACAGATAAATGCAACTTTATTTGCCCATCATTGACAACAAAGTCGTCTTATTATTACAATCAGTTGTGGAGATCTTAGCAAGCTCAATAGAGCTTTTCCAAGAGATCCCCACTTCTTTGTTTGTCGTTGAGTGACAAGCAAAAAAACGAGGCAAAAAACTTAGAGAAAATATATGGACTTTTCGTAGTCTAACTTGTACTTGCCAACCACATACATCTAACTCTGGTCAAATTTTACTTTCTTTACTATTTTGTGTCAGCAAAAACACAGGAAGCACGAACAACCATAACTATCCTGCTGGCTGTGTCCTTGGGACTGATTGTTGTTTGTATCATCCTGATTTCCATGGGCCTTGCTTACTTTAATAAAGTGTAAGTACTGTCATTTGTTAGCAGGGAATTCACTGATTCATCGACTAAACAAAGTTATTTTACTGATGTAATAAGCCAGATAGCTTATCTACAATGCATTAGCCTCATACTCTTTGATCAAATGATCTAGCGACACAAGGACGGCTTTGCTATTTTAAACAAAGCGGCAAATCAAGCCTCAAATGTCGGTAACTAGTCAACAACCAAGTCCTGTACTGTATCTTTATCTTGTAACTATCGAGAGAAAGGATATACTTAGATTGACAAATAGTTTTAGAAATGTCTTTGTTCGGTTGATTATAATATAATAATTGCAATATTTAAAATGTTTAATAAAAATGAATTATTTTTCAATAACTGAATTCACTTAATTATTTGTTGTTGTTTTTGTTTTGTTTTGTTTTTTTCAGAGTGACCTCTGCTGTGTAACCTGCCGGATGATAGGTATATTTTTTCACATGAGATATTTGTTTCCAAGGAAGCCTCTCAATTAACATTAGTTAAAAAGTGAAAGTTATAAAATAAGAAAACGTTATCGAAATGAAGACAAAGTGGACAAAAGGTATTAACTGGAAACTATGTTCTAACCCGGTTCTGTCACCTTCATTTGCTTATTGAAGAATATTTTTTTTTGCTCCGTCAGATTTTCGCGGCGTGTTCGTGATAAATGTTGACCAATGCTAGTACATGTACTTGTGAAGTAAAATCAAATTAAACGCTTATGAGATTTTTTTAATGCTTTACAGTTAATTAATGAGATTTTGTTTGCTTATAAACATAAACACAGATCGTTTTCCTTTCCTTTTAAGTGGCTATTTCCGGCAAGAAATCAAATGAACTGCATGATCTTGGTAATTAAGAAAAGTCAAGAAAAATTACGTTTTGCGAAATAACGACTTCATGAAATCGTAAACCATCCTGTAATTAATAGAGAACTTCAGTGCTAGTCTTGCTGGAGAAGCTATGCTATGACTTGATGTTCCTCTTTTCATTACTTTAGGAAAAGAGCTGAAACCAGTAACAGCTCATTGGCAGGTCCTGCCCGGCTGGAATGGAACGGTGTTTTTTCTTTCTTTATAATGAATTCTGACGTGAAGTTTGTAAACATACTCTTAAACACGTGATGTTTTTGTAAAACAAGACGGTCATCCAATGTGGTAACTGTCTGACGACAGTATCATTTGTTATTGATGTTATCAATAAAGGCAAAGTGTTCTTATGTGTGCCGTATATTTTGTTGTTCCTCTGTGAAGAGACTCTCCGTATTTGGCTTATATGAATCAACAGAGGCATGAGCTAACCTACCAAGCTTATCCGTGATTTTCTTCATCTGAATCCTGAGTTGCTAGGAAGTGTGCAATTTGTAAAACGTTTAACATGATTCGCCTGTAAAACCTTGTCAACTTTGCAGGGAAATCTAGGGATAAATGTATAAAAAGTGCATCAGCCAAACAATGACGCCTCAGCATCAAGGAGTTTATTCATTTCGTGTTGGCTAACATTCTGCAGTTGACCAATTTTCTTTTCGAAGACGTCGTCCTCCTTCACTATGTTTTTGTTTTTAATGGCGTTAGTCACATAATTTGTGCAAAGACATTTTGCAAGGGTAGTAGAAAGATATCGCGCTTCGGCCGTGAAAGTCTCAATTTGGGGGCTTTTCTTTACAACCCTTACTTCAATGTTCTTGGGTTAAAAAATAATGGCCCACCGTCTCGCTCAACAAGATTAAATTATTCATTGCAGTGGTCGCAAAATATTCAGTCTGCACAGGCGCAGTGCTCTCATTTGAGTCTGAGCCGGGATCATATAGACGTTATTAATTAAGCAGGGTCGGGTTGTTCGAAAGCAGTGTAACACTAATCCAGGACTAAGAGTTGATCGAGGGTTCGATTTCTCTTGTATAAAAGTGTTTTATTGCTTATGTTTTGTGGAGTTTGAGATTAACCGGCGTCAAAACTGGAGGACAGAAAATATAAACAGAAAACCTCACTGAAAAGTAAAAAATAACTGAAATACTGAAATCAAAGTTCATCGTAATCCTCGATTAGTTTAGTGTTGCTTTCAGCAAGCCGGCCCAGGTCCCTTTTACTAAGTACTTTTTCTAGCGGAGCTTTTCTATAGAAACTGAAGTGCGCACTTCGATAAGTTAAGACGTTTATATTTGTGCCCTTTTCTCCCCCCCCCCCCCCCCGCGTGGGGGGGGGGGCGCCCCCCCCCCCCCCCCCCCCCCCCCCCCCCCCTTTTCCCCCCCTACCCCCCCACCCCGCCAACCGCCCAGGACAGCACCCTTTTCTGTGTGCTTATGTGAGAGTGCTTTCATTTACAGTAGAACCCCGGTAACTCGAACTCGGATAACTCGAACCCCCACACCCCAAAATTTTACCGCTAACCAAACCCCGCTAGCTCGAACTGTTTTTCGTTTTCCTTCAGAGTTCGAGTTACCGGGGTTCACCTGTATAATTGTTGTTGTTGAAGGCAAGATGATAAAAAGGGATCTGGAGGATAAATAGGGCTACCTGTGTTAGACTTGCTTCCCATTCAGGGTAATGGCAATATCCTAGTTGCTTCTTGCAACGAAAACCAGGATTCGTTCCAGCAGTTTATGGTGAAGAGAGCCCTTTGAAGTTGAGGGGTGATAATAACGGTACATTTGCGCGCTCGACGGAAGAACGTCGCGATAGTTAAATCACTCCTATTAGCCTCGCAACTGTTTGTCACAACGATGAATTGAGATTGGAATTTTTTTCCACGGAAGTTATTTAAAGTTTAACTAACACCCAGTTATGTAATCTAGAATGCAAAAATAAAACACAATATGTGGCGGCTCGAAACCCGAACCGCAAGAGCCTGAATACGGCGTATTAACCATTCGTCCTCCGCGTCTCTCACTTACCTGCGAGAGCAGACGCATTTCCGGCCGTCACCTCGGCTTATGGCCATTTATATTTAGCTTATTACTAAATCTTTTGTAAACGCTTTTTCGATTTCTCAGCACCGATTCAAGCAGTGGGGTTACTGGGAAAGAACAGCTTAGCTTGCCTGTGTTCAATCTAGCCTACTTTTCAAAGAAAAAAATTATTTAAAAAAAAATCATATTATTGCGATCATCAACAAAAAGATATTTTCTTTAATCGTTATGTTTGCTAGCTTACTTAAAAAAATTACCATTTATTCCTATAGTTTACACCTTAATAGGCCACGTGGGATATTGCAAAACACGAAACTGTGACTGTACATCACAAACCAAAGTGCCAAGTGAATTTCCAACTGAGTTGTTTGTTTTGCTGATAAACCTTATAAAAGCGCCGTGATCTCTAGCTTTTAGGAAATTAGAACAATTTTCCAGGTGGTTTACCGGTAATGATCAATGCGCCGGTGCCCCACTCAGTTATTGTGTTGTAAATTAAAAATGATGAAAACAATATCCAAATTTAAAATCTGTATGGAAAAAAACTTCAGATTAAACTGGACTAACATATTCAAAAACACTAAGTTGAATTTATGAAATGGAATCTTCACATAAAGGCATACTCCTCTCACAAATTCAATGAGCTGATTCCTTGTCGTGTGAGCACTTTAATCTTGAATTTTTAAAATAACGCAAAACCATAGTCTATTAAAATCAGGATTTGTTTGCAGGTGGGAGAGATATTTTGCTTGTTCTCGTTTAAAGGGACCTTTAACAGCACTCTCACAGAGTCACATGCCTCATGATAAAGAACAAAATGCTGAAGTGACTTTTATTTTATATTTTCAAACAAAAAACTGAGTGATTTCTCAGTGTTAATGGCAAGATAAGGTCATGATTATCACGAGTTAGGCAGGTGCTTGGAATATTACTTACTTATTGTGTTGATTACCAAAAATCACTTGACAGGCTATAAGCGAACTTTTCCACCAATAGTTACATCGTTCGTAATTATGATTCGAGTGTTGTTTGTTGTTTGAGTGACAACGGGAAAAGTCTTGATTTTGATTGGTGCTAACTAATTGGTGACTGGCATTGTATAAGAACAGAGCGAAAGCTTGCATTTCACCACTGACGAGTTCCACTGCCATCACTGAAGTTTAATTCAGGTAAGATGCTTGTTTGATGCTCTATGTATTATTTTGTTTTCCTATAAACCAAACCTCGCCCATCGGTTCCCTTCAATGTTAAAGCAAACAAAGCAAAATGTGCTAGCCTTTTTTCCAACGATTTTTTATTATTTTTTGTAGAAGGGGTTAAATTTTTTTCGTCGCGTAGTAATATTACCCTGTTTGCGCGCTAGAATTGAAAGACTACCCGTTTTTATTGCTGTTAAAATCATGTCAGGGCGTCAGCAATTTCTGAACCCAGCTGTCAATCAGACATTTTTTTCTCAGATTCAGCGTGAATTTTTTTTCAGTAAGTTAAACCGCACTGACGGTTCTTTCATTCTTCTATTAGAAACATCTTTATCATTAGTCTTTATCATTGAGAAGCGAAATGCAGAAAACATCCCGGCTAATAAGATAAAAGGTCAATCTTTGTCAAGCGCAGTTTTTTTATCGCCCTCGTTTCATCACTCCATTCAATAATTCAGTCAGTAGCATGCCAAAATGTGAAAAACTCTTCATTCGTCTGAAGGGAACTATTACCACGTAATGATCAAAGGAAGGATTCAGAAGTCTTATCGTCAGTTAAACTGTTTGATCGGTGATAGCTGCATCCTCTTTGAAACAACCGTTGTCGAAATAAACTTATAAGCAGTAAACAGTATCCCGCGCAGACATTAAAATCGCACGGTATGGTTAATATTCAACATCAAGGAAAATTCGGCGCAAAATAATGGAGAAAACTTCATCAGGTTCGAGATCACAGAGACTCCAGTTTGCGTTTAAAATGATGTAAACTAAATAAATATTTTGGCATTGAAACTGAGAAAGCTTTGATAAATAATAAGGCTTCTGCTAAGTGTTTTTTTTTTGTTTAACCCACCATTGTAAGCTTAGTATTGGGCATAAGTGGCAGTACATGAATTGTTTGGCAGCGCAAACCTTTAGGCCTCTCTTCATGTTGCTTAACATGTTTGTCTTCTTAATCTTTTCAATTAGTCATAATCCTAAAGTGATTTGATTGTTGCCTCACCAAGATACCGCTTGATTCAAAACCGTGAAAACAATGAGGAACGTCATATAAAATATTTCTTTTTTCTTATCTTTCTATTTTTCGGTTCTCGCAAAGGAGATTAAAGTTCATCACATTGGAAGATATTAATGCTTATTATTTCGTGAACTAAAAGCCCGCATGCACTGTTTGAAAATCCCGTGAAATCAAGTGAATAAAAAAAATTAGCACGCCAATTAACGCTGTGGCACACTTCATCATTAGAGTCAAAAGACTGGAAATTTCGGAATTTCATTGAATATTGCAACAGATGAACGAGCGCTTTTGGAAGATCAGAAAAAAAAAAGAAACTTGAATAACAAATTGAAACTATAACAACTGTTAAAGGTGGTCAATTTTCACATCGGAAACAAAGAAAAAAGGAAAATACCAAGATCAATTAGAAACCGACACCCCCAACAGAACGCCTTGATTACACCAAGCCTAGCGGGGAAAAAGAATCTTTCTTTCGGGCCACACTTGATAAATTATAAATTTATTCATCTTACGAACAAAGGACCAGATTGAAAACAAGACAGATGGTTGTGTCGATGCAATAGAAAAGCGGTAATCTTTGCCCACGCTGTCTTTGTTAAGGTGAAAACAGAAGTACGTGCGCTAACAATTGATGCTTTTTGTTTCCGGCAATTCAGCGCTTTCAAGTAACAGGTTGAAAACCAAGCTTGAACATAATTTCCGTTGTATAATACACGGCCAACTATTTCAACTTCACGGAATAGCAACTGATTTTGTCTTTGCAGTTTGTTATCTTTGGCAGCCGTTATCTAATATAAGTAGATAATTATATTTAATACATGGGAAGGTGTATGAAACAGTGGCTACGCCGTCGAGATAATTCATTAAAACATGGAAGGAAGTGATATTGATTTGTATTTTAAAGGGCCGTAGCATTTGAAAGACACCTTTCAACGCTTTTATTAAAGAAAAGGTATCGCTTAAGAGATTCAACCCAAATCAATAGAATCGTGGAACCTTCCACAGTCCCTTCACAGTTTTCCCTTTCAACTTCAATTATTTCATATGCCTCTTCTTTAAATACTATTGATATTATAGTGTAAACAGTCGTGATCACCCCAAAAAACTAAAGATTAATGCGTACAAAATTTAGTTTTTCAAAAAATAAGAAATAAAAAAAGTTGAAATCAGTGACAACAGGCTGAGAAAAAAGTATGTTATCGACAAATTGCACGAAAAGGGAGATTTTGGTGTTGTTGTAATTAGTAAAGAAGATACACTATTAACGGAGCTTTTATTAAATTAAATGGGCGCACTCCAGCTATTTTCCTTACTCGCCTTCAATTTAAAAGCAACAAGCAAACACTGACCATTTGAGTAATTGAAAGACAAGCTTTTGTTGTCGTCGTTGCCGGGTTAAGAGGTACTCTTTACATCCTAAAAAAGTTACGATGAGTTATAGGCAAAGAATGATCTGTCAAATATAAATTAGCAAGAATCAATCTTCTCGCGATAACCTACTTTTTTTCGTTATGCCTTTTTGTAAGAGCAAAGAAAGCCAAACCCAATTTCTTAGTTGTTTCCCGTGTTTGTGACCATGATTATTCATATACTGATTTATTTGCGCGTGGTGTTAAAGCTATACTTTTTTTTTTTTCCATTTTTTTTTTTTTTATATTTATTAAAAATTTTTTTTTTTAAAACACTCCCTCCCCCAACCACCCCAACACCCCCGAGGGGCCCATACAAGCTTCACTTAGTTACTTCGCAAATCTACCGCTCATCTGTTCCTAGGATGGGACTTTTTGACGGAAATTAAGGCAGTTTTGTCTTTCAGACGGTGCCTTAGATTTGCTCAATTTTAACATCAGCTACATTACAATGGAAGTCTTTTATGTAACATCAACTAATGCTTGTCGTCTTTACAAACGACTTCAATGTTCAATCTCCTTTAACCCAAATACGATGATTCGACTAAGATTACAACACAGCTCAATTTCATTAAATATTCGGGTACCGATGAATGGAATATCGGCAAAATATTTCCCCAAACTTGCGTTGAATGTCACCTTAAGTGAACTGAATTGCTTTTACATTCTGTCATGAGCTTGAGTTTTCCGTGGTTGAATTGTGATCCCACAGAAAATTCCGAAATAAAAGGCATTAAGATATTAAAGGTATTGAGTGAATCTGCAGAGACATTAAGAGCTTGTATTTTAAAGGTCTCAGTTTTTACTGTCTGAATATGTGAATTTCCGCAACACTTTGTTACAGTGTTTTGTTGTACCTATTCATTTATTCTGCTTGAAAAATTAAGGATATTAAAATTAATCACACAGTATTTAAGATACCATGATGTATATTTCGCAGCTCGCACGTACTGCTTTTCTGTGAGGGTCCAGAATGAGGGGCTATAGATCCCATTCCCCAGCCTATTGTTTTCCCAAGTTTTGTGATTGTGATTCCCAGTGCAATTGTTTTGTTCATGATTCCCAGTCCTAGTGAACCACATCTCATTTTCCCAGTGAAAATTTATCTAAATCCCAGTTCCGTATTACACCTTCAGGTCCCTTTTCTTTACGTCGTTTTCATAGCCAGCTGGATCGTAGCCATAGGCGTACGAGGCGGGGGGGGGGGGGGGGGCGAGGGGCGGCTGCAGCCCCCCCAGTGCCGAAATTTTTCGGGCAAAATGCTTAGAATTCGGGCAACAAGCCTAGAGAACGCATAAAAAATAAGCCGACAAATCTCAACATTACGATCGAAACGAATTTTGCGCGCGGTGGATCCAGTGTAAGATCTTGAAACAAAGCTGTTATTTTTACAAATGTGATGAAGCTAGTGCTTTGACTCAAATATTAAGTTCTTAGGGCTAACTCAAAACTTTCAACGAGATTTTTTAAGCCATTCATCCCTGAATGTTTGACGCGCTTTTGTATAATTTTCAAGTTGGGAAAAAACAATATAAAATGGCTTTCCCAAAATACTTAAAGTTTTGCTAAAAAAGAGTCAAGTGAATAAATAAAATATTTCCGAAGAAAAGATTTCGGTGCAATGACACGTTCGGGTAACGCCACGAAATTTATAAAAGAACTATCGTTCCTTTAATCAAGCAGGCAAGGTTTGTACACAACTATTTCAATGCACGTTTTTTATTTATTTTACGTGCCTCTTCATTTGGCTTTATTTATTTACCCATGCCATTTTTTTTTTCGGGCAATAAGGTATCCTCTCCCCCAGGTCCGAAGGTGCCCGTACGCCTATGATCGTAGCTGGACAAAAAGGCTCAGAATATGCGAATTCCTAATGTTACAGGCCAGTTTAAAACCTCATAACTAACTGACCTGCAGTTAAACAAATAAGATGAGCAATAAGTGATATGTGTGCTATTCTTTCTTCTTGCTTCCCATAAAAAATCTGAGTCTTGTATCACGTTTTTAGCAGTTCATAACTAACTTTCCTTGGAAATTGCAGAAATTCAGCTGATTGTTCAACATGAAGATTGTAATCATTTTGCTTGCGACCCTGTTGGTTTGCTCCGCTAGTTATCTGGAAGACACTGAAGAACTCGACTCCTGTAAGTAGATCCCTTTATACCAGTCAAATAAATTAAATCCACAGATCGTCCACACCTTTATCCTGAAACCTGGTAACAGAAACGACAACAGTTATTTCATTTATTTCCCGGCGATACAGCCACAGTTTAATGTTTGGAGTCTAGCGCCCCCGCCAGGAGAGAAGGGCAGTAGTTTCTTTGTCTTTATGGGGATCCTCCAAATATTATATCAAGTGAACATCAATGGTGGATGACCACCTCATCCACAAACTGTGATGATGTTAATTTTATCAATAAACTAAGCCTAATTGTTTTGAATTCTCCGCAGTTGACCGCCAAGAGCGTTCTTGCATTGAGAATAGGAGGATGTGCATCAAGGCTCGTTCAAGACCCTTTCTGTGCCAGAAAGGATATTACGCAAGATTTTGTCTAGATACATGTGGATTATGCTGGTAAACAAATTGAAAACTAACAAAACGCACTTTATAAACTGACATTCATTAAACACGCATTATCTTTATGTCTTAACGTTACATCTTTATGTGTTTGTTTGTTTTACTTTTTCATATATTCATGTCATATCTTCTCCATCTACGGGTATATTACGAACTCACAAGTGACCAGCTCCCAGTTGGCTTGATAGCTCAGTTGGTTAGAGCGCCGCACTAGTATCGCAGAGGTCATGGGTTCGAAAATTCAAGCCTGAATTTTTTCAGGCTTGCTTTTCTCAACTGCTTAAGTTGAGTACATTACTTCGATGATCTTTCATTTGCTTAAAATGTTTTACTTTTCTTTTACAGATCTAACAGCGCTGATATCTGCGTTTAATTGGTTGTACGTGAATTCAGTTTTCCCTCTAGAAGAAGTCATGGCTGATGGATAAAGCAAAGTTACAGCATTATGCAATCCTTCAAGTTTCTAGCTATTTAGTCCACTTGTATACATGTGTTTCATCTCAAGTCAGTAACACTGTTACTGCACGTTAATTAGCCAAGACAAAAATAAAGAAATCCATTGAAAACAGAAACAATGTTGTCTTCTTGTTTCCATATTGTTTAACAACTGTCCACCATTGGCCACCGACACTAAGGTGAATCAATTCTCATTAGGTGTGACGTACAAGGACAGTGGCAAAATATCGACGATCAAGTCGAAGCCCGGTCGAAGCTCAGGTGTTTTACGAATATTTAAAACAAAAATCTAAACCAGAATATGAACTGATAAGCAGAAAATGATTTATCATCATCATTACGTTTCGCGCCAGTAGACGCATATGGCCGCAACATTCTGCCTCCATACCACCTTGTCAATGGTTACCGCTCTCGCACTGTTCCAGTCTTTCCATCCGGCTTGTCGTCTCTTCACTTCCACTGTCCTCCTCCAGGTCTGTTTAAGTATTTCTTCTGAATTTACCCTCTGGTCTCCACCTAGTCCAGTCCCTGAACTCTCCCTTCCGCTCGGACTTTACAGGAGTTGTACTCAGGCGTGCAAAGAGAGAGTCCAGGATCACTTGCATGCGCATGCTTAGAACGAACCAATCAGAAGCGAGGAATGTGGCGTCACCAGCTTGAGACGCGCGCGCTAGAGTGAAAAAGCTCGCTCAAATGACGAATTCAGCTACGCGACCAAACGCGCGAATTAATGCAAGAAAAAATGTGCTAAATTGCATCCAAAACCAGTTCAATAAACAGCTACAAAATCTAGGAATAGTTGCTGGATAGCGAATCGTTGTGTTTTGGCCGTTAGCTTTAAGTAGACACTAACTAGCTAGGCTTTTTTAGTTATTCCACTGATCCTGCTTTATTACACGGTCGCTGAGGTGAACTTATCATCTGTGCGCGCGCGTTTTCAAAAGTGCTGTCAAATATGGTTTTCCCCGATTTAGGGGGGAAAACTGGCGCATGCACATGCAAGTTATTCTGGACTCTCTCTTTGCACGCCTGGGTTCTACCCCTATAAAGGGCGCGCAGAAGGGGGAGTTTAGGGACTGGACTAGTCTCCACCCTTAAGCCACTATGCATTCACAGGTAGGTATGTCCGATTCAATTCCAACACCGTCTTTTTATCTCATCCGTGATCGGGTTCATGTGCGCTATTTCGGTGATTCTTTCATTGCTCACTCGTATTGTCTATCTAATCCTTCTTTAACATTTAGACTGGAATGCATGTTTTTTCGTTTCTTCACGCTTGGTCATCCTCCATGTTCACATCCGTAGTGGAGTACTGATCTAACTAGTGTCTTATACAGTTTGACCTTGATTTTCTTTCCGATTCTTCTTGGGTTCAAACCCCTTCTTTCGACACTGACGCCCAAGTAGACAAACCCGTTTTAAACATCTTCAGCCACCACCTTGTGAAGTTTCATCTAATTCCCGTTCTTCTTCCCTCCGTTGTTTTTTTCATCGCCTAATCCAATACAAGAAGAAACAAAACTCCTGGCATGACACAGCCTTGCCTCACACAAGACAAATGTGTAATTTTATCAGTGATGAAATTAGGAAACAGTTTGTTCATAATTTTACAAGGCTTACACAATACATTAATTGGATTCTACTCTTTTTATAGTCTGTTCACATCTTTCTGCTATTTTCTCATTAAAATCCGGCATCCAGCGCGAGGGCAAAATAAAAGCCGCAAGAGATTTAATGAGCGCGAAAACAAGGGATAGGGTTTAAGGGGTGTGGTTAAAAGGGAAACTGAACCTTTATCTTCAGAGCAAAAGTGTAGTCTAAGAAACAATATAATGCTTACAGGCTTGCAGCACTTCTAAGTGACAGTTTACGTTGTACAGAAAAATGGTCGATAAGGCGCCGGTGTATTATGTAGTGTTCGGTATTTGATTAAATGTATTTTAGACATAAAAGGGTTCATCTAGTCATATTTACGTTTAACAGTTAATTATTAACGGCCATTTAACTGATAAATGACAAACGGCCCAAATTTTAACTGACAACTGACATTTGCATCCCTCATCCAGACCCTCATAGTGGTGAACTTTGGCGTTGCTTGTGACCCTGTCGGCTGCTGTGCTTTCCGTAGGTTTTCATCAAGCGACGTTATTTTTTTTTTTCAGTTTATTAGTTTCCGTCCACTATCACCTTTATGCCATTATTGTTTGGATTTCCATTCGGTTTCCTTATTAAATAGTAAGTAAATAGCGGCGCTTTAGCGCGCGAAGCGCGCCAGCGGAGCACCATGGGTAATAAAATTTGGTAAACCCATGAAGCAGAAAAAAATTAGTTATCGAATGCGCGTACGCACGCCCGCCCGCGCCTACAGACTCTCGGGGAGGGGGAGGGGAGTCACAAGGTAACCCGACCGGGGGGAGGTGAATGTATCTTATCATAACCCAAATAACGTTGAAGTTAACGACGGCTTGTATCTTTGATATTGGTCATCCGTGTCATGATCAATTGACAGCTGTCAAAACAAGGTATCCGCTGACCAGTATTACATGACCATATCGCGAGCGCAGGTGTACAACTTATCGAGGTCATGTGTTTCTTTAAGCTTACCGATGACCAGGTTATAGTTTTCCATTGAATCGCGGGCTCAAAACTTACTTGTTTTATCCAGGGTAATAACAGGATTTTGTAAGCGCAATTTCTGCGATTGGAATTGATGATTTATTTCGACTATAGATCTTTCTTGAGTAGTAAACGTTTAAATTTAAAGAACCAGAAAATAAGTGTGGAGCTCCGCTTTTAGGCTTGGCTTAATCTATATATTATAGCAGTGGCTTATAAGCGCTCGGCCTAATGCCCAAGCCTGGAGGGCCGGTTAATTTTTTGTCAGAGTTGTCATACCCTTTGTGTTTGTCTTCAAGGGCTTATGAGTGTCCATTCATCCGGAATAGAATCAGAGTTTTCCTTCTCCTAAACAGGTTGCCTTTCCACAGTCGCGAGGGCCGTCTACCCGGAGCAAGCTGGTTTTATGGCCCCAGCCACACGCCTTTGTACCTTCAGAATCTGCAATGGTAGCCCCGCGACCAGCACGCTTCTCGGATAGGAGCTAGGTTATGCTATTTGAGACGCTGGCAATGATAGGAGCATTTTTTAGAGGATGGGCGCTCGTCTCCATCTCCACCTCTTTTGCTATACCTAACCCATTAAGGCGCAAGCAGAAAATTGGACGCACAAAATACTTACCGACTGTTTCGTTTCTAAATATGTCAATAATATGACAAGACCATAATCAAACATCTACATTTGCAATCCACCTATCTGGGACCTGTGTACACTGTTTAAAATGGTTACTCGAGCATGCTCTTCTTTCACGTGACTAAGCACGCCAGATCAAGCTTGACTTTTCTTTGTTTTGTTGTACAATGTGTAGCCCATCATGCAGTATGGCAGACTTTTTACCATGTCTGTCTCACCGGTTCCAAAAGCAGCAGTTTATTCAGAACATCGTTTGTATTAAATTGGCGAAGAAATCGACGATGTAATCGAGAAACGTCTGGAAACTTTACAAGCTCGGTTGTTACTATTTGTATGCACAAAGTACAAGTGTCGGTACAAAGTACAAGTTCCTAATATTTTGATTTTGCAACGTGGCTAACGTAAAACCACGTCACGGGTTGAAAACGCTATATTGAATACAACGCATGTGGCATTTTACAAACGAGTGAGGTACAAGGTTTGCTGAAAAAGAAATCACAGAAGGTCAATTGTACCATACCGTGTGGCACTGCATTTTTGCAGACGTTTAAATTTGCGGACTGGCCATTTTTTGTTGCGGGAGCTATATTTTTGCAATTGGTAAAAAAAATGTTTTTTTCTTTCAGGGAATTCATTTTTGCTATTTTCAGGAAGTTTCGTGCTGTTATTTAAAAGACAATTTAAATATAGGTCAGACAACAGCGGATGTTGAAACGTTTTATTTTATTTTTTTTTTTAATTCTCAGTCTCGACTTCTTCTAGGGTGGTTGGTGGTTTTTCTTTGCGGCAACTTTTTTTGGCGGATCATGGGAAAAAAACTCGCAAAAATGGCCAAACTTAGAACCCACAGAAATAAAGTGCCACATTGAAGCACAACCGGGAGCACAGGTACAGAATGAGTAAAATTTTATACAAAATTCGGAAGATCTGGCTTTTTTGACAACTAAGAACTACTCTTGGCTTTTGAAAAGGGGTTTAAAATGTTAAATACGGATAAACAAAGAAATGACTAATTCAATATCACTCTTCGAATAATGTGGCACGCAATCCTACTGACATCCGTTGCTTCAGTGATTTCCGGCTCAGGTGAGTAATACATGTCACACGTCTTCTAAATAATCATTTTATTGTATTTAGATCAGTCAGATGAGAAGGCAAAATATATTTAACAGATACATTGAGGATTTGAACAGTGAAATAAATGTGATGCGAACTAAGCACATTTTAAAATAGGTTGTGACATTTTGTTTCTGGAATTTGAATAAAAGAGGGTTATCTTGTGTGAGCAGTGGCTTGGCGCTATATAAATTTTTAAATTAAGTTTAACGTAATATCTGAGCGCCTCCAATGTGCGTGGGAGTCACATAAGAAAGCTAATCTCATTTCCAAAACGTTAAATTAACTACAGGTAAGTTACAGGTAAGAGAATAAGAAAACCCGAAGAAAAACCGAAAAAAAAAAGTGAATGTAAAGTTTAAGTCGATATGCCTCACCCATATGAAGTTAACCGATCTAAGACTAGACTGACTGTGCGGAATAACTATTATAATGGATAAAAAAAAACTTGTAAAAACACTTGTAACTGGTAAAAAAAAAAAAATCCCTGAAAGCAGCCAATGAATGACACTTACAGATAGTGAGATTTTCACTGAGCTTATTAAGAAAGCATTATCGGCAAAAAAAGATATTATCTCTAATTCCTGACCAAAACAATGAATAAATATGTCTTTTCAGCGCCAATTGTCGTACATTGCACCAAACGTATAACCACACTTGATTAATTCCTTCACTCTTCCGGTACTTCTTGGCTCGCTTATCGGTTGATTCAAACATATGGAAAGAAATTAAGACGTATAACACCCATAAAACAAAACCTTAAAAGGTGACCTTCAAATTAACAATTTATATCATCAAGCTGTTCAGTTCAGGGCGTCCACCTTTCTTCATATATTTTGCTATTGTGGCAAACTGCAATACTGACGCAGATAATCTCAACATGAAGCTCGCTGTCTTTTTCCTCGCGTTGTTAATCCTATGTTCTGCGTTGGACTTTGATTTTGAAGACGATATTGTAGATGTGGAAGATGTCAACAATTGTGAGTAGGAAGTGAAAGTTTTCCAAGCATAAAATTCACAACCTATTTTTTGTAATATTTCGACTTTCATTTGAGGAGTTGTTCTGTAGGTAAACGCTTACTTGTCAATACATAATCGTTTTTTTTTTAATACAAATCTAATTTCTTTATATAAAGACAACATTGGGCTTCTCTAAGAATAAATCAATTTGATGAAAACAAACAGCGATAGCCATAAATACCAGCTGATTATAATTAATTTTATAGTTGTGAAATCCTTTTTTTCAAAATTCTATTTTCCCTGTAATCGTAGAAGTTGCTTGTCTGAAATCCAGTACCGTTTATATGGATCATAACGAGGCTAGTTCTCATACGACCCGGCCCAATTATATGCCAACACACCAGGGATCGTTAGCGACTGCTCAACCGCCGGGAATGTAATTTCTCTATTGGCAGCCATAATGACTTGAGAAAACGTTTTCAATACATGAAGGCGTATGTTCCAATTTACCGCTAGCTGACAGGTGCTTTAGCAAGGTTAGTTCCACAAAACAAAACAAAAAAATGAGTAGCGTTCAATAAATTATATCATAAGTGAAATAAGGGGTTTGAACAAATTTCTTTCTGCTATTACAACAAAGGAGAATGTTTCTGACGACCTCTGGTGTTTTTTGGTTGGCAGTGAGCATATTTTCATTTAACAACGAAATAAACCACAGTGGTTTGTAGTTGAATAGTTAATTCAGTGCAGACTAAAAATCATGTAAACAAACGCAGGTTCAGATGGATGATATGTTGTTTTGACTGCTTATTTGCCGAAATCCTAGCATTGTTATGAATTCTACGAGAATCAGCTCCGTAATTACATCGGAATCGGATCAACTTAGTCGACATGCAGCCCCTTTACCTACACTACCATAATACTGTTTGGCGGTCAGGTTCTTTTTTACGTCAAAACAATTTATCATCCAAAATGAATATAAAAATACTGATTGCTCGGTTGCCTTTCTGCTGCCCACGTCAGACTAAAATGATCAATATGAATAAATAAAAAGATTTATAGACGATGATTCAACTTGTTCTGGTCTTTGAAGGATGCAACGAAAGGCAACAGCGTTAGTGATATAAATAGTATTCGTATTCTCGGACTGCAACTAGCTTGCAAAGACGACGCAAGCGAGCAATAAAACCTTTTTTTGTGTAACACAAAAGTATTTTGAAAATTTTCAAACTAACGAAATGGAATGTCCCATTTTTAATTCTGAATTTTGTCAACAAATAAAAAAATAACAAACTTGGTATCAATTAGACATAAAAGGACACGAATGGTTAAGACTGGTCCCCGGAACATTGACATAAATATTATATGCCAGTCACTGGACACCCTTTGTGTGGTTACGTTTTGTGTGGCAGATAAGATGGGGCGCTTCTCTGGAAAAACCCCAAACCACTCCTACAGGCCAGCGATCAAATAAAGCGACGCGACGATATTGTCATCACGAAACAGGCCAAAGGATCAGGAGTAGTTATCATGGATAAGTCGGAATATTTACGCTTGCTGTCAGAGGTATCGATTAATGATTCAACAAAATTCAGAGCACTTGATAAAGAGAGGCCAAAGACTAGAGGCAGACCACCCAAATATTATCATTCACTTCTTCAAAAGGAGATAGACCTGGAATCTACAGTCCGGAGAATTCTGCCCGAACCGATTGTGGATTCCGTGCGCCTCGACAGGCTCCTGCTGCCTCGCACACTTATATGGTTTGTCTAAGATGCAGAAAGAACGTCCGGCTATGTGCCCCATCTTATCTGCCACACAAACGTACAATTACGGATCGGCGAAATGGTTAGAGAAGGAACTTCAGCCTCCTTCCTATAACCAGTACACAATAACTGACACTTCTGAGTTTGCAAACGAAATTCGCAAGTTAAAGATCAACGATGCCAATATTATAGTGTCGTATGATGTTTCCTCGCTGTTTACCAATGTACCCCTGAAGGAAACCATACAGATACTCGCTGACAAAACGTTTACAAACAACTGGTTCAATGAAACGGGTCTCTGTAAAAAGTTGACCGGATGGCGGATGGCGGATGGCGGATGGGTAAAGCGGATGTCAAAATGCGGATACCAAAAAAAATTAAAAAAACTAAAGAAAGAATTTTTTTTTTTCAATAACTTAATCAATGAAATAATTAATTGATAAATTAATAAATAAATCGAGAGGTAAATATTAGCACATTCAGTCCAGGAGATGTCTGACAAGACGAAAGAAACAGAGATAAAAACTTTTTTTCGAAAAAAAACCTTGACTTTCCTTTATCATCGGACTCCGGGGTGTGTAGAAGACCTAAATGTAATAATTGAACCTAAATGTAATAAACTCCTAAATGTAATAACATTTGACCTTAAATGTAATAAACTCCTGAGTGTGACAACATTAAGGTTTAAATATATAACGTTGTACTAGCGTCATCAATAAAGTAATCAGCACGTCTTTACCCTTTACCCTATTCAGACCGGGCTTTTTTGCTGTTTTGACCTTCTCTGACCGGGGGGGGGAGCTTCAAAAGCTGAACTTCGAGAATATTTAAGCAATCACAATGAAACTTATTAGATATATAGTATGTTCAAACATCTTTCTTTTGGTAGATGTCACGTGGGGTAATGACGTCGCATCACGTGACAATTACATCATGATGTCAAAACAGCCGCCATCTTGGATCCGCCATCTTGGATTTCCAATTTTTTCCAAAATGCCAGAAAACCACCCAAAATTACTGCAGAGTACACAAAATCAATAGAACTGTGCTTTTAAAACCGCAAAAAGGTAAAAATTAATTGCATTTAAGTTAATTTTCATTAATATGATATGAACGGCGAAAATTACAAATTTGGGAAAACATGCTAAATACGGTTTAACATAGAAATGACTTAAAATACGGGAAATTCTCCGTAACACAAAGTGATTTTTTGAGCCATCTGTCACACCATCGGACAAGTTGCTGTATTCATCATGAATCAAACGTAACTAATTAAAAACATCAATCAAGTGACTTCAAATTAATGGTCTCAATGGGATGGTGGCTTTTGCGGTTAATGGTTAAAATTTAGGCGTTTTTACGGCTAACGGTTAATTTATTTCCATTACGGTTAACAAAAGTTAAAAATGAATTCCCGTTGTATTTAAAAGTTGAAAATTAATTTCCTTTATTGAAAAACATATTTTAGGTCTCAGAGGGTCTGAATGGGGTTTAGTGTTTTTAAAGTGTTGTGTATTTAGCGTTCTTTTACACTAAACATTAAACATTAAAATTAAATATTAAGCATTAAAATGTTATTTACCCATAATTTTTAGTACTTGCTGTTAAATTGGCCAATTTTTTAATGTTTGCTGTTTCCGGAGAATACCCATAGTGAAAAATCCATAGTCTTTAAAATTTTAGCATTGTAAATTATTATCTGCCGGAACATTGAGCATGAACATTGAGCCCGTGCTATATGTTCTCCTCGTAAATCTTCGTTATTCTTGGGACATTTTCTTGATCAAACGTAATAAAACGTTGCAAAAAAAACCCTAAAAGGTGAAATTTATTGCATTCAAAATAATTTTCATTAATAGGAACACAAAAACTACAAATTTGAGATAACAAAATCTGTCAAAATGCCGTTGTCAAAGTTCCTCAACACATCCTATCCTACCAACACAACCTATCCTACCAAATGATTCCCAGATAAATTTAAGATAAAATCGCAAAGTTTGGAAGCGTTTGGTTGAATCTTGAAAACAAAATAAAAGCGTTCAAAGTCAGCACGTGCACTCCCCCCCCCCCCCCCCCCCCCCCCCCACGGTCTGGATAGGGTTAATGAGGTGATGTTTACGTCATTGATGACGTTATATTAACGTTATAAGTATGAATTTGTCACACTTAGGAGTTTATTACATTTAAGGTCAAATGTTATTACATTTAGGAGTTTATTACATTTAGGGTCAGTTATTACATTTAAGTCTTCTACAGGGTGTTTCAAAAACTGAGGATCAGCAGACCATATTTTTGTTCCTTTTTTTCCCACACAGGCCACAGTATTTGTGGATGGTTGCTCGACTTTGTCCCTAACAAACAAACAATAAATATATCCCATACAATAAAGGGTTCCTACATCGAGGTCGATCTCGAGCCTGGATTTCAAGATAGGACATCGAGTGAAGATTTCGTTAATTCACAGAAGACTTTCTCGCCCCGCTCGAGACAATGAAACGTAGAAAGTCGAAGTCAATGAAGCCGCAAGAATGAATATGGATGACCTGAAAGTTACTAAGTTCGTACTGGGAAAAGGAAACCCACAGCAAGGGTATTCCAGCTGGTGATTGATCTAAGTAATAACCCCGCCCAACAGGGCTTAACTTCTGCGATCGAACCCAGTATCAGTCCCAGACGAGACAAAGCGTTTAAAGAATCTTGCAAATAGATAAAAGAAATATCTGATCTTTAAAACGATGTTTTAGCATTTCTCATGCTATAACTGGAGTTAACTGTTATAATCTGATTTACCCGCCCTTTCTGATATCACATAGAAGGCACCGGTTCTCGTCCGATCGCCGAAGTTAAGCCCTGTTGGGCGGGGTTAGTACTTGGATGGGTGACCAGCTGGAATACCCCTTTGTTGTGGGTTTCCTTTTTTTAAATTTCCCATCATCATCATCATCATCATCACATCCTTTATTTAAACACGATTAGATTTTAAGTTCCAGTACGAACTTAGTAACTTTCAGGTCTTCCATATTCATTCTTACGGCTTCATTGACTTCGACTTTCTACGTTTCATTGTCTCGAGCGGGGCGAGAAAGTCTTCTGTGAATTAATGAAATCTTCACTCGATGTCCTATCTTGAAATCCCGGCTCGAGATCGACCTCGATGTAGGAACCCTTTATTGTATGGGATATATTTACTGTTTGTTTGTTTGTTTGTTTGTTTGGGATAAAGTCGAGCAACCGTCCGCAAACAATACTTTTAAAAAAACTTTGGTATCCGCCTTTTCTCATCCGCCATCCGCCATCCGCCATCCGCCATCCGCTGCTATCCGGTCAGCTTTTTACAGAGACCCCAATGAAACACACCACTTGAACCTCAGCAGAACGGACCTCGTAGAGCATCCATCAAAGACCAGCTGTTCCAATTCAATGGGCAATTGTATGAACAGACCGATGGTATCGCCATGTGTAACCATCATGCCAGACCCAGCATCAGTTGCTACTTTTTTTCAGGCCCTTAACAATTGCCACCAATCAGTAAAATTCACCATGCAAACAGAGAACAACGGAGTGCTTTCCTTTCTTGGTATGCAACTGCTGAACAGAGCCACTAACTACGAGACCAAGGTTTACATAAAACCTACGAACACGGGACTATTGCTCCACTACCAGAGTCAAGTCGATATCCGTTATAAACGAGGGCTGTTAAAAACCATGCTGGATCGGGCCTACCGCTTATCGTCTTGTTGGTGGAAGAATGTGACCGATTGAAAGCACTTTTCTCTCGGCTGAAATATTCGCAACAGCTCATCAATACAACCGTCGGATGTTTTGTTCGTTCAAAGACCGAAGATCGGCCACCAATACCTTCCCCTGGTGAGAGTCCAACAGTTCGAATAGTACTACCCTTTAAAGATCAGTATTCTGCAGATTTTGTACGGAAACAACTCAAAGATCTTAGCCAGAAAACGCGCACAGTCATTCAACCAGTTTTTGTAAGCATCAAAGATCCAACAAAAGCTTAAAGTACAAGACAAAAAATCGTCATTTGTAAACCAGCAGGATATACGCTGAGGCATTTAAACCAGAAGAAGAAGAACAACAAAACCAGAAAACATCTTCCATTGGCAAGCATTTCCAGACAGACACTCTATGTCCCGAATGAAGACCTTGATAGTTTCATGTCCTCACGGAAGTGCAAGAATAAGTTTAATTGTTTGGTGCATGAAATGCTATTCAACAGAGAATTGTCACCATCTTTAAATGTCCAATCCGGACTCAATCCGAGCCAAACTATTTGCGTGATATTGCATATTTAATTATATAATTATTTATTAGGTTGATCTTAAGGTCGCGGGGGACACCTTAGGCTCATCATTATGCATTTATTTAAAGCGTATGCACGAAGTACAACGACTCACATCGACAACTTTACGAGATATTTATGACTGGAGAAAAATATGGGCGCGTGCACGTGATTTGTAAAAAATCCCTGTTTCTTTGATATTTTAACCAATTTAAAACAACACTTAGCGATATACGTTCATATAGATTGTAGGAAGTCTTTGAGCTTATTTTTATTTAAATTTGACTATTTCTGCAACTAGTGTACTCAGAGTAATCACAAAAATATTCGGCATAAACAATCGTGTCCTTTTTGAAAACGCATTGTTCTCACCATTAAAGCGTGGAATATAATTACCATAATTACATCTCTCCTTGGCAAAATGATCGTATTTAGGTCGGGACACCTTCGGAAATCTCAAAGTTTGGACTTTTCCGACAATTTTGTGGCAGAGAATACAGCGCGGATACAGAACTTCATGACTTGCCACTTCAGATAGGTAAACTATGAATACTGTAGTGTGTCATAACAGAAGCGGAATTTTAAAATAGCGCTTTTAGAAAGAGGTAGAAGACATTAAATTCAAATTTGCGCACTTAAACCGCCATCACTTGCTGGCAAACTTTAAATTAAAAAATCCGCTTCTGTTATGACACTCTAGAGGTATTGACTGATTAGTTTTTGTCAAAATCGCAGTGTGCTGTCTTCTACTCGTTCCGCAAACTCTGCCACAAAATCATGTTTTCCCCAATTTGGCACTAACGAGGCTATAACATCGCCGTAAAATGCAATCTACCAAATAAAAGATGACATTCACAATCTTTCATCATTTCGTTGTGTCTCTGTAAATTTTGAGCTTAATCGCACCCATAACAGCCGAGAAATAAGCGTTTTAAAAGATGCAGGTCAAGCAAAATTTCCCTTCATGAATTTATTCATGCTGTTGGTATCCCCCGCGACCTTAAGGTCGCGCAGGACCCTTGCTCATTAATATATTCATTAGCCAAATTTCTTGTTGGAGTGCTATCTTGTAAAGCTTTAATTCACTACATTTTGAATATCGATTCCTCTTAAATTTAATAAGGATACTCAGGGATGATGGAATTACATCAAGATCGTCCTTTTACTGAGAGATGACCGTTGTCTGTGATGTTACGAGCCCTTAAAAGTTTAACTGAAGATAATGCGATTTTGTGTCCAAGTTTTCAGCTAGCACAGCGTACCAAATTAAATGATTATATAGCCTAGTGATAAATCGTAACTTCTTTTGTGCTCCCACTAGAACGAACGAAATTTTCGATTTCAAAAACTGCTACAAGTTAATGGCTTCTAAGAGAGTTAAAATGTGAAATCTAAACTTTGAAACATGCTATCTTCATTTTGAGAAGGAAATTTAAAAATTTGCTCTAGCCAGAGCACAATAGAGTACACCAAGTTTATGTTCCTCGCGAATCAACTCTTGAAATTCTATATCGGCGGAGAAAACTTGGACACAAAATTGCAGGATTTTCCGCTTCCGAAGACCTCCCGAGTCAATGTTTACAACAACGTGTGATATATTCAAAGCTGTGAATCTAATTATGATAATTCCCTTTGTTCCAGCGCACGTGGCACAAAGTTGAGAACAATTACTACTAATTACTTGTACAAAGGAGTTTAAAAACAAACATTCTCATGAATATTTCGTTTGTTGTCGGCTTCAGTCGTCCTGCGTTCGTGCATACTCTTTAAATAAATACATACTAATGATTGCAAGGGTCCTGCGCGACCTTAAGGTCTCGGGGGACACCTTAACTCATCATTATGCATTTATTTAAAGCGAATGCACGAAGTGCAACGACTGACATCGACAACTTTACGAGATATTCATGACTGGATAAAAATATGGGTGCGTGTTTCTTTGATATTTTATCAAATTTTAACCAACACTTGGCGTTATACGTTTATATAGATTGTAGGAAGTCTATGAGCTAATTTTTATTCAATTTGTTTTTGTTTCTGCAACTCAGAGTAATCATAATAATATTCGGCATAAACAATCGTGTCCTTCATAAAAACGCATTGTTTTCACCATAAAAGCGTGGAATATAATTACCATAATTACATCTCTCCTTTGGAAACTGATCGTGTTTAATTTTGGTCGGGACACCTTCGGAAATCTCAAAGTTTGGACTTTTCCGACAATTTTGTGGCAGAGAATACAGCGCGGATACAGACCTTCGTGACTTGCCACTGAAGATAGGTAAACTATGGATATTGTAGTGTGTCATAACAGAGGTGGAATTTTAAAAGAGCGCTTTTAGAAAGAGGTAGAAGGCATTAAATTAAAAATTGCGCATTTAAACCGCCATAACTTGCTGGCAAATTTTAAATTAAAAAATCCGCTTCTGTTATGACACTCTAGAGATATTGACTGATTAGTTTTTGACAAGATCACAGTCTGCTGTCTCCTACTCGTTCCGCAAACTCTGCCACAAAATCATGTTCTTCCCAATTTGGCACTAACGTGGCTATTACGTCGCCGTTAAGTACAATCTACCAAATATAAGATGACATTCATAATGTTTCATCATTTCTGTATGTCTCTGTAAAATTTGAGTTTAATCGCACCCATAACAGCCGAGAAATAAGCGTTTTAAAAGATTCAGGTCAAGCAAAATTTTGCTTCATGAATTTATTCATGCTGTGGGTATCCCCCGCGACCTTAAGAGGACGTTTTCTGACAGTTTTTTTTTATTTTTAGTTTTGAACTTGAAAATTGTGTCATGACGACTCCGAAACGTCGTTCAATTTGTTTGTCCTTATTATAACTTGCTTACGATAATTAACATAAGGGTTAATACCTCTCTGTTAATTTATTTCGCAGTAATCCGAGAGGGCCGTTCGTGTGGTAACAGGTTTGGCTCACGAGCCTGTTTTCTGGTTAAAAAGAGAAATCGCAATCGTTTATGCAGCCGAGCGTTCTATGCCAAAGGCTGCCAAAAAGCATGCAGAAAATGCTGGTAAGAATTTTTATAAATAACCTTGTCTTGTTGTTAGCAATAACCTCCATGTTGTGCAAAAATATTTATTAATTTTCGTGCGAAATCGCGCGGAAATCACCTGATACGAAGCCGACAAGGCCGAAGGCCGAGTTGGCTAAAATCAGGCGATGTTCTCCAAAATTGTGAGTATTAATTGTTTTACTATTCAAGAAATGGTCAAGTACAAAAAAAACATTTTTCAGCCAGATAAACTGTGCGGATCACGGATAACAAGGAAATCCTGCCCATGTATAGGCATCGTGACAATTTGTTAAATAATAATCATGACGATGTTTTTGCTTCAAATGGAAGTTGATATTTATTTATTCATTACACTATTAAGAGGCGCGATCAGTGGGAAACGCAGTGGCCTAATGGTTAGCGCGCTGGACTCCGGATCGAGCGGTCCGGATCGAGGCTCGACAAGCTGTATTGTCAAGACCTAGGCTCGATATTTACCCAATACAGCCCTCGCGTATTGGGTGGACATTTCTGGGCGTTAAAGCAATACCATACCATCCACTCATGGAACCGTTTGATAAAGTTGATAAAGTACACCCCATTTAAAAGAAATTGATTTAAAATCATCATAATGCTCTGGTCAACTTTATAAACTTAACAGATATACATTTGATTTGTTAACATTTACGGATATTTTGGGTTTCTTTACCTTTCAGATGATTCAGCAAATACCCTGGAAAGTCGGAATTTTGTTTTAAACTGATTATTACAATGTAAATGCATGTTATACACAGTTGTTCATTTAATTAAAAATGTCTACAACTTTGATTGTCAATAAAATGTAATAAATGACCAGAAAGCACGAGTCTTCTACCTCGCGATAGTTACATAGGGGTGCATGTTTGCGAGTATTTTTTCCATAGACCTCTTCAGCTTCGTTAATTTGTTGTCCATTTCAGACCACGGGATGTTAGCCCTAAGAATTATCTCTTTTAAAACCAACTCAACAAATTCGCGTGAAAATTAATACATAATTTGCCGTTGTAGTCCAAAAACAAAATGTCTGTTCATCAAGGATTTATTTCACTAAATCGAGAGTCTTTAGAAACAGAAAAGGAGAAACATTTATTATTCCACTATTGCTCGGAAAAATACTACGCAACTCGCAAAATATCCGCGCGTATTATATGTTAAACCATCGAATAAGATGTATTTATTCGATATTCACACCAACTGTTTATTTTCGAGGTAAGGCTGAATGTTTTTACATTAGAGCTGCGTTCACTATTTGCGAAAAAAAGGTCAAAAGACAATAATCAACAGATGATGACGATGATAGTAATAGTATTGGTATCACGTACTCTTTTTAGAAATTGTACCTCATGCGGGTGAAAGTGAATTCGAATAAACCATGTTGATTTATTTGCAGCGTCCACAATTAGCACAGCAGTGCAAAATTCTCTGAAAAATTAAAAAAAGCGAATTTATTTTTTATTTATTATTTTTAAGCGATGGCGTGACATCGCTTTATGCCATCGAACGAACGGTTCGGTTTGTCTGTTTGGCCCGATCGAACAGAAAATCAAGTTTTGTTGGTCAGC
The DNA here is from genome assembly GCF_052425735.1 of Oculina patagonica. NCBI lineage: Eukaryota > Metazoa > Cnidaria > Anthozoa > Scleractinia > Oculinidae > Oculina > Oculina patagonica. Next base: position 22,401,305 of record NC_135763.1, on the reverse strand, counting down.
GGACTTGCGAAGAACTTTAGACTCCCGTATGTTTGTAGCTAGCACGTTGTTGTAGTCGGCCATCTTGGATTGTGAAACGATTAAAGGAGAATTCTGTTGTCAATACTGGCCTCCAGACTTGGTGTCAGAAGTGGGATTATGCAATGGCACATCTTAAAAGACCGGAGCTCAAACTTGTCGGCAATGTGAGCGAGAATTTTAAGAACTTTGAACTTCGTTTTAACGATTATTGTATCCAAACAAACTACCGAAACCTAGCCAAAAATCCCCGCACCGAGCGAGCAGATCACTACAAGAGTCCACTGTTGGAAATTTCCGCCTTACGTTCCGCGCTTCCAGACGAAGCTTTATCTGTCCTCAGGTACACAATCGAGCCACAAATTTCAGCAGATGATAAGACGAAACCATGGATTTGGATGGACAAACTACGCGCGCACTATGCAGGATCTACAGGCAGTTCACTACTCACCGATCGATTCAAGTTTTGGACATCCTCTCAAGCCCCAAACGAGTCCATACAGGAATGGGAGGTCAAGGTACGCCAAGCAGGCAGCCTATGCGCTTATGGTGCCAGAGGCGGATCCATACTCCCCTTTGAGCAGCATTTTTTTATTTGTTTGACTCTTCATAAAAAAAATAATAGAATAAAACTGTTTTATATGTAGTTGTTTCACTTCCAACAATTGACTGATTGTCAAGTTAAGAAAATGATGATATACATTTCGCGAACATTCAATAAGAGCAATTCTTTAACAAAATATTCCCATTCCAGACACCATCTTGAAAACTGAGTGGTGGGTAAAATTAATCGTTTCTTTAGTTTGCAAATATGGAAAACTATGTGGCAGTCAGCAGTGCAGGAACTTCCAAGCAATCTTCTCGGAGCAATCTTCTACTGTGACGAGGATGCTTTTCTAAACTTCCATCGTCTTCTCCCCATTGGATGTACTCTACCAATAAGAAGTTCGGAAGCTGAGAGGTCCTTTTCGCTCATGAAACTGTCTAAAGAGCGCTTCTCAGATCTCGCTGTTATAGCTGTTGTGCATTACTCTGAGAGATTAGAGGTAGAAGAGAAATATGCAAGAGCTTTGTAATAGCTCATCCAAGAAGACTCTTTCAAGCTACTTTGTTCGATTAACGAGGCATATAGAAAAACTACAAGTAACTATCGTTGTTACTGCTGTCCCTTTTAATCATGCTGCATTCATGCATTACTATTTTTGGTTTTCTGGTTGAAAAATAAGGTAACCTCCAGATTTTACATCACGCCGTCACAAACGCTTTTCGAGTCTCAGAAATGCTGGAATGGCGTTTTAGAGGGTAAAATCGAAATTTTTTTTCCCGGGGAGCGGCATACCCCTTACCCCCCCCCCCCCCCCCAGAAGATCCCGCAGGTGCTCGCCATCCATACCCAAGACGTTGAAAACTATTAAAAGTGTACAACCCCCCCTTTCAGGAATTCCTGGATCCGCCCCTGGGTGCGTTAAGCGACGAACTCACTCGAGATAAATTCATCTTTGGTCTAAATGACGACCACATGAGAACCGAGCTTCTGAAGACAACACAAAGAAAACACTACCCGATGTTGTGGCAGAAGCGAGAGCCATAGAGTCTGCCAAGCAAACTAACAAGTTAATTGCTGATTCGTCTAAAGGAATTGAAGAAGAAGTCCACTGGACAGGCCTAAGACACAACCAAATGAAGCTCCGAAGGGAACCTGGTACATGTTTTTGGTGTGGTGATCGACGAGGTGCCCACCCATGGAAAGTCTGCCCCGCAAAAGGGAAAGCCTGTACGTCTTGTGGTGGAAATGACCATTTTGCCCGAGTCTGTTTAGAAGACCGCAAGCTTACAGCACCAGATTTCAGGCCGGCAGCTTGCGGGAGTAGATTCAATAGGAAAGAACAGATGAGAAGTGTGAGTGGACAGCGACGTGACCACGGCAGAACGGCCAGCAGCGAGATCAACCCCGAGATCTTCAATACACCGACATGTACGTCGCAGAGGAGCAGCATTATGACACGTCCCTTGACCAGGAATATGCTCACACATACTCTCTTGAAGCTCAAGTGCACAGCATCGCCGCATCCAGTCAGGCAAAACGTTACTTCACAAACCTATCACTTTCTGCGACAGGCTCTAAATTCGCACAGGTCAAATTTCAGATTGACACTGCAGCTACGTGCAACACAATGTCACTGAGCACACTGCGCGCATATTTACCAGATGCCAAGCTCCAACGCTCCCCTTACCGTCTATATCCGTATGGCAACTCCAAACCTCTGGAACCTGAAGGCCAGTTTGAACTTTTATGTGAAAGGAAGAATCAGTACGAAACCCTGACCTTTCAAGTCCTACCGGACTCCTGCATTGGCTCCAAGCCTGCCCTCCTCTCGGGGAGCGACAGCGAAAGGCTAGGACTTATCAGCGTTAACGCAGACGATATACATTCCCTGGACTCAGCAGTAGACCACCTCTCCAGTATGCAGAACGAAACCCCCCCCCCCCCCTCCCCCGTGCTTACAGGCCTCCTGCCCGCTAGTTGATGTCAGCGCAAAGCAGCAAACAGGATCAATCCCAGAACCACCGAGGGCCATGTCATGTAACCACCTTCAGCAGATCCATGAGACTTCAGCAGACCCGTGCAATTCACCACCCTTACCCACAAGGCCAGTTAAAGTTCCCCCAAACCGACAACTTCCACCACCGGGTCAGCTACAGAAGGAACATGTACTAGACCAGTACGCTGACGCTTTCGAGGGCCTTGGTCACCTAGGCCCACCTGTTCACGTTTAAACAGACGAGAGTGTTCAACCTGTTCAGATGCCAGTTCACAGAATCCCAGTAGCGAAGAGAGAGCAAGAGAAACAAGCCTTGGACCGTTATGTTGAACAAGGGGTCATCACCAAAGTAAACGAGCCGACCGCCTGGTGCTCAAATGAGCTCATCCATGAAACACCAAAGAAATTCAGAATATGCATCGACCCAAGCCAGACAGTAAACAAGGCCATCCACCGCCCAAAATCTCAGATGTCGACACTAAATGAACAGCTTCACAAATTTAGTGCAGCAAAATGTTTCTCTCTGGTTGACGTCAAAGAGGGCTTTCTTCACATACCCCTTGATGAGAAGTCATCATGGATGACCACCATGCACACATCATACGGCAGGTACCGATGGCTTCGCTTACCATTTGGCATCACAAGCGCCCCTGAAGAATTCCAAATGAGATTGACGTCCGCCCTGGAAGGCCTAGAAGGCATCATTTGTATTGCTGATGATATCCTAGTATTTGGTGAGGGCCACAGCTATGAGGAAGCTCAACAAGGGATGAACTGTCCGTGCAAAATGGCATCATCTACAAAGGCTCACAGGTTATGGTACCCCACTCGATGCACAAAGAGATGCTCGGAAAAATCCACGCCAACCACTTTGGCGCGGAATCAAACATACGTATGGCACGTGAAGTGCTGTTTTGGCCAGGGATGAGAAAGTCCATTCAAGACATGTGTGATGCTTGCGGCACCTGTGCCCAATATGGAACATCAGCACCAAAAGAACCAATGAGATCCTTGCCAATACCCAAACGACCTTGGGAAATAGTCAGTCAAGACATCTGTGCGCTTCAAAAGCCAAGCTACCTAGTAACTGTCTGTCATTTTTCAGACTGGATCGAGGTTGACAAGCTAGAAGATACCCTATCTTCAACAGTTATCGAGAAACCAAAAACCCACTTTGCAAGATTCGGCGTTCCAGCGATCTGCCACACTGAAAATGGCTCCCAGTTCATAAGCGAGCAGTACAAGCAGTTCTCCGTGGACTACGGCTTTAAGCACACGACATCATCACCATACCACCCCAAAGGCAACGGCAGGACAGAAGCTGCTGTTAAAGTTGCAGAATCCATGCTAAAGAAGGCCACAGACTTCAACAGTGCGATGCTTAACTACAGGAACACCCCGCCCCAAGGACACACATACTCACCGGCTCAGCGTATGTTCTTACGTCGCACTCAGACTACACTGCCTACCATGGATCAGCTCTTGGCACCTGCCATGATCAACTTCAACATTGTCAAAGAAGACATCGCAAAGAAGAGGCAGGATAGCAAAGCATACTATGACAAGTCAGCGGGTGGAGAGCTAACTCCAATCAACGTGGGAAGTTTCGCCTATGCCAAACCACCGCCCCGTAACCGTGGAAACCCCAGGATCTACGGGGAAGTGACACAAAAAGATAACCAAAGATCCTATTCTATCCGCACATCACATGGCACCACGATAAGAAGAAACAGAGTCCAGCTTAAACCAGCAGCAGCACCACCCACTCACTGCCTCCAGCCTACAGCCAGACCGGCTTCTAAGGGTACAACACCTAATGCAACCCCCTTGCTGGACTCCATACAGCAAGCATGTGTCAATCCACAAGATCAACCAACAGCACCAGCTGGCAGCTCCAGCCACCAAATTCAGCAACACGACCCAGCCAACTCGCGTACCCAGAAACCCCATGAGGAGGAGAACCAGACAGCAGAACCAACATTAGCACCAAAGGAACCTTCCTGCACCCCACTTAAGCAGACCAGATATGGGAGAATAATCAAACCACCAGCAAAACTAGGAGACTTTGTCGTAAACTAGGCTCTCTTTATATAGGGACTAAGAACACTTTGAACAGTTTGTTGGAAACTTGTTAGTCGACTTTCATATAGTCTATCAGTATATTGTCGCCGGCATGCATATAGTTAGTTTTTTTTCTTCTTTCAAAGGGGGGAGATGTTGGTCAGCGGACTTGCGAAGGTCTTTAGACTCCCGTATGTTTGTAGCTAGCACGTTGTTGTAGTCGGCCATCTTGGATTGTGAAACGATTAAAGGATAATTCTGTTGTCAATACTGGCCTCCAGACTGTTTAACTTAACAAGAAATCGCCGCGTAAACACAAAAGCAAAATACTTCCGTGCAGTTAGAATGGAACACTACAATGTATAAACGAAAGAGACTAATTATACATGATGGGGTCTATTAGATTTAGTTGACAGAAATTTTTAATTCTTATAATACAAATGGACACTGTGAGCAAGAGGCCTAAAGGCTTGCTCGCGCGTATCGTATGTCGTTTATCAGTGATATCACACTACAGTATAACGCAATATTTGTTGAGACAACATGGGGAAATCTAAAAAAAGTATAAAAATATAAAATAAAATATTACTGTTGTTCAATTGAGAAAATCTACGAAGAAAATGTATTATTTGCATCCTTGGTCTGTGAATTCATAACAGCTATACAATCACTAATAAGCTTCTTATGTTTAAAAAATGTAAGCTGCAGTTGGATAACAGTTTTTTCACACACAAGGTGTCAGCTACTTTTATTTACTTTAAGTTTTTACTCAAAATTATGTAAGACCCCTTGTGAAACGCCATCGCTTCTTCATGCATCGCGTGCCATTTATTTTTCGAGCCAGGCCCGCAAAACGAGATTATGGAGCGCCGCTTTTAGGGCTGCCATTCCAAATTTCCGAACAACGGGATTGGCCAACCTCGTCCCCAGGGTCTTCTCCCCGACGATTTTCAATTTGAAAAGCGGAGAAGACCCTGGGGATTAAGCAGATGTAATACAGATTAGAGACCTCGATCTCGTGTGTTTTACTACCAAAGGTGGCAGTAACTTAGCAAAGGGGTATTTCGTTTGCAAGAAAAGTGTAAGGAAAAATCTGTTTTAAAGGGTTTTTTTTACAAGAAACGAAATTATGGCTATTTTTCAACGCAAAGAAACTTTCAATCAACTGGGTGAGACATATTTTCGAGTTGCAAAATCACCAGCAAGCATTGTGTCAAGAATCGGAAATAGAACTGAATTTTTTTTTTCCGGGAGCCATTTATACTTGTTACAAACCACCACTAACACTTCTCCCCAAGCAATATTTTATTTATGAAAACGCATTACTGTTACCGAAAATTACAACAAAGAAGATGATCCTCGTGAATAACATGTCTCTCGCTCATTATGAGGTGGAATATGGATTAGAATAAGTAACACAGATAAAGAACAGTGCTTTTAATTGAAACAATTAAGTGCAAAATTACGGACAGCAAATAAGAAGTTTTAATAAAAGATGACCAAAGCTTATCACAATCTTCTGCTGTTGCGTAAAAACACAAAATATATCTATTTTTTATCTATACTACAATGAAGCATTCTATTATGACAGACACAGATAGATGAGAAGGTGAAAATTAAATAAAGTGAAACAGAAGAAGAGAAAGACATGAAAACTTCACTATTCGAATCCTATTGTCATATTGTGTGCCTAAAGATTTATTACAAAAACAAACACGATACAAAGGAATAAAGGATTTTCAACAGGTGGCGCAGTAAGTGTGTAAGTACTAAATTACAAAGATAATGTCCGTGTCAGAAAAAGTATACTAAGGTAAAGTCAAGAAACTGATCAGTAAAGAACATATTCAACTGATATTTTTAAATGAATAAAATCTAAAAAAGGAAACGTTAAGAGAGCTAAAGACTTATTTTGCGCACTTTGAAGTGATACTTGTCAAAATAATACTGAACATAAAAAAAAATAATCTTACACATCATCTGCCCGATCTTCATTGTAGACTGTTCTGGTTCACTTTCAGCTTACGAGATTACTTATTTATAGATTATTTGCACTTAAAAAACAAAACAGTAAGTCCTATAAATATTCAAATCTCCTCTGGCGTTTTGCAGACAAAAATGATTTCAAAACAATATACAATACAAGCGCGTGCTGTTTGGTACAGTGAGCTTTTAACTCTCTTGTCCGCTACCAGCTGCGTTCGTTCACTGACGCCGCTATCTTGTGGCTTTACATAAAAACTCTTGTGATACATGGCTCTTCCTCGTGCGCTTGTGGTTTTCTTGTCGCTTTTCACTACTTCTGAGGCGTTTTTCTCGTCTGCAACGCTAGAGCTTGATCAAGAGAGTGCACTCAACACTCTTGACCATGGGATTATCACAAAAATTGGACTCTTACGATGTATGGTAGAATTCTTCAAGGATAATCCGCAATACATCGACGAAGAAATGGCTACAAAATTTGAGGATTTACAGAAAAATGTGATCGCAGCAGATAATCCTAGTGGGGTTCAAAACCTGTTCAGTGTGATGATGCCCAGAATGCGTCTACAAAACGCTATAGCTGAGATACAAAGCTCAAATGTGGAAATAAATTCAGCGCCTTTCAAGAGCGTCGCTGCCGCTCATTTTAGCGGAGAGCAGATTAAGGAAGGAACAAAGCGACTGTCAGAGTTAAAATCACGAATAGTAACATCGTTGTTGAAAGGCGTCAAATTTGAACACGCTCGACAACTTACTGGTCAATATTTACACACGCTACAAGACTTTTACAGCCACACGAACTGGGTCGAACTCGGAAATCAATTTCGAAAGTTCCACACTTTAACAAATCCAGCAAATTTGATTTCGTCAGAATATGTTGCAAAACCAAACGAAGCAACCTGCATTTCCTGCCCGCTGACAACCGAACAGAAAGATAACTGCGATAACAACTTGATAATACAGAAAATAACCAGTGGATATTACGGAGGGCAAGACATTTCAAAGCCGACGAATATCAGCAAATGTGGTCATGGCGGAATTCTCGACAGTAGTCGCGATCAAGGTGCAAGTGGTGGAATAAATAAAGAATCAGCGTCAAGAAAATGGTCTCCTCACTACAAGTAAGTGAAACCACTCACTGATATTTATATTTGAAAATTGAAACTTTTCTTCTTACGAAACAGCGAATCGTACAATTTTGTTTGCCGTTTTTTTTCTATCACTAGCTCTAGAAATGTACACAAAGCAAGCTGGCAAAATGCACCTAAACATGACAAATTATTTTCATTTTACAAATAGAAATTCCGAAGTCTCCTTCATTCTTAGTGAATTTAAATATGCAATGCTGAATAGTGAATTAATTTATTTACGAACTTTGAAAGCCAATGAACTCTCCTCGAACACATATAAGAATCAAAAATTAGCTTTTGCTAAGCAATGATCCACTGAGCATTGAACGAAAATTAAAGCCAAACAGAGAACATATAAATAATTAAGCATGAACGCCCCGCGTCTGCAAATTTTTAATATCAAGAAACAAAAGCTGAAGCCAAAACAAAGAATTTTGGGAGTGTTTCCTTTGAAATGAATATTTTGGCGTGTTGGGTTTATTATAATGCCAACATGCGTTCATGACTTATTTGTCCTCATGTAACCAAATAACATAGTTTTTTTTGGTTTTGTATTGTATTTTTCAACCTATTTTTGCTGCAAGGTCTTTCAGACAAGATATTTGAAGTTTTTAAAAGGATTATTACGAAATTGGGCAAGGACATTTAACAGCTGTACAGAAGCTATCCGCAAGACGTTGAGAAAACGTAAATTAAAAGCTACAAATTTAAATTTATAACAGCCATGAAGCAATTAACCCCTAGATGTGAAGCAGAACCCACCTAAAACCCAGTAAATTGAACTAAGAAAGCCACTGCATATTTCTATGAATTTCAGTGAGTGATGTTAGAAGTAATCTGCTTGCAATTATTTTAATGGATTTTAGTTTAAAAGCAACGTCAATATGGATAAAAAATTGACAATGTAAAAAGCGCGAAGGCATATTTGTATTTCTTTTTTTAATATTGGGTAGTATGATCTACAAAACATTCTCACAAAACAATTGGCTCAGCAATTTGAGAAATATCCTGCAGGCCTAATAAAATCCAAAAACGAGTGAACACCAGTGAAAATGTAAAAGCTGCGTAAACAATAATAGAAATTTGAAATACCATCAAAAAAGGAGTTTCAATAAAAGCGATTAGCTGATTCCTTTATCGATAGTGAAAAACTGCTTCCCCCGGTACACGAGATAAAGGTTATCCCTTTCTTCCACCAAAATTGAAACGAACTATAATTTCAACCACAAAACGACTAGTAAAACGTGTGTAAACAAATGATACGCATCAACTTGTCTCTAAAAGCCCCATTTTATCTCACTTGCCGAGAAGCGCGAGAAGCGATAACTACGATTTTTGGATGCAAGCAAATGCCATCGTTCTTTGATATCAAACTCTGCATTCGGGTTTATGCACTGTTTGAATTTGATTGGAAATACAAGAGCTTTAAATGTAGAAATTCATCATTCATCGTTCCACATAATTTGTATTCATGCCCACTTTAGTGGGTAAACTTTTCGTTTGAAATTTCCATATCACTTATATTTACATTACCGTGTATCGCTGTTTATCATACCAACTCAGACAGCAGAGAGAGCTATTAACAAAATCAGCCAATCACATACTTTATTGCCGGAATAACGTTTTGTTATTATTGGACCGGAAGAGTTCTTACACAGTTATTGCTTAAAATGCAAATGGTATTCGCTAGCCAGTTTAGCCAAGGACGCGTATTACTTTTAAAACACAAGTCTCGTAATTCCCGTATTAACCAAGGATGCGCGGGACTGGACTGGGAGGATGGACTATTTTGTGAAAAGGTGCCTTCGACTGTCTTTTTTTCACTGCGCGAAGTCAGCGTTATGATTGTTAGTAGGCTCCAAGATCGTTCGTTTTTACTTTGTGTCGATAGAGTTACCCGAATAGATTGCTTATCGAAAAATAAATCGGAATCTATCTGTCCGCGCTTGTTAGCGCGCGTAGCGCACTACATCGACAAAATATATGAAATGGCACGGAACAAGCGACTCGTGTCACTTGCAGGAAATCGATTCTGGCTGGCGCTTTTTTGCCGCGAAAAATGATACACTAACACGCGCAAATAACTATATCGACTCAAAGAAAAAAATGAGCGACTTGGAGCAAGTTTAAGCGCGTTATTACTTAGCTATACAATCGATCGGTGTCATAACACCAGTTTAATAATGTCCACATTAAATAAACATTGTCATTGTGATACTACCAACGAGTGCAGTATCAGTGAAAAATGAATAATAAAACAATACTAAATATGATTTGACGAAAAGAGAAATTTAAGTAGCCAATTATATATTCATGACAAACGAAAAAGTCTTGTATGTTTATATCACTTTGAACCGCTACTTTGTTTGGCTTCTTTTACATATACAAACCATCATCATCATCATCATCATCATCATTATCATCATCATCATCATTGTTGTTGTAAATATTACTATTGCTATCCGACCCGTTATAAACCTGTTTGTACACCATATCATTTTTGCTGCCAGACTCCACACAGTGGCTGCTGAACATGCCATAGAAGCTACAAAGCAGTTTTTTGAGGACCTGCGTACTACTGTTGGTGATGAGAGATTTGCGCGTTTCCTGAATCTTCAAGCAGTAAGAACATTAGCTCTTGTCATAGATGACACCGGTAGCATGGGAGGTTGGTCTGATTTTATTTTCAATTTAGTAATGATAGTAATACCTCAAAGGCCCCGTGTCTACCTAAAAGCAATGGGCGCTTTGAAAGATTAAGAACGATGGAACTTTGGATAGATTTATATATTTTGATTTAATCTCAAGAGGAAGTATAAACCATTTTAGTTATTATTTAACAATTATTTATTCACAATTCAAATTGCGCACGCTTAAGTCATTCTGGAGCGGGACCTCCTCTAGAATTAAAAATAATAATAATAATACCTTAAGGCATTAATTTAAAATAATTAAGAATACTTTTAAACTACAGTTGAAAAATAAAGAGTAGTTTAAAACTATTCTTAATTTAATCAATTCATACTTTTTTATTTTCTGTTTGACAGAGGAGATCAAGTCTGTGAGGAAATTATCTACCGACTTTGTGCAGAACACAAAGGATTCCGCGGGCAATACGGCTTTTGTTTATATCCTTGTTCCATTTAACGACCCAAGTGAGTAACAATGGTGCAGTCAATTTTAATATTTTTATATTTATTTTCCTTAGTGTCATCGGTGTCGATAAAAAATTGGCAATAAAGCAAACTAGAGAAATTCGTGGCCATAAGTTACTTTCACTTAAGTTACTTTCTTACTGAGTGTGATTAAATATTAAAATATTTCCATGAGCCGTAGCTGAGTCTACCTGCAATAATTAGTAGAGATACAACGACAGCTATGATACTATTAATCATTCATTATCCTCAAAGGAGTGGGCCCTGTCACGGTAACAAGTAACCCGGAAGAAGTTCTTCAAGCCGTTAACTCTCTTAAAGCCAACAGAGGAGGCGACTGCCCTGAGCTAGGGATGACGGGATTGTATCAAGCGCTTCTTCAAAGTGTGCAGGACTCTGTTATTTACTTCTTCTCAGATGCTGACGCCAAAGATTTAAACTTAGCTCAAGTAGTTCTTATCCTGGCTAAACAAAAGAGAGTGAAGATAAACTTTATATTAAGTGGACGTTGCTCATATAGACGAAAACGAAGAGAAGCACACCTCGGATCCCAAACTCTGTACCAAAGCTTAGCCGCAGCCACTGGTGGTCAGGTCCTTCAGACCAAAAAGAACAAAGTCTCGGTTCTTGTGGACATTATTGGCTCCAAAACTTCACGTGGTGACTCCGCAGATCTCACCGAGGTGAAAACATTTACTGTGTTCGACCGAACAGCTGAAATTATTATTACGTAATTTCATTATTTGAACACTTGGTTATTTGCCCATGCTTTCCCTGTTTTATGCAGAAGCATATCACTGGCCTATCGTACCTTTGTTTGCTGTGCAGATTGTTTACAAGTGCTTGAATATAAATTTACCATAATTCCTGTTTCCGCCAAACCATTCCCCGCTTTACAGTTGAAAAGTTACTAAATCCACTTAAAGCTTTTACGTCCAGCATGCCATTATGACACATTATTGACCTGAGTCAAACCATCAAATTGTACATTTCAGGTGATTCTGTTGCACGCGAGGAGCGACTCTAAAGAGAAGTTCCAAGACATGCAGTTTTCAATTGATATGGATAGTACCCTACATGATGTAATGATAGTGCTGTCTGCAGAAGATGATCTTGGCATTACTTTGTTAAATCCAACCGGTAAGATATGTCCCAGTACGGGTTTTATAAGTAAAACTAGTAAAAACAGGACTGTAAATGGCTGTTTAGTTCGTAAGTTTAGTTATAAATTGAAAAGCAGACAGGACAAAAACTATACGTATTAAAACATAATCTATCACTGGCTTGGTTTTATTCTGAGAACTTTCAAGTCATAAGAGTTAAAACCAACAGAGGTCAGGAAAAAGCCAAAAGGTCAAAAGCCAACAGGTCTTTTCAAGTCATTAGACTTGAAAGTAGTAAGTACCTTTAACGCACAAAACAAGTTAAACCATACTTCAGAGTAAAAATATTTGGGAATGTTTAAGGTTAATTATAAATTACCAACTTCAAACATATTACTTAAAAAATCTTTTAAAATATGACATTCAGGTTGCCTGACTGGTCAGTTTCCAGAATAAACGACAATTCTTGTGAAAATAACCATTGAACCAAAGCGTGCGTGTTCCATTTACTTATTACTACCAGTTTCAAGCCTTGCGTCCATTTGTAACCTGGAGTTTCATGTGCTTTGATTCGATTCTGGTAAATAGATGAAACACGCCGAGCAGAAAAAATTCAATCGAATTTCTGTTCTGCGGGGTCTTTTCGGACATTTGCACAAACCGTCGACCAACCGGTTTTTTGCTATGTAGACAGTAAACAGCATCACTTATAACATTTCTTGTCAATTCATGGTTCATTCATTTAACTCACTCTTTTAAAGACAACCAGCCCTTAACAGCAACGATTCACAGTCAATTTGACCATATCCACGTGACTGAAGTCGGGAATTTCCAGGGTGGACCGCTACTGATTCACGTGCGGTGCACTGGACCCTACAGTCTTCAGGTCACTGCACGAAGTGCTCTTGACTTTACCTATCAGCTTTCTTCAGTTGAAAATCTGGACACGGGTGAAAGCAAGCTCTTACTCGGTAGCCCTGTTAAAGGTAAGTGGGCAGTGAATAGAGAAAGTCTATAATGGCGGAAGTTATTTTTAGGTAATTCTTATTCGTCACGGGACTTCAACTCCTGTCCGTAACACCGTGTCCGCAAGGCGGGAGTTGACTGTAGACTCTACTTCGTTCCTAATAAATCGAAGCCACTGTGATTCTTATTATTCTTACATCACAGAGGTACCGGTTAAAGGTATACCCCTGCACAGTCATGCATCAGTTTTTTTAAAATTAACAAATTTCGTCAACGTTGTGAAAAAGGGGACACCCGTAGACCAATTTTTGCAGCGGGAAATTCACAAATGATTATTTTAAAGTACACGTACCCATAACAGTTGGTGTTTTTTTTTTTCGCAGGTCAAACGTTGCTGCTAAACTTGGCCTTCACCAAACCAGAGTTAATTAAAGAGGTCACTTCACTGTCGCTATTGAACTCAAATGGTACAGTCATGGAGTCATTCAAAGTAGAAAAGGGCCAAGGAGTTTACAGCGGGTCATTCCACGTTCTCTTTACTCCTTCGTCTGAAAGATTCCGCTTTCAGCTGACTGGCAAAACAACTGACGGTAAAAACCTACGGAGAGTAAAACCTACAGAAATCAAAATAGAAGAAGTTCAGCTTGACTTTAACTATCGATCGCTCAACAACTCAAGAACACTTTTTCCTGCCATTACTAGTAAGATACCTTTAAAAATTACAAATACGGGCAACTCCCAGAACTTTACATTGAAAGCAATGGATGACCTTGGATTCATAAAGTCATTGGTACCTAGTTACCGATTCGTTGCTGCGAATGATACCGCTGAATTTTCATTAGTAGTGAGGGCGCCAGCTAATGCCAGTTTTGGAGAAACAAGTACTGTTGCTGTATATGCAACACCGACATCCAGTGACAAGACATCTAACTACATGGTGTTTTATGTTAGTGTAATAACAAAGGTAATTGTGAGCAGTTCATCGGGGCCTTTCAACGGAACTTTTCCTAACGGTTTGGGGCTAATCAAAGCTATTCCGCTTACGACACCAATAAACAAGCGAATATAGCTATCACTCGCCTAAACGAACAAAACTAAAACTGCCGCATTCCCATCAGTGCACCGCCGACCGGTTAGCTCAGTTGGTAGAGCGACGGACTACAGTGCGGGAGGTCTCGGGTTCTAGTCCCGACCGGACCAACACTCGGGTCTTAAAATAACTGAGGAGAATATGCTGCCTTTGCAATACATCTGCAATGGTTGATTTCTAGTCTTCTCGGATGGACGATACCGTAGGCCCCGTCTCCTGCATCTTCAGTGTTATGGTCAGCAGGGGACGTAAGAACCCACACGCTTATCGTAAAGAGTAGGGCATGGAGTTCCCGGTGTTGTGGTCTGGTCTTTGCCCGTTGTATTGTGCTTACTGTGAATGCTCGGAGATATTAACTGTATAAGCTACTCTTCAATCCGAGGGTAAACAAAGTGATGATGATGATGAGTGCAACCAACAAACGATCAAATGTATTGATACTAAATCAGCCAACTTTTACACGGAACCTTCACTTATGAAAGTTTTGGTCCTTGTCAAATAATTCATGTTAGGAGCATTCTGAACGAAAGAGCACTGAAAGAAAGATTTTATTACGCTATTCAGTATTACAAGTGTCGTTAATTGATTTCAAATAAGAAAGATAACTTATCATTATTTAAATAACCTCTCAGGAATAAACGATATTTGCGTGGTTCAGCAAGCATGTGTAAATATAAAAATCTAACCCTAGTATTCTTTGTCTCCACTTTGCTCAGCGGTTGCAAGAATAGTGGTATCATTAAAAACAAACATTAGATGATTATCAAAGAAAGCTTTTCTGGTTTTGCTTTCAGGAAGACGACAACTCTCCACCAAAATGTGAAGTCAATAATCACACGACACCGTGCGACGCTGTGTACAATCTACCCAAGTGTTCAAATATAACATGGACATCGCACACAAACATACTTGACTTTGGAAAAGGGCTTCTAACAATAACAGCAAAGAATTCTCAAATTGGACAACTAAATGGTAAGAATGGTTGAGTTATAACGAGGTCAAAATAGTCAACATTAGTTCATAAAATGCTTAATCTGTAGTACCGTATTTTCTCGATTAAACGCCGGGTACCGAATAAACGCTGGGTCTCCAAGGTGGAGTTGAAAATAGGCGCCTCAGGTTTTTTATTTTAGGAATAATAAGCTATAGGGTATAATAGCAAAATACATATTTGTCAAAAGAAATGTATAACAACCTTTGCCCAATGAAAACGAGGCTCGAATAAACTGCTGGAATCAAATAAAGGCCGGGTCCACCCGGCTAAGTTTGAAATAAACGCCCGGGGGGCGTTAAATTGGAGAAAATACGGTAAATATCAAATCACTGTTCTGTTTCTTTTCTTTACTCTTCTGTTCATAAGTAGATCTGTCCTGTTGTTAGCCCCGGCAGTCTAGTGTGAAATGATAATCAAGCCACAATTTTTAAAACTGAGTTAGGATAAGTTTTAAATCTGGTCCGCTAATAAAGGATAAGTAGTAGACCGTATCTGTTCGCTTCACTTAAAAAATAATGTCTGTGTTTCTTTGCCAACAGTTGCTCCTTTTACAGCCGGAATATCTAACAAATCCGTACCAGCCTTGTACACGTCTACATGTTGTCATCCTACAGCCAGCATAATAGCAGTTGATCAACTCGGCAACACGGGTGTCTGTGAGTTAAGCGCAGTAACACAAGTTGTTAACATTAAAGCTGACACTAAATACACCAAACTGAATGTCACCGTGGGAGAAACGTCCAAGCTTGAATTCAATATCACAAATATGGGAACTAAAAACGTGTTTACCTTACAGTTATCTGAGAGCGAGTATTACATTGGTTATGTGACACCTCTAAACTTGAAAATTGATCATGGAGAATTAGTCAGATGCGAAGTTGTTCTGACAGGAACAAGGGAAACTGGGTCTAATAAGACAACACTTGAAGTTGAAGCTGTACTGGTGAAGAGAGAACCAACTGCTAAAGACATGCTTTTATTGAAAACGGACGTGATTGTACAGGCAAGACAAGTTGACAGGCCCAAACCTTCACTTGGATGGAACATTGCAGCTGATATAGATCCTAAACCATTGCTTATCATCCAGTATGGAGTGAAGGCAGTGCTCAAATTTACGGTGACAAATAATGGCTTGGCTGGAACATTTTATTTTAAGGTGTGTTTCTACCTTCCAACATGCTTCTGGTGAAAACCGGAGTATATATGTATTGGTTGTGCTCACTTGTTCACGAATTAATCCAATTAATCCAATTCAATCCCCACTCTTCACACATTTGTCGCAACCAGGGCCGAAGCTAGTAACAGGCGAACCGAGGCACTTGTTTCGGTAAAAATGTTAAATTTATTATATCATTTTTTTCTGCACAAATGCGGGTAAAAAAAATTCCCAGTTGATGCGTGACACTTTAAAAATAGTTATGTTGCAAAAAGTGTCATTTTGTGTAGTTTACACAAACACAAACGTTTTAGGCATAGCCCTTCTTCGGTGTGAAACCGTTACAACACTCCATTTTCTTATGTTGTAGCGATTTCACACTGAAGAAGGGCTATGCCCGAAACGTTTGTGTTTGTGTAAACTACAAAATGACGCTTTTTTCACCATTTTTTAGTTTTTTTGTTTATAGTATTTTTTCATGTTTTGAGTAAGAGGCTATGCATTACTTGTAAGTAGGTTAATATGAAAAAATGTTTCTTTTTCTGATGTTGCCCTTAAAATGGACTTTCCGGGCCTTCTAGATTTTGGCGCTTTCTGAACTTCCTAATTGCCTCGGTTGTCAGAAAAGTCTGGCTACGGACCTGGCAGCTATTTTCCTGTCGTATTATACGGTCCGTTCTTTGTTATTTTTTTTTTAAACACGAAGACGTGCTATGACAGGCAGTTTTCTTACATTAGGCCTAGGAATACAAGGCAACTTCAAATTAGAAGTCAAAGAAATGATGAACTCCCAAGAAATTATTCCACACCAAGCACATAGTGCTTCGCTATCCAATAATGATCATAAAGATGAAAGAAATGACCAACGATCGATCAAACGATTAACGAAAAGTTTTAAAATTGTTCCCTAGATTATTAACTGATATTTCTATGAAATATTGCCTTTCAGTCGTCGCCTTCAACTGTCGTCTCAACCCGGTTTACGCCAAATCCAGTCTACCTCAACAACAGTGAGACAGCCTTGCTTAAGCTTGAAATTGACGCTAAACAAAACCGTCTTCAAGAAGATAAGATGTTGGTCACTGTGACACCACATTCGAGTACCAAAGAAACAAGACTTTTTAGCAGAAATGTCAAAGTCATTGCAAAGGAGGAAACCCGATCCCACGCCCTCAAGAGCCTGGTACCGAGTGGTAAGGTGGTAATAAGTGCTGGCGCCACAGTCAGAGTCAACTTCACTGTCATAAATGTTGGTCAAGCTGGAGAATTCAACTTCAAGGTAAGCCGCCTGTTCAACATGTCAGTTATATTTGCCGAGGAGCTTTTTTTCTCAATAAATATTTTGTATTCCTCCAGGCTGCATACCCTTACTTTCCTTACATTTCAATTACAGTTGATTGGTCAAGTTATTGGTAATAACCCTTAATCGAAGCTCGACAAAACAATTAAATCATCGGCTTGCTTACTACTCAAATGTGTTGTAATGTTCGAGTTCATTTTTATGCATTGCATTTCCTTTATATGGTGTTTTAAGCAAATAAGTATTGTCCAGTGAACATGGATTGCATTGTATTGTGTTCAAGAAGCCTAAGAATGTGGGTGTCATATTGTGGCTTACATGTTATGAAATTACTCAGTGGTATGCCCTGGCGAGAACAGTTCCGAGAACTGTGTCTCATCTAATTTGAGATGTGAGAACGAGATTAGTACTGTAAAAGAGAACCACAAACAGGAAATTGCATTACGAACACAAAATACCATCGCCCTGATCACCGATTCAAGTGTCCGTAATAATTTGTTCCCTGAGGCCGAGATTTAGTGTCCGTTGTCCGTATAAGAGATGGTCCGTATTATAGAGGTTTTTTCTAAAGAAAATGTATGCGAATTTTGTTAGGATATCGAAGATTGTCCATAATAGAGAGGTGTCCGTACGGGGTTGTTGATCGTTGTTCGACTGTACCATCAAAAACTTCTGTCTCGCGACGGAGAAGAAGTTTACCTTGAGCCCTATTAGATTGAGCCCTGATTATCTTGAGCCAATATACCTTGAAAGTACAATTGTAACCGCTACTTCAGCGTATACCAGGAGTAAAACCTCAAACTCGACCTTGGTTAGCCAAATCAGAATATGATGCATTTTTGTTTGTCTTACAAAAAATACCAACGTGACGCTTTATTCATCTTGGACGTTTTCGGATTTGTACTTGGTGTTAATTTTTTACCTGCAGCATTGCGATGCTGAACATTTCGAGTTACTTAATACTTAAAGCTGTCAATAAAGTCAAAAGTGACGTCATAGCGGTGACCTCTACTGATAATACGGACACCTCTCTAATACGGATATTTTGCTCTGTCCCTTCGGTGTCCGTATTAGACAGTTTCAACTGTACTTCAAAGAGTATCGTGACGTTAGATCTCCGATCTGGATTCCTACTATGGAGAAAATTGCCTCATTCCTCCTCCTTAAACCTCGTCATTCGCACTATCCCCCTTTAACGTGTCTCCTTTCTATCGTGCCTGTTACAGTGTCATACTACGTTTTCAACTTTTGGCTGGTGGTCTTCTGGATAGAACATTCACGTTTTCAGGACTCAAGAGCAAGGCACTTACACTTTATTTTTGACTTTAAGGAGGCTCGATGTAGTTTTTTTAGCCGAAGGGTAGTTGTTTCGAAAATTAAAATTATCTAGGAAGCCAGTGTTCGATTTTTGCCAAAATACACCATAATGATCAAATATGACCAAATTTTAATTTTTTACCCGTCACATAGTCAAAGGTTACCATAGCAACGGTTGACGTTTTCTTTTGTTCTCAAACAAGCTTGATTTTCTCGAAATCTAGATTGTCTCTTGGTGTTTATTTTTTGATATGTTAAAGTTCAGTTGATTGACTAACTGTTAACGAAATTTTAGAAAAATCTGTAAGAGCGTTTTCAAGTAAATCAAGAATGAAATTTTCAGAAAAACACCGTTTTAATATAAAATAGGCGCTTTAAAATTGCGTCGTATTATTTTAGCACAGTTACTCTCACTGAAATACAAATACTTACACCATCAAAGACCATTAACTAATTTGATCATTATGGTGTATGTTGGCAAAAATCGAACGGTGGCTTCCTAGATAATTTTAATTTTCAAAACAACCACCCTTCGGCTACAAAAACTACATCGAGCCTCCTTAAAAGTGTGCATCCTTGCTGTGCATTCGGTCTTTGAATGGTTTCCCACTCAACACTCCTTTACATTCAAGAGAGTTCAGATTGCCTTGAAAAACTTTGCCAGATTGGTACTCTTGATTTCCCGCACTTGAACAACACTTCCGCTGAAACGTAACGATGTGACATTCAACCTTATTGATGTATGTTTGCTCAAAGCTACGGGGTATACCTTGGTGTTCAGCAGAAACGAGTGCTGGTCAACAACTGTGCTATGCTTTGGGTATCATTTATTGTCGTTAGGATCCTTCGTTTTACGTCATGTGGTGATCCGGTAGCGTATCCGCAACATCAAGGCACTACCAAGCTACAGCATTCACTAGAGAACGATTGGGTTCTTGATGTCCCGGTGCATCTCAAATTTACCATTGGAAAATTACCATTGTAAATTCCCAGTGGTTCTGATAGCTTTCTGAACGGTTTCGTTGGCCGCCCACTAGGTGATATTTTTCATACGTACCCGGCCGAGTCTGAAATGCATGATGAAGCATTCTCGTCCCCATAGCCCTTTCGTTTCTCTTAGCCGGCTTGGCACGAGAAAACGGAGGGCACTGGGGACATAGGATTTTTGAATTAATTCGAATTTTTTTGATTGGCTGTTTGGAACAAAGAATTGCTAAACGGAAGTCAAAAACATAACGACTCTCTCATACATTCTTTTGAAACGTCATGACTGCATACATGAAGACCGGAAGTCCTAGAATCTAGGACTGGAAATTCTCTGTCCCCAGAGCCCTTCGTTTTCTCGTTCCAAGGCTCAGCCGGCTAAGAGAAACGAAAGGGCTATGGGGACGAGAATGATGATGAAGTGGATAATGGACTGTGTTGCACGCTAATTTTGTTAAGGTTCACTTGTAACTCCACATAGTCAGTGTTAGAAACAATACTGCCTTGGACACTGTGTGGGTTACCACCCAAACTGAGCAAGCAAGCTTGTTTGTAGGCTTGATTTCCAAAGAAACTGGACTCACGCATAGATGGAAAAAGAGCAAAAGGGGTTAATTGTTCATTTACCAAATTTTCTACACCGCTTAATCGGTCACTTTATAAGACTGAGCAACGAATATGGAGGGTTTGGGTTGTTTGACTTGAAGTAATGTTTTAATATCTATTTTTTTAGGTTTCAAGTCCGCCGTCCTTGACAAGCCAGGTTGCTCCAAAGACAGTCTTCCTGAAACAAAATGAGCGAATCTTGGGACATCTGATAGTGAAGTCATCAACGGCTACAGAATCAGGGAACATGCAAGTGAAAGTGACGGCACAATCTACGTTAGCGAAAAAGGAGAAGGCAGATTATCTAATATTCACTCTTGAGATTGTGGTTAACAACAATATCGTAGAGGATGAAATTAAGGAAGAAGAAAAAATAGGATTTATCACAATAATCGGAATTGTGGTGGGTTGTGTGTTATTACTTGCTTTGTTGTTGCTCATAATTTGTTTGTGTTTTAGAAAACGGGGCTCGTGGACTGTATGGAAGTCTAAAACCAAGGCAAAAAAAGAAAGAGTAAAGGTAGAAATATCAAACCAAGACACGAGTGTCGACAAACCCGAGATGGTGTGATACGATAAATACACCAAACAAATCTCTGTATGTCTGGAAAATAGTGACTTTTACTTAATGAAAACCAAGTGCAAGTCAAAATAAAGTTTCAGACATTTCAGTGTCGGTCGGTGTACATACCATCATAACTATTTACAGCAGGACTACAAAACTGTCAAAAGTCAGGATATGTATGCATTTGGGCCATTGTATCGCTTTGGATATTATGTTAAAAACTCATTGTAGATTACACACCACATCACATGGTGCCGGTTCGTCTGTTGATTCCTAGCGATAAACTGGACCAGTTCAATTAGCAAATGGCCTCTGATTTTGGCCACCGTTTGTTCTGTTAACTAGTTTTAAACAAATTAGAATGATATATATTCAGCAACCGATAGTTTGGTGTACAGAACATTGTAAGTTAAATAAATATACAATAAAACGAATCTATTAGTACATACTCAGTGTGTTCTACCTTATTATAGGAATATAACGAAGCATTTTAACAACGCGAACAAAATGTACGCGTAATAAAATTAACGCGAATCGTCGAAAATTTACCTTTACATGCATTTAATTAACGCGAATTCTTGTGTGGTATGTGCTTACATGCAGTTAATTAAGGCGAATTTGATGCGTAGTAATTTTTACAGTAACCTGCGCTATTCAAAAGACAAAACAACAACGCCCAACAACGGAACTCGAGCTTTAATTCTGATAAACCATACACAACAAAGATGTTTAAACAGACCAAATAGTGACTAATATTCAATGCATGGGTCCAGGGATGGAATACATCCCGTCCTTGCGCTTTCCACTGCCTCTGTTATTCCTGCGGCTTACATCTACATCTACATATAATTAGGTCGGTAAAAATCTTAAGACGGAGAAGAAGATGATCGTGTAAATATAACTTTGTCGGAAAATTAAGGTGTCTTAAAATAACAATGCTGTAAAATAGTGTGATTTTAATTAACAATGACATAAATTAAGATACAAAATTAACGCGAATTTTTGAAATTCGCGTTAATTACATGTATCGTTAATTTCCTATAATAAGGTATTGGAAATCGCAAATCTCATTGGTCTCTTTTCCGTTTTCGTTGTCTATTCGCAAAAGGAAAAATTATTCTGTCTAGGGTCTCCGCACAAAATAGCCTTGGAACTGTGATTACGTATACCAAGCATACCGCGTGCAGTCCGTGACAATTCGTCGCGTGTCTCAATAGTTTGGGGCCCAACTGGCAACTGCTTCTCTTCGCGTCCCACAGCTATGAACCAGCACATTACCAAGAGCTAGCCGCTCCTGACCGCCTTGGGCTGAGTCTCTCGGCCATATCATATATAGTCATTGCTCCCAGGCCAGTCCCAGTACTATTATTGTCTTTTGGACTGTAATCTTCCTAAAAACAGTTGACTTGGCACCCTCGTTTTCTATGAGCGTTAGTTAACTCTGTGCCCCGTTGACTATTCGCTCCTACAAATGTAGAAAACCTTGGGTTCGTAGTTTAATTGTTTTACAGTTCAAAAGCTTGAAAGCAACTTTTCCTTTTAAAAATTATAACGATTTTTCCAGTAATCTGGTTGGATAACGTTCGGATTGGCTTTTTGATTATACAATGATCTTTCTCTCTCTGTTTAAATCGACAATTTCTGGATTTTCTGTCCTGCAATGAGCATTGTGTATACGAATTCCAAAAGAAATTGAGACATTAAGAGATTATTAATCATTTTCCTTAAAATGCTCTTTTGAAAATCACTTGCGTGCATTTTTGCCTTTTTAAAAAAAAAAATGTTTTGGAAGAGTTTGATGCAACAATAAATTTGATAGCACCAAAATTACTTTTAAAAGCCTAAAGCAAGATTAACTGTAAAATAAGTATAATCCTTACTAGATTTTTACTACCATATTTCACTGATGGGTGGATTTTATTTTGAATTATTTATTTCTTCCTACATAACGAGAACAAAAAGCAAATCAGGCTTCAGTAGGATTGTTTGAAACTGATGCAGATACAAACACAGTAATCACCATTCCTTTCATGTTTCTCTTTAATTATTTCAACTGCAGCTCTCATGTATGTATCAACAATTCATGTATGTATGTATCATAACTGCAATTCCACAACACTTTGAACTTATGATATTCTCCGTCAACAATATAATATTTAATACCAAACAGACTCCTAGCTAGGGTTTAATTAAAAAGTAAATTTTCGCCACTTATTCGAGATTGGCCCTGGTGAAGAATTGTTCCCACTTGTTGGTCAACAGTTAGCTGACAGTAATACAAAAATGAAGTAAAATTTATAAATAAAATAATCCAAGTTTAACTTGAGGGCTACTACACAAAAAAAAATTAAGAGTCAACAGTTCATTTGTTACTTAAGTCTGCTGGGCTTGTCCTTTTAAAGGCTCACTCATGTTTAAAATAGTAATAATATTATACTGTAAATAATTAAATAATCGACAATTGAAAATTCTTTACAATTTCTCTATTATACTTGATGGTATTTCATATATTCTTGACTTTTAGAAAGTTCACTGTAATAATTATTATCTTTAGCTACATAATAATATGAGGATAACATAAAATTAATAACGGCAGATGAATACAGTAGTGTTATCATTGGTTGTCAACTCATGCTCAGTTTTTGGCTCATAAAACAACAGATAACACAAACAACATCCCTGACAGCCCTTATAAGCAGCAGTAGCTACTGATTGAGCATACAAGAACACAGAGCATCAGTTGCCTTTACAAACAGATAATATTTTTTGCAATCCATTAATACCTCATAGCAAATTATACTATTAACCTGAGGTTCTCCCCTGTGCAGTCAATTAGTAGGCTTATTTTAAACCTCCTTTTCAAACCCTTCATCTTATTCCAAATTTATACAATTTTAGAATTAATGCTCCCTGAACAACAATTCCCCATATTTTTTGTATGAAAAAAAAATTGGAAGGGCTTATACAATGTACATGTAATTTAAGCAGTAAATATAATTTAAACATAATAATTATGTTTAAATTATATTTACTGCTTAAATTACATGTACATTGTCTCATAATTGACAATAAAATAAAATAAACTGCCTTCTATCAAAAATAAAATAATCTAACTTCTCATAGGATAATTCTAAAAAAATACTAAATGCAGCATGCAAAATTGAATGATCATCATGGTATTGTTGTCTACTTATTCATTGTCCATGTCTGTATTGTCCCTTACTCTGCTGTCCTGCAAACTGTAATCATTCTCATTCCTGAAGCTTCTTGTTATTTCATCAATAGTTTTTCCTTTGGTCTCAGGAACCAGAAGTAAGGTAAAAGTAAAGAAAAAGGCCAACAATGCCATGAAAACCAGGAAGGTGTAAGGATACAAAGCATCCTAACCAAAATAAAAATAAAGATGGTGCTGTTAAACTATCTTACAAATACTGCAATAGGATAGATGTCCCTTTCTGGAGGCGAGAGTAAGCTATACAGTCACTTTTCACTACAGAATAATAAGGAAGGACATAAGAAAGATCATGTCATGATTTGGTGAAAACAATAAATTACCTGCATTGATGGGAACACAAGTCCAACCACAAAGTTTGACAGCCAGTTAGCCATGCCCGCTATACTAACAGCAGCAGCCCTGGAGCCTTGAGAGAAGAGTTCAGCGGTTATAAACCAAGGAATTGCACCTAGAATTGAGCACACGATGACATTACAAATATTATCCACATGTTTTATCTTATTAAATAAAATACTATTAAGGTCTTGATTCCCAAAATAATTACCTGGTATTCAAATTTTCTCCTGGTTATTTCCCTGGCGTTTATAACATTGAATTTAACAATAACAATAATAGTGTTAAATATCATTGACTTCATACCTGGACCAACTTGGAAAAAGACCACAACCAACAATGTGGCAACCACAGATACGTAATTCATCCCAGACAAATTCTGCAATTGCCAAAGGTACATTTGAAAAATCATTTCATCAATAAAACCACAGGGAGACCACAACAGTAAAAAAAAAAAAAAAAGAAAATTCACGGGTTGTTCCTCCTTTCGTCGCCCCCTGCGCGCTCTTGCCCCCCTCCCCTCGTCCACTCACCTTCCGGTCCCTCCCCCCGTCCCTCGCCGCCGTCCTTTTTTTTTACTTGAAAAAGGGGCTCGCGGGAGTGGTCGCCTCTTCGGGGGGGGCGTAGTGTTCGCACGGGTCGCTGGGGGCCGCAGCTGTCTGGGAGCTCCCGCTCTTTTCGCAGATAGGTGAGCGATCCCCGCGTCGGCAGGCGGTCTCGTGGGGGCCACCCTGTCATGGAGATGCATTCTGACCGCTGGCGCCATCTCGTGTCGACACGTGAATAATTTTATTTATTTAATTTTTTACTGTTGTGGTCTCCCTGTGATAAAAATTAACTGAACCAATCTGCTTTGATCAGCAAAACAGAAAGCTCTTAAAAGCCTCCCTACAGTTTTATATTTTTGTATGCTTTTTGTATAATGCGATGACCAGGAATCATAATAACAAAAGAACAAAATCTTTTCTTTTTTAAAATTAGTTTATTTCAACACACACACACACACACACAAAAGACTACTTACAAAACATCTACTTACAAAACTAAGCAGACCCATAACTTAAACTACTTTTAACAGTTTGACTTAATAAAGAAACACTTACAATACAGTGACTATTGCTCTACTTACAATACAATTGTGACTACCTGCAATACAATTTACCAGTATCTTTTTACACTAATTACAATTTACTTGCAAAACAATATGTTACTGGTATGCATGAGTACGTTTGAGTGTTAATTATGTGATTTATAATTACAGTTACAGTGCTGACATTATTGCTGACAATATGTTTTTATTTTTTTAACTATAGTTGGTGCCGTTTCTTAATTACACTATTCGGTAACAGTAACATAAAGCTGTACATGATAAGAAAAGAAAATCTTTTCAACACCGCTATCTTACCTCATAACGAAAGG
Source organism: Oculina patagonica (assembly GCF_052425735.1). Taxonomy (NCBI): domain Eukaryota; kingdom Metazoa; phylum Cnidaria; class Anthozoa; order Scleractinia; family Oculinidae; genus Oculina; species Oculina patagonica. The sequence goes on along the minus strand of NC_135763.1, from coordinate 22,375,347 downwards.
ATATTGTCATCAGAGCATAAAAGACAAACATTCCTCCAAATCCTACAAGCATTAAGGATCTTCTTCCAATAGTTTCCACTGTTTTTACCTGCAAATAATAACACAACATTACAAGAACAGTTAAAAAAAGTCTGGAAGAAGCTTCTTCAAGCTTCTTGTTAACAGGGTTCATACACGTTTTTGCATGCAAAATGCAAGACTTTTTCCATACTTTTTTTCTGAACCATTATTTTCTTTTTCCGGACTCAAGCTTTTGAGTGAAATTATACTTCAAGAACTTGGAGAAGTGAAATGTAACAGTAACGCACAGTAACCGTGATGCAATAAACAATATAAAAAAAATAGGCAAATGGGGTAGAGCCCTCTCAAGATTAATCTTTGCGATTTAGCATTTTGGCTAAGGCAAAACTTACATGAAATTCAACTAGCTGACAGATTTCACTTAGGAATTAAACACTTGAGTGTAGCTCCAGACTTTATCTTTATTTTTCACACTTTTTCCAGGTCTGGAAATTCCATATTTTTTTCAAGAATTCCAGACTCCATTATATGTAATAGCTTGTAATGGAGAAAACTTCTCTAAAATGGATACCTGGAGTTGGTCCCTGCCATTATTCAGTCATTTGACTGTTAACTAATTTTACTCTAACTAGTTTGGCTTCCTCCTTTTGCTGATTTCTGTTAAGCCCTCAACTTTACTCCCGCCGCCTGGTTAGCTCAATTGGTAGAACACCGGACTGCCGTGCGGGTGGTCGTGGGTTTGAACCCCAGACCGGACCAACACTCAGGGTCTTAAAATAACTGAGGAGAATGTGCTGCCTTGTAATTACATCTGCAAATGGTTAGACATTCTAGTCTTCTCGGAAAAGGACGATAAACCGTAGGTCCTGTCTCCTGTATCTTCAGTCTTATAACGGGACGTTAAAGAACCCACACACTATTCGCAAAGAGTAGGGCACAAAGCTCCCAGTGTTGTGGTCTGGTGTGTAAAGCGCATTTGAACGTATAGAAAATGCGCTATATAAATGCATTATCATTATCATTATCATTATCTTACAGTTTGAAACTTGTCCCTAAACAACCTTGAACAAACACTAATCTAAGGTCCTGCTTTATTCTCTCAGAATAGTTTGAGATAACCTTTATTCTACCAAAGACAGATACCTCTTTGAGATGGAAACTACTGTATGGTAAAATCAGACACTTATAGTCACAGGCATAATAGTTGAAAAACATTTAACACATTTCTGTTTCATTTTTTAACAGTAAGGGGAATCTTTATCCTGCATGTTATAACATTTGGTATTTAGCTATATCTACTTACTGTAACACCAGTCATAATTACACTGACGACACCAACAGCACAAGATGCTACACGGCTTTCTTTCACCCCAGCCTTCTCCAGTATTGATGTGGAGTAATAAAACACCTACAAAAGTTACTCTTAGTTAGTTGGTACAAAGCGATACATTTTGCATTGCACTGGTGACTTCTATGACAAATAAGGCCTGGTTCACACTAGCGACATAACGAAATAACGACAAGGTCACGCAAATGCAAAAAACCTCACATTAATTTTTTATGTCACCAGTGTGAACAACATAACATAACAACATAGTTGGAGCATAATGACATATTAAGCATAACAATGCATGTCCATGTTGTTATTTCGCTAGTGAGAACCAGGCCTTTAATTCTACGTGTACATGGCATACAGTACCATGCCTACCAAAAACTTCTGAAAATGGGCAAATTATTTCAGAAAATATCCATTCCTATACCACAGAATACTTATGAATATAATTTAGAAGGCATGGAGAGGGAAGGGGAAAAATCTGGTATTTTAAGAGGGGGCGGACACGAGTGTGTTAATTGAAAACATGGGAACTACAGTCGAACCTCGGTTATCCAGACCTCAATCACTGTATCCGGAGTTCTCTAATATCCAGACTTTCTTGTCTTGTCTTAGTCAAAATCGAGACCAAACTTTTCCTGAATCGAAATTTCACCATCTTGCAACCGATTTTAAAAAGATTTTGCACATATCGCATACTTAAATAGCGTAAGTGTCAGAAGCTTCATTGTAATTACCGTAAAGTTCCGTGTATAAGTCGCGCTTTTTCCCCCGGGGGGGGGGGGGGGTACTCCCATATGAAACGGATGGGGATGCTCGTCGGAAATTTTGAAAAGAACCCCTAAAAGAGACCAATCTGGGTGTGGCTCAAGCCTTTCTTGACCCCTAAAAGATACCAAAAAACTAAGGGCCTGTTTACATGATTCCGGAATGACTTTCATTCCGGAACGAGTTCATTCCATCGCCATACATTTCTCTGTATCTGTTTACATGATACCGAGACGAAAGTCAAGTCATTCCGGAATGAGTTCGTTCCGGTCTTCATTCCGGAATGAAAGTTTCGTTCTGGAATGACATTTCATTCTGGTATCATGTAACCACAGAACGAATTTCGTTCCAAGATGAAATCGCAACTCATGAAACCGCATACGGACCCCACAGTTTGAATTCAAAGCGAAAAAACGTAATTATAGCATTTACTGTTTAGCCCAAAGAAGCAGCTCTATGGTCAAATTACTCGTTAAAATCGCAGATACGGCCATGAATGGGCACAAAAACATGTTTGCGCGAAACATGCGCCATGTTGTTTTGATCTCGCGCGAAACATGCGCCACCTTGTTTTGTTCTCGCGCGAAAACCGCGCACGTGAAAATGCCTTTGGTTGAACCGGTCGACTCTTTCATGTGAATGCAGAACGAACTTCATTCCGGAACGAGTTTCGTTCCGGAATGAAAGTCATTCTGGAATCATGTAAACAGGCCCTAAGAATGGAGTTTATATTTGTATATTTCTTCGTGTGTAACCCTAAACGCGTCCATTATGGCTAAAAATATTGGCGTTTTGGGCATTTTTGCCCGGAACACCCTAAGCGAGACCAAAAGTCTGAAATTTACACCCCTAAGCGAGACGACGAGCATCCCCGTCACTTTCATATGCGAGTCCGCCCCCCCCCCCCCCCGGGGGGCTTTTTCCTCAAAATTTTAGTCAAAAATCGGGGTGCGGCTTATCTATGGAAACATCTCTGGTTGGAGTTCCCGAGGGTTTACTTAGTATTCATAAAAAACTTTCAAAACATCACTGAATAAACATATAACAACCTGAAAACTTTGTTGTCATTCACTGCCTTTTCTTTCCTATGCAAAGCTGTTTGCAGTGATGCCTGCCGGTCACTTGAAATTATTTGTAAATAGCGTAGTTAAATTTTAGTCTGTTTTTATTGTAAATATCAATTTTAAGTCTTTTTATTATTATTATTTTTATTTATTTTATGTGTCCCCTATTAGTAGAGAGTGTTTCACTCTCGGCTAGAATTGCACTGACACATTAATAAAGTTGTTGATTGATTGACTTCAATGCATCTCTTACTGCCGCGTGTGAGAATTACCAAGATAGCTGCAAGTACTCACAAGACAAAAAATGCCTGACCACTTCGCTTTTTTATTGACCTTCAATGCAAATGATTTTTTTGGATTATCAAACTCCTATTCTGCATAAAGATATTATCCTGTTGCGGGTAGCAGTCTCCAAGAATCTTGAAAACGTGGTTTCTTGCGAGAGCGAAGCCCAAAGAAAGTACCACTATGTTTGTTTTCATGCCCAGACTCTTCTCTTCATTTCAAAGCTTGGCTACTAAGCATTCATTCAAGTGTTAAGAAGTGATTAATCTTGAAAAAATGATATCAAGAGAGCATCTAAAGTGTAAGATATTGTAAATTCAAACTTAAAAAGAGGTATGACAAGTGAAATTTTGCTTTCGTAAGACTTAATTCATAATAAACTTTGCAACAACTGCCGTGTCAGTGTTTTAAAACCGTGCTTGTATGCCCTTGTTTGTTTATCAATAGCACTTCACTTGAACTCCAAACTTTTTTGTCTGTATTTTTTTCGAAATTTGAGCTTCAAAATCAGGGGTGCAGCTTATCTACGGGTGCAGCTTATACACAGAACTTTACGGTAATGTGTTTTTCAGGTGTTTGTATAAGCATAAATACCGGGTATACAACTTTTTCTAGACATTAACCGTCACCTTTCTTCACTCACAAACAAAAATCCGTTCTGTTGAACAATATGAGAATAAACCTGACTTTAATATGAACGAATGAAAATGATTATTAACAACCTGCACTAAACAAGATTTTGGGTAAAAAAGATCTTGCTTGTCTATGTAATGTTTAATAAAAAGCGGGCTCCGGGCCGCCGGGTGTCTCGGGCCGCTCCTGTGTCCCTGGTGCCTCTGTGGCGGGGTCGGGTTCGCTCCGGTGCGGGGTGGTCCTGGGCCGGGCCTGCGAGGGGGGCCCCGTCGCGGTGGGGGGGTGGCGGTCAGCTCGGCCCCCCTCTGTCGCGTGTGGCGGTCGGCGATGCGGGGTGCGGTGGGGGTGATTGTCTGTTCTTCTTTCGTTGTCTCGCTCGGTGTGACATTTTTCCCATTTGTTGTTTTGGTTGTTTTCTTCGTGCAGTGACTTTTCTGATACCGCATACTATGGAGAGGTAAGTTGTCGATCCAGTGAGTATATTGACAGTTGATAGGTTGATGGGCTTTGAATATAATGAGTTGAATATCTGTAGAAATGATGGCAATTCTGCATGTATTATCCTATTATCTGTAGATATGACATAAAGATTTGATGTCAGCATGAATTACCGGTAGCTGAATGCTCTCACAAATACAATAATCGGGTAACAAGAAGCTAGTCTAACACAAACACAACTTACTGCATTGATTCCACTGAGCTGCTGACCCAACTGCAACACAACACTGATGAGCAGTGGTGTCCTTAGTGCTTGGATTTGAACCAGTCTAGCCACACTGACTTTCTCTTCTCTCAGCTGACGCTCCTGTTCAATCTGTTAAATCAAATCATTTTCATGTTATTGATTTACTTGTTCTGACAGTTTTAAAGGCCTTGTCTCATATGTACGTAGAAATTATTATACTTTGTCATCTTATGAAAGTGATAAATGATCATCGTGCGAATTTCCAATTTAAGCAATTGGAATAAAGAAGCCTGAAAAAAAATTCAGGGCTTCAACGGGATTCGAACCCATGACCTCCTCTGGAATAAAGAAGCCTGAAAAAAATGTGTGGCTCCCAATGTGTGGCTTCAATAGCTCAGTTGGTAGAGCATCGCACCGGTATCGTGGAGGTCATGGTTTCGAATCCCGTTGAAGCCCTGAATTTTTTTCAGATTTTTTTTTCAGGCTTCTTTATTCCAATTGCTTAAATTGGAAATTCACTGCGATGATCATTTATCACTTTCATATCCATCCGAAGTTCATATATGAATTATTTCATATACATTACATCATTTCACTCCTCTCACGGGTAAAATATGAACTCACAATTGACCTCGCTCCCAATGTGTGGCTTCAATAGCTCAGTTGGTAGAGCATCGCACCGGTATCGCGGAGGTCATGGGTTCGAATCCCGTTGAAGCCCTGAATTTTTTTTCAGGCTTCTTTATTCCAATTGCTTAAATTGGAAATTCACTGCGATGATCATTTATCACTTTCATATCCATCCGAAGTTCATATATGAATTATTTCATATACATTATAAACATCATTTGTCATCTTAGATACTTATAGCACTGCAATTACTTGCATCCCAGCTGTACATTGCATATTATTTTTTTTAAAAAAAAAACTAGCAATGGTATAATTATTGCAATTCCTGAATTTTGATTGGTTAACAGGCAATGGTATATGAGCTCATATACCATTGACCACCAATATGGTAGCCAATAAGCGTCAACGAAAACAGCTGGGAAGCCCAAAATAATTAATATTGAAATTCTTTGGGCTTTTTTGAGAGTTTTAATAAACCAATAACCATTCCACTCGTGCTTCGCCTTGTTGTACAAGTGATCACTCCAATAGCCAACCAACTTGACGCTATGCGCCTTGTTGGCTATCTACCATCTCATATTCAAAGTGTGCTAGTGCAATAATTGTTAATTGTTAGAAAATAAAGTGGAACCCACCTTCTTAGCTAATAACAAGTATCAGCAGTAGATAATTATGTTATTCAAACAGATAGTTTATGAGGAATAAAGTTTAAAAGCAGAATTTCAGAATTATTGAGCATCTGCCATTTTTATATGTTATCCTAAGCTCTAATTATAATATGTTTTTGTACTGTACATACATAAGTAAGAAAAACAGTGTATAGTAACAAAAGACTCCTTATGACAAAATATGTACAAGACCCCAAAGTTGAACAGTAAACCACCGATCCTGCGAGAAACGTACCCTCATTTCTTCTATGTCCATCATTACATCTGTTGTTCCTCGTAACTTTTTTAAGGCTGTTTTCAAAGAAAAACATTCACAAAGTAAACAATGGTTACAACTTTTAATGATTGTACACTTTGTAGTTTTAGGCTGTTAATGTTCTTTTAAGTCCCCATTTTTCCCATGAAATTCAATTCAAACTGAGATTATTTCCAAAGTTGATACAAAACTGTTTCTGTCAACACTGTTCACAAGTTCATTCACAGTAAGGGAAAAAACTAATTCTTTCAGAGTGTTTTTTTTTTCATGACACATTACATTACTTACATCATATACGGAAACGCCACATGCAGTGTTACATCTACTTATATCATTACAATGCTCACTTGAGCCAGTTATACTTACATTAACTTCTTACATTTACTTGTGGTACAAACTTAACTTTTTTTTGGACTACGTTCTACATTATCATACACACTTACAATATATTTTTTTATAGTTTTTAGAATGTATCTAATGCACTTTTGTAACTCACAGTGAAGCAAAAAAAAAAATAACAAAAAACATAAATCTGATTAAAAGAATTGAAACTAGGAGTACTATATAAATATTATGCTTAATAAGTACAGTTCTAATAATCTAAAAGCTCATGGATGCTCGAACGCTGGACAGTTCGGTAGACAATTTGCTTTTCAGCAAGATTTTAAATGCTAGTAAGCTAAAGGATTCACTTTCTTCGGCTGCAGTGTAGATGTAGTATCGAGCTACAATCAGGCAAAGATCGAGCACGCGGAAAGATCGTTGCTTGGGGTGATATGCATATATTTTATCTTTGTTGGTCAGAGCCACCTTGGGTGAGTTGCAAGAGTCCCACCAAGAGGTAAAGAGGTTCCAGAAAGTTTGGACATGCTGACATTCTACGAGCAGATGTTGTAGCGTTTGTCTTGTTCCGCACAATTGACATTCATCATCGTCAGTAATTTTAGCTCTAAAAAGTTTATCACGAGTGTAAAGTATATGGTGGTTTATTTTGAATTGAAACATCGAGAGTTTTATATTTTTTGTGACTTTAAATGGAAGAAGATATACCGCAGAGATGTTCTGATTACTAAAACCGGCCTTGATTAGACAAGATACTGCTGTAGGTTTTGGAACGCTTTGGAGACGTAAAATAAAGGTGCTTGTTTGCAAGTCCAGAATGAACTGTTGAACGGTTGTGTCGACGGCTCCGTACAAACCAATTCATTTTCTGAATCGCAGTAAAACGCTTCCTTCCAATACTTTGGAATAGCATTGCACAACCCTATATAGCATAGAAAATTTGTTTTAATTTTATATTTTTTGGTAAATTCAGCAAAAGACAAGAACGTCCCTTCCTCGTCCAGAATGTCCGATAGGGTCTTTACGCCAGCGTCGTACCACTTTTTATAAAAGACAGATTTCCCGCCAATTGTAATAAGGTGATTGTTCCATAAGATATCGTTTTCTATTTCTTTCCCTGTTGTGGGAGTGTGCATAACAATCCCTTCCCAAGCATTTAGGACGTCGCGGTAAAAGAGTGGTAGGTCGGGCAACTCAGGCAAGGTTTTTAATGAAAAATTGCATTCAAACAGCAAGGGGCCACCTACGCAATGTAAAAGACTGAAAGGTATTGTCTTCCAAGATTGCATATGAGGGGTTAGAAGCTGTTTAACCCACCCTGCTTTCAGCAATTTATTTATAATTTTGAAATCAGGCATATTGAGCCTGCCGTCTCTTATTGTACCAATCATTGTCGCATGTTTGATTTTTGGCGGTTTGTGGTTCCATATGAAGTTTGAAAGAAGCTTGTTCACTTGATCAATGAATCCACTGGGTACGCTGAGAGTAGAAGCAATAAAAACTATTTTTGAGAGGGCTAACCTTTTAATGATGTTTATTTTCCCATAGAGAGTTAAATCTCTTGCTGACCAGATGTTAAGGCACTTTTCTAGAGCAAGCAGTCTTTTATCAAAATTATCTTTTGTGAAGTCGTGGGAAAAACAAACGTGGGAAAAACAAACGCCCAAGCAGGCGCACTTTATTGGCCAGTTTATGCCAAATAGATCTGTGGATTGTGGTCTGTTTCTTCCCAACCACATTGCTTCCGTTTTCTTTTTGTTCAGTTCTAGTCCTGAACACCTTTTTAAAGTTTCTAATTTCTCAAAAAACTTTGCAACTGAATCTGTGTCGCGCACAAAACAGGCTCAGGTGTCATCGGCATATTGCGATAACTTCTACACCTTTCCCTTAATATCTATGCCAGCAATCAACTGGTCATTTCTTATCGAATTTGCTAAGATTTCAACAGCAAGCACGAAAAGTATACCAGAAAGTGGACATCCCTGTCTAACGCCTCGTTCTAGTGCAAAAAAGGCGATGCATAGCCGTTGTTAACAATGCAGCTTTGAATAATTATAGTTGTAGAAAGTCTTAACCCAGTGAATCAAAGGCGCGCCAAACCCGAAAGTCTCTAAAGCCTTTGATATGAAATTCCATTCCAAGCTGTCAAAGGCTTTTTAAAGTCTAAGAACAATGCTATTCCAGAAATATCTAACGATTCTGTGCATTCTTTAATATCCGCGATTAAGCGTACATTTTTCCCAATAAAGCGGTCTTTAACGTAACTGGTCTGGTCTCCATGTATGAGGCTGGGTAGCACTTTCGCAATTCTTGCGGCGATTACTTTGGTGGCAATTTTATAGTCTGTGTTCAGCAGCGAGATGGGTCTCCAATTATCTAAAAAAACTTTATTTTTATCTTTCTTTGGAATAAGGGTAATTATTCCTCTTTTTTGCGATATTGACAATTCACCAATCTCGAAAGTGTGATTTAGGCTGTCGACTAATTCCTTACCTAACAGCTCCCAGAATTTTAAATAGAACTCGGCGGTTAAGCCGTCCGTGCCGGGAGACTTGTCTTTGAAAAACTCTCTAAGAGAAGCATGGCATTAATTCCTCCTTCATTAAGAGGCCATCGCAAGTGTCAGCTTGTCGGGCCGACAATTTTGGCAAAGTCGAACTCTCAAAGAGTGTTAAAGAAATGAGCAGCTTACATAAATAATTATTGTCCTTTTTAAACAACTAGCATCTTTAAGTTTACAAATTTATAAACTATGTTGTTGCAATGTATGTTACCAGAAACCCATAAGGGTTGAAACGTGTAACTCCCTATGATTCGCTATGTACAAAGCGTTTGCACATTCGTTTACACTAAGTACCATATTTGGAAAATCACGAGAAACATTTAACAAATCAAAATTATATATTTGGATTAAATTCACAGCGCGCGCAAGCTCGCGCTCGATGGCGTAATCTTGTTTTTGAACAAGCTGGGTTGAATGAAGTTAAATTTGGTAAAATTCTCCTGTTTTATCTTCCTGTTTAGCTTCGATACACTTAATGAATTTCTTTAGTTTCTGTAAGAAATTTACGGCGTTTAGGTCGAAATTCAAGCAAATTACCGCAAAAGCCAAAAATTATGTTGCGTGTGTCATTACGTGTATAAAGCGTTCGCGTACAAATTCTTCGTGTTTCCAAATATGGTACTTAGCAAAATGAATATTCAAACGCTGTGCGCGCGCGTTACACGTTTCAACCCTTATGGGTTTCTGATGTTACACTTGACAACTGTTAGGCCTATTTTGTATTTTACATCATTTTCAGACACATTGTAATAGTAATCATTTGCTAGTTTTGAATTTTCTGAAGTTTTCGTGTCCAAAATCCCACCCAGATTATTAACGGCCAGCCCTTGCCCTAACCAAGTACTCCAGAAATAAAGTCTCAGTGCTCTTCAGATGAATACATGTAAAAGTAAATTATTAATGTTAGTAGATTATTTCACTTCTTCCTGTAGTACCTTGCACTGTCTCAAGTTCTTTGTTGAGTTTAAGTAATAAATAACGTGGACTTTTTGGACAAAATGGAAGGGTCAAGATTTGAAGCATGGCAACGACAAATCCAAATCCGAGTGAAAAAGGCCATCCATTATCTGTTCCAAGCATCTGCAACACAAGTATACAAAGTAAACTAACTTTTACAGCTCAGTTCATTTGGCTTCCCTTAAATTTAGAAAACACATGTGCTTAGGGATAATGGCTTGAACAAATGACAAATCTCACTATGTAATGAATGCCAATTAATTTTATTAACTACCGGTAAACTAATTTTTTTCCCCATTTTTATAATGCAACACACACAAAAAAGTCACTTACAACAGGATACGTTCACTACTCACTATTAACTTTTACTTCTTACTTATTGTAAACTACTTACAGTAATGCCTTACTTACACTACTTACAAAAGGACACTTATCTACAATACTATTAACAGCACTTACACTACTTACAATAAAATACCTAGACTGCTTATAAATTATAACAAAAAACTACGCAGTCAAAGTTTTTGCCTTTGATAAATATTTATATATTTTTTGTTATATGGACAAAAAACACTTAAACATTTTTTTTTAAATTCTGTCAATAGAGTTCAGAGCTACCTTTAAAATTTATGGATCTTTTTTTGAAAAAATATGGAAGCTCTGGATCCTATCGACAAAATGTTTTACAAAATTGTTTCTTATGTTGATTAAACAAAAACATATCAAAAACAAAAACTTTCATCAAATAGTTTTTATCAATAGTCTGAAAAGGTTAAATATATCTTTGACCTTGTTTGATTTTGCCGTGACAACAAATTTTGACATCACAGGGGCCTGATTTTGTTCATTGGTAAAGGTCTACACATGTGTACTTAAAGTTATTCTTCAGCATACTGTCGATTGCATCTACCTGTGAACGCACACGCTGAAAACATGTTTTCAAATGATGTCAAACGTCAGCGTTTCAGGTGTCAAACTTTGAAGTTTAGCAGTTCGTAACAGCAACTTTCGCGCCGAAAATTCAACACATTCCGGTTTCGAAATGGCGGAAAGATTAGATATAGAAACGTCTTCTGAGAAACTGTTGCTGATCTGTGTCGATATGCATACACAGGTTCACTTGAATCATTTCTAGTGTAAAGTTTCGCCCGTACTCAGTGTTTATGGTGAGTATTTTGAGTGCAAAAGTTCGCGTTTCGGTCGGCTAAACTTCACAGTTTGACACCTGAAACGCTGAAGTTTGACGTCATTTGTAAACATGTTTTCAGCGCGTGCGTTCACAGGTAGATGCAATCGACAGTGATTTTATTGATGGACCTGCAATAGAATGCATTAGACAGGAATTTCTAAACCATTACCAGGCACCTTAAGAAAGCCACTCTAAACACACATCACTGATTGATACTGAGCAAGGAAGGAAAGCAGCTCATTTTATGGTTCATCCATTTTATGAAAAATGCCTGGCATAGTACCGGTATTTACAATGAACTACATGCAGTACATTTTTATAGCTAAATTCATGCAATGCTTACTAGCTTCACCAGCTTGTACATAACTCAAAACAAAAATTACATAATTTTTGCATAATAAATATCCAGAGGGAGTCAGATTTAATATCCATGCTACGGCAACATCTAAACATACAGCTTCTACCACAGGCAATAAAGAATGTCTTTACTTTACCTACCTGTTTAAGACCAAATATTAATCCTACAAGAATTCCAGTGACTATTCCAAACTGATTGAGCACACCAAGAGCACCTCGCAATCTGATAGGAGCAATCTCAGACAAATATACAGGTGCCACAGCAGTATTTACACCTGTGAACAAACAACATGGGCAGTCAGTCTAAGAATCTAATGAATTTGAACAGTAATGTTCAAATGTAAAAATGTTTGAATGGGCTGTGTGGTACTTGTAAGAAGAAGAGTTACCATCACTTCAGAAATCAAAATACTCGTGAAAAGGTTTCCAAGATTTCTGTCAATCATAATTTGAAGGGTTTCGGACAACGTGAGTGGTCAGGAAAGTGAACTGGCGATAAATAAATTTTATTCCCCCGGCAAACTCTTTAAACTGTTTTTAACAGGTGCAGATTAAACCCCTTTGTAGCTAAAAATGTCAAAAAAGGCTTTGTCCATCAGAATAAACACCATGCACATGTAAAGATAAAAGGTACAAAACATTTTTATGTTAAATGAGCTGTAAAACGTAACATTCAGGCTGGTACTGTCAGCTTTGTATAAAATTAATTTTTTGAAAGATCTGTAAACTGTTTAAATGTGGCTGAATGTAATTTAGGCTAAGTTAAAATCGAGCCAATGCTGGTCAGCGGCAGTCAATAGACCATGCGCGATGATGTCACATACGGGGTTTCCTGTTTTGCTCGTATTGTGTGTGCCAGCCGCGTGCGATTGTGCAGTTTCGTTTCTAACGCCGAAACGTACGTGTGACTTGCTGTTTGCTTTGAGATTTTGCGGCTTTGTTCGTCTTCGTTAGTTCACTATGACGCTGAGACAAACCAACAATAGTTTGGACGCAGCCTATTCGGCAGTTGGGTCCTCGTCGATCGTGCCAACGAGTGAAAACTCCTCAACCGTTGTGTCATCCTTGCCGGCCGATTCCGTGGTCGTTCCCTCGTCCATGCCTGGCATCGCTGCGGCACGAATCCCGACGTCTTCTGCAACAACCGCGGGCATTTCTCCCGAACTCGCTGCTCTCGTCAATCAAGCCGTGCAGGCTGCAATGCAGGCAGCTCAAGGGCCTCGTGGGCAAGCGATCACGAGTACCGCCCCCAGTTCTTTGGCACTAAGCTCGTCAAATGCATCATTGAGCAATATGGCTTCGTCTCTCCTCGCCGCTGGGACCGGATTTCAGCCCTCTAGCACGTCGTCCCAAGGTAGGAACCAGTCAGTTGTTGTCCCAACATTCGTTTCTACTTTTAATGCTCCCGTACCGGCGCTCGTGTCGTCGTCGGCTCAGGCCTTTAGCGGCATTGCAGCGAGCGTGCCCTCGTCGAATGTCAGTACTTTAGCGGAACAGCCGTTCGTCGTAGGCCCCGGTTTCTCGCCAGTCCCGGCCAAACATGTCACTCAAATCCTTAATGGCAGATTTGTCGACTTGGCCGATTTATTAGCTTCCAACTTGACGAATGCTGAGCCTGAACCACAATTGTTGCTGGACGGGCGACTTGTGCTCACAACGCCCCCAAAGAAACCCCGTCGGCGCATCGAAGATATCGCCACGTGGACCGAAGCCTTCACGGTGTTTTGCCTCGTTCTAACCTCGTCGTTTCCGCATCGCTGGCGTGATTTAAACCTTTACAAGCTGCTGATCCTGAGGATCCATCGCCAATTTAGCGGTCGGGTTTGGCTCACGTATGATCGAGCGTTTCGCGAACACGCTGCGGCCACTCGGCTCGTAGACTGGTCGGCCATGAACGCACAGTTGTTTAATTTTCACGCCGCTGGCGCTTCTCTTAGGAGCATTAACTCGGGCTTGTCAACCGACTCAGCAGAACCACCGGGCTCCAGTTCATCTACCATCCCTTGCATGTCGTGGAACAAGGGGCGTTGTACAGCCCCGTACGCGACGTGCCGTTACTTCCACCGTTGCAGCACGTGTGGCGGCTCTCACCGTTCGGTATCTTGCAACTCCAGGCAAGAACGCAAGCCTGATTATCGCAGCAAGCGTCGATCACGTTCTCCGGCAGTTGTTTCTTCGCCAAACAGCAAATCCCGACGCCTTTAACTGTTGGCTTCAATGACTTTTCTGTGTTAGGGAACTTTGAACTCATGTTGAGCTGTATTTGTTCGTGTTAGTTCTTCTCGTTTATTGTTTCAGTTGGCACTTAGCGTTTTGATTCGTCTCGCTATTTTTTTCTCGTACGCTAGGTAGCCTTTTGCAGAGTGATGCTTGTATGGGTGTTTTTATTGGGACTTACTTGTTTATCGATTTTGACCATGATGGACATTGTAGCCTTGTTAGTTGAACCATTAGATTTTCACTCTTAGTTCTTCAGCCTGTTTGAATTAAATCTAGTGACAGTGTGCAGTTGTTTATTTGTGTGTGCCAATCCCGGGTTCTAGGCTGGGTTCACCCCTTGTTTCCTTTTCTTTTTTTTGCCTTCTAGCCTTCACTCCCTTTATACCAGTGTCCATGGTCAGCCCGCTAAAACCTGAGGAGTTTGCTAGCAAACTGATCCAGCACCCAGACCAGCAGCTCGTAGCCTTTGTTTTGGATGGTCTTCGAAATGGCTTTAGACTTGGATTTCAACACTCAAGAAAACTGAAGTCCGCAAACAAAAACAAACCCTCAGCTAACCATCACCCCGAGGTCATTGACCGCTACCTGGCAAACGAGGTCTCCCTGGGGAGGGTTGCGGGGCCCTTTCCATCCCCACCTTTTCCAAATTTGCATGTTAGCAGCTTCGGGGTCATTCCAAAAAAGGGTCAACCGGGCAAATGGAGACTCATAGTGGATCTGTCATCCCCTGCTGGCCTGAGCGTAAATGATGGAATTGACCCAGATGAGTTTACCCTGCAATATATCACGGTCGACCAAATTATTCGTATGATCTCAAAGTATGGCCCAGGCGCTTTGATGGCCAAATTTGATGTAGAGGCAGCTTACCGCAACATTGCGGTTCACCCGTCGGATAGATATCTTTTGGGCCTGAGATGGCGAAACCAATATTATGTTGATTTGGCGCTTCCATTTGGCCTTCGATCAGCACCATACGTTTTCAATTCAGTGGCGGAGATGGTGGAGTGGATTCTCCTTAATACGCTCAATGTATCTGACCTCATGCATTACCTCGATGACTTTATTACAGCGGGCCCCCCAGGCTCAGACCGATGTGCAAACAATCTGGCCACGTCCGTAGCCGCATGTCGATCCTTAGGGCTCCCTCTCCACCCGGACAAGTGCATTGGTCCTTCCACGCGATTGGTGGTTTTGGGCATCGAGCTAGATTCAGAGGCTCAGGTGGCTCGCCTTCCTGCAGATAAACTTTGCGCTCTGCAGGAGCTGATTCATTCTTGGCGTGATCGACGTTGGTGTACTAGGTGTCAATTGGAGTCCCTCATCGGCCATCTGCATCATGCTGCTAAGGTTGTTTGGCCAGGTCGTACCTTCCTTCGTCGCATGATAGACTTGCTTCGTTGTTTTCGCAAACGGGACCACCCCATTCGCCTCAATTCTGAGTTTCGCCTGGATCTCCAGTGGTGGCTACAGTTTTTGTCGTCTTGGCATGGAGTCTACTTCTGGTTGTTTCCAGGCATGTCTGCGTCGCCAGATTTGGAGGTTACATCTGACGCTTCCGGTTCACTGGGTTTTGGGGCCTACTTCAATGACGAGTGGTTCAGTGGCTCGTGGGCTTCCTCTCAAGCCTCTCAATCCATTGCTTACAAAGAGTTGTTCCCAATCGTCATTGCCGCTCGGGTGTGGGGTCCACACTTTGCAAGGCGTCACGTTCTTTTCCGTTCTGACAATGAAGCAGTGGTTTATATTCTCAATTCGAGAACATCCAAGATCCCAGTCCTGATGCGCTTGCTTCGCCACCTTCTCACCTCAGCGGCGCATTTCAATTTTTCTTTCTCCTCCCAACATGTCCCTGGGATTCATAATTGCATTGCTGACGCTCTGTCCCGCTTTCATTGGCAGGAATTCCGGAGGCTGGCACCCGAGGCACAGTTGTTACCAATCTCTGTCCCCCCTCAGCTCCTGACGGATTTGATCGGCCCTCCCTAGAGCAACAGTGTCAGTTTTTTCTGGTCCAAGGTCTGGCAGCGTCCACGCGCAGATCTTACGCTTCTGGCCAGAAGAAGTTCATTAACTTTTGCGCTCAGATGGGCAAGCTGCATTCCAGTGGCTCTCCTTGCCCTACCGACGAGTGGACTTTGTGCCTGTTTGCAACATTCTTAGCTGGCTCAGTCCAGCACGCTTCTATTAAAGTTTATTTGTCAGCTGTTCGTTCTATGCATATCGAAGAGGGCTTCCCCGACCCCCTGGTTAATTGTCTACGTCTACAGAGGGTCATTCGGGGAATCAAACGTACTCAAGGTTCTTCAGAAGCGCAACGTCTTCCGATTACAAATGACATCCTAATGATCATCTTCAGGTCTTTGGATTTATCAATGCCTGACCATTGCATGTTTTGGGCCGCATGTAACTTGGCTTACTTTGGTTTCCTGAGATCAGCAGAATTTACTGTTCCGAGTTTGGCAAGTTTTTCTCCAGCACTTCATTTGAGCGTTCAGGACATCTCAGTAGACTCTGACACAGACCCTTCCTGCTTGAGAGTGAGGATTAAAGCTTCTAAGACTGACCCATTTCGTAAAGGCTGCTTCATCCATATTGGCAAGGGAAACTACCCGCTGTGTGCTCTTCAATCCGTTTTGGCCTACTTGGCCATTAGGGGAGGTTCTGGTGGCCCTCTCTTCCTTTTTCAGGATGGTCGGCCTTTATCACGCGCCACTCTCACCTCCCGGATCAGAGACATTCTGGGGCATGCCGGTGTTCCAGGTAACTTCTCTAGCCACAGCTTTCGTATTGGTGCGGCTACGGTGGCAGCGCGCAGTGGTATCCCCCGACCACCTTATTCAAGCCTTGGGACGTTGGACTAGTAATGCGTACCAGGGGTATATCCGAACCCCGACTGAGTCTTTGGCTTCACTTTCCTCTCGTCTGTCCTCTAGTTAAAGTGGTCTGCGAAACTGGTGCTTGCGAGCTCACCATTTAAGTCTGGATCAGGCAAACCTTTGCGGAGACTGGCTGGCATGTTATTGCGGATCTGGCGGCGGATTCCCCCTATCTCGTCACGGAGTTGGCAGCAGATATGCCCCTACCTTTGCGGATTATGCGGATCGGATAGCGGATATCCTCGTACATTTGCGGATTGTGCAGATTGCGGATTATGCGGATTAGGCAGCGGAGACGCTCGTACATTTGCGGATCATGCGGAATGTGCTGCTGATATGCTCGTACGTTTGCGGACTACATGGACCATTGGGCAGTTATGCTGGCGTGGTGGTGGAGTTCTGGATCATGCAGTGAAACGGCTCGCTCATGTGGTCTACTAGCAGTGACTCTCGGGACGGGCATTGTGGTTCATTTGCCGAAAACGTCCCTCCTCCGGCGGATTCATGGAGGCTCCTGCAGTCCTCGGCAGGTGGTATGATCTTTTGTGCTCGTAGTTGGGTAAGTTTGCATTGTATGCTTCGTGCCATTGAGCTAGGGGATGGTGCTTGGATATTTCTTGGGGGGTGGCGCAGGTCCCACGTCAACTCTGTTTGCGGGCCCTTCGCCCTTCCAAGCACCCCTTTTT
Organism: Oculina patagonica; assembly: GCF_052425735.1. NCBI lineage: Eukaryota > Metazoa > Cnidaria > Anthozoa > Scleractinia > Oculinidae > Oculina > Oculina patagonica. The sequence goes on along the minus strand of NC_135763.1, from coordinate 22,357,814 downwards.
GGGCGAAGGCTTTGGGTGGTTGCCGCTCTCAGAGTTGCCATGGATACCTGCGTGCCCTGCTTGAGCTCGTTGTATCGCTGCGGAACCACCACCCACTGTCATAGGCACCTTCCCCAAGCTCATCTATTGGCGATGAGTTTAAATGTGGCTGAATGTAATTTAGGCTAAGTTAAAATCGAGCCAATGCTGGTCAGCGGCAGTCAATAGACCATGCGCGATGATGTCACATACGGGGTTTCCTGTTTTGCTCGTATTGTGTGTGCCAGCCGCGTGCGATTGTGCAGTTTCGTTTCTAACGCCGAAACGTACGTGTGACTTGCTGTTTGCTCCCTCTCCCTCCCTCCCTCATTTGTGGATTTGGTAAGTATAGGGTTGGTAAGTATTTCCACTGACTTGGTCAGTGTGACGGTGTCTGGTGGGTGGTTGCCGCTCTCAGAGTTGCCATGGATACCTGCGTGCCCTGCTTGAGCTCGTTGTATCGCTGCGGAACCACCACCCACTGTCATAGGCACCTTCCCCAAGCTCATCTATTGGCGATGAGTTTAAACTGTTTTAACGGTTTCCAAACGAAAAAGCCTTAAAATTGAAGGTAAAGTCTTAACAGTGTAATAAACTTGATTTTGACCATTCAAGTTTCTGTAGTTTTCTATCGACATAAAATTTATTTATCGCCAGTTAAACTTCATGGTCACTTGTGCGAAACATCGTTTCAAACTTTGATTGACGGAAATCTTGGAACCTTTTTCGCAGGTGTTGTCATTTTTGCAGTCGCATATTAATGCAAACAATGGTAAAATCGCGGCAGAACGCACTGCGCATGGGTGGAAAATTAACATCCGGTCAGTTTTGTATTTCCGGTTGCCTATGTAATCCAGTCGCGTAAGTACAAAATCCCCCTTGCGCGAAGTTTAAACACAAAAAACAAGAAATAGCAAAGAAACATAAGGAAAAGAATGGTATCTTTCAAAAGTTTATTTATTTTTGTAGCTTCATACTTTTGCACCATGGGGTTTCCTGCTTGCACCAACATTGAAAATGATGCTTGAAGTTTGCAGGTCGCTAGCGCTCGACAGTCGACAGCAGCAATTCGTTTTCACGGTTTCTATTACTTTTCCCGCACATTGTTATCATTACAAACGAATATAACCTCACCACTATTAAATCCAACAATAAGGCGTCCAGTAATCAGCAAGGATGGTGCTTTGGCATGGTACGAGAAAAACATCATCATGGAGCCTAACAGGGCTGGCAGATTGTTCAACAATAGAGTTCTTTTACTGGAAAGAATAAAAAGGAGACAGGTCTGTTGATGATTGGATTAGCTACATAAACCCAGATAAGCTCCAGCCTAATGGGCCTCGATCTCGAGTAACAATCTCATTGCTTCTAAGCCATCATAATTTGTCTTATTTACAGTCATTCCTTGCCACTTAGAAATCTTTATTGTAAGAACAGGAATTTATCTTCTTGAACTCATCTCCTGTCATGTTTGTTGTGATGTGGTGCAACAAAATCTTCCTTTCTAGTACCCTGCTAAAACATATTGATAAGACAATAGAGAGCAAGAAACTCTTGGGGAGTTGGAAATCAAGAATTCTAAGTGTTCAGTTCTAAAAAAGCCAGATGCCTCACTTACCCCGCATTGGATTTTTACTTGCTGCCTTACCTACCCCTACACAAAGCCTAACAAATAATTCAAGGAATCAATCTGCATCCTCATTTACTTTTAGCCAACCATCATATTATGTCTGGCAGACAGAAATATTGACATCATGCCCCACGGATTTCAAAATGTTTTGAAGTAGGCATCAGCAACTGGAAGAGTAGGCAGCTGTGACAAGCCAAGCTTGTTTCTCACAAGCTGATTGCTATGGCCAAAGTGACTGGTGACATAAAATCAAGTAGCTGGTGGAACTCCGGTGGGTGCCGGCTTTTTTTTGAAAACTCTAATGCCCTCATTTTTGATCAGGAAATAAAATTTTGGTTACTTGAAGTACTATGTTCCTTTCTCTCTCTTGTAAAAACAAGTGTAATTGAGCAACTTACCTGCCTAGTGAATTAGCAATAACTGGACCAAACAGCGCACCAACCATTCCACCAACAGCAAATATTGCCACAGCTGTGGACCACATCAAACTACTAAAATTGGAGTGCTTATTGAAATATTCCCTAATGTTCTGTTCAAAAACAGGAACAAAAACAGAGGAAAATTGTCAATTACAACAATTTTTTTTTTTTTTTTTTTTTTTTAATAAATTTATTCAAATAAAATAAAATGTTACAAGTACAGTACAAGTAAAACTAGAACGATATACAACAAACGAAAAGAGAAAAAAAAAACGGAAAACTAATTACAACAACGCAACGCGCACTGAATTAATGATCATATTCTGCAGAACACGATGTAGCAGGTAACACTGCAAGGATATGTACTACATTTATAACCAGAAACTCATCACGTGCTGGGTAACCACTGTCTTGTGTGAATTTAACTGGCTTTACCTATTATCCAGTATTTACATTAGTACCCAGCGAGAATCGTACTCGGCATCATGCCCTGGCACCAAGTGTGAACACAGCCTAATTCACACAAGAAAAGGTGTATTTTTCTTATTCTTTAAACGGGTATGTACTAAAACCCGAAACAACGAAACGAAACGACCGAAACGAAACGACCGAAACGAGCGAAACCACCGAAAAGACCGAAACGAAACCGCCGAAACAACCGAAACGGCCGAAACGAGCGAAACGAGACAAAATCACCGAAACAAGCAAAACCCATTACAATTATTGAGAGCTAACCGTAAACAGGCTAACCGGAGTGCATAGTAGGCTAACCTAAGTGAAACGTAGGCTAACCGGAGTGTGTAGTAGGCTAACAGGAGTGTATAGTAGGCTAACCGGGGTTTATAGTAGGCTAATCAGAGTGTATAGTAGGCTAAACGGGGTGTATAGTACGGTAAGTGGCGAAAATCTTGAAGTTTTGCTTGTTTCGGTGATTTCGTTTCGTTTCGCTCGTTTCGGCCGTTTCGGTTGTTTCGGTGGTTTCGTTTCGGTGGTTTCGTTTCGTTGTTTCGGGTTTTAGTATATGCCCTTTAAACGTGCCATTTAGAATACAGGTAAACTTATTCCACGTAAAAATCCCAGGGGCGTTTTGTCTCGGGGGCGTTTATATGAGCGGGATTCACTCATAGTTCGGTACATGAAAAGAACACTGCATGATGAATCAGCTGTCCTGCAAAATATGATCCTTTAAACCGGTCTAACTTACTCATTACCTTCTCCGGTCCATTAATACACGATGTACCGTAGCCAAATTGAAACGAGGAGCCCAGAACTACCACAGCGGCTGTATACACGAGCCAGAAAGTCCATCCCGAGTTGACTGACGACATTTTAGGTCGGTTTGGGATAAGCTCGTCTTTTTCGGAATTCATTAGTGAATCCGAATCTCTCTCCTCTTCCGCCATAATAATCTACTGTACGTTACCTTGTGGGATCAAAATTAAGCGTCCATGAATATAAAAACGTAACTGTTTACATAAACAGCAGAAACGACAGAAAAACAGAATACGATGAACGGTGAAAGGCGCACGACTTTTGGCTCTTTACACCTGCTGCAAAGTTCTGCTCAGTGTTCATTTGACGAGCCAGCGGACACCGCATATTGAAAATATGAGTCATATATGCCATACGGTGAGCTGTGACGTCATACATCATGGCGGACGAGAGAACACATACTTTTCATGAGACAGAATGTCATTTTTCCCGCCTTCCTAACGAGATCGTGGAGAAAATAATGTCTTATTTATCACCATATGGAGATTTATACGACGCCAAATGTGTGTGTCGTTTGTGGTATCGTTTGGTCTCTAGAATTTGCAAACAACGTGTACAAAATTTTCGCGAAGCTGTAAGAACTGGTAATTTACGTATTCGAACAGTAACTACAAAATCAAGGATATCACCTTTGCCTCGGTTCTCCCATGGCTGCTGTATAATAGGAACTAAAATGTACATATATGGAGGTTGCTCCTCGTCAAATACGGCTTTTAATGATCTGTATTCGCTGGATTTAAGAGAAGGGCGCTGGATGAGACCTCGTACTTCTGGTTCCCCTCCACCACCTAAAGAATGTGCCACGGTTGTGGTTTATGATAACAGAGATATCTTCATATTTGGCGGTTGGTGTCAGCCTGCAAGGACAGGAATTAATTCTGCTGCGAAGTTTTTTGATGACCTGTATATTTTTAATGTTATCAGTCAGTCGTGGAGCTGCCCAGCTGTCAACGGAACTACACCTTGTAAGAGAGCAGGACATGGGGCATGTGCTATAGGACACAAAATGGTCGTGTTTGGAGGAGCTCAAAGACAACTGAGGTTAGGCTCTATTAATAAGGGCCAATGTAGGGATTCCTCAGTTGTTTGATAGCCAATAATACATTCTGGGATTGAAATTTAACCAAGCTTTTTATATTCTGTAATTGCGAAGTTAAAATTTGATATTATTCAAAATTTCAAATGGTGGATAAAAAATATGACAGGCAAAAATCCTGGATTTGCTGCGTCCTGTTTTGAGCTGAAGGGAATTCCTGTGGAACATACATGTACGTAAACTTGGTCTAAAAAGGATTTAGATTTATATTAGTCACTGAATGAAATGAAGCTTAATATAGCGTTAAGAGGGTAAGAGAGCCTGCAACCTGCATGTACATGTAGAATGTTCAGAGTTGTTTTTCTTTCTTTAACGGTACTTTTTTGTAGTCCATAATGTACTAATCAAAGAGAGATTTCCACCAACATCCCACCTCTCCCGCCTCCCTGGGCACACCCCTGCCCAGGGGGATGGGAACCTGGAGGGCACTCCCATATATGACCTTTATAGGTATGTGCCGCTATGGTTTTCAAGGAGTTTAGTCTGGGATAGGGTATAGAAATCAGAGAGTTTTGGTCTAGAAAAGGGTATCATTTGCCGAGAAACTGATCAGTGGTATGAAGAATTAAGTCCAGAATAGGAATAGGAACTCGGAAAAGAAATAGGCTTCCGTAGACGTGAATAAAATCATTGTGACAACGTTGTTGACAGATGGTTTTCCATTAAAAACACTGAGAGTGATGCAGTTTTAAAAAGAAGCAAGTCTGGGATAGGGAAGGGATTTTCGGTATCTAGTCTAGTATAGGGTTGCAAAACCAGCTGAAGATGGTCTGGTATAGGGTAAGGCTTTCAGAGTGCCCAGTGGCACACGCCCACCAAAAAATATACAGGGTGCCCCCCCCCCCCACCCCTTGGGATGGGAATTTGACATTGATCAGTAGTTATTATTGGGGTAGAAAATGTGTCACCACGTGGGAGCATGGGCAGGAAATTTGAACAAATTTTAATTTATGTGAATGTTTATGTTTAGCAACAGATATTTAAAATGTTAATTGAACCACAAAATCCCAGTGAATAAATTCAAACTGTTTTAAATTGTTTTTTTCAAATTGAAATAGATTTAACCTGAAAACCAATATGACCTACAACAGCTACCCTGTTTAAATATTTTCAGTTATTAATAGTAATTCTTGTACACTCACACAAATACTATGCATTTTTTACCAGGTTCAATGATGTGTGGGTGCTAGACATGGTGAACATGACTTGGAGTTGTCCCAACATTAGAGGCAAGAAACCTTCTGGAAGATTTGGTCATTCTCAGGTATTATATTCTTTTACTATTTTTTCCAACTCTTTTTTCCCAAGTATTAAATGATATTGTTAAAAGAAATATTAATTTTATTGTTGTTATTCAACAAACTGTATTGTATGGTGTAAAAATACAGAGATACATAATGCTATATAAACAATACATACAGTATATACAAAATGTAAAAATGTATAGGCCTAAATTGTTAAAATAAAAACAAATTCTTTCATGACTCCTTTTTGACTTTATTAATGTTTTGGGAAGTATCACATTTTTTCATTCTTTGGCAATTATTCACAAAGCCTCAAGTGGAGCGGGAGGGGGGGGGGGGTCTCTGTAACAGGCTTTTTCCAACTTGGCTTTTGTATGTGTTTCAAAATGAGTCCTTGTGTAAAACTTCTCCCTTACCTTAAAAGTGAGTTTGGTTCAAATGAAAATTAAAGTGCAGGGGAAACACATTTTTGTATGTAAGGTTTTGCACAGAGAACTTCTTTCAACCCGATGCAAAGATAACTCAAAAAAGAAAAACAATAAAAAATACTAAATTTCTCAGCAGCCTTCTGCTGCCTTTGTTAGAAAAAAATGCCAATGTTCAGAGGAGTTTTTTTATTGACAGTTTGAACACAAAAAAGATTAGCAACATCCTGACTTTTGTCCATAAATTATGTTGCTTTATATTAAAATAACTATTCACAAGGCTAAAAATGATTGAAAGCGAACATTTATTAATGTCGTTTTACTCTTATATGTACAACACAGTCAGAATCAGGTTGCAAGAGCGCTAACAACCTATTGAAAATTGATTACAACTCTGACTCTGTTGCATCAGGGTAAAAACTTTAATTTATTTATAATTACTAACTAAACTACCGTAATGATTCGATTTAGCGCCCTCCTTCCAATAAGCGCCCCCTTCCGAATGAACGCCCCCCTTCGAATGTGTTTTTGTAAATAAGCGCCCCTATTCCAATAAGCGCCCCCATTCTAATTAGCGCCCTCGATCTTATAAGCACCCCTATTCTAATAAGTGCCCCTAACGTGGATAACTTCCCATACTGAAGTCATTGACGTCAACTAGATAAACTCCTGACCGTTCACCGTACAGTTCATGTATATATTTACTGCTAAAATGAACAATTATTTTAAAAGTAACTGAACTTTTAACAATTTCTAACTGTTACAGTTTCTGTTATTGTTAGATACATTTGGTTGCTTCTCAAGAAATTAAATAAGCGCCCTGTCCCGAATAAGCGCCCTGTCTCGAATAAGCGCCCTCCCTCGAGGTGCCAAAAGTAAATAAGCGCCCCGGGCGCTAAATCGAATCATTACGGTAGGTACAATTTACTCAAAGAAGCAAACTAAGGCTAATCTGGTTGAGTTTGCAATGTAAGATAAATAAATTCCATTGAATATTGTTGATCAAAGCTACAGTTTACTGCAATATAATCATGTTTAGGTTTTATGAAAATAGATATGCATGTAATTTTGTTATTTTATTTCTGTTAGATGGCTGTGGATGATCACTCAATACTTATTCTTGGTGGATGTGGTGGACCAAACTTGGTGAGTGCAAAATGATTTTTCTTAATCTTGAGCAGCCTCGTTTCTCTCTTGTTTTGTTTCCACTTGAATGTTTCATTTGTTAAATTATTTGCTGTAACTTATGGAGTGGGAATGTTCTAGTTCATGTTCATTTTGTGTCAGTATTTTGTTGAAGTGTGTAATTCCATTTGATAATTGTGTTCTTTTTGCTGTTTTCAGTTATTTGGGGATGTTTGGATTCTGGATACAAATGAATGGATCTGGCAGGAGCTTGAGGTGAAGAACCGCCAATGGGAGGCTCCTCAATTATGGTGCCATCCTGCTGTCATTATCAAGGACACAGTTGTAGTGTTTAGTGTACCTCGCCATCAAGGACATGTGCTTTCTCCAGAAGGACAGCAAGGGTCTGGGCAGAGGCCAGGTCTTGATGGATTGTTGCCCATGCAGATCTTTATTCTAGACTGTAGCCAAATACGCTCACATTTCTCATGCTCATGGAAGCCTCCCCCAGACAGCCACAGCTCACTACCTGCTACCTCGTTACATTCTGTTGTGGTAGCCAGGGGGGAGATACTCATCTTTGGTGGAATGTTCACAAGGTGGTTAGAGTCAAGTCCTGACACTAGCAGCAATCTCGTTGCAATTTCAGCATGCTAGGTACATTTTATTGATATCCAAACATACATGCCACACTAAGTTTTTCTAAGAAATAAATCTATTGTGTTCAGAATAATGGCTTGTTGGTTGACTCAATTAGACTTGTAGGGGATCTGTTTGTCAAACACCTTGTTTATTTTTGTTGTTGTTTTTTTCATCCCAAGTACGGTAAGTTAGCATGCTTTGCCAGGATGATTGGCGTACCGGCCGACATGACTAAGCCAGCCTGGCCATGCAGACTACTACAAAGGAATAATGACAATGTCATTTGTTATTGATGATAACAAATGCCACTCTTAAATTTAGTTTATAATCAGAAATTAGATGCCATCTTCTGAAGTAACCTTTCTTTTACCTAATTCCCGATTCCCTCTATAGCGCGCCTGCAGGGAATCACGGTAGTTGTATTCATCATGCGCGAGACTCAGCAACGATGCGTGTTGCTGAGTCTCGCGCATGGTTTGATGAATACAACTACCGTGAGTCCCTGCAGGCGCGCGCTATAGAGGGAATCGGGTATTGAGGCAGCACATAGTTATGACCAAGTGGTTTAGGCGTTTAGGATGGCACCATTTAGGTTTTTGGCGTTGAAGTCTGAAGGCTCCTGATTTAAATCCATTCTCCATTTTGCCAGGTTTTAGCTGGATTTATTCTCGGTAGTCACAGATTATCTCAGCTGCACTTTGTAAATTGCCAACTAACCAGGCCCTTGCCAGTAAAGATTCTTAACAACTTTCTCTTCTAATATTGCAATATTTGTTTGTTTATTTACAGTGTCCTCCATATGTACAGTAGTCAGAGTAGTGCCAAATACTTTGACACTTAAAATGACATTTATACTATTACATAAAATTCCGAAAATTAGCACCACCTCCCCACCCCCCCCCCCCAAAAAAAAAAGTTATAACTTCTCATGTAGTGCTTGTCAGTGTATTTAACCTGTAATGTTCATTTTAAAACTGCAGGAAGTCGTTCATATTGTTAGGTTTATGCATCAGTCAATTCCAGCAGATTGCTTCGGCTGAACTTGCGTACCGACCATAGTGATATGTTTGTTATGGTGACTTGTTTATAGCAAGAGTTTTTTTCCACCTGTTCAGTTTTATTCCTTCGCGGCGTGTTTTCTTGGACTGCGACTGTCTTTTTGATTTAAATCTCTGAGCTCCAATTAACACAAACGACAGCGTTCGAAGTCCCTTTGAGCCCCAGGAATTTTCCGGCACCACGAATTCCTCTTCTTTTGCATGAAAGTGAATGACATAGAGACGATATATCATAAACAGAAGAGAAACTATGTTCTTGCCGATATAAAAAGTAAATTTCGAGTCTGTAAAGAAGTCGTATTTGATAACAAGGTAAAGTCGGAGAATTAGGAATGGGCCGTCTTGCATAAACATGGCGGCGATGATACCATATCGGTCTCCTTGGAGTTCAAGTTTTCTCATTTCCATATCAGCGTCTTCATCATTCAATCTATACATTTCTTTCCTTTGCTTGTCTCGTTTTTTAGCTTCAGCAGCCTTGCGGAGATATTTCCTGGACAAAGCAGCTTCAACTCCTAACTGCAAAAAAAAAAAAAAAAGAAAAGAAAAGAAAGGTTATGCACCAATAAACATCGAACAATCAGCGCCAGCAGAGGTCTTCATTTTAGTCAAAGAAACCAGGAATTGTTGTTTCCGCCTAAAGCGCGTTAATTTTATATAAGCAAAATAAAACAAGAAAAATCGGTTTTCGCACAGTTCAGTAGGGCCAAATTAGTGAGAATGAAATGGAATTCGGTAGTTTAAATTGTTTCATTTGGACCTTTGCCCTTGCTTTGTATGGAAAACAGGACAACGGTAAAAGGAAGTTCTCAAGAAAGACGTGGCGTGGACTTTTTTGTCCGTTTTGGCTTTTGAGGCCAGTTTAAACGTCCATCTTCTCATGTGCCGAAGCACAAAAACAACACTGCTGATTGGCTAAAAACCTTCAAGGATAATCATTCTACACTGAGACATTCAGTTTGTACTGTACTATTGTTGTTTACCTGGTTTGGAATTTCGTCGTCATCTTGATCCTCGTCCTGTTTTCCCATGGATGTTGTTACCAAAGTGAATTGCAGAAGACTCCATGTAAACACTCCCAGAGTGGCTACTGTTATCTCTTTATTGCGGGCCACCTAATATGAAACAGAAATAATCGGAAAACAATTTTTACTACCTGATTTTTTCACCTTGCAGTGATTCAGACGAGCATATTAAAAAAATCTTGAACAATAGTTTTTGTTTGTTTTTTGAAGTGAGTTTCAGACACGAGTGGAGAAACTTAATTTGTCGCTGCCGATGGCCGTTTAGGGCATTATGGAGTAATATGAACTAAATTAGGTTAAAAGTAAGCATGCCTTTCGAGAAATATAATTGGCTTTTGCAGAAGTTGTATTGCACAAAATCCTACCTGCTCATCTTCAAAGGCCTCAAATAATTCTAAAATATCAGCTGCAATCGCCACGTATTCAAGAAGAAGCATTGACAGCTGGTCACGTGTGATGGAACCACGAGGAAGCATCCAGCGGCCCAAGATAATGAACAACATCAGACCGATCTCACAAAACTTCTTCAGTTCTTCTTGACCTACGAGGAACTGTATAACAAATTGCAAACACATATTTTATGAGCAAAAAAGGACATCTCTTAGTCTATGAGGCAAATCATGATGTTGTATGTTGTACATGGTCTTCACTTGTGTAAGAACTCATTAGTAATAAATTGATGGTGTATTAGACGTATTAGTGTATTTAATAGCATTACTGGCGTCTAGTAATAGAAGGGGTATTGAATGGTCTTTGCGAGCATTTTTCTTTAATTTGCGAGCACGAGCATTGACAAAAGCCAGACTTGCGAGCAACGAGCACTTTTGAAAAAGCTACCCCTCGAAAAACCGAGCTTGTGATATGATATGCAACCACGAGCAAAAGAGCGCTCACTAAAATTTTGCGAGTATTCCGAGCAGAAGCCTGATTTTGCTAGTCTCCCTCGCAGCAGTTTTATAATTTTGCTGGCACTGCAAAATGAAAAGCGAAGTCACCTCGGCTCATGGATTAAAGAACGAGGAATACACCAGTTTTGGTGGCGAGTTGGTTGGTGGCGAGATTCCCTGGTGGCGAGGTGACCGGATACCCTGCAAAATGTTGATGGACCATTCATGACCCCTAATAGAAATTGTTCTGATAGACAGTTCGGAATTATGAAGGGTGTGACTTACCCCTCCCGCTATGTGTGTCTTTTTGTCCTCTGTTCCATTGTTAAGCCTACCCTCCAACAGTGTCCACTCAGCAGACCACGTGATGGGCAGAAGTGTACATAAGTAGAAGAAACAACTTGGCCAAAAGCTAAATGATAGTAAAATAAGTGTCACATAAAATACCTTAAAACAAGTGCCATAAAATACCTCAAATCAAGTGTCACAAAATATCTCAACAGGCCAGACTTTACTTGACTGGCCCCAGCAAAAAGGGCAAAAAAAAATTGGAACGGTTCAGCAAAAGACCAAATTTTGACTTATGCATTTTTACATGGACTCTTTATGAAAATGTTGCTGCAGTGTGAAAACTTGCTTTTTTTTAGCAAAGTAAAGGTGAATTCAAGATCAACAGACCAAAAATGCAGTTTAACGGTCAAAAAATCGCGTTTTGGGGGGAAAATTTGCAAATGACAGGAATAATCAACTTTTCGTTCTCTGATACCTCTTGTTTCTTGTCAGGTTATATCAACTAATGAGGTCTGTGCTATTTCTTTTAGAGATTATTCTAACATGATACTGCTAGCTCTCGAAGAAATCTATACTAATGAGGCTGAAACGATCTGTTTGAGTTTCGATTTTTACGCCGTAGCTCTGTATAGACCATCTTTTTGGAGCGGCGATTTAAATACTCGTCCTTTTCAATAGCGCTTAATGAATTTTTATTTTCCTTCCTATATTACTTGGCTTCACACTAGAGCTTGAAGTATAGTCTAAGTGCACTTGGAACCTACTTTGAGTGTGAAGGGGTAAAACGTACTAACTTGAACTTTTCTTGGTGACCATGGAAACTTTCGTAGTTCAAAGAAGCCGAAGTACGCCGCCAAGTATGGTCTACACCACACTTGAGAAGGCACTTGACCAATAGGAAATGGAAGCCAACTGAAAGCGCGCGCGTGCAGCGTTGTCACGATTCTGAAAAACAACTTGCCAGCTGAAATCAGAAGAAATTCAAAATGGACGGCTGTAGTTCGGAGGAGCAAGAGTCTTTTATGTAAGTTAACAAAGAAAGAAAAGAAAAGTCGATGCATATGGTTAAACTTATAATAAACTTATAATCCTGTTTTAACTTTCTTTTTTTCAGAGACGGCTTTAACCATCGGTTTTCATTTCTACCACAAAATAAGGTTCTTCAAAACCAGCCACACGTGCAGCCACTATTTCAACCTGGCCACTTTTTATTCTTCTTCTTCTTTCTTCTTCTTCGCGCCGACAAAATAAATAGGAAATTACAAAAAAACTATTCTCTTTTGCAAAGGCCTCATGATTTCACAAGCGTGCAATTATTATGTTTTCCTTACTTTTTATCTAATTACGTCAGTCTTTACAATGTTGTCTTTTTTGTCTGCGTAATGGAGCAAAGTTCTTTTCTTTGTTTTAGATCCTTCAAAATATTCATATATGCAGCTGAAATCGCCCGGAAAATTGACTTTACCTGGTACTGTTGAATTATCAGTCCAGCCACACTGAATTCAAGACTAATCATGTCTTGGTAAAGTTGTTGATCACAGAATACAAAAATAGGTCACCAAGGGTGACTGGTCTATGCCGTTGGCTGTGTCGTTCGCTTCGTGCCGGTTTGGTGGGTGTGTTCGGTTGCTTGGCTGGGGTCGGTGCAGTCATGCGGGAGGCCTCCGTTTGTCCGCAAGGGGCAGTCAACAGGGGTGCCTCTTTGTCTCATCACGTCTCTTTCTCACCGGGGCAGCCTTTGACTCAAACTAGGCTCTAAGGCGCGCAATCGCGTCAGATTGCTTGGCTCGGGCAGAGGGGCAGCGGAGTGTCCGGCCAACGCATTTTGATTTAGTCGCGTAACTTGATTACATCTTTTTTTTTGGTTGTTGCACTGTAAAGAAAATGGTCAATCGTGACTAAAAACGGGAAAGTCTATTTTTTAAAACAAAATGATGTGTAAACGCGAGTCGCCGTCGAAAATTTTTTCTCGGTCTTGCTTTTGCAGAGCAAATGCAACTGAACTGAAACGAGATATTTTACAAAAAGCTTACAAATGTCTTAACTGGAAAATATTGTCCTTTCAAGTGTGATAATCGTGACGAGAAAGAACTTTAATGCGTGGGAACACGTGTCGCCGATTGGCTGTTTTTATTGAAACTAATCATGCGTGTCCGTACGGAGTCCGTTCTTGCAGCTGATCATTTTTTCTACATTGCAGCGAACGATTATCGATCCCGAACCATTCCCTTGGGATTGCTAACAGCTTTTTTCATATAACAAGTCTCGCATGCGCAGCGCACGCAAGCATTAGACTCAAAAACGTTAGCAATGAATAAATGTGACCAAACGCCCGTTGAATGCACTTTTATATGACAAGGGCAAACTAGCGGCACACGATCCTGACTACACATGTAGATATGTAGTTTAGAGTTTCGACCTAGCTTGCTTGTGTTTTTCTTTTCTCTATCTCTCTTCTCTCCCAGTCCTATAAGCAAACACTACGAACTACAACAGACAATTAAACCTTGAATCGGTTATGAACAAGTCCAAATAATGAATAAACCTGCCGAAAGGTTCACACGTTACCCACACAAAGATGCGGTATATTTACCTGACTTTCAAATCTTGTTAACTAATTTTGAATTTTGAAGTTACATAAAAGTAAAAGTTTCAGTCACTTGATCTACACTGCGCTATGGTTTTAAATAACAACAAATTTTTCATACAAAATAAAACTAAAGCGGAGGAGTTGAAGAGTTTTGTGGCAGCGCGTATACAAGTCTGATTGTATACGGTGATGTTAGAAAATGTTGTGACTTGTTAATCCTCTGTAAGTGAAAATTAAGTAAAATTACATTCTTGAGGAACTGTTTGCATTACGATTAATCATACATGTATTCGATTTATTATGAGTCAGAGCCAAATTCGATCCTTTAACCCATTGTGCTTCAAATTTGCTTCAACTTACGCTCAAGACTGTAGTAACGTTGAATATCATAATAAGATAATTTAATACATCGTCAACTATTTTTCTTCTAATTACCAAAGTGTAGATGGTAAGTATGTAAATCACTGCCTGGTGAACAGAAAACACAAGGCGACAAAAAGGTTTGCGGCTGATATGAAAGTTAATGTACTCACTACTTGTATTCCACTCCTTTGCGAACAATTATCGTGTAGACTGACTCCAGAAACAGGCATCCCAATCCGGCACAGAAAGCCCAGAAAATCGTCTGGTCTGGTGTGAATTGCACAAGAAGCCACAAGGCCACAATACTGTGACCCGCAAATAGAAGTCGGGGCAAAATAGCCGCTATGTACTCAAGAACGGTCGCCATCGAAAACACCGCAAAACAGTTGAAGTTGCATACAATACATTGTATTTATGTGATGCATGCCTCCCGAGGGACACCCGTTCATTACGAGAGAAAAGATGGGTTTGCTAATTACTATTGGTGACTTTTGTCATTTAAAAGAGGGAGCTGGTAAAGTGTTAATTAACAGCGTAAGGAGCAATCAACAACACGTTTATCAACTAAGGGTTCAGACTTTAATTTGCATTCATCGGAGTTGAATTAAAAATGGATTGCAATGTAGACTTGCCTACAAGTCGAGCTCACAGAGCGCGAAGCGCGAGCATCGAGCGTGAACCACCAAACTGGAAACGAGAAGCGAACGACTTTTACAAAGTCTTCTTGCAATGGAAAACAAGCATTTACAGTATGCTTTTTCAAATGATTAGGAAAATGATTTTTCAAATGATAATCACATAAAACTGCTTTCATGGATAATCCCGCAAATGGGACGATTATGAATCTCTTTTAAAAGTAAGGCTTATTAAAATATAAATTAAGTGAATTATTATTAAAATGAAAAATTAAAAGACTTGTTTCTTTTGAACCAGAGATTTGTGAACAAGTGAACAGTTAAAAAGTTTGCCTAACTGTGCACGTGGTTCAATAAAGTATTAAAATTAACAACTGAAATGTAAACGACTCTTGTACAGAAAACAAGTTCGTTGCACACTCAGTTTTTCTTTCCTGTTTTTCATTTTCTTGATTCAAGTTTTTAAGAAAAAACTTAAAATTTTCTGAAGCCAAATATGAAAGTCAGGAATGAATACAACTCGTGACTCGCGTAGTTTGTTTTGGTGGTTATACAGTCCTTATTTCTTTACATATTTTAGCTTATGCGAATACAACACGAGAAGCAGTCACGTGATCTCAGAATGGAGGTCATGTCCAGTTACAAAGAAAGTTGTACTACAGAGCGACATTCCTTGAGTTCTCCATGTAACCGTTTATTGGGTCACCACGGCGCAAATTTGTTTTTCTAACAGCAATTTATTCTCGGAACATAGGAGCGACAAAAACTGCAAAGTCGAACTAGTACCAAACCCATTTATCGAAAGCTTTTCATATCAATCGCATGTTTGCCGTAAGCGTTAGTTTTTATATACAAGCCCCTCTCCCAACCCTAAAAAAAAATTAACTGTCAAGAGAATCTGTCCAAAAGGAGCAGACTCCAAGCAGACGTATTTTAAAAATATGTGATTTTGTATTTTATCTCGTATATCTTATTCTTACTAAAATATACAATCAGCTAATATAAGACACAACTATATTTCCTTCTTGTATGTTCTACGAGTTGTATTATTCCATTACTAATCTACCACTTATTAGTAGAAACTCAGCTGTGTTCTATTAGAAATCCGCGAATCTGATTGTCTACCATTGTTTTAAAGAGACAATTTTTCTTTATTTTTGGCTTAAAATTACACAAAATTGTAAGTTTTGGACTGCAACCCTTTAGAGTTACTACTAAAATAATTAGACCACTCGCCCTCTTTTTCTGTGAGTGATAGATTACTTAGGCTAGTAGTCTAATTGTTAAATATAATAATAACAATAATAAAAAAGTTATATTAACGCGTCCATTTTATAGAAATATGCTCAAAAGCGCTTTACAATACTCTAAATATTAGATGGCAAATAAAAAACTCAAACGTACATAGTAATTTAAGGTAAAAAATAAATAACGCTTAGAATTAAAAAAAACACACACACACACACATACACACTTGATAATTACATGATGACATGAAGGGCCCCATGGATGACCGCTTTATCTCTGATCACGCATCCTTTTTTTGCACACTTCTTCCAGACAAACCTAGCGTGACTGCTAAGAACATTGCCTACAGGCCTACGGAAAGCTGAAATCCGTCGATCTGGAATCTCTTGAGCGGGACTTACCCCTTCCTTGTTATGCAGTGATCCATCTTATAAGTGAGCACAGCTCCACTCAGAAGATTGGCGAGCTAGATACAACAGCACACTTTCCAGTCATTACAAAAATCGCGTGACTTCCATCATCAACCAGACAAGACGTGCGTTCTACACAAACTTTTATAAATATTGATGATAATAGCACAAATATTGTTGTACTTCTCGACAACTGTGTGGGAGAGCTAGAAAAAAGCCGTGTTTCTCAATAGTAAATTAAAAGTAATTCTTGAACATAATACAAGAAATATAAATGATAAGAACCGACGTTTCGGTGCATCTTGCGCCGCCATTATCAAGGTTACATAAAAGATGCACCAAAACGTCGGTTCTTATTTATTTCCAAATCGTTTCTTATAATTCTTAAACAGCAAGGTTTTCAATAACATGATAACAATAGTGTCAGATACGAGAAATTTCCGCGTTCCTTTTACCTGTTTATAATGAGTCGTGACTTGTTTTATTCCTCCCCCCCCCCCCCCCCCCCCCATGGAGTAGCAAGCCTCCCGATATAATAAACAAAACTCCTGGAACTGGCAATTTCACCAATAGATGTAAACAAGCCAAGTAAAAAATAACAACAGGGGATGGGATTTACCCAGGTGCAATGCAGCGTGTCACACGACCCTGTTAGGGCTGTAGGCCTAAAAACACGCACTCTCTTTCGGCGCTGACCGTCTGACGTACTCAATTGACTTTTTAAGCAAAATCTGAAACTATGCGTTAAGCAACACCTTGGAATTAAACCTTTTTTAGATTTTTACATTTTAGATTGTAAATTTAGTTAGGGGACCTATATAGGGATAACCTCATGGTCCTCCTTTTCAAATACCATTTGTATTTGAATAAAGTATTATTATTATAAAGTTTTAAGAGGCTTCTTGCGTAAATTCCTTCCTGCGGTGAACTACTCACCTTCTATGACGTCATTGTAACACAAAAGAATCGTATCGAAAACAAAACGAAATAAATATTATAATACCTTGGGTTGCTATGTCATAAACGTAATTTGTTGCATTTGACGCATTTTTTATGCAAATTTTAGTATCTTAAAGTTAAGCTGGTCGACAGATCATTGTCGCTTCTGTGCTTGTGTCTTGGTTTATTCTGCAGAATATCGTTAGCGGTAAGTTAATATCCATGCCTATTGTGATATTTTAACTGAAGGGTTATGTTGTTTCAAGCTTTAACCGGTTTTACAGTATTCGTGTTTGTGCAAAGACCTAGTACCTCGTTCGATATCTGCACTTATTAATTTCAATATATGATATTTCAAACATTTCAAAGACAGTTTTACAAAGCATATACTTTCTTCTCTACAGGTCTTCGCATTGCTCAAACCTCAGGAAATTTGTCTTAACCAAGAATTGGAAATTAATCGGCGACGATTGTGGTCGACCTTAACCGAGTTCAAGAATTAACGGTGTATCTTACAGTCTTCCAACACGAAATACCGAGAAGGAAATTAACATACACCCAACATAACATGCACAACAAAGGCCGCAGAATTGGTCCGAGGCCGTATTCTCCAGAAGATCCTTCGAAGTGCGTAAAGTTCTCGTTATTTTTCTTAAATGTTCTCTTCTGGTTAGCAGCAGTCTTAATCCTTGGGGTCGGTGTTTACATGATGCTCGAAAAGAAAGAAGCGTACCAGAGTTTAAGTGATTTGTCGTTTGATCCCGCAGTGCTGTTCGTAATCCTGGGTGCAGCATTGTTTATTATAACCTTCTTGGGCTGTCTTGGCGCACTGCGAGAGAACACATGCATGCTTTGCTTTTATGCGAGCATTGTAGGTTTTCTTCTGCTAGTCGAGTTGTCTTGCGGCGTACTGGGTTTTGTTTTCCGTGAAAAGGTGGAGGATGGTATCCGAGAGAAATTGGGCACAGCCATTGATCTGTACCGTGATCCTGATAAACCTGACTTACAACTGGTCATAGAAACCACACAAACTGAATTTAAATGTTGTGGAATCGACTCTTATGAAGATTGGCAATCGAACATTTATTTCAATTGCTCTTCACATGCTGCTGAAGCATGCGGTGTTCCTAAAACATGCTGCAAGACAGAAGAAGATAGAATAAACAGCCAGTGTGGGTTTGGAGTTGGAAGAATGGATTCCTTTGAGCGAGAGAAGAGGATTTATACCACAGGCTGCCTGACGACTGCTGTGGAGTGGTTCAAGAGCAATCTGATTACTATCGGCATCGTGTCGGTTAGCATACTGGTTCTGCAGATCATAACAATTTGGCTGGCTACTACGCTTCGTGGACAGGTGTCAGATATTAAAGATTCGTTTGGCAATCCGCCCAACAGGCGATAAACTGACAGGAAAATTTTCCAGTTCAATTTGCAAATATTTTCAGTTACATGTAATATTAATTTTTGATGTAACTTAAACATTATTTCCGTATGTAATCTTTGCTTTCTAGTCAAGAAATATAATGTAATATTTATAACTGTAAAATTTAGAACCTTTATGACAATGGACGGTACAGGATAAGGTGTGATCAACCTCGTTCCCAGGGTCTAGGGGTGGGGAGAGAGAGACCCTGGGAACGGGGTTGAGGTGTGATTGGCTCTGCTTTCCCAGATCGAGGAGAAGAAAAAGAATGACGGGGGAGGGTGGTGGGAGGCGCATGTTGCCAAGTTAATATAACCGTTTTAAGGGGCATGAACGCTCCAAACGTACTTATAATGCATATTGTGCTATGTTCGGTGCATAGCTATTGGAGGTTTAACTAACTGAACAAGGATCTGTAGTTCATCAGCTGATTGTAATGTTCGATATGTAATCAGTTGTACAATTTTGATATGTTTGCCACATGCTTTTTTAAAATTATGTACAGCTTTGCAGTATAATGATAATAATAAGAAAAGAAAAACAATTAGATGTAATTCAAGTGTTGCTGTTGTGTAAAAAATTAAATATATTTACACAATAATGGTCGTTTCGTCAAAACAAGTGAATAATGCAATTCGAATAGTGTATTTTTGCGAAATCGTATAAAAGACATCCGCCAAATATGAGTTTGTAAAGGAATGCAGCAAACCTATTTAGCAGCTAGAAATTGAAATAAAATACAATAAAAACGCCTTTCCTTGCTCCTTTTTCTCTATTATTTGTGTTTGCCTCCTTCTAGGCCGTTTTAAAGTGATTTCGTCGAGGTCTGTCTTCACAGTGTTTAAGGAAATAAGGGAAGCCCTTTTAAATGTATTCTTTTCCATATTTCCAAAAAACGGTGTTTATGGAGAACGGATCCCACACAGCTATATTCTAGTAGGAAGAGACTAGTCATTATTTCAGCGTGCTAGTTATGCTCGAAGAACGGGTCTTACAGGGGAGGAAAGAGAGGGAGGGAGGGAGTGCCTTACTCGGATCGCAAAGAGTGTTGCCATGCGATTTTGGTAATTGTTATAAAGCATAATTGTCCTCTGGGCCTCTCTCCTCCGCAGAGGTTCCCGATGGGGCGTTGTAAAAATCCGCTGGGCAAGGTGAGTGCAGGCGCACTCGAGATCGATTTCGCCTGCACTCTTTTCGTACAGCGGACTCCCCCCACCGTAAACCTCTCTGAGGAGCCTCTGCGGAGGAGAGAGCCTCTGGACAGCTTTGTACATGAGTATTGGTGGCAGGAATAAGTAAGAAGGTGCGTGACACATACAAACTGAAACAACTTTTATTCGTTCTTAGTACGCATCTATTTATGTACTCGATAAATTACACTTGAAATGAATTAGCTTTTACCCCAATTTTTGCTGTTTTATGTTGGTAATGAAATGCTGCATGTCGTTACATTGTCCTAGCTAAAACTCCCCTTTTGTTCAAAGCGAGCAAGAACAGAAACCAAGGTACTCGCTCGGTCTTTATACTACCCAAAACAAGGCAAACACCTCCAAACAAAAATACAATAATTCAAGCTGCATAATCCAGGCCTGGTGGAGGTTGCCGATAAATTGTTCATCATAGATGTCTTTCATGATGACTTGTTCTTTGTTTTTCGTGCTTCTAGCCACTCTTTTATCTGCGTCACGAGCTCAGTGGCTAATAGGGGAGAAAAAGAAAAAATCAGTCTTGAAGCTCACAACGATTCCCAGCACTTTCCAGCTCCTATTGTTAACTTATTAACAAATGATATCAAAGCGGAAATTTGCAATCATTGCTGAACAAGATGTAGTTATTTTCATGACGCATGACGTAATTTGGCAATCATTTTCATGATTGCATTACGCAAACTGGCAAGTACTTTATTTTGGTGATTATTTTGTGCCACATTATTCAAATAAACATGGTCCACTTCTTTCTCACTTCGTATCTCGAAAACATCTCTCTGTAGCGTTCTGAACCCACTCTAATACCCCACTCACACCAAAGCTAAAACAAGTTTTAAAGCTAATACTGTAGTTTTAAAATTGCTTTCTTCGTTGAGGTTGCTAACAAATGTTTGTCGACTTTAAATTTTAGTACAACGAAAGCAAAAGTTAGAGCTTACTTGAACTCTTCGTAAAATTCAGTCTTTCTGCTTTATGTTGATGTTTTTTCGTTTTGTTAAGCCATGTTTTGCTGGTGTGACTGTGGAGTATAGGTCTCCATGGACATGGCCACTTTTTAATCATCGTTCCGGGAGATTGATAACATAAAAGCTCGGCGATTCCTCATTTCACATTCAACGCGCTTGTGGAATAACTGTTACCATTCACCCACCTGGCTTAAGCATGTCCGTTGTAAGTGGTTGTCTATTAAAAGGATCTGTGTCCGAGTTCAACAAATGGCGCGTGATGACTGCTCGATCCATGATTTTACCGCTGGTTGGTAGGATCACGGGGTCATGCATGAGTGTCATCATAAGAGGATCTGTCAAAAAGGCAGGAAGAATTACTACCCGTCAAAACTTGAGTTACGTAACTGCTACAAAAATCCGAAATGAACACTCTTAAGCGAAACGACGAGCATTCCCGCCCCTGGGGGTCCCTCCCCAGGAAAAAACTTTATTGAGCAAAATAAATTCATGAATAATGTGGTAGAATACTGTTCAAAATTCTGAGCATTTTTCCCCTTTCAAACATATAGACCTTTTTTTCCTTTTTTCTTTTTTTTTTTCTGCTAAAGTTTACTTGAAGGCAACTATCATAACAAAGAGAACATTGTTCAACCAAGGTAATATTTTTAAACAAGTTTCAAGTATTCAGTCTTTTCTCCATTTTACCAAGCAGATATGTTTATATTCTATCCACTTCCATATAACACAGAATAGTCTATATGTTTATATTCTATCCACTTCCATATAACACAGAATAGTCTATGTTGTTAGCTTCACAACACCTTTAAATTCATCTGGCGCGTCATCATAATCCTCCTCGAGGGAAGCGTTTTCTGCAGCTTTCCTTTCCACTTTGGCCGCAAATTCTTTAAAAAGATAAATCTCCGCCTGGACAAAAACAAAAGAAATGACATATTTATAAAATGAGTTCTAGAAATCAGGGATAAGTAAATCAAATCTACGGGAAACAACCCATGGTTCGAGTTACCGCGGGTTTCGAGAAATCGGGATTCTACTGGAGAGTCTAAAAAAACACTGGTTCAGAAGTAACCCAAAAACTTTTCATGTTACAAAGCAAATGGAAGGTAGCAAACTATCAATCTTGTACATCTTGTACGTGGTCAAATATGCAAGGTTTAGCTTTAAATGAGTACATCATACCTCTGTCTTGAGCAAGGTTTTATGAAGATGTTTTGCGGCATCGTCAAATAATTCTTTTTTGTACGATCGCTAAAATATAGAGAGAAGTAGAAACCAGTTAACTTTCGATTCTTGTTAAACTTGTGGGGTGTTTGTTTAAAAGAATAACACCGATTTTATGTTGTTTTAAATCAAATGAAATTTAAACGAAATCTTAACAATCGAACATTATTTCAATTCAGATTGTCATCAACTACAATATCATCATCATCATCATCACAAAAACAACAACAACAACAACAACAACAACATCAAATTCAACAACATCAATTACAACGAAAACAACAACAGCAGGTGATCCACACGTTTACTTTTCTACAAAGTGTATTCGACACATAATAATAATAACATCAATGTAGATTTGTTACGTTTCTGACCTGGTCTCCAGCAACAGCGTGTGCAAATTCGTCCGAGTCAAGATTCACATAAATCTGTGTGAGTCTGTCTAGCAGAGTCTTGGGTTCAAATCCATATTTTTCAGGGGTTTTAACCTGCAGCCAGATAGACGCCAAGAAATATAGCAATGCTTTCTCCTCAAGCTTCGACCTTACCTAATAGTAGTCTTATTTACAGATAAATCTTCCAACAGTGAGCCCGTCCTTTTTGACTAAATTCCCCTTTTGCATCTAGCTTAAAACTTATTAAGCTACTAAATGACCCCCTGCTCAGAAACACATTTTTTCTTAGATAAGAGACATTTGCCTACGATTGGTTTAGGTTCAAACCTCATCAAAGCATAACTACTACTAATAAATCGCTACTGGGCAGTAGGAAATGGAGGAGAGATGACATGCCTCTTCTTTTCGCCTTCTCGGCATAATCTCTCTCCCGTTTGACAATCCTCTTATTAAGAGATGACCAACGATAAGAAAGGTACTCCTGTGAATTGTATTAAATTCACTTCATAACAGTTACAACCTTTCTGCGCTTCAAAAAAGTAAGTCATTCCATTTCTCATAAAAGAGTATTAGTTGACATGATTTAACTAAACATTTTTCTTTTATTGGAGGCAGAGCGTCAGCCATGTTTTACCTTCAAATTTCTACACTTTGGTCCACAAAGTTGCTGCAGGTTAAAATTCAGCATAGCAGCTATGCGGTCAATCAATTCCTGCAAAGAAATCATTAAAGCAAATTTAACACCATTACATTGTGTAGTAGGTTTTGATTTTATTACTGACTAAAGTCCCCAACGTCCTTGTCCGTGTTCGTAATCTAACTTTATACTCCACACTAGCTACTCGGCCTGAAAAGCCGTGGGCTGCACCTTCAGAAGCAGTCACTTCCAGTTGGTGCATTCCAATGCGACAAGGGCACCGTACGTTTCCAATCACCATCAGTGATTGTAAACCCAAATGCAACAAGCAGACAAGTCAGCCATTAACCAATCAAATACATACAGTCAATTCAGTGACTACATATGTGAACTACAGACATGCAAAGCAACCTGCAGATTCAAAAGTGCACGCAGCCAATTTGGCACTGTGAGGCAGTAATTTAGTAGAACACAGATAAATAAAAACGTTTTTGAATTTGTTAAACTTACAGGCCTAAGGAAAGGTCCTTGCACATGTTTAGTCAGGTACTGCATCATGTCCAAAGTCTCTGAAGCAAGAGTCAGGTATGATCGGCACTGCCGCTCGTCTGTGGCTAGCTGCCTCAGACGGGAAGTACGCATGTCCTATAAAATGTAAACAAAGAAATGGTAACCAACACACCAGTTGAGGCAGGGCCTTCGCCTTTATCATGTCTTTTTATCTACCTACTTGTCACTGACAACAAAGAACTAGTAAAGAAACTGAAATCATATCGAGAGCACAGGAGCACATTGCAAAGAGGTTAAAAAAAAAAACAGTCCCCCTCCCCCCCCCCCCAGATAAAAACAACAACAACAAACACAATACCAAATAGCATAATTCTGAAGCAGTCCAAGGCTGATGACGCTGCCAATAAATATAATAATCAGTCCTTTTGTGTTTCTTTTGATTTATTTACAGTTTACCATGTCAATCATTGTTGCAAGAAGCAGGATTTGTCAAATAATGCACTTTACTTAATGCTTCGTATCTAGCTGTCACTGAAGTGTCTTATCAGTGGTGACTTACTCTTGGTAACGCCTCCCACTCCGCAGTATTAGCCATCAACTGCTGTGTTTCATTGATGCTCTTTAGTGAATCCAGTGACTCATCCAGCAGGAATGTCGTGTCATTAATCAACATGTTCACGAATCGAACAAAATGGGGCGTTCTAGAACGGAGATGATGCAAAACAAATTTATACACAGCATTTTTGACTTGTTGTAGTTTTGAGGACCTTGGCGCTGTCTTTTCACTACTGAGTGAGTAGTGGCAATTGTATGACAGCATCTTCACTGTTGTGAGTTATATCAACAAACAAACAAAGTAGTAGTTCACTGCTTTCAATCTAAGTGCTATCAAGACGACAGATTGGAAAACACACGTCCACCTGCCCTTATTGCCGTAGCTAGTAAGCAATCCACTTTGAATGTAATCCATGATGCTGACATCAGTTGCTGACATATACCCAACACATTTCACATAACATTCATGTTGAATTTGAGCAGCTCACCTGCTTTGTTTCATAATGGCCTGCCTGTGGCTCAAGTCTTCCCATAAACTTTTCATTATAATAGAAATGTGATACCGTATACTGAACTTGTCATAAAACTCATTTGAGCTTCCGGTTGTTTCTACATCTGTAGAGTAAACATCAGAAAATTAAACGTTTTTCATATCAGATATTGGCTCAGCTGTAATAACAAATACAAAGCGGTGGTACAAACACGACTGTATTAAGGTGGATTCTATCATATTATGAAGAGGTTGTACCTGTATAAAAGTTCATGAGAGCTGGAGCTAAATTGTCCATGGCCAACGGATGGGAGAGTATCATCTCATGAATTTTCGAGGCTACTGGCTGAATGTTTGGATTCATTACAAACAGAACCTGAAGTACAACAAGGCATTCTTATTTATATCTGGTTTCAAGTGAAGGAAGGAAGGGAGGAATCAACTAAAAAAGCAGATATAACAAATATACAGTATAAAATAAGTAAAAATAACAAAATCTAAATATTCCATTAAAATGCTACAGTATTTACAACCTAAGAGATATTAATATAAGATAGAATACAAGAAAAGAACTAGAACAGAAAACAGAAGGACACATTTTAAATTTTCTGAGGCAAAATTGCCTTAAATTTGTAAGCCCACTTTTTGTACAAAAGGCTTTTTCTTGGATGGAATTTGCAAACAGGCTTTGTTTTTGAATGTTTAAACTAAGAGATTACTTGCTTGCATCCAAAATATACCAGCCACATTATCCTGTCAAACTAAGGTAAACAAGAAGAGTCATATTGTTTCAATGCAAATTAATGAACTCTACACAAACCTCAACAATTTTTGCCACAAGATAAGGATTTGAGATGTAATTTGGTGAACAAACAAAGACCACAAGGAAGGTAACAATGTCGCTCATAACAGGGTCCTCCAGGACTGGGTAAGCATGCCTGCAGACAATGATAACACAACATATCCAGTAATAAAAAGATCCCTGCCATAACTAGTTAGCTATACCCTACTGGCAGAGTGCTTACTAACTAGCACTACATGGAATATTCTCTACTATAGCTAGTAAAAACAACTAAAACTGCCCTTTTAGTTTCACATTTCCTGTAACATGCAAGACTTACAAGGTTTGAATAAATGTGTCATATTTACAGACCTATATATTGTTTCTCAAGCACAAGTTTACAATCAAGGGTCAATTAAGGTCGCTACACACTAAGTAATTATCAATCAGATTGACCAGTACTTACATATTTACAAAGAGCAAGAACTCAGCCACATCACTAACAAGGTAATCAGGGAGAGATGCGAGCTCCATGGCAATCTTTTCTGGCAGAGGTATACTGAGCCTGAACAGATTAATAACACAGACTAACGTCAAAGGTGCTAGCTCATATTATTTTGGTTATTAGACCTAAAAACAATAATGAAGTACATCCATACGTCAAGGTCTCCTGCTCTACCTTCTGTTAAATTTGTATTAAATTTGAATTTTGAAGTGGCTAATAAATGATGATGATGATATTTGATTAAGAAACAGAAATGATGTTGCGTATTACATCCCATGTTTTCATTTCAATTTGGCAATTCCAATGTAACTTATCACTCAATAAATCAAAACTGAAAAGACTTCAAAGTTCTGCAACAGTTTTGTGGGTGTTCACTTCACTGGCTTGACAAAATCAAGCTCACCCTTTTTTACTGGGATCCACAAGCCTCAACATCCAGGTAGATAAGAACCCATAGAACTTTAAACAGCCACGCAGCAGTTCCTCGTCAAGTAATCCAACATCTGAACAAGCCTTGCCATTTTCAAGTTTCTGCAAATGAATAGAAGAAATTAAGAGAAAGAAAGTGTGAAGCAACTTACAGTTAAACCACTTTATCATTACACTCAAAGATAAAGGAACTGTCAGTAATAGTTTTATTAAATAATGCCAATTTTATTTCACTTTATATTCTTCATTTCAAACTATCAACTTAAAGACAATCATATAATCAAATTGAATAAACGTGACTAACATAGCAAATTTATGATTTCAATAGTAAAGTAAAGTAAAGTAAAGTAAAAACTTTTTATTAAATTTTATACACGGGGAATCATCAGTTACAATAAGCTTAAGTTAGAGCAGTTTTCAATTGAGTGTTGTAAAACCAAAACCAAAGAAATTACTTCAGCCAATCACAAAAAAACACAGACAATTCAGTGAACCAATCAAAACTCGAAGCAAATACATGTAGCCGGCACGAAGCGCGGGAAAACGTGCGCGAGTGAGTCACGATTGGTTTTGGTTTTACTTCTGATTGGCTGAGAAAGTGGCGCGAGATTTTTAAACCAATCACTAAACGTAGCAATGCAACACCAAAGCAAACGCAATTAACTTTTGGCACTCAAGTGAAAACTGCTCTAGAACTAAAACTAAAACTGCTTTACAAGATTGCCGTGTGGGAATCCGATACGACAGCTACCTTTTTGATAATTTTCTTAAAATTATTAACTGATGCGGCAGTTTTAAGACATTTGGGCATGTTATTCCAGAGCACAGCGCTGCTGTAAGAAAAGCTTCGTTTTAAATAGTTGGTATTTGGTTTGGGTAGTGTCAGCTTTCCCTTAGAGTCTCTCAAGTTATAAACATAGTAACGCTGAGAGAAAAGGTTTGTAGGTAATCTGGGGCAAGTCCATTCATGGTTTTATACATAATTAAGGCTTTCTGTTTCTTTCTTCGAAAAAATAGCCCCTCCCAGTCAAGTGTGGAGGTGGTTTGAACTCCTATCAAAAGGTGATTTTGTTATAACTATGGCTGCACGGATCAGATCAGCTGCTTACCGATGTAATGAAGATTGTACAATGTATAGGAAAACTTAAATGATGATCTCCACCTTTACCATGTAAATATGGAATAGCTGTACAAGTCTTCCTGAGCCTAGTAGCTTACCAAGCTTATCCCACTTTTAATCTCAATTTTGAGGCAAAAAAGGGTAGAAGTATTGCTACTCCCATAGACGGGATGCAAGTCTCCACTCCAGGTCCTTTAACTGTTCTTAAGTAGCCATTTGTACTCCTGGGTTAAGAGGGCACTGTGTCCCAATAACCCAAAATGCTAACCATAAGGTAGCCACATCTTCCATATTACGAAATCCTCCCACAAGTTACCTTGATCTGCTCTCTCCATTTCTTTAACAAGCCTTTGTTTCTTGAAGCCATTGGTGTTTCTATCCATTCACTCTCATGGGATTCCAAATGTTCGATCATGCGGGTTAGGTCACGATGAGCTCTTTGTCTGCGTGAGTGCCTCCTACAGGCTGGTAACAGTGCTAAATGATGTACTTGAATAGCCATGAAGAAACACTCAGTGGGAAATTTGGGCTCCAGCCATGCATTTTTACTATCTGTTAGAAATATGTAAGAATTCATGTCTGAGTACATTACCAGTAAACAATCAGAACCCAAACTCATACATGTTATTATGATGTACATGGCCAGTACCTAACTCTTGTTTCCATTCTGCAACTTCCTGTGAAGTGAGTTTCAGCCTGGATTCCTGAGATATATCTATTCTTGATTTGGGATGATGGAAATACAAACTGTCCACCTGTTCATCAACAGACCACAACAGCACTGTTAGAGATTTCTTGATTTCTAAAATCACTTAAGGGCTATTTTAATGGACATGTGCCAAAACTATGCGATTCTAAATGTTCATGACTACTAAGTAATATCAAGAATCTAACAAACAAAATTCAAAAATTCCTCAAATTTCAACCTGATGTAGTATGCTTCATCAGAACAATGTCACGAGCATCATAGGACAAACAAAAAGTCCCTGATGGGAATCAAATCCATTGCCTCCAAGATACTGGTTGGGTATGGGTTTGATTCCTTTCGGGGACTCAGACTTTTACTTTGTCCCATGCTCTTGTCATTGTTGAACAATTTGTCTTCATTATTTCTCACCGAGCAGAAAATTTACCACCTTTATTATTTCCTCTTTTTCCTATCAACCATTTACATTTAGTTGCAAGGCAATGGATTGTGTTTTTGACTCTGAATCAAGCAGTATTGGTTTGAGCCCTGGCCAGGGTGACTGCATGGTGCTCTAGGGTAAGACTCTCACAATGCCTGTCTTCAAGCAGGTGTATAGGTGGCTGCTGGGAGTGACCCTGCAGTGGACTACCTTCCATCCAGGGGGGAGTAGAAATACTCCTAGTTGTTTCACGCTATGGAAACTGGGATAAGCTCCAACCTGATGGGCCACTACACTCGAATGCAGACTTAGCCTCCCTTATTTATATTTAGTGCTGTTAAATGAAGAGGAAATGTCGTTCTTTCATTGTGTTATATATCTATTTATATCATGCCATAGAAAATACACCCAATCAGAATTCAGGAAAGCCGTTGTATATTTGACGGTATTCAACTCAACCTTCCCATCATGCGCTGCGATCTTATTCTCGTCAAAATTTAGTAAGCATATTTTCTATGGCATGGAATAAAACAGTTACACAACACTTTCTCCTGGTATACTATGGAATATTCCACTTGTCACTCATTTTCTTGGGGCGAGTGTGTATACCAAGAAAATTCAAGTGACTCGTGGGATATTCCACAGTATACCACTCGAAAGCGTTGCATAACTAGTATGCCCCCATGCCTTGTTTATTCCTCTCAAATTAGCATATGTCTCAAGTGCTAAAATTTATTGATAAACTGATAAAATAATGCATAATATGCATTCCACTTGTCATGTCTGTCATAATGCATAATATGCACCAACTGTGACAATGCAATACATACTACTACACCTCGTAATGATTATTAAGTATTTTTCTTTACCTTCTCAACCTTAACCTTTGCACATAGTTGCTGCAACACAGTCATAAAGTTCAACATTAAACCATCAGATGCAACTTGTCTGTCATCAACCTAAACAAATTAACAACTCTTGTCACATCCTTTGCTTTACAATGGAAAATAGTGTGGTTAACAATAAACTAGCCTGGGTGAATCTAACATTTCATGATTTTAACAGCCACCATCTTGGATTCCCGAAGGAGAAGTTGAGGGGGGGGGGGGGGGGTGGTGTTGTCACTCTCCTTACCACCTCCCTAATCCACTTTGTTTACTCACTCCATGCTTCCTTGATCTAACCAATCCAATATGGCAGCTAAAACACATGATTGGAATATTTAGCACTCACCCACCAAAATATGTCTGCTAGGCAGGTTAAAAATTATCAGTTTAAATTAGACTGACCTGTAGCTGTGCTTTGCGTTGATTTCTTTGCAAAACTGTAGCCATGAATTTCAGACAGGCATCACGACTCTCTGAGGACACTAGCATACTGTGCATTATCTTGAATATTTCTGCCTGTTTATACCAAACATATTCAAACATTACAAAACAGTCTGCAAGCTGAGAAATTTGAGTCAAAACTAAGAGGAAACTTTTCCACCTCTACCCTTGTCCATACAATGGTAAGGATTTTCTGTCTAACTGAACTGAAAGCCAGCCCAGTACAAGGAAAGAGTAAAAGAGAAAAAGAAAAAGAGAAAGAAAGAGAAAAAAGCAATTTAAGCAAACAAAGAAAAGAAAAGGAAAGTAGAAAGAGGTACTTCGTTTCTCATCTCAAAATTTTGATTTGTGTTCATGCCTGGTGAGTAAAATGTGATGCTTTGGCAAGCCAGGAACATTTTTGTGTTGCAAATGATATTTTGAGTAGTTTGGATCTATTTTTGTTCACAATTCATCAGAAAATGTCAAAAATGTCTTAATTTTTTTTTCCAAGAGTTAATTGGTTAAGTTTGGCAAGAAAGTAAAGAGTGTTCTTTATTTATTAATTTTTTTACTTTCCACTTTGGACACCACCCACTTAAAAGTATATTTACTCTGCACGGACATCTTTTGACTCTTTGAATCTTTTGACATGGCCTAAGCATAACTATATTCAATTGTTTCTCATCTGGTAACCTACTGAGTCCAGAATGACTGGAATGGAAATCGATGTGTTGAACTCTTTGATGAGGCCAAACCAGGCTCTGAGGGTTTTCAAAGTTCTGAAGAAGAGTTTTGCTCTGGAATTTTAAAAATGCTAACACTGTTCAATAGAAGCTAGAGAGCAGAAACCCCCAAAGATTTGCAAAAGGAAGTGGAAGCCCAACATAGTCTTGAGTCAATATATTTCTAACAGTAATAACACGCTGTATATTTCAATCTACTGGTATTTGTTTATATTACACATGACCTTGCCTCACTCAAGTGACAACTGGGAGTAAGAGTCCAATATTTTGGCTCTTCACCAAAAGATACACATAACAGTAAAAAAAAGGCAAGGATAGCTTATAAAAAACATCTGTTTAGTACCACCTACCCTCACAAGATGAAGAGCACTTCTCAAAGTGACATTGACCAGCTTAACATTTTCTGAGGACTCAGAAAAGTAACGATCAACAATCTGTGGCTGTGAGATAGAGATACAAATTTAATATGATATAAAATAGTCAACCTCACAGCAATTTTCAGTATACAGGGAAATTGAAGTTAAAAACCCAACTATTAATTATAGTTTGCAATGCAGACAATTATGACTACAACTTACAATAATAACTATCTCATATCCAGCTTTTGACTCAAGACTTCACAGGTTTTCATTGTAATAAAAAACAAGACTTCTTGCTTTAAGCACTTGGCATTATTAAGATAGATGGATGCTTTGAAGAAAAGCACATTATTTTACATACATGTAGTTCCTCCATGCCTCTTGTTTTGAGAGAGTAAATTATCAACTTACACAGTCTTCAGAAAACACAGACAAACTTAGAAATGGTCCAAGAAGAGAGAGCTTCTCAATCTCCTTTCCTGCTGCTTTTGATAATGGGGATGGTATCCACAGATCAGTCAAGGTCACCATCTACATAGCAATTAATACAATTACAAAGTTAACATATCACAAATAAACTAATATCGTAACTTGTGTAACACAAACAGGCAAACAAACATCCAGAAATTTAAAATCAAAGAATATGGTAACATATTTAAAAGTAATTCCTAGAATGCTTGGTTGGCTACAACAATGATAACAAACTGCTAAGACGTACTAAAAAAAACACCTGGAAACATACACATTAATTAATATGCTGTCTTGTATTTTGAAATATGGTTTCTAATCAAAGGTTTCACCTTTATTTAAAACTCAACATGCAAAAGTTCAATTGTACAAGTTTACAGAATCAAAGGAATATTAGTCAGCCATTATCATGGAAGTATAAAGCTTTTAATATGTAAACACATTTTTTTCTATTTAAGGCTTATAAGTGCGCTTGGCAAAGGAAGTTTAAACCAAAATAATTTTTAACTTTCCTTTAGCTATAGCTAGCTATATCAAGGTTTAGAACATAAAAACTAATTGTTTTTGAAATCATGTTTAAAATGAATTTTTAGACTAGTATTATTTATTTACCGGTATTTTTTTTTTGCATGGTTTTAATTCGTTACTTCCTTTGCTCGTGTGTTTGCAGGAATGTCCCAAATGAGAAAAGGAGATTGTTATGTAGTCTTCCATTTACATGAAGAACATTTCCACATTATTGCAAAGTTTGTTTTTGTAAAGGAGTGTACATGAAGCCATTCAAGTGAAACAAGATTTTATCCAACATTTTTTCTGTACTGGAAACTGTCCCAGCCTGTTATCTGGAGCAAGTATATTTTCCTGCTTGGTAATTAAAATTATAATCATGTGCACTTGTCCAATGAGCAAGGGACCCTCTAGGCAAGTTATCTGTTGACTAAATTACGATTTTATACAGAAAATGTAAACTAAGACAAGCATGCAACTGCCCCAGGCAAACAAAATATTCAAGCTGCTTGTCTGCATGATGGCAAGTTAGAAATCAAGTTTTTTTTTGCAAGCCCTGACAAATTTTGAATTGTGTTTTACAATGTGTCCAGTCAAAGAACAAAATTAATAATGGGATCCAGAGGTATTTATTCATGTTTGCTTCTGGCTTATATTGGCCAATACTCCAAGTTGACAGGAAGACCTGGATATTTTGATTAATAATTATGATATACATGTATGCATAGTATATATGGATAGATTGATGAATGCTTAATATTGTCAGCAGCTTTTCTTAATATTATGTGACTGTCAAACAACTTGTTAATACTGCATTTGATGTTGTTACATACCAAGTTACAGATCGGCCGAACAGAGGTCGTTCCTAGGCGGATGTCACACAACTTTGAAAGCGCCTGATTTCAAAGAGAGAGAAAACCACAGGATTAACAATGAAATATACATGTACATGTATGCTCACAACATAGCCTTCAGGCTAAGGGATGTAAGGCAGGGCTGGTACATGTGTGAGTCACCACACAAGTTTTATGACAAGTTTCCAGCTGTAAAATTAGGGATTGGTGGTTTATTGATTTTTTTATAACAGGTCTAGATGTAAAAAAAAAAAAACTTATTAGACACGGAAAATCATCAGTTACAATAATTTAAGTATGATGAGATGAGAATAGAACCATCCTTTCCAAATTCACACTACCCTGGCCAGCTTTGTCAAAGGAAGATCTATACATAATCTGGGCAAAACATAAAATTAAATCGTTAAGTTAATGAAAATCATTGAACAGATAAGAAGGAAAAGAAAAAACGTGATTCAAATGCCAAGGTCACTCTGTATAGGGAAAAACTTTGCCCTCAGTCTCGAACACAGCCCAGGGCTGTACTCAAGTCCTCAGACCTCTTGGTTAAACTCACCAGTAAAGGTGCTTTATACCCATCAGTTGCCAGATTACACTTTTGCATTTCTTGATTCAAACTCACCAGCACTGGTTTGAAAACCTACATAATAGTAATAAATTCTTATTCTTTATAAAAAATGGTTGATGCTTATGTCCCAGGGGGGGTACTCCGGCTTGTTAATGACGGGGATGATCGAAGGATTTTTTTGGGTTTGAAATTTTCGATTCCAGGATTTTTTTGGGTTCGAAAATTTGGCAAGTATTTTTGGGGGTATCTTGATTTAGATAGGGGATGTTTTTGGGTATTAAAAACGAACTAAAGTACCCTGGCGCGGCCTTGGCGTATTTATGGTATGATGAATTAACAAAACAAGCGTTCTTTGTTTTATGTTATTGCACCTCCTGGCAATTTAGGGGTAACTTGACAAGGGATTTTTTGGGGGTTATTATTGGTCCTGGGATTTTTTGGGGTAATGTCGGAAGACTTGGGGATTTTTTTGGGTTCTGAGTTTTGCCTCCATTCGATCATCCCCGTCATTTACAAGCCGGAGTATCCCCCCTGGGGCTTATCTATTTGGCCGAGTAAAAAAATGTTTCTCGTCCCTGCTGCCTTTTTTTGGGACACTTCTCTTTTTTAAGCGATGATGTCATCAGTTAATGCCATAGCAAGACTGGCCAGCAGGATCTTTTTTTCCTTTTTCTGTTGTGCATGATTGAACATAAATCAAGTATTAGGCTGTGTTCACTTAGTGCCCAAGTACTGGCAGCTGAACAGCAGCAAAAAATAGCATTGTGTCCATACACAGAAAACCAAAGTACCCATTTGCAAGTACTATTTAGTGCCCAAGTGTCTCGGGCACAGACACCACGCCCTAATTATGGCATGGGTACTTGAAAAAATAGTATGCCCAGCAAGGACTTGTACTCAGGCACCATACCCAACACCAAGTGTGGACACAGCCTAACTTAAAGAAAGTTCCCACATAGAACACAAAAGCAAAATACTCCCCTGCAGCTAGAATGGAACACTACAATCTATGTATAAATGAAAGAGATGATGGGATCTAATAGATTTAGTAGACAGACATTTCTAATCAAATAATATGGTAGGGCCGCTGTGAGCAAGAGACTGTTTGACCTTTCTCGCAGCTTTAAAGCTAGCTCACACAACCAAGTGCCATTTATCAAATGTCATGCCACAATATAACACAATTTTTGTGACAACATAGGGAAATCTAAAAAAATTAAAAAATTAAATGTTGTTCAATTGAGAAAATCTACAAAGAAAATGTATTATTAACTTTGCATCCTTGACCTGTGAATTCATAACTACTGTATTTATTTGGATTCCATCAGATCCTAACTATGCTGCCTAATATTTGTTTACCTGCTTAATAAGTAAATTTTCATTTGCTGTTGCTGTGACAAGATCCACAAGGAATAACCAAGGAATGTCACACTCTTTACTCATGAGAAGATCCACCAAGGGTGATTTCTGAAGGATAGATCTACCGAAAACACAAGAAAATTAATCAGCTTTAGGTTAGCAACTTTTACTGTTCTGATTTTCTTAAAAGTACATCAATTTTATCATATGAAGGATTATACAAGGGCAGCCAACATTACATAAAGATCTCTTTTAAGGTAACTGTTAACAAAATCTGGTCAAAATTTTCAAAATTTGTTTTTTTGCTCTGAAGTCAAAGAAAACATAATTAGCTTCATTTTGTCAAAAAAATGATTACAAAAACTTGAACAGAAGACAAGATACACTAGAAAGAGTGTTTTGTGGAGCTGGTAATGAATAGCGAAAAGTGTCTTAGTTAATTTGATAATCCCAGAGACGTCAGCAGCCTGTTGACTAGTCTCCCTTGCAGCCGTTTTGCGGCTGCGAGGGAGACTACCTGTTGACAATTCCACATGCAAAACTTCATCTCCAAGGAGTCTCGAATTACTCTGGAAATATCGCATGTTGAAGCAAAATTGCCTTGAGTTAGGGTTGAATATGTCAAAGAAAAGGTTGGTGTTCCTCTCCACGGAAAAAAAAATAAAAATAAAAATGTTGCCTTAAAAAAAGTTAAAAGAAAGTGAAGGAGAGCAACCTGCTGTTCACCCATCATTCAAGACCGCTCAACAAAGCGACACAAAAAGTCCTTACTGCCAGCCACAGTCATCGACCTCTTAAAAAAATTGGTGCAAATTGAAAAAAAAAAGAAAATCCACAAGTAAAGTGAAGGTCTAGGTGTACAGAAAAGGTTTATACTGGTGTCCATTTATAGCCGCAACCAATTCAACGCAGTCAACGCGTGCTTTATTTCAATTCTGCTCTGGCTCTTACTAGTCTTTCCTTGCTATGTCCCTTATTTTGCATTTTTTCCTGCTGATTCAATTAACTGATGATTTTTTCGCTGCAAGCGTCAATTTTCCCAACATAAATAAATATTCCCCAGACTGTACAGTTGTAAAAACAGGAAATGAAGTTTCCTGGGAATTTCAAGACTTGTTTGCCATGAGAATCGCCACAAGGTTCTATCTGGCATTTCACTTGGCAGCGGCATGACCACATTGACACCTGCTTTAAATTAAACTTGGCCAGAATGTTCATGAAAAATTAATCCACTAAAAGTGTGTGATAATTTAAACAAAATTTTAAATACTTTTCTTGTGGCATCCTGGCACGTTTTTACAACCAAAGAATTCTCTATAGTCCAACTTCAAAGTGGATTTTCTCAGGATTCAATAGAAATATTGAAAAAGCCTCACACACTTTGTTAGCAGGGTTAAAACTTGGCGGTTGCACAGTCACCAGTGGCAATTAAACAGTGTCCAGGGACACTAAAAGTTAAGGTTTGATCACCTGAAGGGCGACCACGATTTGAAAAGTACTAAAAGAGTAAAAATAACAATAAAAAGTTTTTTCCTTGAAGAAGATCTCTTTTCTTTCCTTTCTTTCCTCAACTCTACCGGCAAGTTCATCAATTGTAGTAAAAGTTTAGACTGTTCTAAAGTGCAAAATTCAAAGCCGTTCAAGATCGAGTTTTTAGAGCGCTCCAATATGTAGACAAGTATATTTTATTAGCTTTACAGTGATATAACAATAAGTTTTTTGTGGCTTTCTATTTATAAAATAAGTAGCGCTGCAGTAGGAAGATTTTCCTGGAAGGCAACCAATTTTGTTGACAGTAACCATAAGTCAGTAAGATAACAATTCTTCCTTTAAATGAAGTAGAAGACCTCACCTTTCCTGGGTGAAACATCCTTGAAGAATAAGTAATGAAAATGAAACACACTGACGACGAGCCTGAGATATGGTAGTAATCCATCTTTCCTCCTGGGATCGCTAAATTTAATATGTATTGATAAATCAATAAAAAATATATACAAACAACAACTCAAATGTATCTATGTTGCATGATCCCTGTCTAAGATTGTCCAAAAGTCGTTCAGTTGTTTCTGATTGTTTTCAAAAAGGTTCTGAAGATTATCAAAGAGAGATCCAAGGGAAATCCAAACAAACAATGTTCACTTCATTTACTTAAACAAGGCAAAGACATTATTTAGCAATATTGTAACATCGTCAATAAGTTCACAAGTAAAATTATGGTATGTATTTTTTATTTGTGACAATTACAATTGTACAATTTATCTCAGTAGTAAAAATCTTTTTAAACTGCTGCTAATAAAATGAATTTTGTAGCAATGTAAATGATAAAAATAGCGTTTTACCACACACACATATTGTACACAGTATTTAGAACTTACACTATATGTATGACAGTACATCTTGACTGCACAGTGTCTATTGTTTGAGTGCTACTAAGTGTGAGGTGTTCAGGAATGGTCCCTCATGTAATGCCCCTAATGTACTCTTGACTAGTTAAGTTGTATTTATACTGCTACAAATTCCCACTATAATTATGGACATAAAACCCTGAGGACCTCTGTTAGTTATCGGAGTATGGTTTTTTCAAATACACTTTCTTACATTTGTATTTTAACTTAACAACATTAAATTTTACCTTTGGATGACTTTTTTCTTCATTCAGTGAACGATTATAACTATGAACCAAATACTTCAACTGCTTCGTCTGACATGTTTCAACAGTGCAACAGTCTAATGCTGAAGGATCAGTTTGTCCCTCTGTCAGCAGACTGCTACATTCAGATGACCTGCAGTCTGTTGACGTATCATCAATAGCCATTTGGGAGGTTTCCTCAGCAATGGTAAGCGTTGGACTGAAACTCACTTCATCTTGATGAACTTGTGACTGGTTTAGTCTCTCCATAATGACTTGACTTATAAGGTTGCAAATAGCTCCTACAGCAAAAGGCAAGTAGAAAACAAGTGAATGATAATAGAACTATTCAGTCATAAAGGCTCAAGTTTCAAGTGAGCATTACAAGCACCTAAAACACTTGATTCTGATTAGTATGATACACTTCATAACAAAAATGTAAAATAAAATGAGAGTACAACCATAATTTCATGCTATATATGTCAGATTAAGGGCCTCTTTACTCAATTGTTACTGTTGGCAGTGAATCATGCAAACCACAGCTGTTGGTATGAGATCAACTGCTTTCCAAATAAGGCTGACACTTCAAGATAAGTCCAGTTAGAAAAATTATGGTAATTAGGCCTCTTGTTTTAATTTGGTATATTGAATTCTATTAAGTGTTATCCATCTACATGTAGTACATGAAGGAACATTTTTATGTTACAATCCTTCACCTGAACCTTTTGAGCCGGGAAAACACTAAGTCTGCCAACCAAAAAAAAGTGACGACCATTCAATGCTGAAGTAAAAAAAATAATAATTGCAGGGCTCGCTGCAAAAAGGGCGGTAGTGATTTTGGCTAAAAATGAACATTGCCAAAACAACTCGAAAATTTGTGTGCTGGTTTGTTTACATAAGTGAAACATTGTTATGAATTTATTTTTGTCAGCGTTTGCTCCGTTTTCGAGAAATAAAATATGCAAAAAACTAGCCTAAGGTTTTTCCAGTCGGCATCCTAAGTAGTGTCTTTGTTTGAATGGAACAAAGAAACTTATAAAAACGCTGACTTATTTCTTGAAAACGAAGTAAAAACCAGGAGAAATAAATAAAGTACAATGTTTCACATACATAAACAAGCCCACATGCGAAATGTCGAGTTCTTTTGTCAACGTTCATTTTAAGTCAAAATCGCTTCCGCTCTTTTAGTGGCAAGCCCTTCAATTTTACCTGAGCTGAGATCCATTTGGTATAGATCTGCTGCTAATGATGGTAAGTACACTGTGTCACAACAAACTTCTGAGCTCTGAGAATAGAGAATACAAAAACAATGTTCATACATGTAGCAATCAAATTTTTCAGTAACATTCAACATTAAATTTTGTAACCATTTGAAACCAAATGCACCCTAATTTTTACAGCTATTTGAAGACTTTCCACAAAAATTACACAAAGGACTTAATAACAGTTTTGTACTTAATTGTATCTATAAAAAAATCCCCGTTTAATAGGCGTGTGATCACACGGCTGTCCAATAACAGGTATCTAATTTGAACAACTTCAAATTGGATACCTGTAATTGGACACCCTCGCCATTCACACATCAATCACATGCATTTAAATAGTTCTTTCTTGCTGTTTTCTTACTGTTTATACGGCCAATTGAATTTACCTTAGCCTTTTTCACACTAAAAATGGTTCTCAAAGACTTTCTATTGGTACGATTAATTTTAATTACTGGTAGTAATAATTGGACCTTGTGTAATACAAATCAGAAAGTAATCGTGCTCGCATTTTCAAATCGTACTCGTCTTCGCCCTCGCCCGATAATTCCCCCACGCTCGTCGTCACACTTGTCCTCACTTGATAACTCCATGAATTGTACTTCACTCAGTTCATATACTATTACTAAATAATACAATGTATGTTACTTTTAAATGGAGGCTAAAACTCTCCACTGAAAGGATACAGAATAAGCGAATAAACACCCAAAGATAGTACCTTCACAGAGACTTTAAATATGTTGCAAAGACTCTTTACTATTTGTTCATCAGTGACATTCAACTGCAAAAATAAAGCACAAAGTTTTTTTTTTTTCTACTCCATAATATCCTGAGCCTGTTTTGGGTGTTTGGTTAGTTGGGAGCAGCATGCTAAAAAAAGTGATAAGCACGAAGAACATCTAGTGGAAAAATGGTGATTTGGGTTTTGGGTGAGGGAGCAAGCAGCTTTCTCCTTAATTTTTTGCTTTGTGTTGCTCCCCAACTAACTGAATGTCTGTTACAGGCTACCACTATTACTAATATAACATTAGTGTATGGTAAAAAAAACAATCAGACATTCAATCAATTCACATAATGCACATATGGAAAAAAGCTTACTTTTTATGTAATCAAAAAAGAAGGCGTAAGGTGTCAGTATTGTTTATGATGTCTGTAGGGATCTAGACTTGACTACAACATGTACATACAAAACTATGTAAAGATTCTCTATTCATGAAGATAAGCAGCTGCCCAACCTTAACATGTGAGGAGTCATCTTTATCAAAGCCATCCTTTGTTCTCTTGGATTTAAAACTTTCTGAAGGAGAAGAAGAACAGGTTGGGGAGGTACGCTTGCCACACTTATCCCCAGTGTCTTGTGAGTGATCATCAAACTCGAAAGACTGTGGCAGAGAGCCATAACCACTGTCTTGAGAAGTAACTGCTGAATCTTCTGTCAAGGGTTTAAGGTTGGTTCTTACAGGAATGGTTTGACTGTCGGATGGAATATGGGATGTGGATAGGGCACCTTGGTTCAGCCTGGCTAGGCGCCGCCGCCTAACCTATAAAAGAGAATGAATGTCATTTCTTAAAAGGTAGTGTCACTACAGGGGATGGCAGCCATCCTAAACCCATTCTGAGATTAAATTTTCCAATTTTTGTTTACTTAGTACCGTATTTATTCGGCTATGAGCCGAGCGATTTTTTCACCAAATCTTACTAAGAACTCTTCAAAGATCCACAAAATTGGGTTTTGGCTTATAGCCAAGTATTTTGGCCGAAAAAAATTCGATGGTGCACTACAAATGAGTTGAATTGAATGAAACATTCATTTATAAGCCGAGCGATTGTCAACAAACGAAAATGAACAAGCATTTGTAATTTATTCTTGGACATTACTGTACCTTTTATTTAAGTGATGGCTCCTAAAAAGCCATTTGGTTTAGTGAAGCAACCTTAGGAATGAAGTTTTTATTTGTCTTTTCTTCGCTATTTGAAGGCTGGAACTCGTCCATCAGCTCGCTCTGGAATTATTTTGTCGGCGTACACAAAACTTGTACGTGATCTTCTCTTGAACTGTTGAGAGCGTTCGAAATTCCGCATGTATTAAACAATTTCCACACAATCTCTTCCACAATTTCTGCCTGAGACTGTTTCTGTTCCTTCGCGTTTTAAAGTTTAGTTAAATCACTGCTCATGTGACTCTTCAAGGAAGAAGGAACTGATCTTTGTTTTTACTTGTTTTAGCTACACTAGAAACTGGCCAATCAGAAGCTGTCATTCCCACGAGCTCGGTAAACATTGTAACACGATCTGACAGAAATCGACTGGATGTAATATTTTTTGTTCAAAACTGGAAACTTAAAATACCAGGACTACTCTGCAAAAAGAAACCACTTCAGAAGAGTTTGAGTTTGATTCAGGATACTCAACAAATATCGGTAACACCACATTGTGTTTTGTTTTGATGAAACTTAAAGTTGACCCCCTTGATCTGTTCGCTGGCGACTTAGCTGTTTCAAAACGATTAGGTTTTAGCATGATGATTGCCAACTGTTTAATTCTTTGGAAGAAAGCGTGATTGTTTGAGATGGGATTCTGAGCTCAGGGGAATGTTTTGTCACGCATATATATGTACGATTCTATTTAATAAATTCATGTTTTATCAGTGATTTGTTGTTTCTTTCAATTACATAGTAGTGATTTAACGAATATGTTGATTCGCTGTGCGTGAGTTGTTCTATAGTTGTCAGAGTCTAATTGGTTCTAAAAACCAAAAGTTTAGGGTCTCGGCTTATAACCAGGATCGGCTTATAGCCGAATAAATACGGTAGTACCCAGCCCTTTAAATAAAAAATAAATCACCTTTATTTAGACAACGTGGTGTTTAAAGTTATATGCTTGTGAGGCTGTGTATTCCCAATCAAACTGGAGTTTGGAAGTGTTGATTTTTATGAGGGAGGAAAACCAAAGAACCCAGAGAAAAACCCTTGGAGGTACGCTTGCCAAACTTATCCCCAGTGTCTTGTCAGTGACCATCAAACTCAAAATAATAAGATGCATCAACATTATATATTATAAGCTTAAGTATTAGTAAACAATACATAAGCTTACATGTATAAATACCACAGAGTAGTAAGCTTATATATTTTCTAAAGTGTAGTTGCCTCCAGAGTAGGAACTACATATTAGATTCTAAGATTGTTCTATAAAAATACGCCTTAAGCTTATATCGATCTATCATTCACCCAGCAACAGAACAGGTTGGAATAAGATCATTGTTATGAAAACATGCTTGCTGAATCATCATTTCTAAAAAGAGTACAGTTTAAAGAAGGCAATTATTGTCGTGTATTCTTATCTATAGGCACTTACCCTTACTATAACTATAATGTAAATTTGAGACTGCAGAACGTTCTTAAAAGCTTTAACTGGAAACATGTTTGTACCATTCATGACAAATTATTAACCAAGTAAGCTTAAGCATGTTATGATATAGAAGTACATACACGAGCGAGTTAGACCAGTTTATATCTTCAACCGAGAAAATAGAATGTTGATATTAGTATTGAGCAGACTGAGACATACCTCATCAGGTGTTAATTCGCTCATTTACACAAATCCGCCTATTTTACGACGAACATGCTGTAATATTCTTTTATCCTGAAGTCTTTCCAGTGATTCTTCAGTGATGAAAAAGATTTTCTTTTCTGTGTGCCCGCGATCAATATGACGTTTGTCACACGGACTGGTCACGCGCATTATGCATCAACAAGGTCTGCTGGGATAGCATTTCTTCCTTTCTCCTTGCCATCCATTTTGGAGTTGTTGGCTTTTAACTCTTTTCTCAAACATTATTACGTGCAAGCATGAGCAGAGACAGAGCTCCAAGGGTTTTTCTTGGTCGTCTACCTCGAGACATCAAGGAGAAAGACGTTGAGAAGTTTTTTCGTGGATTTGGACGAATCCGCGAGATAAATTTAAAGAACGGATTTGGCTTTGTGGTACGTATGGGGGATGTGAAATAATTTATAAGTCTATTCTCCCTATCTTGCTTTTATGCTATCATAATTTAAGTCGAAGTACTAAGAAACTAA
Source organism: Oculina patagonica (assembly GCF_052425735.1). NCBI lineage: Eukaryota > Metazoa > Cnidaria > Anthozoa > Scleractinia > Oculinidae > Oculina > Oculina patagonica. The sequence continues at coordinate 22,314,993 of NC_135763.1, read as the reverse complement.
GTTTCAGGCTTTATTTAACACAATATGAAACATTTTATGAAATACCGTCGATTGTATCTAAGCGTGAATGAATGTGGGTTGTTGGCTTAAGTTCCTTATAGCAGGCATGTACTAAAACCCGAAACAACGAAACGAAACCACCGAAACGAAACGACCGAAACGAGCGAAACCACCGAAACGACCGAAACGAAACCGCCGAAACAACCGAAACGGCCGAAACGAGCGAAACGAGACGAAATCACCGAAACAAGCAAAACCCATTACAATTATTGAGAGCTAACCGTAAACAGGCTAACCGGAGTGCATAGTAGGCTAACCTAAGTGAAACGTAGGCTAACCGGAGTGTGTAGTAGGCTAACAGGAGTGTATAGTAGGCTAACCGGGGTTTATAGTAGGCTAATCAGAGTGTATAGTAGGCTAAACGGGGTGTATAGTACGGTAAGTGGCGAAAATCTTGAAGTTTTGCTTGTTTCGGTGATTTCGTTTCGTTTCGCTCGTTTCGGCCGTTTCGGTTGTTTCGGCGGTTTCGTTTCGCTCGTTTCGGTGGTTTCGGTGGTTTCGTTTCGGTGGTTTCGTTTCGTTGTTTCGGGTTTTAGTATATGCCCTTATAGCAGGATCAAAGTCAATCATCAAAGTCGATCATCGAAAACGTAGTCGATAAGTCGATAGTACTCGATATTTGTTGATAATTGTCAATGAACAAGTTTGATTTGTTGATAAAGGCGATAATCACAAGATTTTCAATTGATTACCGATTTTATCAACAAAACTACAGACACATTTTTCAATTGGCCATGAAATTCAAGTAAGTGTGCGTGGCAACTGTAGTCTTGTCTTTCGCCATGTATCGTTTTTCATTTTTGATCAAAATTGATCAAAACTGAATAAGTCGATAATCACAAGAAATTGTGTGATCGACTTTTATCGATTTCTGATATTTGTCGATTGATTAGTATCGAATTCAATCAGCAGTGATTTAATTTTTGCTAGCGTTGAAGACTTACGGTTTCAACAACCATTTTTTTTTTGTTTACGATATGTTAAGCTATTACAGCCACAAAAAACGTGGCTTCACAGGGTCCAGCTAACATTTTTCACACGTGAGCGCGATGTTGGCGGTAAAATTACTGCAGTTATGTTTGTGACGTTTGAGCCCGTTGGCGTGACTCGAGACATAGAAATCATAACACTGATTACGAATCCAGCGTCAAAATTAGAATTGAGCGAAAAAAAGCTATTTCATTCGCTTAACCCCTTGCCTACCAAGGACGTATATATACGTCCTCTCTATTGTCACGCAACGACCAAGGACGTATATATACGTCCTCAACCAAAGGACATCGCTGAAAGCCTGGTTGTTCGCGATGCCTTGAATATTTCATCCCCGGTTGTTGAGAAAGGTCTGGCACTCAGTGCTCGACACTAACGCTAGTACACTAGCCCAGGACTAGTAAAATTTCATGCTTGGCTAGTAAAAGTACTCTCCTACTAGCCCATAGACTAGTAAGATTGGTGGAAAAATAAATCAACTACAACTCTATAACTTGGAAAGTTTTTTTCCCAGAAACCTTCATCAGGATCTAGTTTCCATAGCTTGAGTAATTTAAACCAGATCGCTTGCGACCCACATCGCATACGGATTTATATCGTACGATCCGTACGATCAACTCGCAAACCTGACGCCATCTTGGAAAAGACCCTCTGTCCTCGCTTCCATGACACCCAAAAGGGACCTGGGAGAGAGCCATAATAAGTCGGCCATCTTGGGGTTTTCGCGCGAGCGACCGCGCGAGCATGATTTCAAGCTTTTGTAACACTTTACCTACAAGAAAACCGCCTTCAAGGGCCGATAATCGTGAGCCAGATTTACATTGTTCACCAGAGGACCACACAAAGCATGAAGAGAAAAAGAAGTGCGATCCACGGTCAAGAAATTCTCAACCGAGTTGGATGATAGCATCGTTGCTGCGTCTCAGTGAAGGAAAGATGTACTTGTGTGGACTCAAACAAATATAGCGCTAAGAGATTAGCTGATTCAAACTTGGCTGTTTTTATTTTTTTTTAAAGGGGGGGGGGGGGTGGGGCTAGTGACTTGTCCTTGTGGGCTAGTGATTATTTGTACCTACTAGCCAATTGCCTAGTATCCAAAAAAGTTAGTGTCGAGCACTGGCACTACTTGTGAAACACCACTGACCCAATAAAATTGCTTTTTGCTCGGACAATTTACAAAATGGCGGCTTGCGTGCGTGAAGGCAGAATGGACAAGGATGAAGCTATTGCTGAAAGTTTTGTCGATTGTGACTCTGATATAAGCGATTTAAGTCACAGCGAATTTAAGCCAAGTGATTTTGAAGAGTCTGAACAAAAAGAAGAAGAAGAAGGTGGTGAAGAAGAAGCCTCGATCGATCGAAGAAATTGAACCTCCAAATGCACGTGGTCAAGGAGTTCGCCAGGGAGCTGTAAGAGTCAACCGTACAATAAGAGAATGAGGAAAAGCCAGAGGAATTCATTTTAAATGTGTTATCTAGGTGTTCTTTAATATTTTAACTGAAAAGATGCCATTACTTAGTCAAATGTAGAATCTCATTAAAAATTCAATATGGCCGCCAGTTGCTTGGTGTGTTTGGCTCTGGTAGGCAAGGGGTTAAAATAGTACTAATCGGCAAAAAATCTAGCTGAACGGCAAATAAACTTCTCGTTGATTAGAAGCCGACATTTGCATAAATCACAACTTTGTCGGCGTTCGTCGCCCGAAAGATAACACATTCCCCGCAAAAAATGTCACCGATTCCTCAAACTTCTGTAAATTTTTTTATTTTAATAAACGCTCGCACTAAATGTGTTCTTTTTCATAACTTCACATTACAACTTCCAAGCCACGATTCGGCGGCAAGCATGATGAAAGGTCAAGAAAGCATAACAAGCGTGACCTTTGTTTACACACCGGCGTAGATTCACTGTCAGATAATGATCTAAAGATAGGAAAACCTTGACGGCAGAAAGATTTCGCTTTTGTTTGAAGCAAGAGTAGTGCTTTTACAGGCCTCTTAACCTCTGATTTTTTAACGTGCTTTCATTCACGTTTGCATTTTTGATAAGATAAATTCTTTTGCGACGCGACAAGTTTCGATTCAACAGCTTCTCCTGCTAGCACGCACGCAACATTTAATACAAACCCGTGAAGATGTGGCAGTGTAACGCAAGTGCTTTGCTTTTGATTTTCGATTTTTGAGTTGCTTTAATTCACCTTTGATAGAAAAAATAAAGACTAGAAAAGCGACGACTTTCGATGGAAAAGCTCTCTCAAGTTCGCTAGCACACACATTTATCTCAAATAGAACGTTTCTTATGAGTGAAAAAAGACAAAACGATCGTTGCCAACAAATCAGCAATCTTTCCAATCAGGCAAAAACTTCGAACTTTGGTTGACTTAACGGTGAAAACTCTTGCGAGAGATTAATCGTTTTCTCATAAGATAATTGCCGTAATTTATTCCAGACATTTCCGCTTCGTTGATTCTCGGGAGACGAGAATCTCGTCTCGTGAGTCGAGAAACTTGTCTTGAGAGAAACAAGATGAGAGGTGGTAACTTACATGTACTATTGAGCGGTACTGTACGTCCTGCTTTTAGTGGTGCAGCGCTTTATAGGAAAAAACAATTATCTAAATGCACGCGCAAAATGGCGTAAAGATATGTACGGTCCTTTATGTACCAGTAAAATCCAAGTGCACCCATCCCCTCCCCCCAAACTGGCATTTGACTTTTTTGAAAACTTTTTGCCAAATTCCCCACCACAGTGTATGTTGGCAGTTAACATGGCCAAATGCTAAGTAACAACAAAACAAAGAAAATCGTGATGTGTACCACTCAAAAGTAAGTTGACAGTTGTAGTCTGAATTGTCCCTTAAAATTTTTCCCTAGGCAACAGCCTTGCATATCTGCCCAGAGTAATTTTAGCCAGATTATGACCAAACCTTCTCATGTAATGTGTTGACAGTAATGTAACCCAAACTTATTTTTTTATCTTATTTTTGAAAAAATGTCAGGAATTTGAAGATTATAAAGATGCTGATGATGCTGTGTATGAGATGAACCACAAAGAATTCATGGGAGAAAGGTATGCCCAGTTAGAACCTTATATGTGTTTTCTATGGGTACTGTTTGTTTACTCTACACTGTGTATAATTACATTGTACATGAACATTTAACCTGTGAGAATGGGCCAAACAGTCTAATTAAGTCCAGTTATCAGCACAGGTGTAATGTCAAAAGCAGCAGCAGAAGGAAGGCAGAACTGAACTTTGTTTCCTTTGTTCTTCAAGGATAACTGTGGAACATGCCCGTCCAACCTCTAGAAGTGGAGGTGGTGGGGACCGTGGTAGTGGTGGTGGAGGAGGAGGAGGAGGAGGTAGTGGAATGAGAAGAGGTGGTGGATTCAGGTTCCGAGACAGGTCAGTAACATACATGTACTACATGTATATGTGGTAAATTCTTTAAGAGATTTTTTTATATAAATTCCTTTTTAGTGGTAGCAAGCTTGTGGATGTCTAAATGTTGGCTGGCAACAGTGCGAGAGAGCCATATACATGCAACTCAGTTCAGTAGCTAGGGACTGTTCTGGTAGAATATCACCCTACATACATGTAGATGTACAGTATGTATCTACCGGGTACATACTTTATAAGAAACGGTGAAATTTAAGGAAGAATTTGTCTGGTGTGGACCTCACTTAACTCAGTCAATACCAGAAAGACCTTGGGTGATATTTCCCAGCACAGCCCTCAAGCTTGATTAATAATCTTGAAGTAATGAATCACATGCAATTTAATATCACGTCGCAAGAGGTAAGATTGTAACAATGTGACCAGTCAAAAAGGGGTCATGTCTGAGCAAATATATGTTTGACCGGACAACGTGACCGGCGTCTGTTCATTAGTTATTTCAAGCCCTGCTTATCCATCCTTTGAACAACTGGGCCCTGATGTATTGATTGTACTATATTCTTTTGCGTTTGTTAATGTTTTCATTAATATATCTTGGGTATGCTAAGCAATGGAGCAAATTAGTACCGGTAAAACAAATGATGATATTATAGCATACAAAGACATGGCATACCCGAATTACATCTTCTGTTTTGTCCCATTTGAGTTTGACATGCAGGCAAATCTTGTGCACTAGATGTGTCTAACCCATGAAATCTTGTGGTCGTTTTTGTTATTTCAGGTGCCCTCATACTGTACTTTAGTAATTTGTCTCTTCTTATTTGTTACAAATGAACTCTTGTAACTGTAGTTTCTCGGTTATAAGGCACACTTTGTTATAAGACGCACCCCAAACTTGGCAACTTTGACATGCAAAGTGTCCAAACTGAAAATTGTCTAAGAACACTTGGTTTTTAGACGCACCATGAGTTGGGGAGTTGAAAAGATGCAGTCATCAATTTAAGGACAGTTCTCCTTACAGAATTTTAAAGTTTGAATGTTGTTCATACTTCTTGGCACAATTTTCGAGTAAACATTAGCTAATATAAGAGGTAAATTGGCTAAAGCTAAACATTTTTTTCATTGTTCACGCTTTGAACTTGGCTGCATAGTAACCTGGCAGATGTGTAGTTACCAGTGACCACTGAGTTTGTAGCTTGGTTACCAAGTACTCAACCATGCTTTGTACTTTGTTCACAAGTGGTTTTCAAAGATTCTCAGGCTTTTTTGGTGTTTTCCTTGTCTTCTAAAGTCACTTTTTAACTTTCCATGATTAGAAAGGTTTGTTTAAATTCAGTATACTTGATTTTCTTTGCCATTTTCAACTAATGCTGACATAAGCAGGTGTTACTAATGCTTGTCAATACGCGATAATAAACTTCACGTTGAAACTTGCTATTTCTTGCTCTAGAGGTGTAAATATTAAAAATATTATGAAAGTCAATGACCAACATTACCATACTGTAAGTGTTTTCATTTTTTTGTTTAACTGCAAGTTTCAGTTTCGGCCATAAGATGCACTTCTATTTTGGCAAAAACTTCTTAAGAAAAGACAGATATTCCTCGAAAAAACCGTGCACTTTTTAACTAAGAAACTACGGTGTTATTGTAGGTGGTAGTGTGGTTAACAAGCCTTGTATGCTTTGTTTAGATATGGTGCACCATATAACACTGAGTACAAGTTGAATGTTGAGAATCTGTCATCTCGTGCTAGTTGGCAGGTGAGATTCCCTAAATATTACCAGTGGTAATAATTATAATAATAGTAGTATAAATAGCAATAAATCAATAATGACGATGATAATTCCTTTATGTAGTGTTAAATGTTTTTATGTGTTCTCTGGTCCAAATGTGCGATATAAAGTTGAAGCAATCTTGGGGTTTTTCTAGAATTTGACAACAACTCTAGTGATACAGGCCTTAACATTTTGTGTTTCAAATGTTTTTGACCAAGTACATGTATCTTTTCTGCAGAAAACAATGATTTTTTGTGTTGGTTTCATCTAAGTTTCTTCTTTATTTGAGATATTAACACATCACATTTACTTTTTATTAATACATGATGCTATCAGCTGATTTGCAGTAGTGTACGATGACTGAACAGAAACTCTTGATGTACAATACTGACTTTTGAGAATTGCATCCAAGTAGAAAAGTAAACATTAGCCAACAATTCGATGAGTAAAATTACACAAAATTGCATGCATGCAATTGATTAATGTACATTTTAATATGTACTTTAAAGAAGTCTCAATAGCTATTTGATTATAATTTCCTACTATGAAGACAAACCTGTGCATGTGAATTGGCTGAAAACCTCCTTTATATTAAGTAACCTCCTTCCTTCCATTTCTTTCATCTTTAGCTACAGTAGTGGTAAGGTACTTTATGGGAGCTTGGTTTAGGCAGAAATCAATTCCTGATCTCTAACCTGGTCTGTGCGTAAAAAGGGAAAAATTTAATGGCCCTGGCATAAAATATGGCACTTGGCTTGCCGCCTTAGATTGTGTAGATCATTCGATTCCTGGTATGGTTACTTGGTCAGTGTTTACTCTTGGCTGCACTTTTGGCCCATTCATCGATATCTGTTTTACAAGCTGAGATGAGATTCTGTATGGCATGAAGGCCTTGGTTATCAACTGGGTTTAGTTTGAAGTTCATGGTCTAAATAGGTAGTTTTGCAAAGGTAAGGTATGTGTGTGTGCACTAAGGATTTAATTATATCCTCTTTGTTTGGCTACTATTTAAGAGGATGTGTAATATTTATTATATAGTACTTTTCATGTACCTTTTTGTTTTTGTTTTTGTTATTATGCATCTGTTAATCAATTGAGTAAGTGAAGGCTACATAATTATATTAATATTGTAATTTTATTAATGACATGTTGCATGATGCTAAGTAGTTTATACTAAAGATGTCAGATGTACATGTTCAAAACAAGCAAGCACACAGAAAGGCACACATGCAGTATTTCAGATTTAATGTTCATGTACATGTAGACTGCAGTGATGCCTTTCAATGCCTGTACTTGTTTTTTGACACAAGAGTTTTGAAAGTTTGTTTAGATGCATTGTTTTATTCTGGTAACATTTTATACCACTGAAGAAGTGCTAAGATTAAAAGTTTTTGTTCCTACATGTATTTATTTTTGCCAGTAATGACGGCTTTCATTTTGTTAATAATGGAAAATTAACCATGTTTTTTGTTATTTCCGAGGGATCAAGTAGCTTGTATTAGCAACAGTAACTGTTTTTGAGTATGCTGATTAATTTTTCATAGCTATTAAAATATATTATGCTTGCAGTATTATAAAAGAATCAAGCCCACAGAAGACATTGTCATTCATTAAAATTTTTTCACCCCAATGTCTTTGTTTGCAGTGCTATATCAAACCTCTTTTCACAACAGTACTGTAAGGTTTTTACTTTTACGCTTGGTCTTTGACTTCAAAAATGGATAGTGAGCTTCCAAGTTGTGCAATTAAGACAAACTTATCTGGTCCTTGAACAGCTTAGCCAGTTATATGTGATAGTGTAAATAATAGTATGTTTGACTCCCAGCAATTGCTTTGCAGGATCTAAAGGATTTCATGCGCCAGGCAGGGGAAGTGACTTTTACCCAATGCCACAGAGATAGAATAGGAGAAGGGTGGGTGCCATTCATGTGCCATGATACACATTATAACAGCCTTTTCAGAAAATACAATTTGCAAAAATGTTACTTAATTTTGGTACTTAACACAGCTTTCTTTAGTTAAAATACTGTTCATGCACTTACTCATTTGTTATAACATTGCAGAGTTGTTGAATTTGCCACCCTAAATGACATGCAAAGAGCGATTAAACGTCTGGATGGTACTGAGTTGTTAGGGAAGCGCATTAGGCTTACTGAGGTTTGTTTGCAGCATACACATAACATGTACTACTGCTTAGCTGTCTGGCATTTCTGTAGCACTCCAGGCTTGGAAAAACTAGTTTCACTTTATAAACATGTTCTTAGATTTATTTTTTTTGGTACTTTTTCAGACTACAAGCTATTGCCATCGGTACTCCAAAGAGGGGGGACAACACTTTAGAAAACAGACATGTTCAAAATATGTTACTAACTTAGCATTTTTACACCCGCTTGCAGTGTTACTTGCATAGCTATCTTTCTACATCCATCTTTTGACATCATCTTTTGGTCAGAAGGTCATGCTAGTGGGCTGTGATTGGCAGATTTCGATCCGTGTTGTTTGTTACATGTAAAGGTCAAATAAACAGAAATTTCGATTTTTTTATTTTTATTTTTTGCCCATGTGTTTATTAAGAGCCAAATAAACATATCCCGGAATTTTACGGTAATCGGACATTGAATTGCAGAGATATTGCAAGTTGAAAGATGCTTTTCTTAGGTCTTCATAATCGTAGAGTGCTCGGAAAAATTGTCAGAAATAAAATCTTGTGACGTCATTATTAGTGTTTTTGAAGATGACTGCAGACCGATTCCACAGACCGCACCTTAGAATTTAAATAAATGCGTTTAGTGACATTTCGAGCAGTTTTTTCGTTCTGTTCGGCCGTTTAACAGTTCAGAGATGCGCATTTTTTAAAATAAAACAGCTGAAGCTAAAAAATGGCTTAAAGTTTTGTTTGCTGTCGTTTCGCATATCATGTGAGACATAGGTAGAATGCACGCTGGCATGAAAACAAATCAGGAATCTCTATTGTTCTTTCTCATTAGCATTTAACGTTAATGAGCAGAATTATCTGCATGTGCGTTTTGAATCTTGGTACATTTCAAAGCCGTTCTCTGTCGAACAACAACTTGAAATAACCAAATTCTGCGTATTTTGGACAACGTCAGCCAAGATGGCAGTCAACAGAAAGCCGCCATGCACGTTACACTGAAAGCGGGTGAAAATGCCTAAATTTGAAAAATTATCTGTCATAATTATATGAAAGAAATGACTTGTCTTTACACTCCGTTGTAATCCTACAGAACAGTCACTTCTGATAATGACTTCGAGCTCGAACGTCATCTGTCAATGTAACTTGTGCAACTAAGTAATTTGATATTATGTAAGATTTGATTTGGTTATGTAATATTCCATTTATTTTGTAGTATTTGAGTTTCTGTAGTATTATAATCAAGGCTGTGCTCTAAGAAAAATTACAAGAAGCCGAAAGGTTCCAAACTATGAGATCCAGGGTGCCCAGCATTAAGCTTATATGAAAGCAATAAGATTATCTGGTCGCCCAAAGACAAAAGTTAGTCGCCAGAGGCACCCTGACATCCTTAGAGCACAGCTCTGATAATTACTACCTAATTTTAGTTTTTCCCAAAGAGGTTAGCTATGCTGTAAATCTGTATGTTTGTATGTATATATGGAATCCTACGCGTAGAGTAAATGTTTTACGGTATTGTCACTGAAGGAGTAAATTTAGTTCCGTTCTGTTCTAACCTACAGAGAAACCGAGCAAGAAGATCATCACGTTCACTATCACCACGACGTCGTGCAAGGTAGCTATTTAATTATACAAAGAGTTCAGGAAGAGTTGTTTGAGTCACACACCTGGTTATCTAGCAAAGGGCTTGTACATGTAACAGAGGTTAACGTCAACCATTGTATTCTCCAACAATCCACATCATCCAATGGCCGTGTTCACACCTTCTGGACGAACAAGTCGTCCTAATGTGAAGACGCGACGGACAGGATTTTAGACGTAAAAAAGTTGTCTGATATTGTCCGTACATTTTTTTTTTCGTCTAGACGGACAAGTCGTCCAAAAGCTGAGCTACGTCACAGACAACAGATTTTGAAAAGATTGGCAAAGTTTTTCAAAATTGATGTTCGAAATTTGTCTTAATCTTTATCAGTCGGGACCATTCTTGGTTATTTTCGCTTTTTTATTACTCCTTTGTTTTTTTTTCTATGTTAGAAAACATTACTATTATTTTGAGGTTTCCTTCAATTTGAAAGGAATCAGAAAAATGACTGAATATACCGTGACATTGCTCCTTTAAATTCGCTCTTGTTGAATAAATGGTCTGTCTAGGTCCAATACTTGCAAAGGGGAGTGGGATAACCAAAGGAAATGTTGGTTGGTGGAAAATCAAATGGCGGACACAAAAAGGCTCAGGGAAAACACGTTGGATAGGCAAAGCAATAGCGGTCTGATCCGAAAGTAAACTTGTTTGTTACAAGGTTTTTTTGTTTATCAAAGCTTTTTGTCTTCTTTTCACCTTTGGCGACACAAACAGCCGCTAGTAAACTAAAAAGGCGTTACTAAATATTTATGGTCCAAAAGTTGCCACTTTGATGTAAAAGATTTTATGAACTTAAGTAATTCTTAGCTGAGTTGGCGTTTTCTTCTGCTGACTTAAAGCTTCTTTGGATGAACTTATACCTGACGGCAGCTAGGTCTTATGTAAGGTAACCAAGCCGATGGCAGCCAGTGCTGGTGCAAAGCCCTTTGCGTTCAAAATCGTCTGTTGGTTTTATTTTACTTTGCTTTTTCACTGGAGTGAAGGGCAGTCTACATCTGACTACTATCCATGTGTTTTTAAAGCAGATCCAGATCGCGCTCACCAAGGAGGTCGCACTCACCTGCCGCTGCCAGAGGACGCCATTCACGTTCTCCTTTAAATCAGCGTGGCCGCTCCCTATCACCACGCCCAGGTGGCAGTCCAGGACGTCGACTCTACTCTAACTAGTTACAGTATTACAAAATAACCAACCTAGATACTTGAATCGTTGTTGGAAATGCAGATTTGTTCAGTTCATTCTCGTGTGAATGCAACAGAACTTGTGAGGTAAACCGATTCAAGTTTACCATTAACGAACCATGCCTTCGTGTATTTTGTTTTCATATAGTTTTCTTTTGTCAAGTCTTTTTAGCATTTTAGATACGTTTTTGTATTCCTTGATGCACCCTGCACCATAGGAAAGCTGTAAAACCCGTTACCGCTTGTAATTTGTTCTATTAAATATGAGACGCACCATTTTGTTTTGTGGTGTTTGTTTTCTGACTGTTTTCACCATTGACGAGCTCCCTGCTCCTTGCTTTATACTGCACGAAATTCAAGAAAGTTTTTTCGAGGCAAACATTCTTGAAAACGTTGTCCAAAACCTACATAAACGCTGCAGCTTAATGATATTTGAATTTTTGGTCGAAGGTAGCTCGGCGGTTTATTCACATAAAGAATTTTATGTTCTGTAAACCAACGACTCAAATGAATAGAGTAGTCGGTTTTATAGAGTGAGATGTACGGACTGAAACGCATCATTCCACACTGCGCAGCTTTTCCCCGTCCACACTTATGCGTTCAACGCATCGCTCTAAAACATTAGAGCAGTCATCTGTGCATGCGACAAATGACCAATGACGTCAGCGTTTTGAAAGGCTTTGCAGTAGCTGTCCAGTGTAATACGATAAGGCTCCGTTTTTAGGCGAATGATGTCATGATCAGCGGTTTTAAAGTCCTCCTTTTTCGCCTTTCACACTGACTACTAATGCGTTTTCAATGTTTCCATTCTGGACAGCGCCACACGTAATACGTGTAGGCTAATAATAGGTTAACCTACTGCTGGTTTTCACTGTCACGCAACGAAAAAATAAATTGGAAATCACTCAAATATTATAAAAGATAAATAAATAATCAAGTCTCAGGTCTGTGCGGTGTACTGTCGCCGAGTTGTTCGCTGGGCTACAAGCGTCCTTATATTTCCTGTAGTTTTTAAGCCCCCTATATTTCCCTATATAGTTTAGAAAAGCCCTTTAATCCCTCTAATTAAAAGGACGTCAGTCAGCTACACTTTGAAATCCGTGAAATCTGCCATTTTCATTGCCCTCAAAATTATGAAAACTTGTATGATGAAGTGAAATCTTATTTGCATTGTTCTCCACTTTTACTCCCACCACAAAAACAAGCACTCCAAATTCACGAAACCATCTTTATTATTTACTACACATTTGATGATTTCGACATTGCTGATCCTAGCAGTATGCAGGACGCGTGTCATATATCAACCTAGTAAATGGCCCAGCTCACAACGAGTCTCGGTAGCTCAGTTGGTTAGAGCACCCAAGCGGTATCTGGGAGGCCATGGGTTCGATTCCCGTCGGGGACTCGGATTTTTTCTTTGTCCCACGCTCGTGTCATGTTGAATAATTTCTTCGCTATATTAAGTGTAACTGCTATAAGGCTATTAAGATCAATAAAAATTATCTTTGCTCCATGCATATTGAAAATACTTTTTTAGTATTTTTTAGTATTAATATTGTCCTTTATTTCTTAAAAATTTCCCCTTTATTAGCCCTGTATTTTTGAAAAAAGAGACCCTATTTTTAGCCCTATAATTTGGCAGGAGGCCACTTGAAGCCCTATATTTGCCGAAACCTTCCGCGCAAATTTATTAAGCTCGGTATGGAGACGCCATATTTGTGTCCTTCCGAGGGACACAAATATGGCCGCCGTGATGTCAGAGAAACCATCTGGAACTCAGGTTTGTTATAAAAGCGACTACCTTTAGCTCATGAGCTAGTATACTTTCACATAAAAAATACTTATAATTGACATGTTTAATCTGCTGAAAGTGGAAAGGAAAAGCCTTCTTTTCAAAGCAGGCTTAGTGAATTTTGATTTCAGAATTTATGACGTAACATGAAAACCAAGAACATTCCGTTAATTAAATTTAAGAATTCCCAATACAAGAATATTGCACAAATTAATAATAGCACAAAAACCTAGTCTGCGAGCAAGCCTGTTTTTCGGCCATGCGTGAACGCTAAAACAAGTCGGCGATTGAAAAGAGCGGGCGGGAAGGCTTGCTGCCGCCGCCTTGTGTCGTTCGTCCACTTGTTCTCGCTCGTGCGTGTGACTCAAAGGTGAGCCCGCTCTTAGGCTACCAAACCCCATACACGAGAGCATAAAAGCTAGGGTGGATTGTCGGGAGCTAGCTTTCACCAACTTTTCGCCTGATTGCAGGTTACCTTATTAGTAGAGAAAATTGCTGTTTCCCTTGGGTTATGTTTGAGAAGCTGCATTTTTAACTAATCAAAAACGATATGTACGTACAGACGATGTAGAGTTCATCTGAAGAAACGAAACACAAGTAGGCACCTGAGAAATTTTAACTCATGTCTACTACATATTTTGAAGATTAAAAACCCCTTGTAAAATCGAAACGAATGGTGAAACCGGCAGCTTTCATGAGCTATTTTAAAAATACCAGTCTACAAAACTTAAATGCAACGACTTTCATGAGCATTTTGAAAACCCCAATTTTACAAAACAGTAAACGCAACGACTTGTGAAGTTCAGGGCATATCGAAATATAATTTGCGACACCATATGTGACGTCATGAGCCTTGTATACCAGATATGGACATTGTTCAGATGAAGACAAAACAAGTGAAATTAAGCTCACCTACGATACTCCAATTTGCAAAATATAGTCGTGAAAATGGGGGGTCGGGGGTCCCATAGTCATCTAGCGATTTTAAATGGAAGGGCGGTAAAACTAGTGTCCCGCACTCCCGAAGTCGAAGTATAATTAAAAGTAGGGCGGTTAAAGTACTGCTCCCGCAGTCCCGCACTCCCGAAGTCGATGAATAATTAAAGGAAGGGCAGTTAAACTACTGCTCCCGCAGCCTCGTCCCCAGTCGTCCCCGGCGAATTTGGATGTGACGTCACCCGTCAAGTTCGCCTAGGACGCCTGGCAATAAACGGCAAATCCAATATGGCGGAGGCTGTCCAACGATTGAACTTCGGTCAACTTCTTGAAGAACTTAAAAACGCGTCAGAATTTGGCTGGGATTCCTTCATCCATGTCTGCCAGCAAACTCGTGAAGTAATTGGAGATTTTTTATTTAAGGTAGAAACATTAAATGTCGATTTTTATGCGCAACAAATTGTACCATCTAAAGAGCTTGAAGAATATGTTCCACTAACTGTAACTGGCGATGGGAGCTGTCTCTATCGATCGATTTCTCTGTTGGTGAACGGAGATAGAATAGTGGCCGTTCGTGGAAAGTCGTATGATGAGTATTTTTGCTTCTCGCTGACACAACAACAACAGCGGTGATAAGATAAAAGGCTCAAAGCTGATAATCCATCAGTACTTTCAACTGTGCTTTCGTGTGTGCTTTCTTTGTTCCTTTGCCTTCGCTTTTTTCGAATATTTTTCGCAGTTTTCTCCAAGGTAAGTGAAGTTGTAACTATTTATTCGAAGTATCAGTAGCAAAATATATGACTAAAGCTACTTATCAGAAAATTAGAAAGCTGTGTAGTGGTTTGTTTTCTGGGAAACAAACGCTGCAATTCGCCTAGGTGACGATACCGAGTTGTGATGTGTCAACTCAGCTGCTTAACAGATTCAACTTCTCTCTTGTGAACTTCAGACTTGTGAGACTCTATAACATATCAAATTCCCTTCGGCCACTAAGCATTGACAAGATTATGATTGTAAGGAAACAAAAAACTGTTCCTAATGGACTGGTATCAAAATGTTTAGAATGGCTACATTTCAGTTTAAAAGTCGTATGTTACTGTTAGTTAATGTTATATTTATATTGTTACTATTGTTACTATACAAACATTATCCAGAGTATCTTCTAGATATACAATGTATTCTATTTGGATTCATTAAAGACCTTTAGCCACTTAGCTTGGCACAATCAATCAAAAGGCTTTATTCTTCTCTTATGCTTTAGAAAGATGGGTTGGTACAAGCAGATCAGGTTTCATCAGCTGGCAATGTCATACATTTTCTATGGACAGACCTCAAATATCAAGAGAATATGAAAACATAATATAACACTTTCCACTGCCTCCAGCTTTCCCTGCCTCCTTCCCAAATCACCCCACCCTACCAAATGCACTCCCCTAAATTCCAATTACTACTAGTTTTAGTATATATTGCAAGAATTGAATACATGTAAATACTTTTGTATACTGTACTGTGTTTATGTGTGTGTGTGTCAGTCAAGCTCAGTTTAATATCTCTGCAAGTAGGAGTTAAAAAGGTGGTAGTTTAAGGAATGGGATAAATAGTCAATGTACCCATGTGAGGAAAAATACAAATATTTTTGGGCTATCAAGAATGCAGAATGGGGCTCACAAATTAAAAAGAAGCTGGTCCAAAAGCCCCAGTAACCAGCTTTTCTGGAGCGGTTCAAACAATATTTAAACATTATATATTTTGATATTTTAATTTATTTGTAAATAAACATATAAACACAGTATAATCTTTTTTCTAATGAACAACTCAAATTCAGTTGACTACCATTCAATACAAATCTGTTTTGTAGGCCATCATAAAGGTGACCCACTCTTCAGTTAAACAGCATGTACACTAGTTTGTTACAGTCTACATCATTGTTTTGATCGCACTGTTAACCGTTACAAATCTGTTTTGTAGGCCACCATAAAGGTGACCCACTCTTCAGTTAAACAGTATGTACACTAGTTTGTTACAGTCTACATCATTGTTTTGATCGCACTGTTAACCGTTACAATTTAAATTTTACACTGTAGAGCACGCGCGCGTGCTCAGTTGTCATATCAGAGCTTGAAAAGCATCACTAATTGCTCGCGCTAAAATTAGTGTATGAAATTCTAAATTAAACCTTAAAATTAAACTTTAAAATAAATTTTCGCCTGTGCCTACACGTAGAAATAAGCTCGTTCCGCTTATTAAGAGTTGCCATATGTGGCCAACAAATTAGAAACAATTTCTCAGTAGTACACAGGTCACAACGTTTTAAAGTGTTTGTGTACGGTTTGGCCTTAGAGAGAACTTTCCAGGTAACATTAAAATCCTTGTCCTCCTCTTTGAGCTTCCATATGTATTTGCTTAGCTCAGTTAGTATATATATTGTGTTTATGTGTTTCTTTGCAAGTAAATGTCAGAGAGAATAGCAGAAGAATCATACTTTGTTAAACAAGCTGTGTCTACAATGATGCAGTATGTACCTTGTCTAAAGGGGAAAGCAGTGCACACGAAAATTGGCAGCAAAATATATAAACTTCAGCTGAAATGCTAACTCTGCAACTGAGGGAAATTGAAATAAATTTCCACACCTTTTGGGCTGACAAGAACTGTTGGCTGTTTAGTGGTGCTACACAATGGAAATGTTATCAATTCACACTCGGAATCTGCAATAAGCATGACCAAATGTAATTTTTATTTAATAAGCTCATTGAATTGACGAAAATGATTGAAGCATACTTGTTATATATTACCTGAACATGGCCCAGGATGAATGCCGGTTACCTCGCCACCAAGTAATCTCGCCACCAACCAACTCGCCACCAAGCGAAGTCACCTCGGCTCATGGATTAAAGAACGAGGAATACACCAGTTTTGGTGGCGAGTTGGTTGGTGGCGAGATTCCCTGGTGGCGAGGTGACCGGATACCCCCCAGGATTTGGATTAACATCTCCCGCTAATGAAATGAGCCAGAGTATACAAGAAAAAGACAGGCTACAACAAGATCAAATAAAGTTTTGGTTTACGAGAGTTAGATTTTTTTTTCTCTAAAAAGCGAAATAAAAATTTACAGGTAATCAATGACAAGCTTACATGCATCGGGGGATCAGCCCTCTTCTCTCAAGTAAGCTGAATTGTTTCTTTGTTTTCGCACATAAATTTGTAAATAACAAAGGTCGAAAATCCCGACCCTAGGTCTATAAACATTGAGATCGACGCCTTTTAGGTTTAAATAAAACTACCACAGTTACTAGTACCTGGCGAACGTAATTTGCTTACCACAAAGAACTTTTAGATACATGTAGACCCATGTATCACTACGAGTAGTGAACGAAAACAATATAAATAACAGAATAATTTTCTTAACTCTAATACGACCAATACCATTCTGCAAGGCAGGAAAAAACGGCATTACAGTTCGTCTCCGCCATCTAAAATAGTCCACAAATGTTCAAAAGGGATGTAGTTTTCTCATGAACCAGAAATATTTTCTTTTCCTCGCAGAAAAACCTACATTTTCGTCGAACTATATCTGGGACTTTTTCTCGCTAAACTGGGACTTTTTTGCCATTTTGTGCCAGGCCTCGCGCTATCGCGCTCGGTTCCAGTCCTCCTCCGCTCGCTCGCATAGCGCGGTATGGCCTGGGGACGAGGCTGCTGCTCCCGCAGTCCCGCAGTCAATGAATAATAAAAGAAGGACTAGGTAAACTACTGCGTGAAATCAGCGAGTTAAACAATTGAGAGGTATGATCATTAATGAATGTAAAACCCGGGCCGGGTAACAACTGCACTGAATAGAAAGGTAGAATTGATAAGTGAATAGAGTTTGAAAGAACGGGGTGAGATATTTCATTGAAAACTGAGAATAATAATAATACTTGGCTTCACACTAAAACTCACACTAGAGCTAAAAGTATAGTCTAAGTGCACTTGGAACCTACTTTGAGTGTGAAGGGGTAAAACATACTTACCTGAACTTTTCTTGGTGACCATGGAAACTTTCGTAGTTCAAAGAAGCCGAAGTACGCCGCCAAGTATGGTCTACACCACACTTGAGAAGGCACTTGACCAATAGGAAATGGAAGCCAACTGAAAGCGGCGTGCAGCGTTGTCACGATTTTGAAGATGATTGACATCTTTCACCTCAAGTAATATACCTTGTTACAAGTGTGAAGCCAAGTTTTGTAAAATGCGAGTTGAAATTTTCAAGTGCGCTTGAATCAAGTGCTTACTTGAAACTAACTTAGCTTCTAGTGTGAAGCCAAGTAAATACTTGGCTTCACACTAGAGCTAAAAGTATAGTCTAAGTGCACTTGGAACCTACTTTGAGTGTGAAGGGGTAAAACATACTTACTTGAACTTTTCTTGGTGACCATGGAAACTTTCGTAGTTCAAAGAAGCCGAAGTACGCCGCCAAGTATGGTCTACACCACACTTGAGAAGGCACTTGACCAATAGGAAATGGAAGCCAAACGAAAGCGGCGTGCAGCGTTGTCACGATTTTGAAGATGATTGACATCTTTCACCTCAAGTAATATACCTTGTTACAAGTGTGAAGCCAAGTTTTGTAAAATGCGAGTTGAAATTTTCAAGTGCGCTTGAATCAAGTGCTTACTTGAAACTAACTTAGCTTCTAGTGTGAAGCCAAGTATGATGAAACGGCGGCATTCAAAGTAACAGCCTTGAATTAGCATATGGCAAGGTATGTTTTGAAAGAGGTGGGATTTTTCATTGAAAAGAGACCAGTAACAATAATAATAACTAATCGAAGACGGGAACATGCTTACTAGTATTGAAATGAACACTGAAAAACCGAATGCAAACTTTTCGCGAAGGCAACAGGTGCTCCTATAAGACGAAGTTCGTTTGGAAATCTGGGAGCAGCATTAATGAGAAAGGGGCAAGTTGCTATTGGTTCAAAACGACCACGTCAAACTGGCACGGTTACACAAACCCCAGTGGAAGTCCTTAAAACAGACCAGGGAACCCAGTGCGGAATGGCTAAAGGCAGTTACGGCCGAGAAGGAGAACATAGAAAATGGCGGTACGATGACCTCATTGTTAGACTTCACGATAAAGACACTCTCATTGAATGGCTGATGGAGGAAGGCCTGTTAGCCAAGTCACAAATATGCTCCGTATGCGAAGGTGAAATGCAGCTGGTAAAATGTGAGGACCGATCTGTTGGTGTGAAATCATGTGTCTCTGACTTCTTGACTAGATAATGGGAGTGTAGAAGGCGGATTGATGGCAAGAGACACAAGGTGGAGATGTCAATAAGGAGTCAAAGCTGGTTCGCGGAAAGCAGAATGACGCTGGAAGAAATCTTGAAATTTACGTATTGCTGGTGCCAAGACTTAGATCAGGCCCAAATCCGACACGAACTGGGACTATCAACAAACACTGGCGTGGACTGGGACAATTTTTGTCGTGAGGTGTGCGAGGTCACGTTATTTGAAAACAGCGTGAAAATAGGAGGGCAGGGCAAGGTCGTGCAAATTGACGAAAGTAAATTCGGAAAGCGAAAGTGCCATCATGTTGAAGGGCAGTGGGTGTTCGGTGGAATCGAGAGTGACAGCAGAAAATGTTTTCTTCAGGTGTTTCTTGTAGCCGTGGAGAAACGAGATGAAGCAACTTTACTACCTATCATTCAAAAGTGGATTGAGCCTGGGACAATAATAATTTCAGACTGCTGGAAAGCGTACTGCAATTTGGAAAAGTATGGCTACACTCATAGAACTGTTAACCACTCAAAGGAATTTGTGAACGAAAATGGCGACAGCACAAACAAAATGGAAGGACATTGGCGACAAGCTAAGTGTAAACTTCCTTCCTTTTGGCGTCAGAAAACACCACTTTTCTTCTTAATTAGCGGAGTTCATGTGGCGCTACATGAATAGGGACCAGGACTTATTTGAAATTTTTTTACAAGATGTGAAAAAACTTTACAATTTAATATGAAGATAATACAAACTTTAATATGAACTTTTCAGTACTTGAAACAATCAGTGTAATTTCCTTGGGAAGAGAAACAGTGTATTATGTAGCTTATTGTTTGAAATTTTGTATTTGTGAGGTATGGCTAAACTAAGTTTGGTTATCTGTCTTAAACTGAGAGCGAGAAATAAGGATGTTTTGTTTTAGGTTCAATGACAGTTTACTAAACCGAATCATGTAATAAGTTGTAATTGTAATTAATTTAAATGCGTTCCGTAACATTGAACAAATATACACATGCAGAACGAGGGAGAAACATTCATTGTACTTATTATTCGTGCAAAACGCTTTAAGAACGACAAATATCACTTATCCTTGCCGCGACACTCTTAAGAACGCTGCAACACGCTTTAAGATCGAGAAATACACATGTATTTCACTTATCCTTGCCGCGACGGTATTAAGAAAGAGGACAAAACATTATAGTTCGTGACGTTTGCATACTGTTGTTATCACAGGTAACCAAAGCGTACTATGAGAGTTTGTATGGATGTACTAAGAAGGCTTGTATGGATTTGAAATAAAGTTGAGAAAAATATCCCTTTTTACCGGCGAAAAGTTATAATGAAACTTTAAACCTTACCTGGTGTCACGTTTTTGTATTTCTAGTGCTTTAGAAAGTCATACGCGCGATTTTCGTCTTAACCGTCTGTTGCGTACTAAAAGAAAGTCTTTCTTTTAGTACGCAACAGACGGTTAAGACGAAAATCGCGCGTATGACTTTCTAAAGCACTAGAAATACAAAAACGTGACACCAGGTAAGGTTTAAAGTTTCATTATAACTTTTCACCGGTAAAAAGATATATTTTGTCTCATCTTTATTTCAAATCCATACAAGCCTTCTTAGTACATCCATACAAACTCTCATAGTACGCTTTGGTTACCTGTGTTGTTATGTAAATTATCTTGACTGCGGGACTGTGGGACTGCAGGAGCAGCTTTTTGGACTTTTCATTTGGTGACTTCGGGACTGCGGGAGCAGCATTTGAAGATGTGAAAAAGTGGGCCGGGTATTCTGCAATCTAGCCCACCTTGTTAACACCCAGTAATTCCTTATAGTATCGTGTATTATATTTC
The DNA here is from genome assembly GCF_052425735.1 of Oculina patagonica. Lineage (NCBI taxonomy): Eukaryota > Metazoa > Cnidaria > Anthozoa > Scleractinia > Oculinidae > Oculina > Oculina patagonica. Next base: position 22,293,961 of record NC_135763.1, on the reverse strand, counting down.
ACGATAGACTTTCTCAGTCCTTTTAATTTCTTTTTTTGTGGTGGTTGGGCCTTTCGCTCGGTCATTTTTGACTCTCACCCATTTATACGAGGTCGACTTGGAGCAAGTCTAATTTCACGATTGCTTGCTAAATTCACGATTCCGACGATTGTTTATTACTATACACTGGGAATTGGTTTATATTTATTTTACAGAAAGAAAGTTATTACTCAGTTCAAAAACAAGACAAAAATGAAAGGTCACCAGACTCGTTTACAAGAAAATTGCGATTTACCTCAATATCAGAATCCCGCACTGCTGACACACTTTGCAGGCTATATAGTTACGTTTATTGTCCTTTTAAACAAAGCAATAAGCACTGGTACATTACGTAGCACATAGCAAACGATATGGTTCACATTTGGTGACTTCCAATACTATAACCGATACTAAAATGAAAATTATTCTATAACAAAGACAAATAAACTCTACCTCTGGAATGTAATGCAAGGTTAAAAACCTTTCACTACTGCTACATTACAGTAGAACCCCTTTTAATACTGACAACTCATTTATTTAAAAAAAAAAGTTTTTTTTTTTAATACTGCAAAAATCTATATTAAAAACCCTAAAATCTTTAGCAATAATAAATATTACCTCTAATACTGTAAATCTAAAATAAATCTACCTAAGGCAAAAAGTGCAATATATATTCTCGCAAATCTAAGTTTTTTCCTTCAACCATTTAAATACAAACAATAATTTATTCATTGATAAGCAGACAGGCCTACATGTGTGCATAAGCCGAGTACAACTTAAACTTTATTTTTGTTTTTATATTATATTGTTAACAGATGTACATTGTTATCACCTTAGCAGATTATTTAACTTGCCCTTATTTTTCATAAAATAAGGGCAATAATAATTTTGTGTGGTTGAAGATGGGTAAGTGTGTAACAAAGTGCTCAGTTAATATTTCAGCTCCATTGTTTATGAGAGAACAAAAGACAGCAAACAAATGAAGCAAGCAGGTCTCAAGATGGAAAAGTTCATTCTCATAAGCTGGTTTTCAGGATTCTCATGTGGTCACCCTGAGGTCAGAGTTTGGGTGCTTTAGCAAAGCACACAGCTCAAAACAGAAACAAGAGTTTTGTCCATTAACTGAAATTTACTTCATATGTTCAATAAATTTTGAACGTCAACCAAAAGAATAAGTAATCAATACAATGTACTCTGTATCTAGTTCTTTCTTTTTCTTAGATTTATATTATTCACCCCTCCCTATCGAACACACTCCCCTAATTTCCAATTATTACAAGTATAATATAAACAACTGTGTCTAAATAAAGTTTTATCACATCCTATCTGAATCTAGCCATTATTGTTATGTAGTTTCAGAGTTTTGGATGTTAACAGCATGTTACTAATGAACTCTAAACCTTTATTAATAAACAAGGTCATCAGCTTTAAAGTCATCATTTACTGTGGCTTTCACTAACAGGCTAACTCTAAAGTTCAAATCCTAACTAACAATTGCATTTTTTTGTTGACATTTTTCATGATTAAGACGACAAAAACTAGCCTTGAAAAAAAAAGAAACAAATAAAATGGATCAAAATCTACAAGTTACCAGTAATCACAACCCACGAACAGTGACCTTTTGAATCTGTCAAAGCTAACTTCTGTCTCCTAAGAGGTTCGCTAAAATGATTGACAGCAGCAGTTGCAACCTTTGATTGAAACAAGTTCGCATGTTTTTTTTCTTATTACACTTAAAAGCTTTATTTATTGGAAACACTCAAAAGTTACATCACACTATGCTAACTTGCACATTACACTTCATCACTAACCTATAACTATTAACAAGACATTTTCAATTCCTATTATGTATAGAGGATAATACATGGTTGAGCAGAGATATGAAATTTATCTTTAAGTGTTCAAATTGATATCTCCAAGTGAGCACAGCGAACAAGTGAGATTTCGGTTTTTGGACACGAGAAGATAAACTTCATATCTCCAAGCAACCATGTATTATATAAACCTACTAATTATGATGTTTTTGACGATTTTCCAAAGATTTCCCACCATTTCCGAAGATTTCCAAACATTTTCAAATTGTTGTCTGAAGGTCGATCAAATGTTTCCGAACATTTTCCGAACTTGTCCAAAAAATTTCTGAAGACTTTCAAAGATAACTGAGGATTGTAGAGGAAGATCCAAAGATGTTTCGACTTATTATATATAGTAGATAAACTTTTGCTCATTAGGCATTGAAAACATGGCAAACTCTGAGAGCTGACAAAAATGGACAAAAATGATATCACACATGTGTGAATATCATTTTTATCTACACGTGTGATACCATTTTTATCGATTTGCTACCACTCGCTATACCACTGCAGTTTATATAATAATGTTCAATAACACGCCAAACTCTAAAGTAAAAGGAATACTGTTAAGTTCTAAAAGTAATGACCCCCTCCCTTGAAAGAAGTGACCTCAAGTGTAATTAGACTGTTGCAATAGGACTGAGTCTAAATCCAAGAGTAAAGAGGAGCATTACTTTCCAAACTTTACAGTATGGACTTACAAGGCATGACTGCTTCTGCATTAATCAGTTAGCTTTTCTGCAATTTTAAAACAACAAAATGCATGACAGCAAAATTTCCCATTATCATCAACTTGTGTTACAAATTTGTTTATATGTGGGCTATTTTGTTGTTATAGGAAAACAGTTACTTCTTGGTTTTCTGTTGGAATGCTGGGGAAAGTTTCACTTAAAACCAGGGCTGCAAATAACAGTCCGTCATCGTACATTAGCCGACAAAAATCTGCTCGTGTTGAACAAAATCCCAAGTGTGAAATCATTTTACGCCAACAATGAATAAAATTCAACCTTTTGTTTTTGGTGTCTTATCCATAGTATGTTCTTTCAAATGAAAAAATATTTGCAGCCCTGTAAAACTAATACCATTTTGGCATACAAAAAAACCCCAAATGTATCAATTTCTTGTGAAATATTCGCCACTACTGGGAGAAATCAGTAATTATGATCTAGTAAAAGAAAATGATTGCAATGATAAACAGCAAAAAGTTACCAATGACAGAGGCAACTATTGCACTGGCTCCAGTAGTAGGTGGCTCACTTCTATAATGAGCTACCTCGGGTTTTTCTCTTGGCTGCTTCAGAAAATCAATGACTTGAAATCCTTTTTGTGTATGCTTTTTCCAATGTGTGACATTGTCGGTTACGTCAAAAGAGTCATGAAATGCCCACACAATCCATCTTTTACCAGGCTGCAAAAAATGAATGGCACTGCTTAACATAGATCACCATCAAAGGCCCTTTATGTTCCCCGTACCATCATGTTTTAAAATTGAACTTCCTGAAATTACCGGGTAAATGACTCCAGTCCCATTCAATCCTACAAGGGTCTAAGCAGGCATGTATAGAAGTCAGAATAGATCAACTTAGAAGCAAACAATGACATGATCCTCATCATGAGCCCACCAATTTAAGCAATTGGGTAAAAAAAAGCCTGAAATAATTCAGGGCTTCAAACCCATGACCTCTGCGATACTGTTGTGATGCTCTACCAACTGCGCTATGAAGTCACACATTGGCAGGTCATTTTTGTGGATTCTATCTTTCCCATGGTGGAATAGATGACAGAATAAATGGAAATAATTTAGTGTGGCGAAAAAAAAAAAAAAACAAGCAATGGCATTATCCTCACTGTGAGCACACAAATTTAAGCAATTAAGGGATAGATCATACTGTCTAGGACAGATCATATTTACATATTAATAACAGGTAAGAAGTGTCTACTTTACAACATACATATACTTCCCAGAGCTGTGCTCTAGCAGAGCTCAGGTGCCACAGGCGACTTACTTTTGTCTTTGGGCAACTTGCATTACTTTGCTATCACAAAAGTTTTTAAGAGCTGGGCACCCAAGATTTCTTACATAAAAGCCTACAATGTTGGGCACCCTGCAACTATTCTAAGAGCACAGCTTTGCTTCCTCAACTAAAATCCTCATGTTTGTAATGCTTCAAAATATTCAACCAACCCTCCAAGTTAACTTTTTTCATTAGTGGCCATTAGGCCACTTACTATTCAGGTTAAGTCGCCAATGAAAAAATTTTAGACAACAAAATATATAATAATTATCTGTAAATTGATACACTAAGAGATATGAATGAAATGAATGTTAACCACACAGTTTTTTCAGGAAAAATCTTAACGGAAGAAACAAAAAAGATACAAAAATGAAAAGATCAGTATACAAAATCCAGAAAAGCCGTGGGTTCGAAATTCACGAAATGGCAGAGTAACAACAGAAAGAAAACAACAGTAGTAAGATTCTGAAACCAGTATTGCAATCGGTTTTGGGCATTTATAAAATAAAACAGTTTTAAAGCTGATCTGTTTTTGCAGCCTAAATTTCCGGTGACTACTGTTCACCTTCATCAGAGTTAGATTAAAGTTCATTGGTGCTAATTACGCTACCAATTCGTGTGCTTTCAATTCATTTTATCTCATGTGTCACACACTGAATGTATTCATTTCATGACAAAGGGAGCAAAAGCAAAAACCACACTACAAAACTAGCTAGACTTCCCACACTTTGTTAAAGGCTATTACAAGTTTTCAAACATCAAACTTGAGAGTGGTACTAAAAGAAAACAATTTGATCTTTGAGAATCCTAGACACCCTCACGAGGGCCATGTCATCAAATCATTTGCAATGTAAACATGTTGTGGCAACAATCACAGCAAATGAACTTCATTGGTTAAAATGGTAAATATTGCTTCGCTATGCAAATTATATTACATAATTGTACCTACCCCAATGACATTGTCATTTTTAGTATCACCAGTATCTTTTTTGCGATGGAATTCCATGGTTGTAACACCACCATTTTCAGTTATCTTTGTAACTTCCCAGTCTTGCTGTTTATCTGCCTCTGGACGCTTGTGCCCATTAGTCCAATAATCCTTTGAACAAAATTATCATGGATTTAAGTCAAAGATGCAAGTTTAGGAAACCATATCAAGTTAACACTACAACTTCCCTTCTAGCCCAGGCCTTAAAGGAACTGTGTCACAGATTTAAGCCACATTAAGGCACAGAAAATGGCCACCAAATTTGGTGAAACAATAAAATAACTACTTAAAACAGAGAAAGAACATTTCAACAACAAAGCTAATACAAAAGGAGGTACGAATGCCAAACAAAAGTGAAGAAGATTGAAATGGATTGCAATATGGGTTTATAAAATACTGTTTGGCTAAACAGTTTTCAAAGTTAATCTTGTCTGCTTGTCATGTTACGTGTACAATGACACCCAAGAGACATATTTAGTTGCAATAAAGCAATGGTTTTGTGCAAATCAAAAATGCAAATCGTAATTATCAAGGCATTTACACTGACAACAGAAGCAACTTGGTTGTGTCTTATTCTGTGGAAATAATTTCATATTTGCCAGAAGAGCTTCTAGCACGGATCGATCGCGGAGACGAACGAGCAAAATAAAATCCAGTTTTGACTAAATACTTCTGGATGTATTTAAATCCTGGTTAAAGATCTGTGTATGGTAGCTTTTTTACATTAATTTGCCCTTGTTGTTTACGTGTCTAAGTTAAGTGACCACATGCATTTTTTGGAAGAAATGGCTTCGAAACAGTGTATTTGTGCTTATCTCTGTTCTTTTCGACTAGGGTTTTGGTTTGCTAGAATTTGGCATTTGTTTGATTTGAGCATGTGCCTTGAGCATGTGATAATTTAGAGATCAATTCAGAGAAGTATATACCTCAAGATTTTTGTCAAAAGGTAATAACTTCATCTACGATTATATTTATAGGAACATGTTTTATCTGTAGTTATTTTTTCATTAATAAAAAAGTGTTCTGCAGAAGAAATCATTTTAATTTTCATTGGATGAGTAAAAAAGGTGAAGGCAAGCTCCCTTTTAGTTTATTTAACTTTATTTGGAGAGAAAGACACAGACTATTTCAATAAGGAGAAATATCAACCCATTGACACTGAAACGCCCGTAACCGCCCGTGCGTGACAACCCCAAATTTCCCTGAAACGCCCGTAACCGCCCGTAAAAGCACATTGAGAACAAATGCCCTTTCCCTCCCTCCCTGGGGACTTTTTGGTTCTCCTATTGTTCTCCAGATAATTAGGACAAATAAACCAATCAGAATCTGTTTTCTGCGCATATTTTAAAGGAACTCTTGGGGTCCTGGAAAGAAGGTTTTTCGTCTTATTCCGTGCGTTAAAAATGTACAAGAAAATCATGGCGCCGGGCAGCACGTATTTACAAACTTCTGAACACCAAAAATACTATCTTTGAGACTTAATAACTATTCAAAGTGGCTATGAGCCACTAAACTCGGAAAATTTATTATGAAACAAGAATCGAAAACAACAAACTGACAAATAGAGATTTTTTGAAACAAATGATGTTAAACTTTCCACAATTTTTTTAAAGGTTAGGCAAAATAATAATATCATTAGAAAAATTACGTTTTGGTCTATTTCAAGAAAACTGACATTAATACAATATTTCGGCTGGTAGTTAAGCATGCATGTACTGTATTTATTCGGCTATAAGCCGAGACCCTAGACTTATTTTTGGAACCAGTTAGACTCTGACAAAAGAAAAAACCCAAATCACTCGATTTTTCCTTCAAACTATAAAACAATCCACGCGGAGCGAATCAACATATTCATTAAATCACAACTATGTAATTGAAAAACAACAAATCATTAATAAAAGATGAATTTATAAATAGAACTGTACACAAGCGTGACAAAACATTCACCTGAGTTCAGAATCCCATCTCAAACAATCACGCGGTTATCGATCATCATGCCAAAAGCTACTGGTTTTCAAACAACTAAACGTTCAAATTGAACGTTGTTGCCGAGGTAGAAACCGTTGAGAACTGCAATCGCCAGAGAATACGGGATGATTGCTGATCATTCAGTGAATCTTCAGTTCGTCGCAATTCGCCAAGTTACTTGCGAACAGATCAAGCAGATCAAGCCGGTGAACTTTAAAATTAAATGTCACCAAAACGAAACATGTGCTGTTACCAGTATTTGTCGAGTATCCTCAATCCATTAAAACTCTTCTGAAGTGGTTTCTTTTCGCAGAAAAGTCGTGGTATTTTAAGTTTTCGCTTTTGAACAAAAATATTACATGCAGCCGATTTCTGTCAGATCGTGTTACAATGTTTACCAAGCGCGTGGGAACAACTGCTTCTGATTGGCCAGTTTCTGGTGTCACGACAACAAGTCAAATAGATCGATTCCTTCTTGACCCTTCTCTTGAAAAGTCACGTAAGCAGTGATTCTGCAAATTAACTAAACTTAAAGAAAGGAACAGAAGGAAAGGAACAGAAACAGACTCAGGCAGAAATAATTATTGTAGAAGAGATTGCGAGGAAATTGTTTAAGACATGCGGGATTTCGAATGCCCTCGTCAGTTCAAAAGACGATCACGTACGCCGACAAAACAAATAATATTCCATAGAGAGCCGATAGAGGACGAGTTCCAGCCTAAATAGCGAAGAAAAGACGAATAAAACCTTCATTCCTAACGTTGCGTCATTAAACCAAATGGCTTTTTAGGAGCCGCCACTAAAATAAAAGGTAATGACCAAAAATAAATACAAACGCTTGTCAATTTTTGTTTGTTGATGACCGCTCAGCTGATAGATGAATATTTCATTCAATTTGAACTCTTTTCTAGTACCATCTAATTTTTTTCGGAAATACTCGGCGGTAAATTGAACCCCCAATTTTGTTGAGTTTTAACCAGGTTTCAGTAAGATTTGGTGAAAATATATAGTCTTTGTGTACTTCATATATGCGCATGCGTTCAGCACAAAATTCCGTGTGCTTGGGTCTACGCCTGGAAGAATGCATACCACAAGGAGAACATTGGGTTTTCAGAAACAAATATATAGCCTTTGTGTACTTCAAATAAAGTAACACAGATAAAGCTCGCATTTTAGGTAACCCCCTACCCGCTTCACAAGATTAATTGATTAATTCAATTTGATATTAATTAATTAATTCAATTAAAATGTTTACAGGAATCGAGTGAAGGAGGGAAGGAGTGAAATCGGCCCACTCACCAAAACTCGGAATTTTCCGAGTTAAAAAGGAAAGAAGAAACACTATGAATATTTAAGTGGCCCTAAAACGGAAACCATGGCGGTAGATCCATTAAGTGTACAACTGACTCCAAAAGCCGTCTGCTAAAATTAAAACTTCGCCTTTGACATGAACATGTGGATAATTAATCTTGCCGTGCAGTACAGCACGGCTCAAAATATTTTGACGCTTGTGAACACATTTCTTGGCTTCATCCTAACTGAATACAAATATTCTAAACAAAGTTTCTTTCAAGTTTTTGTCATTTATCAATTTTGAGTGCGGAATTTTAGGCTTTTGAAGGCGAACAGATTTGTTGCGCACGTGTTGTTATCTGACACCTATATTTTGGGAGACTTGCTTCTTCATTGTTTAGCTCCGCTTTGTTTTAAATTATGTCTATCGCTTTAAAAAATTACAACAGTGCTTCAGAATATACAAAGGAGTATTATTAAAATTAAAATTAAAGGAACGCGTAGAAAGCAGTGCTAGTGTTAAGTTAGTGGTCGGATTTCTGTAATTTTGTAAGCGTTGTTTATGCTTTTTTGCGCTGCCATGATTTGAAGATAATTTTATCATCTCGAATTACCGCTTTACTGCACCGAGAAAAAAGCTCAGTGTTATTGAATAATCAGGGATCCATATACACAGTCGTCCGGTCGTCCGAGACGACTAAAAAATCGTACGGACGACCAAAACATTACGAAAACTCGTCCGCTGGACGACTTAAGTTTGACTTAATGAAAAAAAACATTTATTAAATTTTCTTATGAGTTACTTGCGTTCTGACCACTTGTCGTTCATTTGTAAATTTTAGAAAACAGAGAATAATTTGCAACTTTCTGTCGCGATAAAATCATAATTTTGGCCGCCATCTTGGATGATGCGGTATTTTCCATGAATGAAATCATTGCAGGCTCAATTTTCAAGCTGTCAACTGCTGATATTTTGTACTGCAGCTGCATCTGTGAAAACACGAGGCGATCGCATCAGCTGATGTTGTGATCAAAATGCGCTGTTTATCTTGGTGTGGCACCGCCAGCAAAGAAAAAATTAATGTTATTGTTTCAGAAAAGCAAACCAATAGAACAAGAAGAGCGAAAGCGTTCTTTTCTTCGGCTTTCATTTGTGCCTGCATCGTTCACTTCCGCCAGCTCCACATCACAAGGCCGCTTGGGGACACGATGTTTAGTGAAATTTTATAGGTCAGCAGCCAAAGTAGACATTAGTAGAAAGTGTCATTAACAAATACTTGAGCATCAAACTTTATTATAACTGACACTTTGTCTCATAGATTTCATGACAATTGTATACAGTGTTACATGTAATAACCATAATAAAGTCAACTTTTCATTAACTTGTTGTACGGTCACCATTCTTCACTTTTGAGCGGGCAAGTAAAATTTTGCCAGGGCAAGTATGTCGTCTTAAATACTTGCCCGGCTAACGACTTAAAGAAAAAAAATTGAATATGGATCCCTGATAATGACAGTTTCAGTTGGACAGATTAAAAACCTATCTTTTGCCCAACTATTTTACGATTTTTCGTAAGAATTTGTACAAAGTCTACGTGTTTTTGCGAGCTCCATAATTACATGCGGAGGTGAATAAAATTTTATCGCTGTCTTGTAATTTCGTTACGGATCAATTTATCAATGCTGGGAATCTCTTTTAGCCATAAATTGATATTTCAACATGTCTAGTTTAAATAAAAGCTTACTTCAGAAACTAATGGTTTGTTTGAATTTACTGCGCATATGGTTTATTATTTTCAAATCGTGCGTTTGCGTTGAATGCCGTAAAATAGCCAGGTATTCAGGTGTGGGTGCGCGGGTAAAACTTCAGGAGTCAATGGGTTAATGTGTTACTTGAACTCTGCCAAACTGCAGCAGTTCTGAGTTTATGCCTCCTTCACATAAAATGGACAGTAGGCGTTAAATGGGAAGTTACAACTGAATATAAAGTTCTTCTTTTATTCTTCACTCGCGCATAAATTGAGCAAATTCAACATACACTAGGACCTCCAAATTAAAATAAACCCCAAACCCACAGGTCTGTCCTTAAACATTACGCTATTCTCACCCTTCCGCAATCTGGAAACGAAACACTATTTCTTTTTGAAATAGCTGCTTGTTAGACTTCGTTCAGGTCACGTGACAGAGACTTTCCGAGAAGAACTTGAAACGAGAAGCGTTTTGAGTCGAAGGGTGCGACATGTTAAAGCTGAAATTGAGTAAAATTGTTGTGATACCGAGAATCCTGCGTTCAGTCTGGTAAACGTTTACTTCACCAAACCGAATCCATTCGTAATACACATATGAAAATGTTTTTTTGAGCATTCTTAACTAAGAAAAATTTGACCAAAACATGTACATGGAAACTCAACAATGAATGCCGTGACATGAAAACAGGGATAATGTAACCTAAACTGTACAGCTATAAACCCGTAACAAAATCTAATCTGCAGGACTAGACAACGAAATCCAATATTTAATACAACACTATTCTAAAGGCACGTACACTGTACTAAAAACTCATTGGCCCGAACAAGCATAACAGGTTTAACAGACAAAACTCAAACTCACCTCATGGTATGCCGTCCCATTATCAGTAACCCCTCCAACAATGACATCGTAGTATTGCATAGATTTTCTATTCCATTGTAAGTCTATATCACTGGGCCACAACAAGCTCGATATTCCAAATCCCACCCAGCCAGTCGCTTTGACTTCAACTTTAAAATAAAATATTTCTTCTGTTTCATTATCGAACTTCCAACGAGCTGTATAATTACCTCCTGCAAAGGATGTAAAGTTTGAATACTCGATGGCATAAGAACATGGCAAAAAAAGCCACAAACTACAAACTAATGGCAGAATCATTTCTACTCTTCCGCTTTTCAACAGCCTTGCTTGAACTCGCTTGAACCAGGGTGGAATGTTGAGAATAATACCTATTCCACGTGACGTAAAAAAGCCAATCAGATAACTGTCCCTCTTGGCCGGCAGAGCCTGGGGCACGATTCACCCAATCAAACGTTGTTTATAAGTTGAAAAGTATTTCTGCATTGAAAATATTTTGCTTTTGCCTGTTTCAACCATTAAACTGTCATATTACGCAAAACACGTTTGGATAAAATTACGGCAAGAAATAGTGTCGCTACTAGTTTGGCAAGTGCAATGGCGGGACAAAATAACTTTTTACATCTGGCTCTTTCTACTGTTATTAAACGTCGAATGGGGAATGCTTCTATCCGAAGCTCTATCAACCGTACCCTGGGTGTAGTTCTGGTTACTGACAGCACGAACAGGCATTAAGATCATCACTGAAACGGCTCTAGAGACCGTTTATCAAATCCTCCATTAGCAGACTGAAGGGTAACATTAAGCAACCAGCGGGAGTCGTGTTTGGCCTGTCACATTTTATATCACTACCGGATGAGGTAGAGTCCACGACCAAGGGCTGTCTACGTCTTCTAAAAGCAGAAGCTACCGTTAGAAAAGTCTGCTGATAGTGCACTAGCAATACTAAAAACATTATGTTATTTTGTTGAGACAGAAACACAAGATTTAGCAAAAACCCGAAAACCGTGAAAATAATCATTTGCTGACGATCCATGCATATTTGCGCAATTTGCGCACGAGCTGCTCTGTTGTGTCGTGTGACGAGCTCTTATTAGTCTTATTAGATGGTAAAATTGGAAAAAAAAATTTTCGCTCTAGTGCGACCCGGGCCTTAGTAAGAGTTAATTGTTGGCTTCAGAACGACACTGCTGTGAAGAGGAATAAAAAAAATACATCAGGTTAGTTAAAGCTATTTAATATAATGTACTAGTGGTAACCACAGGTTAGAAAGTGCGTGCCTCGATGCAGTTAAGAGAAGGTACTGGGAGGGAAGTGTTTTTTGTTAGTTTGGAAAATTACTTCAAGTCGAAGTTTTTGGGAAGTTTTCCAGAAGTTGGCATAACTGTGGTAATTGAGATTTCTTTTATAAACTGCGGTTGTTTATTGGGAGTCTGTCCACCGAGAATAACAGTATCTCTATGTGTGCGAAATTATGATGATTTTTTACGTGTTTGATATTACCAATCATATGTTGACAAGTTTGCCATGTTTCAATGGTGAATAAGCCAAAGTTTATCGATATTTAATTTTTCAGACAGTGTCGATAAATCACTGGACAAAAGAAAATTATTCCGAGTAAGGTCGAGTAACGCGTCACGCTTAAGTCACGAATGTTTTTTAACGTTTCCTATTGCCGCAAACCAATCAGAGTTGTTTTTTTGATTGACAGTACACACATATACGGTGGGGGTTTTGGCACAAATCGAGACAATTCGCTCGGCTCGCCCGGGCTCGCCTCGCTCCTTGTCTCGATTAGTGTCCAAAACCCCCACCGTATATGTGTGTACAAAAATCGCGAGCGGCACCCAAAATCTCTGCGGCTTGTGCGCTCAAAAATATCAAGCTTAATTGCTGTGCCAGAAATAATTCCTATTGAACAAATGCTCTTATTGAGTAAACGAAGATGGGAAGAGGGAGAACTGGAGAAATTAACTTGAATGTAAAGAAAAACTTGAAAAGATCTCGTGGAAAAACGTTTACAACCTACAAAAAAACTAAAGAAAATGAAAAACAAATAACAATCTTTTTAACAGACGAGCTGATTGAAAAATTAAAAAAATTAGACAGCAGTGTTGTCGCAAACGTTTTAACAAGCTAAACAAAACTTGCACGCTCCGGTGAGTGCATAAATTATTGAGTAACACAGGAAGTCATTGTTTACCCTGTGTCAATTGCGTGGGAAACCCCCTTGACGTAATCTAATTGGTTTTTTTTTCATCTTGAATATTTTTAGCCGGAAAACAACTCAAACTCTTTGTATGTGTGTTTTGAGAGCTATGATTTATTCAACAACAATATTTAATTTGACTAACATGTAAATATACCGTGAAATATTGAGCTAAGAACTTTCTAGCACATAAAAGAACAATATAAGATCACGGTAATTTTATTCACCAGGCGTCATTACTATTTTTAGTTAATAGGTTATTTCCCGATGTAATGACGTCTTTTGTGACCAATCACAGTTAAAATTATAACTTTATATTATTCACATAAGCTTTTTTGTATTACACAAACAAGTACGCGATGTATAAAGACGTTTATCAAACCTTCATTGAAAAAAGAAGCAAATACGCAGCTTACGGACATGAATCATTTGGAAACGACAAACTAGGATCTGATTATAATATTTTACATCAGCTATTCGTGCCTTCGCTTCGCGAAACCTAAGCAATTACGGACAACAATCAGATGCTTGGTCGTGAAGTTTTGTCGCAAGGTTAAGTATATCGGATGCTTGTAGACGTTTTTCAAACATTTTTCGATCAAAATTAAGAAGATTTAACTCAGTTTATCGACATGAATCATTTGTAGATGTCAAACGATAGCCTAATACAACTATAGCGTTTGCCAAACTTGACAAAAACTTGTCAAGTCATCAAAGGACAGACGCCGCGCGGCCATGAGGTGTCCGCCGTTGTCAAGGAACAATGTACCTTGGATACCGTGGCCATAGATGTCCGCCGTTGTCAACGAACAATTTACCTTGGATGCCGTGGCCATAGATGTCCGCCGTTGTCAAGGAACAATTTACCTTGGATACCGTGGCCATGAATGTCCGCCGTTGTCAACGAACAATTTACCTTGGATACCGCGGCCATAGATGTCCGCCGTTGTCAACGAACATTTAACTTAGCAACTGAATAAAATTATTTTACTTAACACACTTGTAATGTTTATTGATTGCTTATTATATCATTAAAAAGCTGTTGATTTGCATAAGTCTGACGCTGTGGGACATTCACCCACACACAAAAAAAATTTGCATGCATTGTTCAGACAAGCCCTTGACTGTGGGGATTAAATCAAGTGTTTATTCTTTTTCACTTTAAGCACGCTTTAACCTTTTATTTTGCCTCGTTTAGGCAAACAACAACCTCTCTTGTGATGTCTCGAACATTTTTTTGCAACTCGAACGACAATGCTTCCATCACAAAGTAAACGACAAGATGAGCGCAGACAATCATTCTTTTATAAAATGAAAAAATGTTTTATTGGACTGAAATTTTATTTCGAAATGTCGGTGGCGCTTTCGAGAAGTTCTTTTTCCAATCTTTTGCGTTCTTCTCTCTTGATTTCTTCCCGAATTTTTCCGATGTCTGGCTGGAGTGAATTTGTTTGTTTTTGTGCAAAGTTTGAGCGTAAAGTATCTTTAAGTTGGCGATATTTCTGCATTTCTCGTGTGATCAGTTGAAACTCTTTGTCAGAAACAAGATTATCATTCAGAGCTTGTGAGACAGAGCTGTTTATCGAGTCATGTTTTGCAACAGCCAGAGCGAGGATTCTTGAGTGCTTATTAACTTTACGTTCAAGCTTTTTGTTGATAACTGACAGGCCAGTGGAAGCTGCGCCAGATATACCTGCTACTGCTGCAACAGGCACGCCGATAACAATTCCAACACCAGTAAGTGAAGTCGCAACAGCTCCAGAAGACAGAGCTGCCGTCACGGCGCCAAGACAGACCACGGAATAGTGAATAACTTTCCGGACTTTTTTATATTTTTTTAACACAAGCCTGTAATGCTCAGCCTCAGCGGATATTTCTTTTTCAATTTTACTTATTTCAGTCAGCCGAAAATTCTCGGCATTTGTTGGGAGGCTTGGATAAAGTTGTGTTTCTTCGCGATCACCATAAGCAGGGGCACTCGGGAGAACATTAGCAGATGACATGGTCGTATACAATAAAAAAATATTAATTTAATTCTAATTCAAAATGCAGCGGAGCTCCAACAAAGTCAAACTTACTGCCAGTTTTGTCTTTGACGGTCAATGTGACACTGTTCACACTCTGAACAGCGTTGGTTCGACGTGAATTATTGATAAAATTTTGAGGGTAATGAACCAAATCATAAGGTTTCCCGGTTATTGGTACACAAGCGAGAATGTCACTTGGCTTTCCATTATACAAGTTATTTTCTTTGGAAAGTAAATCGCAGTGAATGTAATAAAAGTCTGGCTTAGTAAAATCTTCAATTCTTGCGTTAGCAGCATCAACAATTGTGTTCTTAAAAAGTTTAGAAAGATTTTTATCAAAAGAAAAGCTTTCAATATTTTTTGTTTTTGTTATTGAAAAGCCTCTTTTTAAATCATCCCTTTTTACTGTTAGCTTTTGTTGATCTTTGAACTTATTAGTCAGGTAAGTTGTAATTTCATCAAAATTGTAGTTGCCTGGAAAAAAATCAGCAACATTGTTGCTCACATTGTTTTGTTTAATGCTTATGGAGCCAATTTCTTCCAGATTACGCCAGCTGTTTTGTAACGAGCATGACAGCAGGCTGATAAACCTTGGTTTTTCAATTGGCTGGTCAAAGTAAACAGCTTCCCCGTTGGAACTCGCGTCGATTGTGAGCACAACCATCTTTATAATTATCTTTTGAAAAATAAATCTTTAATATAAAATGGCTCCGCCTATTCCGAGAGCTGATGACATTTCTCAATCAACTTTTCTTGATTCCAAAGAAAGAGATTTTATGAAGTGGATGAAAACCCCAGAAGCAACTAAAATTTCTGAAGCGGCAAAAGACAATGCGTGGAAACCTTTTCTTGCAAAATATCCAAACGCTGACCGAACAAAATTTGTTGCACAGGTTGAGTTCGCGTACAACCACACAGCAACGGCAGACATTTATTACAAGGCAGAGCAAGGCAATTTGATAAATGTTTTTGGCTCAGACAGCAAATATTGGAGCCCAGAGATGAAAAAAGCACTGGGGGTGAATCAAATTTCAGGCGGTTTTCCACAACAGCTGTCACCAAGCGGCGCAAAAGGCTCATCTTTGCCAATTCCCGCGGTTGGATTTCACGAAGCCGCACCGAGTTTGAAAAAAATATTTAACAGCAAAATTAACATCTACGTAACACCAGATCAATATTTCACAACGAAATTAAGAGAGATTTTTCAAAAAACAAAACTAAAGCATACATCAGGAAAAGAGTCAAAAAGGTGGCTTGCTGGCCCTAATATGTCCTACTGGCCTCAGCAACTTAACTTTGCTGTCTGGTGCGCGACAACAGGCAGTGGGATTAGTCGTGAAATTTTTGATGAAGAACACTCAGCTCTCAGTTTGCCGCCTGTTGTGCGTAATTTTTACCTTTTTCACGTTTATTTTACAATAAGGCGAATATTGTTTCAGATGGGTGGAATTCAGAGCGTAAGCGCCTTGCCTGGCGACCCAACGTTTAGCCAATTCGACAACAAGTACGACGTGGCTTCGTACAAAAGAATATGCGCTGAGTTCGGTGTCGACCCGTCAAGCGATTTTCGTTTCACAAGATCTGCTAACCACGGACTGGGTGACGTTTATATCTGGATCTCAAATATTGGTCTGAAAAATTCTGGAGCAAAATACCCCGATTACGATAAATTTTCGGACGAAGGGGGAGCTGCAAGCAAGGGTAACTTAATTCAATACATCGAGCCGGATGACGCTGCATCCCAGGGGGGGGTACTCCGGGATCAAAGTGACGGGGATGATCGAATGGAGGCAAAGCTCAGGACCCAAAAAAATCCCTTAGTCTTCCGACATTACCCAAAAAAATCCCTGGACCAAAAAAAACGCCCAAAAAAATCCCTAGTCAAATTACCCCTAAATTGCCAAGGCCGCGCTAAGGCACATTAGTTTGATTTTAATACCCAAAAAAATCCCCTATTTAAATCAAGTCACCCCCAAAAAATACCTGCCAAATTCTCCTACCCAAAAAAATCCCGGAATCAAAAATTTCGACCCCAAAAAAATCCTTCGCACATCCCCGTCACTTGGATCCCGGAGTACCCCCCCTGGGCGCTGCATATGCACAGGCAGACTGGTTTTGTCCTAACGCCGCGGAAGGGTTGACCCAAGCAGGTTTGTCGAGAGTAAACCAGTCGATAGAGGCTTTTGTCTACTGTATTTTGGGTTCGCAGGTCAACGTTCGAAGTAGCATACTTGGCACAGGCGGCCGTGCAAAGGAAGCGCAAAGTGAGTTCCTCGTGTTGGTTGAAGACGCTATAAGGCAACCTGATCTGGCAAAGTCGGTCCAAAGATACCAACTCGCCATCGACGAGGCTAAGGTTCGGCTTAACCTTGCAGTCTGCCCAGGTGCCTGGCTGATGCCCGCTCGTATGGTGATAAACACAGAAAGCGTTGTTGGCTACAATAACCAGCTTAAGCAGGCTGTTGTTGGGATGAAATTAGGAGTGAATGATGAGGTTAATAAAGCTACAAAAAAAGCAGCTCTTAAACTTATGGCCGGAGGACCATCAAAAATCAACCCACCAAACAGCCACCCTTCAAATCCTATACACAAGAGCGCCACAGCAAAAAAAAATCAGGCACCTGCCGCAAGCGCTGCTGAAACACCAGCTAGCAACGCGCAAAGCGCTAAAGCTACGAAGGCCGTAGCCAATGATTCACACGAAATAAACAAAGCAACTGTCGCTGTTGGTGCGGTTGGAGCTGCAGCTTTGCTCTACGCCCTTATGCGTTAACGTCTGTTTTTGATGTATTTTTCAACAAGAAAAGCAACCGCAGCAAGGATGAGCAGCCAGGTGTGTTTAGCAAGAAAACCGATGGCTTGACCAGCGGTTTTGAAAAGAAAGCTCACAATCGAGCCAATAAGACCGGGCAGAGCTGATGCTACCTTTGAGCCAACATCACTTAGGCCTTTTCCCAACGCTTTGCCGGTGGCCTTCAAAGAGTTTGTAATGGCACCAATTACAGCACCAATCGTGACACCAGCAGCAAGAAAGATCGCTGTAACTGTCACGCCATTTTTTTTGAAGATCTCTTTGATCCTCTCACGAAGTGGAAGCGCCCTTTCTCTTTCCGCAATCTGCGTTTGCAAACGTCCAAGTTCCTCGGTTCTTTCCGCAACTCTTTCTTCCGCGGCTTGTTTTTCAGATGGTGAGGCATTATCATCTTCTATAACAGCCTGATCTTCCTCGTTTTGTCGTTTCAGCTCGGCTTCTTTCTCTTTAAGATCATCCAATGCTCTTGTATCGTTGAGTCTTTCTTGCAAAGTGTTTCTTTCGCTCTCTTTGGCAGCGAGGCTTGCCCTTAGTTGGTCGACTCGTGTTTGTTCTTTTGCCTTCTGCTTTGCTTGTTTTTCAAGAGCAGCAACTTCTTTTTTTGCGTTTTCAAAATCCGTTTGATAGTTTTTTATCCGTTGCTGCAGCTCGCGCAATTCTGATTCATTTTCAACATTTGACCCAAGTTGATCAATCTTGGCTTGAGCTCGCTCGATTCTTATTCTCAGATCTCGCACTTCTTGGGCGGCTTTTTCTTTTTGCGTGCCAATTTTTTTCTGCCTGTTGTAGTTGAATTTCAGCTTCTCTTGAGCTTTGTCTGGTTTCTCGTATTTCTTCATTGTCTTGAGCAATCAGAGATTCTGCTTCTGGCCCAAGGGAGGCTTTAAACTTGTCTGTGAATTTTTTGAGAAGACCACTACCATCTTTTTTTAAAATTTCTGTCTCACCACCTTTTGCACCAAATGAAACGATTGTTGTATCATTGCCAGGCTTTTTGCTGAAACCGATTGGGCCTATTTTTGCGAAGTTCACTTTGGGGAATTTTCTTTTGATAAAATCTTTAGCTCTGTCAATCATTGCCGGTTTGTCATCTTGATGAATAAAGCTTCCCAACAAAGGTGTTTCAACGTAGGATGTGTCTGGCAGCCCGCTCTTTTCGTGCTGCATTGTTTGCATTTGAATTTCTTCACCAGGGTATGGTGTGGATGCCCTCCCGGGCTGAAATGCTTTGGTTGTGTTGACCTCTTGTTCATCATCATCGTCATCATTGCCGTCATTGTCAATAAGTCGGTCTAATTCAGGGTCCTCGTGTCCAAAATAACCACCACCTTCCGCCATCACGTAATTTATATATATTTTCAAATTAAACTTTTCAATTTAACAATAAAGGTTATCGAGAGATGGCTGCTGTTCAAGAAAACCTTCGACCGGGACGCACAGAGAAAATACTCGGCGCACTGAAAGCCGAGCGCGCTGTAAAACGAATCACTTTTGACCGCACTGAAGCCAATCCAGAGGAAACGTTGTATGTTTCAGTGCCAAAGCTGAACGAAAACGAGGTCATTGTGCCTGGCTCGCTGGCGCTGCGCTTCAACATCGACTTGAGCGGAGGCCATGCTAACAACTTTCTGGTTGACAACGTCAGCCGAGCTCTGGTCGACGATTTTGTTGTAAAGTACGAAGGCACCGTCGTGCAGGACACGGTTGGCTATGACATCTACAAAATATTTGAGGATTTTTTCCTTTCGCAGGAGGAGCGCGACGACAGGGTCCCAGAGGGCATTCAGAGCGAGGACCTTAACAAAATTCGCTCAAATGCTGGCGATAAGAAAACTTCAGGAGTCGAAGCAGAAAAAAAGCTGAATGAGCTATATGGTAATAAATACCGCATCCGTCTGGATCACCAGATTTTAACTGACCATGGGGCATTTTATCCTCAGGCACTATACAACGATCTTGTGTTCGAACTGAAGCTCGCGGCAGCCGAACATGTGGTCAGAGGCTCAGATACAACAAAACTGAAATACAAGTTGACAAACATCCAGCTGGAGTACGAGATGATAAGAAGCAAGGAAATTGCAGATGAAGCGTTCAGCGCTTATTCGGGCGGCAAAGAGTTCGCTTACGACCACATCCAGCGTGTTAAAGTGGTGACTTTTGCAAAAGGCTCCGACACACGTCTGAATCTAAGGGTCAACCCGCAGAGGAGGTCCCTGAAAGGTATCTTGCTCCTATTTATTGAGCAATATAACAAAGGTGCAAGGAGCTCGGAAAAGTACATTAACCCGGACCTTACAAAAGTAAGCATCACTGTCAATGGCTCGCCAAACATGCTGTACAACAACGGCATCGAAGGAATGGACATTTGGGGAGAAGTTAAAAGATTCTACATGAAAGAAAAAAATAAAACGCAGCACATGACTCTGCAAAAGTTTTACACAGAAGACAAGTTTGGCCTTCTTATTGATCTGCGTTCCATGGCTGACCACTTGATGCATGGAAGCGGCACGCGCCTTGTGAACACAAAGGACGGTGTCCAACTTGAGCTAGAGAGGAAAGCAAGCGGCTCAGGTAATTTGAACTGCCACATTTACGTAATCAGCGACGCCCAAATGAATATAATTGGCAGGCAGTTAGAATCTGTGCTTTTATAATATACGAACGAAGATGGATCCTGCCAATATACCCTTCAACGCCCTCATTGTGGGACCAACGAACTCAGGAAAAACAAGATACGTGGTCAATCAGCTTTGTGGCCCTTTCCGAGGCAAGTTTGACTACATCGTGCTCATCTGCCCGACTTTCGAGCACAACAAGACTTATTATCGCTTTGCTGAGGAAGATATTCGATTTTTTGTTTTCATTTGCGAGCAGCACGAGGTGGAATCTTGGTTAAGGCTTTCAAGATTTCTTTTTGAGGGTACGAACACGCTTATCATCCTCGACGACTGTGCTGCATCGAAAGATGTAAAGGGAAGAACGGGTGAATTGGTGAATCTTGCTTTCTCTGCTCGCCACGCAGGCTTGAGCATATGGGTGTTAACTCAAAAAATGACAAGCATAACAGCTTCATTCCGCGAAAATGTGGCGGCAATCGTTTTCTTTTACACCCCCTCTGCCAAGACCACGAAGGCAATCTTTGAGGATTACGCTGGCGAACTTGCCAATGAGGATTACAAAGAAATCATTTTAAAGCTAAAAAAAAATAAGTTATCGCATCTTGTCATTTCTCATCGCCACCCTTACGGAACAATTTTTTTTTATTGAACATATTTTTTATAGTAATAAATGGCTGACCCTTTCGCAACTTCTCCTCCCGAGAGCGTCAAGGGCGCTGCAAGTGAACAAGAATTAGCTTCCGTAATGGAACTGCTAGGAGCTGAACCAGAAAGTACAGAAAGCGCTATGGCACTCATTCAAGGCCCTGACATTCCTGCTTTGCGTGAACAGCTTGCAATCCTTGTTTCAACAGGCAAGTCCAAAGAAGCAATCGGAGTGCAGCTGACACACGAGCAGGTGAAGCGCTTTACAGATAAAGAAGTTGAAAAGTACTTCAAGAGATATGAGGCATACGTTGGCACCAAGACAACGGAAAATCTTATTGACAGCGCGCTAACTCTTTTAACAAAAGCAGCAAGTCTGTTTGTGCCCATGAAAAATATTGAAGCTTTACAAAAAGAGCTTAAAAATGACTACATTATAAACAGCGAGCTTTCCAATCTTGTCGGCAGTTTGTCTTTCAATTACGGCAAGCTTCTTGCTCCTGCTTCTGCTGCTTTGATAACAGCAAAATATATTGATTACGACTCAGCAAGTTCATCAAAAAAACAGTCAGATCTTGATGAAATCGCCTCTGAGCGGCAGGGCGCCACGGAAAAAAGCTCCGAAGGCACCTTTACTGAGTAATACTCACAAGACTTCCTAAACAAAGCTAAGAAAATACTGAATAATTAATGAGCAATGCTTAGAAATTGCTTAGCAAAAGATCTTGCTGAGCAAATTTCTATTTAAATATTATTTTTTCATAAATATAATGGCCGAGCTCGAACAACGTGAATTGGAAACTCCTGTTTCTACCTCTTCTCCTGTCACTTCAACAACTCCTGCAACAAAGCCTGCCAAAAATCCAAAGAGAGTTGCTGCTGGCAAGCTTGCTGCAGAAAAAACAAAACAGGCTCGTGAAGCACAGAAAAAAGCTTCTATCGAGGCTGCTGCAATAATTGCAAAAGAAAAGGAAAAGAAATCTGCGGCTGCAAAGCGAAATGTAACACCACCGGCCGTAACGGAACCAGCTCCGCCCGAGGCTCAGCCGCAATCAAGCGGTCTCACCACAAATCAATGGATATCTTTGCTTGGTATCGGCGTTGCAATCGTTACAACTTATGTGAAACGCGAAGACATAAAAGCCTTTATAAACGAAAAAAGAAGTCCAACATTTAAAGCTCCGCCAACTCTTATAACTGATGACACACCAGTTACAGCAGAAAGTATTGGAAGGGTTGCAACGCGTTCTTCAGACACGCGCCAAACGGGCTCTAGAATTCCGCAACCAACAAGCCAAAATGGCTCAAAAAGAGGAATCTGTAGTATGGATTAAAAAAATTATTAAATAAATTCCATTTAAACATTTTCTATTTTTAAGTAAACGAAATACTATGACCACAACAAGTTCATACACTTTGTCTGACCGATTGGATTTTGGAAACTTTTTTGTGCTTTATAAGCTAAAATGCTTTGAAAAAGGGTGCCCTGGGGGCACCGGAGCTTCGCTCCATAAGGCACAAGCAACAGCTGCTTTGAAAGAGGGAAAAGCCTTTTTAAACCGGTTAGAACCAGAAAAATTAAAAATTTTTTATGCAATTTCTGAAAAATCTGTAGAAAGTTTAAACTTTTGGTATGAGGCTTTAAAAGATCTTAAAAAAAAGTATGAAAAAAGAAAAGATATAATTGAAGAAGCAAACAGTTTGGTGCTTGATGAAATGGAAAAAACCTTTTATTCTGCGGTTGATGATGTTGGTTTAACCAACGAAAGTTTTTAAGCAAGTGATTTCTGTGTTACTTTCTGACTTTAGCAATTAACTTTTTTTTTCTTTATTAGAGCTCTTTGATGAGATTAAAAGAATGCCTTGGGCACCCTTCGACAATCCAAAATGTCATTAGACCTCGCACACAAAGAGGAATCCGCCCGATGGATTAAAAAATTTCTTTTGAATATTTATTTTTCATTTATTATACCGACAATGTCCAAAACAATGACCGACACTATGCCCGACACAATGCCCGACAAAATTGAGATTTTAAAAGCATTGAAAAAATATTGCGAAATGCGCTATAAACTTGAAAATGATGTTTTACGTTTTAAAAGGGATTATGAGGTTTTAAAAGAAATTGCAACCGCGTGTGAAAAAATAGAAAATGAAGAAGAAATAAAAGAGAAGCTTGAAGAAGTTAGAAGTTTGCAAGATGAAAATTTAAGGCTTCAAGATAGAAGTTCAGTGTTGCTTTTTGAAATTACAAAAAAAATGGCTGCTTTAATTCAGGAATCCAAATTAAAAGCAGGCGATTTTCTAATGTATGTCTTTACCAATTAAAATTATTTTTAATTTAAAGATTTATTTTTATTTTATATCAAAACGCCATGTCGGACAACAAGCTCGTGAAAACACTCATGGATGCTGCCACCATTACAGGTCTCGCCGCCGGAATCGGCTGGGCTGCCAAAAAAGTTGTGAAAGAAAACTTCACATCCGACCCAAGCAGCAGTTTTATGAACTATGTAAAGTTCACAGCCGTCATGGCTGGCAGCGTTGCACTTAAACAGTATCTCGAGGACCAGAAAATTCTCCCCACCAATTAAAAAAAATTCGCATAATATAATAACAAAGTTCTACTATGGCAAGCATCGCGATTATGGCTGGCGGAGCAATCTTGAACGCTGCTGCTTTCATTGGCGGTAACTACCTTGCTCGAGCTTTGGGTGGCGGAGATGACGCTGCTTTGAAAGAAAAAGAAAGACACGACAAAGCTCTTGAGGCTTACCAAGCCGCTTACGCGAAATACTCTCGCGACCGCACCAAGCTCCTCGACTGGATACAAACCAACGCGGAAATAAAAGAGCAGGCCAAACAGAACTTCACAAACACTGACTACGCTTTCAAACTCTACAACCAGGCACATCCTGACAAACAAATGATTCCTCCGAAAGAACCCAAGTTCTCTGATTTTTATCAGCCAAGTGAGCAGCAGAAACAAGGTGAACTTATGTTCGTTGGCGCTGGGGCGCTTGCACTTGGGTACGCTGCCTTTCGGTTTCTTTAAACGTTTCTTTTTTTTCTTGTATACGCATGGATGCAAAGATCTCGAAAGTCTACTATAGCCCCCAGGGCTACTGGAAGGGAATTGCAGCGATAAAAAAATTAGCCGAGGCGGCCAAGGTTTCCGAAGATGCTGCTAAAAAGTGGCTCGTTAAGCAGGCCCTTTGGCAGATCTACCTTCCGGCACCACGATACGTTCCTCGCCCAAAATTCGATGTTTCTTCTCCTAACGCGGTCCACCAGGCGGACCTTCTTTTTCTGCCACACGACAAACTGCCGCGAGGGCGAAAAGTTTACAAATACGCGCTGACTGTTGTTGACGTTGCCAGCCGTTTCAAAGAGGCCGAGCCTTTGACCTCCAAAGATTCAACTGAGGTTGCAAAAGGTTTTCAGACAATTTACAGGCGAAGTGCACTAAAATGGCCACAGATGCTGCAAGTTGACCCTGGTCGCGAATTCATGGGAGCTGTTACTAAAGAAATGGAAAATCACAAAACCTATATTAGACGCGGACGTGTTAATATCCACAGAGATCAAGCTATTGTTGAACGTTTTAATCAAACACTGGCAGGGCGCCTGTTTGGTTATCAGTACGGTGTCGAGATGAACCTGCCATCTGGCCAGCGGTCGACAGCGTGGGTAAAAAGGCTTCCCGAAGTTGTTACCGCTCTGAACAACGAAGTTACCAGTCTTACTGGAAAAAAAACCTGCTGCTGCAATCAAAGAAAAGGCTGTTTCGTCCAAACCGTCCTCAAAATATACAAGGCCTGTTGGCAAGAAAGAAAAAAAAATACCCTCTCTCGTTAATGTGCGCTATCTCTTCCAACCTGGCGAGCTAGAAGGCGGCGTAAAAAGGGCTACAGATCCGATTTGGTCATTAAAAGTCTACAGCATCGAAAGGTCTGTTACTAAACCTGATCAGCCAGTGCTTTATTACTTGCACGATGGTCCAAAGCGCGGCTTTGTGCGTGAAGAATTGCTTATTATTCCTCCAAATACACAGTTACCACCAGAAAAGCTATAAACGTTCTGTTTATGTCGGCTTTGTTTCGCAAAACTTATACCCGTAAGCATTTGTATGTATCCCATCATCCGCTATCCATCGCTTTGAGTCAAAAGGCGACAGCGAGACTTTGTTGAGATGCATTCCGTAAATCTCATGACCCTCGCTTCTAAGTATGTTCATTCCATGCCATAACTGCTTTGTTCCAAAAAGCGTTTCTAAATAATTTTCGTGCAAGATTTTCTTTTTTACCACACACTTTTTTACTCCTTTAGCTTTCTTTATTTTTTTTTGGTCTTCTGTCAGTATTGAATACATTTTTGGCCTCAAACAGACACACTCTGAAATTGGTGTTCCTGCGCATTCGTCTTTCATTTTTCCCAAGACCTTTTTGTTTTCGTATGAATGAAGTAAATGCTCTTTTGGGTAGTCGCTTGTGTCGTATAGAGTTTTGTTTTGATAAATATCTTCGTAAATATCCTCTGTTTCAATCTCCAGAAGAAGGCTGTCAGTGTCTGTATACAAAAGCTCGCAGCGCTGCCCGTACTCCATTTTCATTTCGTTGTAAAAAAAGTCATACATCAAAATCTTGCTTACGTCAAGGATAGTCATACCTGTGTAGACAGGTTTATTGAGAAAAAGTCTGCTTTTCCGCATGTCTATTCCGACCAGATCGTTTGAAAACAGAACGTGTCTTGAGTACAATGGACTGGCAACCAGTTTTCTTATTTTGTTCGTTTCGTCGCCTCGCGCTATTTTTATGTCAACACGGTTACGCAGGTTTTCCATTGTTTTTCCGAAAACTGAGTTATTCATTAGCTTGTAAAAGTTTTTTTCAAAGTCGTTTTTCGCTTTTTTCCTGAATTCTGTGTTCATCTTTATGTACGGCTCCATCCAACATTCCTGTTCGAACTCCAAAACCCTGTGCACTTTTTTGAGTTTCATTCCTTGTTTCAAATAAAACTGCAAGTTTCGATAATGCACAACATAATTAGTTTTGTCTTCAAGAGTTAAAACAAGCTTTTCGCTGTCTGGTGGGTACAGATCAAGGTTTTTTATCAATTCCTTTTGGTAGGGTGAAAACAAGTCATTATTTATTTTCTTTTTCTCAGGTGCTAATGGGTAGCTGTTGTGCTCTTCATGCAGTTCTGCAGGGTATTCGAGGTCTACCTCCAAAATCCAGCCGGTTTTTGCAAACTCCTTTTTTCTCATTATTTCTTTTTCTGTCGGCATAACTTTTTTCCATCTAAAACCACTTTTTGGCAGTGGCTTGCTCATTGCCCACCCGTAAAGGTTGTTTGCATCGAGGTACATAATGTATTTTTTTGGCTTGCTCGGATCGAAGCCTTCAACATATGGATTGTTAGCCTTTGCGTATCTCTTACTTACCATCGAAATCCCTCCACGCAGTCCTCTTTCGATAAAAAGGTGCATGTCAACCTCTGTAAGCAGCTCCAGCTCAACTCCTGTCTTTTTCAAGAGTGCATCCCAAGAAAGGCCAGGCGAAGTAAAATAATTCGCAGGATCCAACCCGTACTGCTCAAGGCAGATTTTTCTAAAGTTTTCGAAAACGTCTGCCAACAAAGCGACGTCTGTTTTAACGTACAGGTCGTGGTAGTCGCCCAGTGTTTTGCAACCAAAAGCTTCCCATACCCTCTTTGCGTGATCGTACTCTTCGTCTGTTATATGATCGTCGTTAAGTTTGCTGTAAAACTTTTCTTTTTCAGGCAAACTTGTTTCGCTAAATCTTTCCCATGAGTCCATGTACTCGTACGGATAGATCCCCTTTTTGAAAAGAAGTTCAAAATTTTGTGAAGAAAGAGATTTTGTTATTTTTAATGACTCCTTTGGTGCCGCACTTACAAGTGAATCAAGGCTTCCTTGAAGAAAGTTTAAGCTGTCAATAAAACGCAGGCCACCAAATGAAAATGTAATGTATTTCTCCATGTTGTTTGCGACACATTTCACCTCTTTCTGTGTCGCTTGCGACAGCTTCGACATCGCTTGCATTAAATGGTGGGCATCATAGCCCCTCAGGTTGTGAAATACAACTGGTATTTGGTCCGTTTTTGGTTTTATTCGCATTTTCAGGTTGCACGCGTTGTGCGCGGCTCCGCGGTACTTGCCTGTTATGTGGCAATGGTCCTTTACTGCATCTCTGAAGTTTTGCCTGAGCAAAGGTTGTCCGCAGCATAAGCAGTCATCTTGTTCTTCAGCTGCTTCTTTGTGTTCCTCTTCTGTTAATCTTTTCAGAATCAATCTTTTCTGAATGAGAATCGAACTGCCTAGTTCTTTCTTTGCATTGTAATAACATTTTTTGTGCCATTGCCCATCATAAGTGTATTCGCTGCCTTCTTCACTTTTCCATACAGGCAAAGAGTCTAAAAAGTAATCTTTTATCAAACTTTTTTCGCAAATATGGCAATCAGTTGCATTTTTAAATTTTTCCCAATCTACTGAAGTCATCACAAGAGGTTTTGGCAATGACAAACTGTTTCTTATTGTTTTCTCTTCCTCTTGAAGACAGTTCAAAAACACTTCAACAGCATTTTCACCTCTGTAAACCACTGGTCGTTTGTTTCTGCCATCACTCCTTACAACTGTGTAAGCAAAACCACATGCCTCGTGCTGTTCTGTCTTCTCGGTGTAGCTTTTTTGCTTGCTCTCTGTCCCACGCTCGCAGCCTGAAATCTTTCTGACCAAAGCCTCAAAGTCGGCATATATCACGTATGGCGCCCTCATCTGTTTGTGATGATTTTGAAAAGAAAGGGTGTTTTTCCCCTCTTCCGGCATCTCGATCCTTGTCGGCCTGCCGTTCATGCCATTGCAATATTTTTCGTGGTTCTCGAGCAAGTCTGCTCTTGTGAAACCGGTCAAGCACATCATGCAAAAGTGTTTTGCAGTACGATGTTTGCTCTGATCAAAGAGTAAAGCGCTTACTTTTTTTACAAAACAATAGTGCTGAATTTCGCCTGACTCGATTAACATAAGGTTAATACGAGGAATGGTTTTTTCTTTTCTGCTTATTCTGTGTACAATCACAAGATTGTCTTCCCAGCCGAACACATTTATTGCAAGGTTGCTGTTTTGCGCCTCAAGCTTGTCAATCTGTTTTACAGGTGTTGGAAAGACAATTCCTCTATAGTTGACTCCGTCGTTAAAAGGGTATTTGCTTGTTCTTTGTGGATTTTTCCCATCACTTGGTGGAAATAAAGCAGCTCTCAAAGCCCACTTCAAACATTCGTTATCCCTGTTTTGCACGTTAATAATTGCTTTCTTTTTTGCCAAATTGGCTGGGAGAGGTAAGTACGTTCCTCCGCGCAATGGCTGATAGCGTGCAACATTTACGTACGCAACAGTTATTCTTTCAAAAACCCACCCTGAGCCACGCTCTGACCAAGCCTCAATTTGTCCCTTTGATCTTTCAATAAATCTTTCAAACTCTTGTTTTATCTGATTTTTATTGTGTTCGTTAAAAACGTGCGGTTGTTTTTCTTTAAAATAATGCTCCATCTCTTGTGTTACACCAGTCTCAAAATTTTCTTTTGTGAACATTATTTTTATTTCAAAACTTACTTTTGCGCTTTTCAAATCTCTTATTTCATTCTTTACCAAATCAACAAACTTTGATTTTGTTTTCTTTTGAAAGACAAAAAGGTCTTTGCTGGCCTGGTCACCATCTGGTATGGTCATTTTCCACACGCGTAGCCATTCGTTGAAATCGGATTGGACCAATAAAAAGTTATTGTTCCATTGTGGATTTCTTTGAAATTCGCGTATTTCTCTCAAGAGTGCTTGCAAAACTTCTTGCGAATAACTTGCAGCAGTCATCTTGGTTGATATACCCAATGGAAGCATTTGTTCAATAGGAATTATTTCTGGCACAGCAATTAAGCTTGATATTTGTGAGCGCTCAAGCCGCAGAGATTTTGGGTGCCGCTCGCGATTTTTGTACACACATATACGGTGGGGGTTTTGGACACTAATCGAGACAAGGAGCGAGGCGAGCCCGGGCGAGCCGAGCGAGTTGTCTCGATTTGCTTGGCCCTGCGTAAAGTTGCCGCTCGCGATTTTTGTACACACATATACGGTGGGGGTTTTGGACACTAATCGAGACAAGGAGCGAGGCGAGCCCGGGCGAGCCGAGCGAGTTGTCTCGATTTGTGCCAAAACCCCCACCGTATATGTGTGTACAGTTTTGCGAAGTGTAGTCGAGCACGCGGTGTGAATTGAGATGTGATTTTCCTCCGTCGGCAAACTCGCTTTGTTGTCAGTGTTATAAGGAATTTGTCGAGAATAATCGTTGTTGGAATCATTCGCTTTGCCGTAGTTTATCTGTGATACAATCACAGCAGATCTTCTCAAAAGCAACACATATAAAACAACGTCTGCAAAACGTAATGTCTGCAATCTTCCGACAGAAGCCTCATTTTTCGCATTCTTATCGCTCTTGGAGACAAGATTTTTCTCTTCCGGTGTTACGACAAACTGTCGTGATTGACACATTTTTTGCATTCCGATCGTTCTTAGTAGAAGAACAAAATTTTCAACTTCCGGATTGCAGATAGCCTTTATAAACGTGGCGCGCACGCGTAATACGCAATCCGCTGGTCACTGTCAAGATTAGGGTTGCGGGCCTCTCTTGGGCCCGCAATAATTGATAGAGACTGAGACAATTGATCTTCAGCAGTAACTTAATATTTACATTTTGGTTAATAAAGTAACAACCTCTCACTGCCGACATTGGCATTTAAAGAAGGTTGTAGTTCATGAATGTATAAGGTCTTTTTAATCTTGCAGTGGAGGTCAATGTCGGCAGTGAGAGGTTGTTACTTTATTAACCAAAATGTAAATATTACTGCTGAAGATCAATTGTCTCAGTCTCGGTTCCAGACCCCTTTCATAACAATATATAAATAGTTGCCAAAATTTTAACGGTCATACTTTTGAAAATGTATGTAGCTTAGCATACGAAACGTCAAGTTTATAAAAATGCGATTTTTCATAATGTTTATCACCGCTGTTTGTGTTATATTTTTAATCAAGTTACCCATACCACTCCCCAATACCTACCTGTATTGTAAAAGGTACCCCTAATATACCTTTTTAAAAAATACTGCACTTCTGTCCGTATTTCTAAGTTGCAATTGTTTTAATTTCTGTAAGAGCTCTTTTAATAGCTAAATTAGAACAGGTTTCCCTAACCTTCAATTTGTGATAGATGTACCACTCCTGTGCAGGCCATTGTAGGGGAAACCCCGGGAAATTTTCAAAGAGCTCAAGTTAACTTTTACTTCTTCAATCCAACCCACACTAAATAAATCTCAACCCTTGGGATCTGAAGAGGGTAACTATTTTCAGCAGCAGGATTCCTATAAAATCAGATCATTTATACCTACAGAATAGCTACAAACCTTTAAAAAATAAATATTTTAAAAAGGGTTAGGGATTCATAAGTATCTCGTCAAATTATGTGAATTGTTGATTACATGCCGATCAGACAGAAAATTAGAAAACGCATTTGACGGTAAAAATAATAAAAAAGGGGGACAGCCTTAGAATAAACTATAGGTATGTCGATATTGATCCCTCGAAAAGGTAGAATAAAAAACGAGCTTGTCTAGTAGAATAGATTGAAGGGACTTCAGCTTTTTTATATCCGCTTGATCTCCAGAATTGATGAGTGCCCTTGCATCGGTGAAAGTTTTTCGTCAAGTATCGCTTGTGACCAACACGCACTCTAACTTTATGCTTTAAATCCGTCATTTCTCTTCTTCGGCAAACTTGCCTCAGACCATGATTGTTTTCCTTCGAGAGTTCCCGGGTCTCGGCACCAGTAAAATGTCAGAGTGAATTAATTCCTTAAACAAATTCCACGACCACAATTCTTGAGCAAAATCCTTTAATATCCCTGGTACATTAAGTAGACACATGACGCGTTCCGAATCGAGAGAAATCTGAGCAAAGAATCCTGAACAACTTGATAAATACCGAGTAACAACATTTTTCCTTACTGACTTTTATCGCTACGAGTGTCAATCAATCTATTTTTAAATGCTATCCTGTAGAAAAAACATGTCCGAGAGTCACGTCATTCGATTAACGAGCTCACGCGATGAGATCATTTGTAACAGTAGGTGCTCAGAGGGCAGACGGGTCGCTTAGCCGCCCATTGCGGTCCCTGTCAAATGCAGTTAAGTCTCAATGGCATCGACACCAAACTTTTGCTCGAGGTAGATTTTGTGACATTCCATGTGTGTGTGTGTGTGTGTGGGGGGGCACACCGACGGGAAATACAAGAGAGCGCCGAATAAACGAAGGTTCTCTGAAAACATGCTTTGGGAAGATGGTAGTGTACATCCGTTTCCCGAGAGGGGGTGCAGAGAAACCCTGTTTGACGGTCTCTTTATGGTCGTCGTTCCTTTCGGGCGACACAAAAATCGAAAGGAGGACTGCTATTAAATCGTTCGTAATGTTGATTTAAGTGAACCTCTGCATCCTTGACAAACTTTTATGAGGGAGTGCATCTCAATTTTTTCGCTGGGGAAGCCATTTTGAAAAAAAAATCCCACGATTTTTTTACGTAATCTGGAAGAAAAAAAACATTATAATAATTTACATTATTGTTACTGATTTTCGCGATTTTTAAAAAAATCGCGAAATTAAAGACCCGCGAAAATTAATTTTAAACGATTTCTATTGTATCTTTTATGTTAATTACGTAGTTTTGGTCAAATCGTGAAAATTAAGTCTCGCGAAATATTCCCGTTCCATTTTCGCGAAATTAAGTTCCCGCGAAAATAAGTAACAATAAGTACTTTAAACTTAACCCTTTAAGTCCTAGCCACGCATATGTGCGTGGAAAATACCAGCAGTGATTGAAAAAACTCTAGCTTTAACATATCTGGGCACATGATAGAAATGACTGCTTTTTATGGCAAAGTGATAATTTTCATAGCTTTAAAAGCCAACTAACTGACTAAAACTCTTGATTTCTGTTGCATATGGTTGCTTGTTCAGCAGCAAATCTGAAAATGCCCGTTTTCTACGTAACAGGACAACAACAAAAAACACACTTCTTTGCCTCCATTTTTTTTAATGAAAAAATAATTCTGACTTCAAAAATATACATTTGCAGCAAACTTCAACCCTATTCCCTTCCGTTCACCAAGGAAATTTCCCATCAATCATTCAGCAGACTCAGCAATTACTATTCGATTAGAGCTATGCTTGCAAACCTGTAATTTCCTCGTTGCTGCCGGGGTGCTGGGCAGTCTGGCGGCGGCATGGGCTGTGTCGGCCACCCAATCCTGCCGGCAAAATGTTGCACCGATTGCATTCTTTGGAAGTCAGAACTCGTCCAAAATGCCTTGGCAGGTCTTGGAATCCACCCACAGAACGGCCAGAGAGACAACTTTACCAATGAACCGCCATCTCCATCTTCGATTCGAATATTTCTGGCGTTCCAATCAAGTCAAAATCATCTCTCACCTCTGGTTTCTTTCAGATGCTGGCCTCTACCCACCATTCTAGCTTAATGATGCCAGCCTGGGGGCTTCTGCAGCGGAAAATGACTCGAAAAAACACTTATAAACGAAATATTCGCCAGATTCGAGCCCGTATGCTCGCTCAACAAGAAAGAAACGGTTGAATGCTGACGTCACAATGAAACTTTGAGCCCTCAGTGTTTTGAAACAGCACACATTTTTACTTGAGCTTCTTATATGCAATCACGAAATTCGACAGATTAGTTTAAGTCCAGAAAACTGCTTAAAAAATACCAGAACCTTAGGATTCTAAGGGTTAATCGCGGATTTGAACGAAAGAAAACCTTTTCCGCGCGCTTACACTCCACTGCTAGGAAATTAAAAATTGGTTGGCGTACATGTATTCAAACATGCTTAGCGGCGCGCAAATGTTCAACGAACTCATTTTACTCTAATGAAGGTGGACAGAGGCCACCGAAAATTTAGTGTTTCAAAAGTAAGAACGAATGAATCATTCTAGTAAAATTAAGTCTACCAATCGCCATAGACAAAGTGCATTCTGACACTGTTGATATGATTTTGAAGACCATCAAGGCCAATGCTCGTCAGCTTCTGCAGTAGTAGGCGATGATCTACCGTGCCGAAGGTCTTATAAAAGTTTAGAAATACAGTACCTGTGAACCTACCATCGTCCATATTCTGAAGAATATTGTCTGTAAAATGTGCCAAGGCTGTCCCAGTGGATAATTTAGGTCTGATTAATTTAACCTAAAACAATTAACAACGCAAATTTGTACTGGTACAAGTCTTTCACACACTAAAACGTTGCTAATAGTTAACCAAAGGGAACTCATTTCGTGACAATTGATTATTTCTGCTGAGTTGCACAATTTAGAATTGCAACATTCAATGCAGGTGTGAAGTGATATTTACAAGTGTTTTTGTAGCCTTCCGGTGGAAGCAGTAAACACTAAAAGTTTTTGCTTCTGTTCAGAAGTTAATGCATCGCCATTAGAAAAAAAAACAGCAACTGTTTTACTGGAAATGTAGTCGTTAGAAATGGCATGTGTAGCCGTAAGCTAAGAATAACGCGAGAAGAAGCGGCTTTTGGTAATATCCAAACGAAAATTTACTTCTCAATGTGGGGTTAAGATTGCGTGACGATACAAAAGGTAACTCTGTCGTGCGTAACCTTTATCGGGAACCCTGCATTAAGCCGAGTAAAAATCATTCTATCTCGAAAGGAAACAACTATTTCGATTAAAGGCAAGCGTCAAAGTTTACCATTTTTAACCAAGCCAAAGTATATGAGTCGCAAAGCGCCCAGCCGTCGCGACTGACAAATACAGCATTTCCTCCGCGAAAATAAATAAAAAAATGCTTGAACTGAAAGACGTTTGAATTCTTCCATGATATGTTCGAACAACAATGCCCAGGATAAACCTTCTACTCATACTACCTTCATGCAAAAAGTCAATATCTCGAAGAGATCTTTGATTTAGCTCGGAACATTCCGAGTTGTAGTGAGCAGAGTCATTTCATTTTGTTTTTTTGCTTCCCGCCCCCACCCCCTTGCTTCTTCCGTCTTGCGCTGGCGCCCAGTTCTCTTGCCGTTCTCACCGCGCGCTCATTGATCGAAAAAAACACGAAAAAATAGAGGGCTGTGGACAGTCTAACACTCCCGGGCTTCCTGTTAGACATTGGCACGCAATGCGTGCAAGAGTTATAAAGTCTCTGGAGAATTTGACCTCTTTCTCTGATTACTCACATTTCTAGTTAATTGGTTAGTTAATATTATTTAATTTACGTCTAATTACCTAAAATATTTAAGTTGCCTTTTTAATCGTTGTACTTTTTTTCAGATTAAGTACCATTCTTTTATTTAACATTTAAATCTTTTTTGTAATCTAGCTAACGGTCACTTTTAAAGATGTACGTTGAAGCATACGAACCGTGCATTGAAATAGTTGTGTACAAACCTTAACTTGCCTGCTTGCTTCAAGGACACGATAGTGCTTTTATTAATTTCGTGGTGTTGCCCGAAGATGTCAATGCACTGTATCCGTTTTCTTCGGAAATATTTTAATTATCCACTCCCGAGTTCAGAAAAAAACTAACGTATTTTTGGGCAGCCAATATACATTGTTTTTCTCTAACTTGAAAGTTAGGTAAAAGCGTGTCAGGGGTAAATGGGTAAAAAATATCGTTTAAAAATTTGAGCTAGCTTTTAACATTTGTGTCAAAGAACTAGCTTCATCACATTTGTAACAGCTTTGTTTCAAGGTCTTACACTAGATCCACCGCGCGCAAACGCTCGAGCTATGGAGAATCCTTACTTCTGGTCGCCCTCGCCAATTTCCTCCTCACTTCAAAATGATTGCAACTGAATCAAACTGAGGGGTCAAACAGAATTTGCGAGAAAAATCGAACGTAATTATAGCAATTTGCGAAAGGAAACGAAAACATATGAATGAAAAATCAGTCAGACTTTTGAACCACAAAGTTATATTTCCATTACTTTTTTCTGTTGATGTAATTCGTTTTGAACGTAATGTTGAGATTTTTCGGCTTATTTTCTACTTTTTCACTAGGCTTGTTGGTCTATTTCTAAGCATTTTGCCCGAAACATTTCGGTGCTGGGGGGGGACTGCAGCCGGCCTCATTGACCTATGTTACGGCCTGCTCTCAATTAGAAGACATAGTGCTGACGCACTGAGCGAAAGTGCTGTGTACAAAGGTGTGGTAATCCTTCGCCGTAGTGTTGAAGCGATTCTTTTTTCTTTCTTTCTTTTTTAAATGTATTAACTGGGTGTAGTGAACTGAAGTGTAGAAAGTTTAACATGATTTATTTGGCAAATCTTTATTGGTCAGTTCTAAATTCAATAGATAGATTCAACATTCTCGTACCTCGAGTCTTCGTCCCTTCTGCGCAGGCTTGAAGAAACGTTTCCTGACAGCGGGTCAAAGGGAACGAAGACCCTGGGTACAAGGATGATAGATTCAAGAGATTGATTAAATGGTCTATTTAGACTGACACTAATTACTGAGGCTGAATCTGTCAACAGACGCGCGCTGATTTTATCGAGACCGGTAGCTTCATTGGTTTTCAGGTGTTTTCGTTGACGGAGGACGAAGTCTTCCGTAATTGGCTCAAAACAAATTTGTCGGGTTACTTGTTTTCTGAAGGCTTTGAGCTAATGTAAGAGCTGTAGGACTTGAGTTGTTGCACTAGTTTGCTACCAATAGTTGAGAAGTGGTCATTGAGAATCTAAGATATGGATTTATTGTCACAGCATTGAACACCGTCTGCTTCAATGCAGGAGATGGGAGTCCTCTCTTTGCGAGATGTATTACCTTAAATTGTTAGCGGCTACTAATTTCAGCGATTTTTTCTGAGCAAGATTTAGCGAATATTTAATTTAGCGAATTTCCAAAAATTAAAAAAAATAGTGATATTGTTTAAATCAGTTTTTAATGAACATATAGCTTAAGATGGAAATATGTTTAATGAAAGAACAAACTCACTTGAAATTGAACGAACATTTGTATTGCCAAAAAGAACAAAGTTACCGGCACCGTTTTTTTTTTAAAAAAAATTCAAGTCGACTATGTCTCATTTTGTTTTCCTTTTGGGTAGAAGGGGTGGGTAATTAAATTTAAGGAGTATTAAATTTTACCGAGACAAATTTTAGCGAGTACTAAGTTTAGCGATTCTCGCCCAACTCGCTAAAATCACATCGTTAAGGGTTTTCCATTGTGCAGTTGGGCTGGATTTGTTTTCAGCGATGAACCTAGAGGAGTATTCCGATTTGCACCTCTTTATCTCCCTGTTTACGAAATTCCTTAGTTCCTTGTAGTGTGACCAATGATGGATAGACTTCAAAAAAATAAATTTGCGCCCAAAACTACGCAGGCTAAAATCTCGCCAGTCGGCACTTTTCTTTGAAGACAAAGCAGTGCCTGGAAACGGTGCGAGTCTATATCAATCACGCCGTTGCTAAGAAAGACGTAACCCAAAGTTTTGTTTTCTCAGAAAGATTTAAGACGGAATCCACTAGGAAGTCAAGTAATATTTATTAAAGTTGGACAAAAATCAAGTACCAGAATAATTTAAATCCTATTGCGTTATTTCCTACCCTAAATAAAAGGTAAAGATGTAAGAAATTATCCGTGATAACACCAACAACAATTTCTTTTCAGAGTCTGAGAAAATGAATTTCAAAGTTCACAAGGTATAGGCAAAATCTCACGTGTAGCCATTTTGTAGCCATTTTCGAAATTTGTTTTCGATGTTTGGTGTTGTTAGAAAAGATTTTTTTTGGTAAGATATTTGAAGCAGTAACACAAACGTTTGCAATAAGGTGTAAATGATTCTGGTATAATAATTTCTTATCAGAGTCTGAGAAAATGATATTTAAAGTTCACAAGCTATGGGCAAAAGCTCACATTTTTTAAGCGATTCATGGGAATTCAGTGGAACTTCGAAGTTTGTTTTCGATGTTTGGTGTTGTTAGAAAAGATTTCTTTCGATAAGATATTTTAAGCAGTAACACAAACGCTTGCAATAAGGTGTAAATAGTTTTGGTACATAATTTTGTCCAATAACTACTCGAAGTCCTGGCGGATTTCCTCTTAAATATCAATGACTGCATGCGTGTACAATGCGAATAGTGGCGGTGTTTGCGTTTGATGTTTCACGCCACTGATTTCTCACCTGATGTTTCACGTCACTGAGAATGTTTTGGCGGCGTGGAATACCAAGCGAAAAATTGGTCACGGTTGACATTTAACAACCAAAAAATAGTAAATCATTTCAGAATCATTGGAGTTATTTTTAATTGGTATAATTCGCAAGCCCTACTTTTTCCAGACTGGACGCCGTTATTACTGTTTGTTGTTGTGATGTCCGGCAAACTTCAAAAGAACAAACAAAATGCAAATAGCTATTGTGTTTTGTGCACGGTCAAGACCAAGACATGCGAACTAGACATTGACTTTGTCAAGCTATTCACTGTGCCCTTAGCAACAATTCGATAGCTACTACTGCGCATATTCGGTTGCCCGGCACCGCTATCACCCCTTTTTCAGTCGTGTAACAAAGGGAGTTTCTTCTCTTCCTCCCCCTGTTTCATATAACCTTGCATTCATCAATGGGGAGTGGTCACCTTTAATTCTTGATTTTCTAATGGGAGCGTGGCTATCAGCTACGTGAGTAAAACGTTCGTTGCAACTGTCGACAGCGGAGTCAATGGCCGCTTTTTTCAGCGCTTGGTCCCAGTCAATGTCTCTAAGGTCTTTGAAAAAAACCTGCTTTGCAGTGAATAGTCAGAATAGTGCTTGTAAGACCGATATTTGACCGATAATCGCCGGGGAGTCGCCATGGGCAGTAAGCAGGATCCTAACTATTTTTCAGTACGCCTACAACTACTTAACGGCCCCATGGGGTCCCCCACTGGCCCGATCCCCAATCTTCTTACCAGGCCCTCTCTTTTTTCCGTCCAGACCCTGGGATCGAAGTCGTATAGAAAGTTGTACACCCACTTTTAGATATATTTGGGAAGTTTACAAATCCCTCCCTTAATCTCGCGCAGCGGTCGTTCGTTATCTTTTGCCGGCGTAGCACGCACAGAATATTGTGAACTGTTAAAAAGCCGTCGCCAAGTTGTTTTTTTTTTTAAAACTAATGAAGGCCGAAGTTTTTGGTCGAACGAAACCTCTTTACAGTTTTATTAACGTTGAGTCTAACATTAACACAAGTCAGTGTCAAGCACAAATTCAAATTTACCTGCTAACGTACATCAGCTAATAACAATGATGTTATTTTCTCAGTCATGTAATGGTTAGGTCATTTCTGTAGATTTTACCAGGCTTGAATGCACTGGAACTTGTTGACAATCGCGGACGAACCGTCCGAAAACTTTGCTTGTCGCATGCTCTACGTTTTGTAAAAACTTCGAAGAATCCTTACCAAGAATTTTAACGTAATCTGACACTACGACTTCGAAGAATTCTTGCACAGAAGTTTGATGTAATCTTACATAAGAAGAAATGAAAAATCTCACTACATATCCTCCGGCAGGCACATTGGACCAGAAGTCAGGGTACCCCATATAAAAGTGCCTATTTCTGGCGGCGTGACTGAAGTCATTCATTACTCCTAAGAGGTACAAATGTAGACTCTTTTTATTTATTTAAGATAAGTGAGACGCCCGCCAGAAGCCCATTCATGGCAGAAATCTATTTTTTTGTAAACTATGTCCTGTCTTCTTGTGTCTATATAAACTATGTCCTGTCTTCTTGTGTCTATATAAACTATGTCCAGTCTTCTTGTGTCTATATAAACTATGTCGTGTCTTCTTGTGTCTATATAAAACAATATAAAAACACTTAGAACACCCTAGGCGATATCAAAACATGATTTTTAACCGTTAAAAGGTACAA
This sequence comes from Oculina patagonica, assembly GCF_052425735.1. Classification (NCBI taxonomy): domain Eukaryota; kingdom Metazoa; phylum Cnidaria; class Anthozoa; order Scleractinia; family Oculinidae; genus Oculina; species Oculina patagonica. Next base: position 22,254,926 of record NC_135763.1, on the reverse strand, counting down.
AGCGCATCTCTGTTTGTGCCATATTGACAGTTCTCTTGTACCCCCAGGCATCGGGGTATTTTATTTACTTAGTCTGCTGTCTGCATTGCGGAGGAAAGAAAATTTACGGATGAAAATAACTTGAGATAAATATAAACGTTACAATTTTTAACAATTCGTGTGGAATCAGTTCACAACAATTCTATCTAAATCCGTCTAAATGTAATAATCTCGGTCCGGAGACCAACACATATGGCGACAAGATAAAAGAACTCAGCTTGGTGAGGGAGGCCAGTTGGGATCTTGCTCTAGTTGACGCTGTAAGATTCTAAAGTTATTTTTAGGATGAGACTTGCAAAAAATGCGATTGAGCAGTTTCTTCAGCCACTGTGATGGAACAATGTAGATCTAGTGAAAAAATAGAAAAAGTAAATAAATAAATAAAACAAAATAAATAAATTAGAATTTATAGTGGCATCTTCCACACAGTGGCTCTTCTTGATCCCACTGATTCAAGATCGAATTGGAATAAGTAGCGTTGGTTTTTGTGGAGGGAGGAAAACCGGAGAAAAACTCTCTGAGCAAGGACGAAAAACCACAACAACATTCTGATTGAACCTCTTCGTATCGTCTTCTAAAATTCACTAGAAATGAGATGTATTTAAGTGAGAATTTCACAATGAGAAGGCAATGATAATTCAAGTTATGCCATAAACGTGAGCCAACAACTCTTACAGTGATGTTCCAAACTCAATTTGAGTCTGTATATATGGAAAAAAAAAAAACATCATTTATGTTCCATGCTCACAAAGCTTGCAATCACGATTAGCTGGAATCATTTATATGCCGTTTGTTCTTTTTAGATGTCCCCACCCAGTAAAAATGTCCTTGGGATCTTGTTATGTCTCGCGGATTTTTTTAAGTAAGCTATGTCAAGTTTTCCACTCTTCTTCCAGATGCTTAGAAAGACAGTAATCTCCTTCAAGGGTGCGGTAATCCACAGGATCCACAGGGGCTTGGCGAAGTATAAAAACTCCCCACCTGGATAGACTGTTGGGCAGTCTAGTCTCTAACCTCACACACTCTTTGTTCTACATCTTTTCTTAGTTACTCCTGTATGCTACTCATTTCCCCCGGTTTAAGTTCTCCATATATGGTCCACATACTGTCTCACCACGATCTCTCGCCACACCAACTGGTGGTGTGGATCCAATTGATCAGATCCACGATAGCCGCCATGATGGTTTTCATACTACAACGCAAATTAGCCACGTTGTCTGCCCGGAAAATCGGCTCATCAAAATAGTCAACTATCTGCACCAAGATCACATTTGAGAGCCAAGTTATAAAATAATGATTTGATTATTAAGGTTTGTTTGACTTGTTAACTACGCAAGCCGTTTTCGTTTTATCGAAAGCGCCAAAATTGCGTAAAACTTAGAATATGTTTGCCACAATACTGAAACCAAAGCATGGTCTCGGAAAAAAAATATCAAACATAGTAAGAAATCAGCTGAAATTTGTCGATTTAAGCTTGCTTGCCCCCTCATAAATCACGTGCCTAATTTGCATTATAAAGCGAAAACAAACATGGTGGCGATCGTGAATAAGGTCTATTATCTCCTCCTCAATTATGCTCTCACTTCGTGCCACTACCCCTAGGACATTGATTTGTGGCTTTTGGGTTCTCTCAAGCCCTATTACTCTTTCTTTAAGTCACGCGGCGGTTATCACCTCGTTGTCGCAGGTGCTGTGTCCTTTGTGACCCTCCCGTTGCTCAAACCCTTAGCGTCACCGCATGCTGCTTTAAAAGTAGACCAGCTTTAGATACCCGACAAAGCCCCCTGTAGCTACAATGAAGGACAGAAGTAGTTGAGACACTTGTGAAGCGATCGTTTACAATAATTTGTTTGTACTACTCTCTTAAAAGAATGGTTTTCAATGCTTCTTGTTCATCTCTTAATTGTTAATCTTTCATTGCTTTCCCTGAGCAGTGTCCTAATCTTGGTGTTGTTAAAATGTCCTCAACATTGCTTGAGGGGAAGGGGGGCTAGCAGTCAATTTTCCTAGAATGGCGCTAAGCGTCCCAACACTTATGACCCGCACTGTCGTTTTTAAAAAATCTTAAAATATCATAATCAGGCATTAACACGTCGTGTCTGACCCATTCCAACTGCCTAAGACGGATTACATTTTCAACAAAAGCACACAAGCAGCAATGTATACAACCAGCCAATGAAAAAATAACGATTATAAATTATTCGTCGGCAAGGCCAGATGTAACAATGTACTATTTAACTTTCACTCACCTCAATAAATAATGAAATAAGACAATTACAAGCAGCAATACCAACAAGCGTTAGCCTGAAGATTAAATCCGGCATGGTTGCTAACTAAAAATAAAAACATTGATAAGTCAATGTCTGTTTAACACCTGTCTTGAACTACACTGGAAGAAAAAATATGATAGATCATCTCAGTTTTGGTGTGATAAAGCAACTTAGACACTACATTTATCAATCCCCACCCCCCGTGTATTTTTGGTGTAAACGACTCCAGGAATATGGGATTTAATAACAGATCAGTTACAGTCTATTGTGACTAAAACGTATATGCATATCAAACCCAACTGACGTCTTGTAGTTATTATCTGTTCCTTTAATGAGTCAATTAACACTAATCCAGGGTTAAAGCTGTCAAGGTTTCAGTTAATGTTTTATAAAATTGTCTTTCGCTGCTATTGTTTTGAAGGACAAAATATAATCGGAGAACTTCGCGGAAGAGTTATAAAAGTGAAATCAGAATTCTGGAATAAACTGGCCGGATGTTGCTATGGGAATGTAATAATTATAGCCACATCAGTAGTAAATGCAAGAAGGACCAAGACGAGATTTGATGCTCTTCACTTAAGATAAAAAGCAAAAAGCACTTGTATGTGATAGCATACATGTAATGTATCATTCCATTCATACTTCCTTTTGAAACATTTTTAGTTTGGAGACCTTCACCACCTCGGAATTTCCACTGACCTTCCACGAGGTGGGTATGGTCATTTACTGGAACCACACATTGTCTGTTTGATAAGAAATTCACGGATGACGTCGAAGCTAAGATAAACAATACTTAAGGAGATAACTTCGCTACCTCAAAGAATTTCTGCAATGCTTGTCCTGGAAGAACAACCAAAAATCCTGTGAACACGGTTAGCAACACAACCACGACAAGGAAATACACTGCAAAGACAGGCAAAGTACACTGAATATCAGAATCTGCACTTGAAATAATAAAAAACCTCTAAATAAATCAACTATGACAAATGTTGAATGAAATCACCGGGTTTTTAAACGACAGAATAAAGATGTGCATTTGATTCCATTCATATTCACCACTTGTTATTTTATTCCTTTCACGGGAACATCTGACAATGCGGCATGGTTTCAATGTGTGGCTTTATAACTTAGTCGGTAGAGTATCGCACTGGTAGCGTGCAAGTTAGTGGTGCAAATCCTGAGGGAGCCCAAATTTGCTTTTCAGGTTTCTTTGCAATAATCGCTCAAGTTACAAGTATAACAATTCACAAAGTAAACTGTGTGAATTTCCCAGAATTTGATATTTTCAATTCCACAAATTTTTTTAAACAGGTACTATAGAAACTGTTGACATGTGGATGTCGCTTCATTTCTAGCAATGTAAGATGTAATGTAAGCGTGGTTATAACACGTAACACTTTTCCTTTACACACCACTTTTGTAAAATGGCTTTCGATAAGGGGCTCCTCCAGAGAACGCAACGGATAACTGAATATACTGGAAAGACGACAGAGCAAACAGCACAGCATTTTGATGACACTTGACGTATGTACCATTCTTATCAGTTACACGCACTGCCTCAAACCTGAAACAAACATCATGTAGACTTTACAAACGTTGAACTCATATTATTTCTATATTTAAACTTACCAACCGTTAAGCAAAAGAACACACCAGGTAATTCTGAAAGAAATGAATCTATAAAGAGCGGTGGCCTGACGCCTCTTTTTATTGCTGTTTTGTATAACTCCCTACTTATCACTTCGGGAAGGAAAAAAGAACGCCTGATTGCAGGTTATCCCAGCTATGGATCAATAAGGCCGCAAACATCCAGGATACACAAAAGAAGCGTTTTTAAATGCATTTTAATGCTTTGTTTGGCAGGCTGAGACAGTGTGCACGACTGTGACGTTTAAAAGAAAATATAGAAGGTAGAGGCTACATGTGGGGGGGGGGGGGGAAGAAGGGGGAGAGGGAGGGAGGGAGGGAGAGTTTTTTCCCTCCACCCGCCACCCCTAAGAAAGCTTGCTCGCAGGCTACTTGCAAACTTTAACCAAATGCTTGTTTTTGTATCTTTTCCCTAGGTTTTGAAATTGATCTAAAGTACAATAAACTGAGGAAAATAAAACAAACAAGCAAACAAAATACAAACAGGCTCGCATTGACAGCAAAATAACTTTGCTCCGCCGAGTCTGTGCTTACCATGGCTGCGACTGTACATAATAAAATCCAGCAACTTGCACCATGGTTTGGACAATAATTTGTGAAATCAGTGAGAAAACAACTACTGGTGACATCAGACTTCCTCCTGGCCTCCGAGCCACTAACAATGGATAAGCTTCTGTTTTACCCACTGAAAAATGCCAAATCACAGGATTAATATAACTGAGTATGGGCAGATTTCCAACGAAAAGAGAAAGAAACTTACTGACAAGGGCTAGACTTGTAATGATGACAAGATCAATGTACAAATACTGCCAGTCACTGAGGTTCGACGAAATCTGTACAGATAAAAAATATTAGAATACAAAGTCAGCAAAAAAGAAACTGTATTATTTAGTAGCTGTGTAGTTTAGTATGCCCGGGTGCCAATTATTAATTTTGGAAAGTAAATGAAGGGCGCTTATTGGAAAACGGCACTATTTGGGATTGCGTCTTCATCGTATTTTTCCTTAAAAAATAAATAAATCACTTGTGCTAATTGAGGACAATTCAACTCTGATATGCCTATCTATATATTCAACAGAACAAATGTCGGGAAAAAATCAAATGCCCCGAGCGGGATTTGAACCCACGACACCCCAATGTCTTGGAAGGTGCTCTAACCACTGAGCTACCAAGGCAACCACGGTGAAGTGAGTCGAATATTTGCTACAAAAGGAACATTGATTACCGGACATTTGCTCCCAGGCCTCTCGGACTGGGATATCACTTCTGAAGGTCCGTCGAGACACAATGTCCGGGCACATTTAAGAACAAAAACGGAGTCAAAAATGTTGCTAAAAGTTCATGAAATGAAGTGACCTGGTGAAGCCGTGGAGTATTGTAATCATACTTACAGAATAAAGTAAGAGCACAGAAACAAACTGCACCATGCTATAAAGAGCCATGTACTTGAATGTTCCAAATGATGTTACCAGGGCTGCCCTGCCTTCTCTACATGACATAAAACGAAACAAAATCCTAATTCACACACTGTTTGGCATAACATGGCTGGATATTAAATTCAGTCACGGTCTAAAGTCAGTGAAAACAATTTTAAGACAAAAATAAAAACAAATAAATCCCAGCATTAAATCCCAAATTTTAATCAACATCTTTTAGACTATTAGTCCCACTATTTCGATTGCAGAACCTATTTCCCTCTCCCACTCTACTCGCCCCAGTGTTGATATAAGTAAAACATGAACTGCAGCATATTGACGACAGGAAAATATTTATTTATAAATAATAACAAGAACTGAACTACTGGGGGCAGTCTTATGTTGACTTCTACGGCATTTGTATTGAAGGATCTATTTAAATAGTAAAAATGTAAAGAAACGTGCAAAAGTTTTTAAAGGAAATTTTATTCTTTGTTCCTTAATTTTCTTTAAACTTAAGAGTGTCAGAATTCAGTAACAGTATAATCAAGATGTTCACTCACCTTATTATAACAGGCACACATTCAATATTGGGAATCTAAATAAACAAGTAATGTTACTAAACAACTCTAAGCTATATTAATAGTAAAATGAGGAATTGGCATATTTTAATATACATTGATTTCAAACAACGGACTTAAAATAATCTTGTTTTTGCTGCAAAATTGTTTCTCTTTGTTTCTCACAGTACCTGTGCCTAAGTCTGTGTTTGATATCTTAAAACAAATATCGCTGATGACAAGACTCAGACAAACCTTGGAGGTAAACGGAGAAGCAACGGAAGCTTCAGCTTCTGATAATGAAATTCCTGCATGTGCCACCTTGAGAGCCTGAAACAAAAGCACAATACATATAACTGGTATGTTAGCAAACCCCTTAATGAAACATTTTTAGCTTTGAAGGTGGATAAATTGTAATTAAAGGTTTACAAGTGAAAACTAATTACTAGGCAACTGCAGTGAGTCAGTGTAAGAACTAAATAAGTTTAACATCACTCATTCTATAACTAAAGGCTTATCTTCATCCATAGCAAGCAAAGATACAAGTGCGCACAGACCTTTAGGCAATATTTAGCCAATGTGGCCAATGATACTTAGATGTATACCACTGTGAGCTGAGTGGCGGCTAAATGCACACAAAGGACACCACGAGGTCCATAGGTAAACAGATATTCCTTGAAATGTCGTATTACTGAGAGAGCCGTATGCCAAACAAGCAGACATTTGAGTTCTTACCCCACAATCATTTGCTCCATCTCCACACATTCCCACACAGTAACTAAGAAAACAAGGGAGACAATTAAGAGCTTGTAGCAAAAAACGGGGTGGTGCAGTGGTGAGAGCGTTAAACTTCTGAACACCCAGCTGATTTTCACGGCATTTTCACCAGCGGTCATTTTCTAATAATGAAGATTTGTATACAAGACGGATTAAAAAGTAATAAGAAATGTCAACGGAAAGACGTTACATCTTTTACATTTCCTTTAGCTTAAAATCGCTTATAAATCAAAATTCAAAGATATGTTGAGTAGTCAGTGAGCCACAATAACAATCGCTTTTTTGGAGTTGCATTTACCACACAAAATCCTCTTGTATTTAGTTCATAATTATAGTGGAAACGTCTCTACTCGCAAATGCTTGCTAGTAGATGTTTTTTGGCCTGTATCTCCAAAATCCACTCACATTTTTGCCAGTTTGCAAGCGTAAATACATGTGTCAATTTCGAGCGCTTTTATTCCGAATTAAGTGTTAATTTATGTGTTCATCCTACTATGCCATGACATTGACTACAGTGTTTTTTAATCAGTTTTGACTCACAAAGCGCTAACACTAATTACAAGTGTAAAGATAAAAAATCTCTCATATACATGCTATTACATGTAAGTAATGAACATACAAGTAACATAAAGGAAATAATTTAAAGTAACAATGTACCAATTTTAAATTAACGTTGCCCTGACTTACTCCAAATCCTGCAATCCTTCAATGAGCCATGTTTTTTGCTCCGGAGACATTCGTGCAAACACAGTTCCTGATAAAAGCAGCTGCAGCGCACAAAATGATACCGTGACAATGTAATCACAACAACACGAGCTATGTGTCTTCTATTTAGGGTTTTTATTAACTAATTAGTATGCTTAACAATCAAATAAATATAATCAAGTGAAGAGTATGGGAAAAGTCGGGGGAATACATGATGTTTTCGTTGATTTGATTGTTGCAAAGAGTGGCTTCACTTGTTTTGACGTGCCTGGTAATGCTACTATCGTTGTCAAAACTTATCATTCTGAAGGACGTGGCTTCAGTAACAGACACTTTTCTAACTAGCAATCCTTTGAAAACCGAATTCGTTTTTTTTGTTTGTTTTTGTTTTCAGCTGTTTGTGTCTACAATCGAATGAAAGAGATCCAGAATCATGCTAGAGTTAAAAAACAAATGACAGTTATGTCATATTCTCAACTACAAAAGTGTTAGCATCCATAGGTGAATTTCACAAGAAAACTATCAAGTGGAGTTTAAGTCTGTAAATTAAATTATTAAAGTCAAAAGCTTTGCTCTTCTTAGGGCCTGATTACATGAGCCGGGCTGGCTCGGTTTGCCGAGATGACTTTCAGCCCGGTATTATATGAGCCCGGTTAGCCGGGCTGGCCCGGTTTGCCGAGATGACTTTCAGCCCGGTTTGAGCATGAATGATCAGAGCATGAATGATCTTAATCACCTTTTTCCGGCAATTTGGTGGTTAATCTTTTGCAGTTATGCAGCTGGATGGGTTACGTTACCTCTACATCCTATTTAGAAGGAGTAGCATTGATTTTTTTGTCGGATATTGTGCTCGGAAGAGAAATTTAATGCTGGCCCGCTTAGCCGGGCTGGCCCGGTTAACGCGATGACATGGAAAATTTTCAGCCCGGCTAGCCGAGATCCCGGCATCGCGATACCGTGATCTCGGCTAACCGGGCTGGCCCGGTTGTCATGTAATCGCGAAGTTGATTTTTGTTGCGTTTAACAGAAGTGCCGAGATCTCGGCAAACCGAGCCAGCCCGGCTCATGTAATCAGGCCCTTAGGGCCTCTTCACATGATTCCGGTTGATCGGGCTGGCCCAGTTACCGAGATCTCGGCTCACTCCTATTTTCTTTGTAAAATTTTGGATGTGTTCATATGAGAAGGTGGGCCAGCCCGGTTACCGATATCTCGGTTTCTGCAACCGAGATCTTGGCAACCGGGAAGAATATTTTCCCATATGAACACTTCAGCCCGGTCGCCGGGACGCAACTTTTTTTGAGAAAATAGCTTCCCTTTCGTAACTGGGTGGTCAAAATGGCTTAATTTTGCCTTGTATCTATTTCCACTTCAGAAATATGCAAATTAGCTTTATTAATAAAGTTACAAGGGTCAATAAAGCTACGATATTTGCGAAAGATGCAACTTTATGTGTCGCCATTTCGGCTTTGTTTCTTGAATTTTATCCCCGTCAACCGGGCTAAAATTTTCCATATGAACAAACGTCAAAATCCGTCCTGGTAACTGAGACAGCCCGTAAACCGGGCTCATGTGAAGAGGCCCTTAGTTAATCGTTTCGTGCCCTGCAGTAAACAATTTACCAAAATAGAACACTGTTTAATATGTGGAAGCTCAAGGTAACTCGTCAAACAAAACGTTCAACATAAAATTTGATAGCCCCAAAAAGCGATGTGTATTTTCCCTCCAAGCCTCTTCAGACCAATTTGATAAAAGAACTGCGTAAAACATAATTTCCACATAAGAAATAAAACAAGTCAAACAAGACTGTTTATGATGCATTATCTGACCACAACTGATATGACTACAGACCTCATACATGCCAGAGCTAGCTATAGACAGAACTATATATTGTTCGTCATTAAAATTGCAGCTAACAGTCTCACTATTACATGACTAGTATTTCTGGATTTAAGGCAACCATTCCTTGCACTTGTCAGGCAGAAAGAGTTTTGAGGCTGACTGTTTAACAAATTGTCCAGGGCTTTAGTATACCATCGCGTAATCAGAAGCAAGTATTTGCTATTGCTTTACTCTCGTTCTATTAAAAAAAATCATTTCCAATTCTCTTACAACAATCAACACTTCATGTCGTTTCCAGGAACCTTAATTTATGTAAACACTGTACCTTTTTAAAAAGGTCTGGCTTGTGACTTCGGATTAAGGTAAATGTTTTCCCTAAAACCGCCAAACTATGACAACTTCCTTCACATCCTCTCTGATAAGAATACTGATTCTGCTAAAGAAGAGGAATAGGACAAAAAATGAACTTTCCATTAGTCAGTTGCAGGTGGAACTCTGTTCCAGTGGACAATGTGAAGCTTTCCAAGTTATATGATACTGTACCTCTGACTGAATATTCTTTTCTCTGTGAACAGCACCAACAACACACCAATTAATACAAAGATCACCAGACTGAACCTCACTTGGTTTGGCAGTTACTTCAATAACCTAGTAACGAAAAATGATACGATAAAAAAGTACCAAATGAAATGTGACTTGCGATGATTTTTTCAACTACTGTGTGCTTGCCAACTCATGAATGGACATGTCACAAACGTTCATACAAACTTGAAGGTACTCCCATATGTGCCACTGAAAAAGGTTATCTATTTGCCAATTCTGGCACTGTGATCCTGGTTTCATGGTTTGTTTAAATGTAAGTACCCGTTAAAGGCTCTGTTCTGCATAAAAGGAATAGAAACGACCTGTTCACAAAATTCTAAGTTGAACTGGGCGTCAGTCATTAGGCTCTTTGGTTGACAGAGAACATGCAAAACCTTGGAAAGCTCGCATAAAAAGTGCTAGTGTTTTATCTCCTTGAACACGCAGTCAAGAAGTAGAACAGACAGTGTTATTTTCTTCACGCAAACATCCAATTTTCCATGACTTTTCATGACTTAAGGTGGATTTCCACTGTCGCATTTTTGTTTACGCACGTTACCGCGCGTAAAAATTTTAAACGTACGTAAAATGAAATTTTACGCGCGCGATTACGTGCGTCAAATTTACGTTGTCCCTTAATTTCCAATGCCACGTTTTTTTTTCAGGTATTTACGCACGTGACGCGCACGTTTACGCACGTAGCGATTTTGGGGGTTTTAAAAAAAGTTGAACCGAGTTCAACTTTTTTCGCGGCTGTCTGCGGTTACGCAACGATTTACCCAATCATACTTTTGGATTTCGTCACATGACACCACTTACCATGTGGAAAACCATTTTGTTTTAAATCGCCCATCGATTTACTTGGGAAAACATTCAGATGTAAAAATACTTCTCATCGAGAAAGTCTTAACATTTCAAGAAATAATCTATAGAACTGGCTACAGAACCAAATTACACAAACGCAGTAGTGAAAGAAAACTTGAACCGGGAATCCGGGAAGGTCGCCTCAAATCCTCTTTTATTTGATGGTGTCTTTCGGAAGTATTTATAAAATGCCTCTTGGTCATATTCACGTATTTCTTTTTCTAGCGTGTGGTACAAAGTGGTTTCATGGCAGCCATGTTGAAAGGGTCAAACAACAAGATATTTGCATACAAATGTTAATGATTTTTTTCCCAAAGGAAAAACAACTTATTGTTTCACTTCTCCAATATGGCCGACAATCACGCACTCTATTCACCAACTTGATAATTCAGTATGGCGGGCATTTACGCACGTTCAACGCGCGTAAAAAGGAAACGCTTTTTATTACTTTTTACGCGACAGTGGAAATTTGCCTACGTATCTTTTTTACGCACGTTTTACGTACGTAAATATTTACGCGTCAGTGGAAATCCACCTTTATCCTGATTTTCTAGAATTCCAAAACGTGGGTTCTAAAATATAGAAATTTTACGACTTTAGACGACCTGTATGGACTGAATGTGTTATTGTTAGTAGTATTTATTTAAAACGTCTTTACAATTGAAACTGTTATCAATAGAGGCCCTCACAGAAATATCGCTAAAAATATTTCAGGGGGGAAAGTGGAAAAAGGGAGTGGATTGGGACCTAGCTGTACCAGAGACGTTGCTTCTCCTCGTTTTTTTAAACAAAGAATGAAGGTAGCAGAGGGATGTACGTACCTTGTGAGTTGGTCCAACCATACCACAGTCCCTTGCAACACTCACAGCTGTCAACATGTTATCACCTGCCAAAAGCAACAGTCACTTGTTAAAACATACATAAACAACAAATTGAAAAAAGTGTCACTGCTAACAAAGAAAAGCACGCTGATATGGCTTATTCAACAACAAACATGATGGCGCTTTCGACCAAGATCTTGTCTGCTTTTTTATATGGACAGAGACGAAATCAAAATCAATAGTTAATATCCCATCATCTTGTCAAACCGAACAAGCTTTGTCGATTGTTATCAAAGTTGCCTTGTGCATACATTTTTAGGTGGTTAAATGGAGAAAGGAAAGAAAGGTTTTCATTGTGACTCCTCTAATTGCATTTCTAGTGCATAGTTTTTTAATTTTGCTGTATTTTGTATAACTTTGGAAAAACCTTCATCAGATGACTTGCTTGCCAGTTTGAGAGAAAATGCAAAACAATTTCCAAAATTGAGTGATCTGATTTAAACTATAAAGATACATGTATTTTGTCAAAAGTTGATAAATAGCTAGCCAGTGGAGCCGCATGTTACCTGTCACCATCACAGTCCTGATATCAGCATTATGAAGCATTCGTATCACAGGGGATGTCTGCGGTTTTAGTGCGTTTTGAAGAATTAAAAACCCCAGAAATATCAGCTTCGACTCTATGTAATCCCTGTGAAAAACATATATCTTATTAAACAATTCGGTGAGTAGTAACGCTGTATATTTTTACAAGTCTTGCAGTATTTTAGCGAGCCCAAAGTGCGAGTCTAAATACAAATGATGAGTAAAAAGTGTCTTTTTATCGAACATGCTTACTTTTCACTGTTGTTTCATCTTTAACGCCTTCAGAAAGAATAAGATGACTATAAGGATCCTAAACCTGTTAAACCGGTCTTGTGGAGTACCGTGCGATATTTGTAGTTTTTCGCACATTATTTGTACTCAACGAAGCGGAGTTGGATTATAAAGATATTTAATAATTCTATTGGTAAAGATGTTTAGTGAGGAAAAACTAGCATAAACATTACGAAACCACGGTAAATCCCCAGCAGATGATGAAATTGTTAAACTTGTTAAATCTTCTAAATGAGCATAATTTATCCATTTGTAAGTGATACAAGCATCACAAACAATAAATAAAAAAGAAAAAGTAACAAACTAATTGGATCCAGTAATTTAATTTGGTACAGTTTTGCGCATTCATAACATGGATGTAATTATTTTATTTTATCAAAATTATTAAAACCTTACTTTTAGGTTCTGTCTTACATACCACAGTCATAAATGTAATACTTAGGTCGAGGAGGAAATCTGGAAAAGGAGTTCGAATTCGACCACGTGGCACCGCTACCATACAAAAGGTTCGACACCCATAGGTCAAATTAAGGCTTGGCTTGCTAATGAATTGTGATCAACTACGTCTTTGTCTTGATTTCTAGAGGGGATGGACAACTCTCCTCTCGACCAACTATCCTCTCATTTAAATACAACACTGCTCTGTTCTCTTAAACCTGCACTAATAGCTACAGCTTTGCCGTCATCAAAATTACCGTGTGACTCGATGGACGTGGTGCCATGACAGTTTTGTATCTAAGGGTTTCCACGCTACACCGAGTACTCTGTAACCCCTCATGGTATAGTGCTGAAGAACATCATGAAAATCTGCAGGAACTGCATGTAACAAAGATAAATTATTTAAAATGTGACTCGCTTAATTCAAACATATCAAAATTTAGCAAAACATAATATTTTCAACACATTTAAGGATATAATTTATAAGTCAGTAAATGTACAAAAAATTGTTCTGATTAAAATGACTTTGGTTCGATGGTCGGTTCGACGAATTATGTTCTACGTTTGACCCAACGGTCAGGCTTTACCTGCCTGGGTCGACCCATATTGCAGTTGAGTACGTCTCATGTGAAGTTCGACATTTGGCCTGGGCCTTAAAGTACTATGTTCTTTACTCTGAATTTCACCTGCCTGGATCCCGTGATTGATGTCTGAATCGAATGGCCAGTTTGTACAAACAATTACCCTCAACTCTTGGCCTTCCCTCTCCGGTCACTATCTTTTGCTCGCTTAAATACATTTTGATTGGTTAATTTTTGTTTTAAATAATTTTTGAATTCAATCTTTTCTTACTCTTCAGTGGCGTTTTCGCAGAAGCTCACTCTTTTCTCACTGTTACGCAAAACGGAAACTTGTTCATCTATCGATACCATTTGGGATAATTAATATGCTTTTTACCAGAAGCGAGTATTTCCAGTAGCGGCATTATTAACAATGAGAGACATAAATTGTTATTTGACACCTAATTTTTACCATCGATTAACTATGATTTGCCTTAATTTTCTTAACTAGTTTTATTGCAGGCAAGCTACAGCACCCAAAATGTATGCACTCCCCATCCAAGGCGCTGAGAAGGCAAACAAGAGCTTTTCTGTATGTTATAGTACAAGTTGAAGAACAGAGGTTGACTTTTTGAATTTCCTTTTTTCAGTTCTGACCTGTTCGTAGCTGACAAAGACTTTCAATGGTCTCTGGGGCACCTTTAACATACACATCCATATTAGGAGCTCCTAATGTGCGAGACACAACGCTCATGCACTTGAGATCCGATGAGAATGGAAACTGACGTACAATGGCTATCTCATATGGTGTCTGGTAAAAGAAATTCAGACCAAAAGTTATTTTACAACAAGCTTACGATACTATTTGTGAGTTAGTAGTAAGACCATTAATGGTTATCAATAACATTTGTAGTTGGGTAGAGGCATTTAAAACAAGTTATATAGCCGTGAGTGTTTTACTGGAAACAGACTACTCAAAACATTAATATGAAACTGAATCCGGGTCTGTTTAACAAATCGACGACATTTTTGTTCATGGTCTACACTCGTATATAGCATAGAGATGACGTCATGAAATGTTCAAAACTCAAGTGGAACCATGAACCGTTAGGTTTTACTGCAAATAAAGTTTTGAAAGAGAGGATGGAAACAAACATATTGAACAAACATAATGCCGAGCATGCAGGATCTTATTTGAAACCAAATTAAGGTGAGCTGTTCAGTTATACACTTTCTGTGCATTTTTCAGATTACATTTCTGTTATAAGCACGTATATAACCAGGTGGACCCCTAGAGTCTTCCCTGAATCCAGTTTTGATGACTATTCTGAAACTTCCAACTTTTAACCACAGACTGCTAGCAGAGGTTTGCTGATTTAAATCCCTTATTCCTTAGTGTCTCCCTAATAAACACTACACAGAGGTACAGTAAATTTCTTAAACCCAGAACTCTAATGGCTTATGACCAAACTGCAACTCCACTATAACCTACATTATCACCTAAATTATCTCAGAGATCAGTTTAAGAGGAATGATTAACCTACATGTCCTTCGAGAGCAGATTCCACAATAAACTCCTCAGCAGTTTTGGGTTTAACAATAGTGGGAACTATGTTGTCAAACTTTGTATTATCTTCTCCAGGTTCCTCGAGAATCTGAAATGATCGAGTAGCATCAAAACAAGTTTTAAAGAGCTAGAGATTCTTGTCAGAGATTCTCGTTTTTCTTGCAAACATTCACAACAGGATACTTTTGTTACTCATGCAAATAATACTTTCGTCTAGAAAACACGGCAGTCTTTGGTGACACTGCTGGTAGTTGCTTCGCTTTCTATAACAAAACCAATTGCAACACATACCTTTAAGATGAAATTTTGCCCCTAACCTTGATAATAACTTGAAATGAAGTTGCATTAATTCAAGATACATGTACTTTTGCAATAAAAAAATTCGGGTATAGAGCAGTTTTCACTTGAGTGTCGAAAGTAATTTGCATTTGCTTTGGTTTTACATTACTACGGCTTAGTGTTTAGTTTAAAAATCTAATGTGCCACTTTCTCAACCAATAAAACTAAAACCAAAACCAATTGACTCACTCGCGCACGTTTTCCCGCAATTTGCATCGTCGACTATGTGTATTTTCTTCAAGCTTTGATTGGTTTACTGAATTGTTTGCGTCCTTTGTGATTACTTTGGTTTTGGTTTTGCGATACTCTATGATCCTTATTTGTGCAAATACCTGGTTGACAGTAGCGTGCTATATATTGTAGAGCCGATGCTCTATTAAAAACAATAAGCATCTAAGTTTATAAAGAGAGGCTAGTACAGGGGAGCATAGGATCACTTATTGGAATAGTTACCCAGTCAGTAGCCTGGAACATCTTAAGATCTAGGGGATCACCAGTCAGTATGCCATCAATCACTGTTAGGGAGTGACACGTTGCCATAGCAGCTAACATAGGGCCTTGGGGAATACTTTCACCACTAGGAACCATTAAACCAAATCTGATAAAATAAATTAATAACTAGTTGATTTAAAGTATCTCTACTCACCCCCCCCCCCCCCCAACACATATATACACACCTGTAGTGGGACAGTTTGTGACATAAACGTGACGTTATTAGTCGAATGTAGCACGCGACCCTTACCCGCCACAAACTGGTTCAAAAAGAAAAATGAAGCATTCAAGTTGATGTGTTTTCGTCTTTGTATTTATTTGAGCCTCATTCCTTCTACACAACTGGATGGGATGTCAGTACAGCACCAAGCACAACATGTTTGCTCTTGTCTGTTTGTGTTTCTAGTTCGGAGCACAGGCAGCCCCTCAGTAGTATAGTAGGGACCGGAGTTTGCGGAGGAATCTCATTAATTTGCAGAGGACTACATTAACTGGTGTGACGTCATAGACTCATGAATAAAATGCGGTGGAAATTAAACTGTGGGTGATGCAATGTTCTATTTTTAATTTGGCTAGCACAAGAATTAAACTTGTAAAATTCCTCAGCAACTATATCTTTGCCCAAAATATTATTGTGTGGTTCCAGAAAATATCCATTCCCAAGCCACAGAGGATCATTGGAAATTCACTAAGTGACAAATAGTATATTAAGGATATTAAGGAGGTCGGAGTAACCTTTAAATGCATACACAACACATATAAGAAACATGCACATAAAACACGGCAACTGCAGCATACCTTGCAGATTTCACTGGCACAACTCCTAGGAGGTCCAAGCCATCTTCTGTTAATGTTCCAGTCTACACCAATAGACAATTGCAACAAAACAAATGAACAAATGAGAAGTACAGTGTATACATGAAAGCGAATGTTGTCAGCCTAGCACAGAATACTTACAAATCGGTGTAAGGTATGGTGTATATCAACTAACCTTATCAAAGCAGAACAGCTTGAGTTTTCCACAAATGTTGATTCTAAATGGGTATTATTTTTGTAAAACAAATAAATTACAAATTTATTACATACACAACAAAACATAGGCAGTGTTAGTTTATGACTTCTATTTGTTAGTAAGCAAGTATTACCGGTAACACCCAAAACATAGTTGAATAGTGGATTTAACCTTGCACTGACATAATATAATGCTCAGTCGAAACTACCAGTAATGGTTGAAGTATTGCAATAATTAGCGACTTCGTTTTCAATTGCTTCTTGATTATTTACTCGTGGACTGTGTACAGATTATTGTAGTTGAAAAGACCTTGTAGCAAACCTGTAACGTTCTACAGCTGCATGCAAAGCAGCAAGATCTCGACTGAATGCATGGTAAAAAATATGAAACTCTCACACATAGGAGGACATCAAGTTACTGAGAGAAGGTAATGAGAACGACATAGAGAGGTTTTTTGGGCTACTAGATGTAACTGTTGTAACCTGACAGAAGGAAAGCGGAACAGCTTAAGAGTGCTCTACATCAATGATCTTCAACACAAGTGCAACATGCACAGACAAGAGTCTTCTTTACAAACAACAGATTAGCAACATCACCAGACTACTGTGCCAGAAGCCTTCACAAATCAAGGCAACTCTAGCGCATGTGACCTGGATGTACAACAAACACTTGAAACAGAAGTAGCCTATCATAAATAATACCCTTCACTGAGTATGTACCTTGATGGATTTATACAGAATATATGTTTTTTCTTCAGCCTCTGAAGGGCATAAACAATCCCTACTGACATTGCTGCAGGAAGAGCTGGTGGAACAGCGACAGTAATGATATCTAAAGCTTTCAGCAAAATCTGACCAGCAGACATCTGAAGATATGGAATAACAAGTTATTACTAACTGCGACAACAGTTATCACTCTTGTAACCCAATATATACACTCTTACAACCCAATTTATACACTCTTATAACCCAATATAATATATAATACTTATACACTTTTTTAACCCAATTTTCGCACATGCAAATTAGACAAATCGCATCACACGGTACAAATCGGACGATGGGTATCAGGAAATATACCCTGTCCGATTTGATATCCGTTGCCCGATTTTATAGACAAGTACAAAACAAATGAACAGAGTCACCTTATCAAGTCTATTTATTTTGAAAACACAGGGATTACAAAAACATCCCCGCAAACCAATTAATTTGCAATTATTTCAGCCGCAGTAACAACCTGATCAGCATTGAAGGTTTTTTCCTATTTATCAGCAATATAACGTGCTGTAAAAATTATTCAGAGGGATATAAAATAAATAAACCCCTTTCTGGCTTCCTGGTATATTGGAGGATAATACCCTTGGCTGAAGATTGTCCTAAAAATTTCACAGTTGCCCTCGAAGCTTCGCTCTCCAGCCAACTGTTCATTTTTCGGACTATCATTCAGCCTCAAGCATTATCCTCCAATGTACCAGTCGCCCAAAGGGGTTTACTTACTAAATATTAACCATTAAATTTCGGAAGCCAAAATGAAGGTAATTTGAAGTTGTTTTAACCAATAGAGTTCTACAGCCGAAGTCGTTATCATGGCATCATAATGGAATATTTAATTATATGCCTTATGTTAAGTACGATATCTGTTTAATCATTTTCAGGAAAAAAATCTTCATTTTGTTATTTGTCTCCAAGTTGCGTATCGGGTTTGAAGTCCTTTTGTTTGCATAATACAAAAACCTTACATAAGTATCTCTGGAATGAGAGAAGATATTATAAAAATGTAAAAACCATCACTCCTCATTTTGAAAGGACTTTCAAACAAACAACTTTGATTTACTTTTCGGGTTATATGCACTTTAACAAATGCTTCTGATTAATTTCAATTTATAGATCAGCTTTCCTATTATCAATTCTCACTTCACAAAGATGCCAGGTGATTTTCTGTATCAGTTTTCATAGCATGACCAATTGGTGCGGAAGTTTTTTTACTGTTAGCAATCCCGGCACCATGCCAGTAAGTTTCTTTTTAATGTAAAATTTCTGTTTCTTTTTCAGTCACAAAATGTCATACATGTAGGTTTGAACAAATGCTGTACAATTGCTCATCATTCTTTAGTCATTTTCTCTAAAGGTGCCTTCAAGCAATAGAATAAGCAGTTATCCGACTAAAACACTAACATAAAATTATGTAAGAAAAAAAGATGCAGTAGCAGTTGACTTAAAAATACAGTTTTTCAGTACCAAGTTTTGTGTACTCACTATCAAGATAAATACACCCATCACTGCTGGTTTTAATGTTTTATGAGATGAGTAACAAAGTGGCCATTCTTCGTGATGCTTAATTTCTCTTTTGCCTGCCTCCAAACTAAAGCTGATAACACGCAAATCTCATATTCAGCTAGCAAACTTGCAATTTTCAAACTCACGGAATCAACTCAGCACGCTTACTGTAAGTTACACTAGTGCCTTTGATGTGAATATCGATTTAAAACTGCTCATTTGGTTAGTTATAGCTGTTGCTTATTAAATAAAAAACAAAGGTTTATTACACGTACAAGTAATAGGCAAACCAGTTTAAAAAGATCTATATTTATCTTCTTCATGCAGCTTATGAGTTTTATTGTATATAAAATTTTAACAAAAAGTATACAGTCGAAGCTCTCTTAACGGACACTCTCGTAAGCGGACAGCTCTACTTACGGCCGCCTTGTTGGAAACCCCGTTTTAATTCCCATACAAACTCTGTATTTTAACATTCTCGTAAGCGGACATTCCCGTAAGCGGCCGCGGACACTTTCAGAGATTACGACTTAGACTTTTTTCTTTGTTTTTAAGCTCCCGTAAGCGGACAACCCATAGAAAATCCTATCTACAACCTCTTCATCTTATTTTTATCAATGAACTTCACATCGCCGTTCGTCGCAATGATTTTACAGTAATTACAGAACCATATTTCAGTGTTTGTTTTGTCGTCATCTACGTCCGTCCGGTTATTGTTAGCTGGGCAAGCTCCCGTAAGCAGACATCTATCCCCCACACCTCTAGTGGCCGCTTACGAGAACCATTCTCGTAAGCGACCAGCTCCAGTTACGGACACTTTTTTCGCGTACCAAGGGTGTCCGCTTATGAGAGCTTCGACTGTAGTTATTTAGTAACTACTTACCCCTTGCTTTACAAAGGTGTACACGCTGTATGAGAATCCAACCATGGCTGTTTCGAATTTAAAAATACAAAGAGAAAGTTACTCCTTTTCAATTTCACATAAAAAAATAACAGCTTGTTCTCAGCATTTAGTTCTTGCATTACTATTATATTTTTTAGACAAGAGACTTACTTTCAGGCCTTTAAAAAAGATATTTTCAGTTATATTAAGAAACGTGACTGTCTAGCACAACAAAACATAGTAAGTGGTAAAAATTAATGTTTAGCTCTGCACAGCCTTTAAGTGAATTGCTTCGAGTGGTAGCTTGTGTCGTCCCCCTCTCTTGGAAGGGGGACAGCTGTACATAGGCTATTCTAGTGGAAGTGTTTGGTTAATGTTTACAAGTGAGATATGGCAAGATAACAATATATCACCACCTCCTTAATGTAAAATGGTATAGGACATTTGTCTTGAGATTGTCAACCATTTTCCATAGTATGCAGTTTGTCTCTTTCCATCCATCACTGTTTGCATGCAGATGCATTTTAAATGTCAAATCAACAATATTAAGTCAAAAATTACTAATGATCAGTCCCTTTTTTCTAAGTCAGTCGAGCGTGAGGGGAAAAGAGATCATATGTAGAATTTCCCACGGCCACTCACGCTCTTTTTTAAGCTCCACGTTAGACGAGCTAAGAGAAAAGAGGCACGCAGTCTACAAGTAATCCAATATAATTTTGCAGCTATTTTTAACGAAGTGGCAACAGATTCCTGTAGAAAATGTGCATGTGTAATAACATTGCAAGTATACAGTTAGTGGCTAATATGTAAGATGAACATTGCCAGACTAAATGTAGCCACTTTAGATTTTTATGGCAAGTACTGCATAACAAATCACTTGATGACAGGTATGGAAGTAAATTATGTACAGTATAAAATAGAGCGGTTTTCACTTGGGTGTCGAAAGTAATTTGCATTTGCTTTGTTTTTGCGTTCACTACGCTTAGTGATTGGTTTAAAAATCTCGCGCCACTGTCTCGGCCAATCAGGAGTAAAACCAAAACCAATCGTGACTAGCTCGCGCACGTTTTCCCGCGCTTCGTGCCAACTACATGTATTTGCTTCCAGTTTTGATTGGTTTACTGGATTGTCTGTGTCCTTTGTGATTGCGATTGCCCAGAGTAATTACTTTGGTTTTGGTTTTACGACACTCAATTGAAAACTGCTCTAACACTTGACCAATACGTGGTAATATCTAACCAAGAATTGCCATGAGACCAATAAAACGCATGGAGTCCCTGAAGAACTTAAAGCCCACAGGTTTTGGACTGAGAATGGAACGAATTAAGCCACCCTTAGTTGTTGAAAATCCTGCAAAATAAAACAAGAAACATTTAGCAATATTAATGCTTGGAATACGAAATGAATGCATGGTGAGCTGCAGGTATCTTAAATAGTCTGAACGTCCCCTAATAAATATAATCACTAAAAGAGTAGCAAGTGAATAAAAACGTCACCTATTGTATAGTAAAATGACATTTGATGTATGTACTTAAAAAAGGCAGCCATAGTTACCTGTTCTAACAACCACTGCAAGCACTCTAGCATGGCCATAATAACGGGTTTGTATTACTTTAGTACCATTAAACAAGGTGTGTCTCTTGTGCCGTTCAGGTTTGTACTGTTCCTCTCTTTGTTCTAAAGGATTACTTGATGACCTCTTTACATATGGTAATGGCGTCTTTGTGACTGGTACACTTTCACCTGTGTGAGAAATGTGTTTAAGAAAAACAAATATCATATAATGTACAGCATCTGCAATTCAAAGGGTACTGATCCTACAGACACATTTATAATCAGCTTCTAAGGGGTAAGAATAATCTAATTATATACAGCACTGGCTATAATCTGCACATAATATTTAGTCATTTACAGGCTATGTACATGTACAACAAACCTTTTTACATGTAATATTAGGACACCTAGCTAGGGACAGAGCTGACTGTCTGCACAACATGTGTGACTGCATTAAAGAGGTAGATCAAGGTTTAAAATATAAACTCTAGTCTCTTTGGGACCAAGTGAACAATCCACAATATAAACGTCCGTATTACGGATGTGTCAACTGTCGTAACCTTTTACTTAATTCTTGTCAGGTGTTGCAAAAAGGCATTTCCCAAGACATTTCCCAATACAAAAAGTAATTTGACACCAGGTTAAGTCCAAAAAGGTATCGCAATATATAGTTCCCTAGAATTGGACAAAAAGTTAAGAATGAGCAATCATACAAAGAAATGTTCGTTCTAAAGTATATTTACCTGTTAACATACTCTCGTTCACGATACAGTTACCACTTATAAGAACAGCATCACAGTGTACTAGGCATCCTTTAGGAGGAATTATCAGCACATCACCAGGTACGAGATCTTCAGATGATATATCCTCTTGAACTGTATCATATTAAGATTGTTAGACAGTCTGTAGACAAGCTGTTGTAGTCAGTATAAATTTTAACTGGCATGATACTATTGGAAATCCTACCATAATCCCACTAAGAATCCCATATCCTGTTTGAACTCTCTAGTGTAAAATTTCCCTCCCAGGAATCCCTGTCTCCACTGGGATATCACGTCAAGAAAAACATGCCTATAGTGAATTTAAAGTACAGATGCACTGCTGGCAAGTGAAATATAAATCAAAAGATGGCAAGTTGATTTAGAGATGGCAAAGCTTTCTGTTAACTGGGAGAAAACGTATTTAACAGACCACCATGATAAATGTATATTGAAAACAGAATGCCACCAACTGTCAAGTTAATGGACCAGTATTTTCACCTGCATTGTTACGCAGCACGGTGATTCTCTCTGACACTGCCACCATGTCCCTTAATGTCACAAGGTGCTGCAAAATAATCAATATTTTTACAAACCAAAGCCTTATCACACAGGGTGCACACATGCTAATACATAAACGTTATTTTTTATTGTATTTGTTTGTAGCTAAACAAAGCTAATATTTTCGAGAAAAAATTTAAGTATCAATGTAACTTGTTGTGAGTAAACTGTAACTGTCTGGCACCTTGTTTGAGAGCATTGCAAAACATGTACCATGGCATATAAAAAATAATCCCATTTCACTGGAAAAGAAGGCTTCAATCCACATATCACTAAAAAATCAGTTCAATTGCCACAGGATTTATAATTTTGTATTTTTTTAAGATTCAATTGAAGAAATCGATTGAGTTTTTCTCATTTTGGTTAATGAAAAGAGATGCATATTTTCTTGGTAAAATTTCACAAAAAGCACTTACCTTTCTTGTTTGATATACTGTGATGATAATTGAAACCAATGAAACAATTAAAATGGTCACTGCATAATAATAATACTCATCAGTTGACCACAAGATGATGCTGCAAAACTGGAACACATAAAATGGATCTGCAACCTGAAATACATTATATTGCAAGTTAAAGGTTAAGGTAAAGTCTGCATCGAGACAAGTGGCCCAAACTGCTGAAGCTTATCCCAGGTTCTGTAGCAGTATTAGCAACCAGGACTATTTCTGCTTCCCCCGTCAGTACAAAAACTGAACATGACCTAAAATTACATACACCACACTTTTAAGCTACATGTAATTGTGCTGTTAATGCAAGCTAGTGTAATGTTAATTTATTACGGCAGGGACCGCGGAGGGGGCGCTGAGCGCGGGCGCAATCTCGCGCTCTGTTTATTTTTAAACGACGCGCACGCAAGACATTTAACGTTTGATCAAGCGTTCCTTTTAAGACATCACATTTACACTGATGAAGGGGTTTCCCCGAATCGTCTGTTAAAAAAAACTATTTTGCACTCCAAGAACACTTATTGAACAGTTGGATAATAAACCTATCAGATGTTTTGCTGTGTACTGTCGCTGAGTAACTTTACCCGTTGTCTATATAGTTTGTCTCCCCTGTGAGCTATTGCTGTTTGTAACTTCCCCTCCATTTTTTAGCCACGGCGGAAACCTCCACGTCCCCAGACGTACGTGGAGGTGACCCCCAAAATTTCTCGGTTCGATGGAAAACAATTTGCTTACTTATGGATGCTCTGCTCGCACAGCGTGCGCGGGAGCTCCGCTATGAAGTTTTTACACGATAAATGGCGGAACAGTGACCCCTAATGCTTGCTTGTCTTAGCCTGCTTTTTAGCCCTACCACTTTAAAATGGTCTCCGCGGTCCCTGTACGGTACCTACATGCATGTTGTGTATGGTTTTCTACTGGACATGTATTCTGATTTTAACTTCTTTTGTAGTCATATAAGGTATTTGGTAAACTTTATGAACAATGGGTAGATCAAAGAGGACAATATGGCCTAACCCTGGTACTGTACTACTTTTTTCTTACTGCAAAATATTACCTCTTCAAGAAAAAGCCTTCCATATGACTTGACCGTAACATCAATCACATTTGCACCATACATTTTCTGTCTTAAAACAAGACAGAACAGGATTTTGTTTAATGAACTGGATCCCTAGTCATGACTGTTAAGTAAACGACTTGTGTAAATACTTGTACTATAGCACAAGGCAGTGTACTAAAATGTCCTCATGAAACACACAAATAGCATCAGGGCCTTAAAAGATTTCAATAAGCATTTCAAATAGACTCAGTCATTTGAATGCCAAAGAAACCTGGGTGGTTTTAAATCAGAAAAAGAAAGGCAAACATCCAAACCACATAACCCATGTAACATCCTTCCTCGGTGGCACCTCGGTTCAACACCCGTCGGCTTAAAACGCAGACCATGCAGACTGCAGACTGCAGACGTCCTGTGCAGACTGAGTAATTTTCTTTTCTACTTTTTTTACATTGTGTTTCACAAAACTTTTCACGAACGGTTTCTAAAGTTCGTTTGAAATTCGCGAAGTTCACTACGAACTTAAGAGGGAATTTTATATATGTAATTGTCAATCAAATTACGAACCGAAATTGTGAATTTCACGTGCCAGCGAAGTTGAAAGGTTGAAGAGTTCGCAAGTTGAGAAGAAGTTTGTCCAGTTTGTTTAATCTGTTCCCAGTACAGCAAAAAGCAATCCCAAGTCCAGTAAGGCAAGAAATCAACGGACTATTAAAAACGCAAGGCTGCCCTGAAAATGGTTTGTGAATGTTACAACTGAGTTTTCCCAATGTCACCCGACACCCAACTAAAAATAGATTACAAGTTCTACCGTGTGCAGTTTCGAAGGAAACAATTTCAACAGATGAACCGGTTTACATGTAAAAATACTGTTTGCGTGTGCCGTAAAAATCTTCTACAGAGAGAAAAAAAAAACGTTTTCCTTCACGAATACACATCAGTTTAGAAAAACTGCGGAAACCAGAACTTTTCAATTCCATGTTGTTTATATACTTCTGTGTTTACACAACACGCAAGTCGCGCCATCTGTCTGTTCGTGATTAACTCTGTTTCTCTGAAATAATTTATATATTTTGTAAAAAAAATAAGCTTTGGTTGAAATTTTTTTTACTTCCTTAAATAAACTTACCAATAAATAACACTTGCTTTGGAACAATTGAAATGTGTATTTATTTACGAATTACTTATATTTTATTATTAAGAACAGTGTAATGAAATACAAAATAAAGCGTAAATACCAACTGCAGCATTTGATTACGTTATAAAATTGAACTAAAAACATGTACCGTAAAAACCCGCAGATAAGCCGCACCTTTTTTTCCAAAAATTTTCGCTCGAAAGCGGGGGTGCGGCTTATCTGCGGGAACATTCGGAAAAGGTGCCGTAAATTTTTGTTAACTGATGCTAATTTATGGAAAATTATGTAAATTAAAAAACCTAAAACTACAAGAGAGTACCGGTCATTGCTTTTGCAAGTTTGACAGCTCCTATACTGTTTGCAGTGTCGACAATGCCCTATAACTTTAACAGTAATATTGATACTTTTACGAGCGAGAAAATACCACGAGTATTCACGAGTAAGATGGCCAATTGTTTCTCTCTCATTTTGCACTTTGATGAAAAATACGTCGAACTGATTACGAAACTCTCATTATGCAACAAGTTTTTCTTCAATAGATGGCTCCCAAGCCACGAAACTCGAACGCCTCCATCGCCATCTTGTTTTGCTTTACGTTCTCGCCCTAGTCCCATATTTCGCGTCCGATCAAATGCCTGGTTACTAAGCTACGAACGTTCTGCAAACGAAAGTTCTTGTTGTTGTCACACAAAAATCTATGGAAAACTGCGTTGAATGAAGAAATACCTGCCAACAAATGCCAGAAAAAGATCACCCATAAAATGTCAAAGTTGGTTTTCATTATATTAAAGAGCTCAAATTGTGGGTAAGACTGAAGTATTTTCTGTTTCAATGTTCATTGAGTTTACGTTCGATGAAGAAGACTTCCTAAAGACTCAACTTTGGATTTTTGACTTGACTTTGGATTTTCTTTGATTTACTTTCAAAAAACTTTTTTTCCAACATTTAAGTTGTTAAACTCAGGGTGCAGCTTATCTGCGGGTGCGGCTTATACGCGGGTGTTTACGGTAACTAAACAAATAAACTGTTATCTCAACAAGCTAGGACCTTATTAAAATAATCCTTGACCTTGAAGCCAACTTTCGATGATTTTCTGCCTTCCTGGACTTGAAATTGATTTTCCTTATACTGTGAACGGATTCATTTCACCAAATTATACGAACTGGACGAACTTTTCTCAACTTTTCAACTCAACCTTTCAACTTCGCTGGCACGTGAATTTGATTGAAAATTACGTAATGAAATTCCCCCTAAAGTTTGTAGCGAACTTCGCGAATTTCAAACAAACTTTAGAAACCATTCGTGAAAAGTTTTGTGAAACACAATGTAAAAAAAGTAGAAAAAAAATTACTCAGTCTGCACGGTCTGCACGGTCTGCACAGTCTGCAGTCTGCATGGTCTGCGTTTTAAACCGACTGGTTCCACACACAGACAAGCTCTATGGGATATGCTCTTTAAAGCCATGATTATTTTACAGTACATTATATACCCAACAGCAATTTTTCTCTTAGCAATAAATGATTCTATACCTCTTTTGAACTTCATCTAGTGACAGTCCAGATGAATACTGGTAAAACTGCCCTGGATAAGTATCAACATCTAGGCCTCTATATAAAAAATGATTTTTATAAAAAGTCAAACACTTTATTTGATGTTCAGAGCAACTGTCTGTAAATATTGAGTGGCAGATGGAAAAAAATTAATTTCTCTCACTTTTTGCTCAAAAATCTTTTAAGTTGCAAAAAAAGGTTTACTTTGTTTTCCCATGAGCCCTTTAGTTTACCTTAAGAAAACTTTAAATTTACTATCACAAACTCTACTCACATCCCCAAACCAAGCCAAACCACACCACTAAAATGCTAAAATCCTAAAATAAAATCTCAGAACACAAAGATGGAGTATCATCCCAGTAGACAATGCTGGAGTACTATACTGAGAGACAATGCTTGACCATCCCAGATCACATTGGTGATGTACCATCAAAGAAGACAATACTAAACTACCATATCAAATGACAATGTTGGAGTATCACCTAATGAGACAATACTGGAGTCTCAACTCAAGAAACAATGCTGAAGTATCATCTCAGGAGACAATCCTGGAGTACCATCTCAGAAGACAATATTGGAGTATCATCTCAAGAAACGACGCTGGAGTACCTTCTCAGCAGACAATGCTGGAGTACCATTCCGAGAGACAATGCTGGAGTACCATCTACAGGAAGCAATGCAGGAGTACCATCTCAGGAGACAATGCTGGAGTACCATCTCAAGAGACAATGCTGGAGTTCTATCTCAGGAGACAATGCTGGAGTACCATCCCAAGAGACAATGCTCGAGTACCATCTCAAGAGACAATGCTGGAGTACCATCTCAGGAGACAATGCTGGAGTACCATCCCAAGAGACAATGCTGGAGTACCATCTCAAGAGACAATGCTGGAGTACCATCTCAGGAGACAATGCTGGAGTACCATCTCAAGAGACAATGCTGGAGTACCATCTCAAGAGACAATGCTGGAGTACCATCTCAAGAGACAATGCTGGAGTACCATCTCAACAGACAATGCTGGAGTACCATCTCAACAGACAATGCTGGAGTACCATCTCAACAGACAATGCTGGAGTACCATCTCAACAGACAATGCTGGAGTACCATCTCAACAGACAATGCTGGAGTACCATCCAAAGAGACAATGCTGGAGTACCATCTCAACAGACAATGCTGGAGTACCATCTCAACAGACAATGCTGGAGTACCATCTCAACAGACAAAGCTGGAGTACCATCTCAACAGACAATGCTGGAGTACCATCTCAACAGACAATGCTGGAGTACCATCGCAAGAGACAATGCTGGAGTACCATCTCAACAGACAATGCTGGAGTACCATCTCAACAGACAATGCTGGAGTACCATCTCAACAGACAATGCTGGAGTACCATCTCAACAGACAATGCTGGAGTACCATCTCAACAGACAATGCTGGAGTACCATCTCAAGAGACAATGCTGGAGTACCATCTCAACAGACAATGCTGGAGTACCATCTCAAAGACAATGCTGAAGTACCATCTCAACAGACAATGCTGGAGTACCATCTCAACAGACAATGCTGGAGTACCATCTCAACAGACAATGCTGGAGTACCATCTCAACAGACAATGCTGGAGTACCATCTCAACGAGACAATGCTGGAGTACCATCTTAACAGACAATGCTGGAGTACCATCTCAACGAGACAATGCTGGAGTACCATCTCTGGAACAGACAATGCTGGAGTACCATCTCAACAGACAATGCTGGAGTACCATCTCAACAGACAATGCTGGAATACCATCTCAACAGACAATGCTGGAGTACCATTTCAACAGACAAAGCTGAAGTACCATCTCAACAGACAATCCTGGAGTACCATCTCAACAGACAATGCTGGAGTACCATCTCAACAGACAATCCTGGAGTACCATCTCAACAGACAATGCTGGAGCACCATCTCAACAGACAATGCAGGAGTACCATCTCAACAGACAATGGAGGAGTACCATCTCAACAGACAATGCTGAAGTACCATCTCAACAGACAATGCTGGAGCATCATCTCAACAGACAATGGAGGAGTACCATCACAGCGAGACAATGCTGGAGTACCATCTCAGCAGACAATGCTGAGTACCATCCTCAAAGACAATGCTGGAGTACCATCTCAACAGACAATCCTGAAGTACCATCTCAACAGACAATGCTGGAGTACCATCTCAACAGACAATCCTGGAGTACCATCTCAACAGACAATACTGGAGTACCATCTCAACAGACAATGCTGGAGTACCATCTCAACAGACAATGCTGGAGCATCATCTCAACAGACAATGCTGGAGTACCATCTCACAGAGAGAACATCTCAAAACAATGCTGTCGAGTACCATCTCAACAGACAATGCTGGAGTACCATCTCAACAGACAATGCTGTAGTAACTTTTCAACAGACAATCCTGGAGTACCATCTCAACAGACAATCCTGGAGTACCATCTCAACAGACAATGCTGGAGTACCATCTCAACAGACAATCCTGGAGTACCATCTCAACAGACAATGCTGAAGTACCATTTCAACAGACAATGCTGAAGTACCATCTCAACGGACAATGCTGGAGTACCATCTCAACAGACAATGCTGGAGTACCATCTCAACAGACAATGCTGGAGTACCATCTCAACAGACAATGCTGGAGTACCATCTCAACGGACAATGCTGGAGTACCATCTCAACAGACAATGCTGGAGTACCATCTCAACAGACAATGCTGGAGTACCATCTCAACAGACAATGCTGGAGTACCATCTCAACAGACAATGCTGAAGTACCATCTCAACAGACAATGCTGGAGCACCATCTCAACGGACAATGCTGATGTACCATTTCAACAGTCAATGCTGGAGTACCATCTCAACAGACAATGGAGGAGTACCATCTCAACAGACAATCCTGGAGTACCATCTCAACAGACAATCCTGGAGTACCATCTCAACAGACAATCCTGGAGTACCATCTCAACAGACAATGCTGGAGTACCATCTCAACAGACAATCCTGGAGTACCATCTCAACAGACAATGCTGGAGTACCATCTCAACAGACAATCCTGGAGTACCATCTCAACAGACAATGCTGGAGTACCATCTCAACAGACAATGCTGGAGTACCATCTCAACAGACAATGCTGGAGTACCATCTCAACAGACAATCCTGGAGTACCATCTCAACCGACAATGCTGGAGTACCATCTCAACAGACAATGCTGGAGTACCATCTCAACAGACAATGCTGGAGCATCATCTCAACAGACAATGGAGGAGTACCATCTCAACAGACAATGCTGGAGTACCATCGCAAGAGACAATTCTGGAGTATCATCTCAACAGATAATGCTGGAGTACCATCTCAGGAGACAATGCTGGAATACCATCTCAAGAGAAAATGCTGGAGTATCATCTCAAGAGACAATGCTGGAGTACCATCTTAGCAGACAATGCTGGAGTACCATCTCAACAGACAATGCTGGAGTACCATCTCAACAGACAATGGTGGAGCATCATCTCAAGAGACAATGCAGAAGTACAAATTCAATACACAATGCTGGAGTATCATCACAAAAGACAATGCCGAAGTACCATCTCAGGAGACAATGCTGGGGTACAATCTCAAGAGACAATGGTGGAGTATCATCTCAAGAGACAATGCTGGAGTGTCCTTAAGACACAATGCTGGAGTACCATCTCAAGATACAATGCTGGGATGCCATCTCAAGAGACAATGCTGGAGTGCCATCTCAAGACACAATGCTGGAGTATCATCTCAAGATAAAATTGCTAGAGTATCATTTCAAGAGACAATGCTGGAGTATCATCTTAAGAAACAACACTGTAGTGCCATCCAAGGAGACAATGCTGGAATACCATCTGAAGAGGCAATGCTGGAGTAGCAGCCAAGGAGATAATGCTGGAGTACTTAATCTCATACTGGACTACCATTGTCATTTAACCAACTTTACTTACACATAGCTGTTACTGGAAACCCTTAACAGGAATAACAACAATGTGCCGTATGATATTGGGTATAAAAGGAAGCATGCATCCACGCATGCAAGCATGGATTGATTAATGGACAGACAGACAGACAGACAGACAGACAGACAGACAGACAAACCAATGGAGGAACAAGCGACCTACTTTCAAAAATTCTTATTTTCATACAAACCTTAGAAATTGAAATATCTCTTGGTGTTCATTCCACATATATCTTAGTTGTCTATGGCAAAAGTACTTTCTTTGTGAAGTCTGTGTAGAGCAAAAGTAGAAATAATATTTTATATTTGGAACAAGTTTATCGCACATTTACTGCTATCTAGCTAGTTAAAAAATTAATTTCAAAAAAAAAAAAATTTCCCTTGGATTTGTTTTGTTTTTCAACCACTTATTGTATGAATAACTTTGTTATCTTGGAATCCTTTCTATCTAAAATACTGTGCAGTGTTTGTTGACTTCATAGCAGATAGGAGACTTTATTATTTGCTAAAGCTGTATTTGAACTCTGCAATTTTACAGTAGTATTCTACTGAGTATAAAGTTACCTACATGTAATTACATATAATTTATGTTGACCTATAGGTAAGCAGAACTTTGTAAATCTCTGTATGGAATTTCTGTAGATTCTGGAAGAAATTCATGGTAGAAGGGTCAAAATTCTAATAATTCACTGCAAAACTAAAATTGTGTTTGCATGTAACGTTTTTTCATGACAAAGTAGGAACCTTAGTACTGACATAGTTC
The DNA here is from genome assembly GCF_052425735.1 of Oculina patagonica. NCBI lineage: Eukaryota > Metazoa > Cnidaria > Anthozoa > Scleractinia > Oculinidae > Oculina > Oculina patagonica. The sequence goes on along the minus strand of NC_135763.1, from coordinate 22,223,118 downwards.
ACTCGTGAATAATTGGAAATAAAGACGGTGCAGGCGGAGGTTTCCTCTCGTCTTTCCCCCCAACAGAATGAAAATATAATCTAAATCAGTCACCACTTCCTGCTAGAACTAATTTATCTATTTAATCAAGGTTGCAGCAACAAATGAAAAGAAAGGATGCAACCAAATCTAAAAAAAAACACTCATAAATTCTAATCACTCACCCAACAATATGAATCATTAACACTTAGCAGCCTCTGAAAAAAAAAATCATTTTGTTGAGCTAAAAGCTAATAATGGAAATAATAAGTTTAGGTTTTGTTGCCTCAAGGTGCAGGTATAAAAAATGAAAATTTGGCCGGAAAGCAATCTTCAATTTTAGCCAAACTACACCATAATGTTTGTTTTAAACAACACCAACCCATGCTCCAATTCCTACCACCAACCACAACTTGTCAAGCCTATCTGCTGCCAATTTAACTCTGACTGGCTGCAATTGGCCTCAGTGCCACTTTTAACATGTATGCCTTGTGGCAAATTGTTCACAGCCCCACCCCCAACATGAACGTCCACCCATGATGTCCCCTCACGGCACACAACTCCGCTCCACTACATTTCTATACCCATCTCTGCTCTTGAAACAATAACATTATTGCCTGCCCAGAAAATTTCTCAGATGATATTGACCGTGACAGGACTTATGGAAGGCTTTTGTATTGTATTGCGTGACTCTGAACTATGACCGGCAGAAGTGACAACTTACAAATCAGCAACTGGACATGATGTTTGCAACAAAGTTGAAGAAGCGATTTGCGGGGAAATACAGCATGGCAACTACGTTGGTTCAACTGCAAAAAATGCTATAGTAAGTGTGCTAGGAGCAATACCAAAACCCGACAGTGACAAAACCTGTCTTATCCACAGCTACAACTTTAATTTATGCTGAGGAGTTAGGATCAGGCACAAGAAGAACGGATAAAGGTAAACAATACAAAAGTTTCAAAGTTCCTAGAAATGTGGCTTTGTGCCATGTGATGAGGCAGATAAACAAAATGAAGCCTCTCCTTGTTAATTTTTACAATAATGAGTTTCTGTCAGTTGAAATGGAAGGTCTAAACAATTTGCTTGACAAACTGCTCAGGATAATATTATTATCTCAATAAGCTAGAGAAGGAATCAGATATTATCAGAGTGCTAATTCTTGGTATGAAGTTGACAGTTCTAATCAAAGCAATCGCTCAGGAAAGTCTTATCAGGCTGATAGTAAATTATGGGAGTAACAGCGGAATGCAGAACAGCGGAACGATAAATGGCGTAACAAGTTGTTTTCCATTTTTTAATAAGTTACTTTATCGTTTCCTGTGAGCTAAATTAAATTCTGTCTTTGCAGTTTTACTAGCAGTGGTACCTGGAACCTCTTTTTTTTTTAATTTTCCACACTATAGGCTGCAATATCATTTATTAACATGTTATCCTTACCAAATTAGGGTTTGATCAGTGATAGCGTTGACAAGTAATGGCTCCAAACTGCCCTAATAGAAGTGCAATAGAGACCAGGCTTATTTACTGCCTCATCAATACTGGGCAAAGCTAATCTAGTTGTTGATGATTTTTTGCATTTGCTAAGTCAGCGTTTCAGATGCCTGTTGCTCCCCAGTATGCTCCCTAAACATTGACTGATACAGGGGTATAAAAAGGGCATAAAACAGGTTCAGTGTCTCCTAGATGCCTGCCGATTACCATTGATCATTTGAGCCCCATTCAGTGTTCTTTGGGCCTGTCCACAAGACCATGTGATGCTGTGGGCTGCATGCTGCTTGGGATTTTTTGGTTTCCTATGAGGGGGGAAGTTCACTGTGAACTCTGTTTCATCTCAGCAACCATACGACTGTCAGTGACCTGCAAGCAGACTCACTGGTGAAACCCACATGTTTTAAAGTCCACATCAAGTGCTGTAAGACAGATCCATTTTGCATTGGTGTGACGAGGGCTCTGCCTGTCCCATAGTGGTTTTGGGCAACTATCTGTCTCAGCGTGGGACTACTTTGGGCCACTGTTATCGCAACGGTCGTCCACATACTCTGCAGTAGTTGTCATTCACTGTGCAATCAATCTTACACATGGCAGGTTACTTTTGGTATACTCAGGTCAAAGCTTTCGTCTAGGGGCGGTAACCATGGCAGCTTCCTGTGGAGTCTAAGATCACGTTATCAAGACCCTAGGTTGATGGTCTTTATCCATACACCAGTTTACTGTGGCTGTGGCTGTGGCTTGGGTGCCCCAACCCCCTTTTCTGGTGGGTTGTTTTGGACCAAACTCGTAAGTCCCTTTAGCATGGCACTGAGAGCTTGTGGCTGGGTTGTGGGTTGGGCAGGCCAGTTTTGCATTCTACTGCCTTGAGGTGTGATTGCAGTTGTAGCCCCCAGGTCTCTTGGGCACCTTACCTCCACTTGTAACATGGGCATTAAATAATGGATTTTAACATAGTAAACAATGAGGAGCAAGAGTCTTTTAGTAGGTGTTTGTTAGTGTGTTGACCACTGTTAGCATTTGTTGCATTAATTTTGTATAGTTGTTGATGCATGGGGTGGATACAGAGGTATACTATGTCAGCACATGCATGTGCTGCCACACGTGCTTGAATTGCGTTCTTTAAAGTGTAGCATTTTAAGCATTCCCTCTGTCCCCTCCCCTGTAGTAGGGTTTTTCTACCTTGGGGTCATATTAATATTGTATACTTCCACTGAGCCATTGGGCTTCAGTTTGATGGGTGCTTTAGTGAGGTTTTGTGGGTTGGGCAGGCCAATCAGGTGCTCTGCCACCTTTCAATGTGATTGCAGACACAACCCCAGACCCCTAGGCCTTGGGCACCTAACCTCCACTTGCAACATGGGCGTTAAATCATGGTACTTTTCGTTTGAAAAGAAATCATAGAACATTGTATTGACAGAAAGAAATGATTGAACTGAGATCAATAACAACTAAATGAATCTGTTTTAGCAACCTTGAAAAGTACTGTTATTGTGATGTATTGTGGGAAGTAAGGTAATGAACAAAACTGTACCTACAGATCAGAGTGTTGTTGATTTCACTGGTTTCTGCACTTCCAATAAAAAACCTTTAGTTAATATTTTCTTCTTGTGCAACATGTACAGTCCTACGGTTTTTCTGTTTCTTTTATACATGTATACATTCCAAATCTACAGGTATAACATAACATATATCATTTATGTTCATGTACAACTGTACTAACCTCAGTTTCACCACAGCAATTATCAGTTTCATCAAATTCGACAAGAAGGGGTGAATTCAAAGATGATCTGTGTTAAAAAAGAGGTTGCAAAACGTTATAATATCTCTTTTCAGATCTGTTGTTCTTGGGACAGAAATACTTTTGACAGAATTTTTTGCGAAGACTGGGGAATCCACTTTTGTAGCCCTGTGATCTAATTTTTCTTTGAATACTGTACATGAATAAATTCAGAGACTCAAAGGGTAGTGCAGAACATTTGGCCATGGAGCTGATCAATTTTTTGTTTTATGTTTATTTGCTTTATAGTACATGAAATGTTCATGCCCTAACCATTTAAAATGTACTCTGTACCCTCAGCTCTTCACCGTCCAATTACTTGCCATAATAATTATATTATTTTAACTAAGGTTTAAGTGCATACTGAATTTACCTTACTCTGTCCACACTGACAATCTGTACATCTTCCACAAACCAATCTCCATATGAAGTCTGAAGAAAAATAAAAATAGCAAACACTTTTTAATTCACATTGAGAAACTCCACAGACCACAGAAAGTGTTTAAAGCTTCCATTCATAACCAAGGCTAAAAAAAGCCAGTGTAAAATTGCAACCAATTTAAAATTTCAGTTGACTCCATAATTCAGTTAAAGTCAATAGGAAAGTGATACAATTAAATATTTTATAATTTACAGATGCAATATCACCAGAAGTCCTCTGAGCTTTTGTATAAACTTAAATTGTGAGAGTGCACTTTTTCCAGTTTCTGATTAATAACACTTTGTGAGTCATCTATTAAAACAAAACTGGAAAAGCTTTTCTCATCTGTATCTTGGAAATAAAAATTGCTGTAAATGCACACACATTTTAAGTTACTTTACAGCCACATTTCAACCCATTTAGCTGATTAAATGTTGCTGAAATGTTCCCAAACAGCTAATCTACAAAAGAGTGTCTCAGAGTTTTGAGTTTACAATCTGGTTAAAAGTCAACACACAGCAGGAGCAACAAGCATGTGATACCTAACAATAATAACTTAACCTTTTAGCCACATTTCTTAAATTTGAAACTAGTATTAATTAATTTTTAATTCCAAGTTAATATTATAAATATTATATTATATTTATATAATTTATATTCATAAATTATTACAACTGTAAATACTTTTTTGTTATAATTTGTTGAATAGCAGTTATCCATTCAATCTTTTTTGTGAAATATCACCTGATACTCCACTTGGCCTAAGGACTTGTTGTATCACCTTGCAATATTCTGACTGATTTTGCAGGATAATGAGTGAGTGACATGTGACATTGCATTTTTAGGATACCGAAAATACATGTGCGCTTTTCTAGGATAGTTGTTAACTGAAGTAAAAGATATGTTTTCCTAATCAGGACACATTTATTACTAGCCTTCAAGAGCACTTGTGTAGCCTTATTTAAAGAGCAAGGAGAACATTTGATCTTGAGTGCCCAGTCTGGGCGCCAGTAGGAAACTAGAAAAACAAATCCTCCAGTGCAACAAGCCAGTAAGTAATAAATGATGGTCTGTAAAAGAGAGAAAATTTCATCCGTTAACATATAATTAAGGCATTTATATACCCACACGTGATACTGCTAGTTTATAACGTTACACCTACATTATCAACTAGCAAAATATTAGTCATACCTCATATAGTAAGGAAAGAAATTCTGTACAGTCAGACTTTTCATCATCATTACATGTTTTCCTTAAGCACGCACAGCCAGTGGCCATGCATTTAATTTTTACCTACATTGTTCCATTAAAAGAATTCAAAACTTCTATTGTATTGTTCATCTGCAAATGGTTAGACATTCTGGTCTTCTCGGAAAAGGACGATAAACCGTAGGTCCGGTCTCCTGTATCTTCAGTCTTATAACAGGGGACGTTAAAGAACCCACAATTCGCAAGAGTAGGGAAGCTCCCGGTGTTGTGGTCTGGCCTTTACAATTGTGTAGTAAAATTACAGTACGTGTAAAGCGCATTTGAACATATACATATGAAAAATGCGCTATATAAATACATTATCATTATCATTATCATTATCATTATCATTACATGTAGTTAACAACTGACCAAAACATAATTTAAATAAACTTCTTTTACCGTGCAAGGGTTACAGCGATACCCAAAACAAACCTATAAATGGAAAAATATAACAAAATGACTATTAATAATAAAATATAGAAAACAAAGAAATCTAGTAAATAAGACACGATAAAATTACATTGTACGGGAATACTTATACATGTATGTGTACTATTACAAGCTGCTAGTGTTTTTAATGAATTTGCAATTGCAAGGTCAGCAAAAAAATACTTCAAATATTTTAAAAAGAAAAAAAGTTTGATGCACCATTCTACAATCTTGAGTAGCCAGTAAATAGGCTCCCTACAGGGCCGCTGTTAGATGAAAACTGTTACACAGTTCTTTGAATTCATATAATTATATTTTTTAACATACACTGTAACCTCTCATATATAATAAATAAATAAGTTCAAAATTTTTACTAAGGCAAGTGCTTCATTTCTCCTCATACTAGCTACAGCCCTGCCCAGGCACTTTAGTGTCAGGTTTAGGACAAACGTCTGGGGGGGGGGGGAAGCTGAGATCTCATAATGGAGCTTGTTGAAAATTTATGCCAAACAGTTATAAGTTACAAAAAAATTCCTCCACATTTTACATTTTTTTCATGTAAAAAGAGAAATATAAAGATTCTGTTAATGATCCTCTTTTCGAGGGCTGGTTGAGTTGTTGCTAAAGCGATACACAAGTGACAATGACACACTGGTTGTGGGTAAAATAAGGGTGGCAGGGAAGCGTGACTTGGGTCTAGGGGCCCAGGAGGGGAGCCCTCCTGGGGGGAGGACAGATCAGGTGGTACCGGGGGTAGCCACCCTGGGTTAAATGTTCCGGACCTGCCTCCAGGGGTGAGGCCCATATCCCACAGTCCCGAGGGATTGTGGGAACCAGGAGGGGGAGCCCCCCTGGGGGGAGTACAGATCAGGTGGTACCGGGGGTAGCCACCCTGGAATGGATATTTCTCCGGACCTGTCTCCAGTGGGCTAGAGGCTTACTGTGGGGTAAAGTGCAGCCAAAGGGTGCACTTCCCTGCCACCGACCTTTAATCTCAAACGCCAATACAATTAAGGTAAAGAAAATAGGACAAAAGTCTGAGTAACAACGTAAATCACTAGTTTTCATTAATACAGGAATGGTAGGCTTAAGCAACCACTGTATATAAACGCAAACGCCGAGTATACCGTAAAGAACTGAATATGTGGGTAAAATGGCGAAACACAAGGGTTCCAATCATGGGAGGGAGGGTGGGAAAAAGGAACTTGTGAGGATCTGCACGAAGCAAACAATGATTGCAAGAGGCGTGTGTGATCGAACTAGAGGTAAGGGGCATGCAGAGGGCACGTGAGAGAGCTGAATGGAACCATTGTAAGGCCTGCATTTACAGATATAAATCTACATTGGATCAGCTAAAATATTAAAGGATGCATTGTTAAACATAGGAGCTCGTTGTTGTCGCCCGTGCTTGGACTTTGGGATCGAGTGATACTAGAGAGATCGGAGCAAGCATGATGAGATTCCTAGGTATGCGAGACACTAGAGCTATGGGATTACATATCGGATAACATAGGAGTGTTTATCGTTTAACATACAAGTAGTTTATGAATAAAGTGGTTCTAAACCAAATGTGCCTAGCTATCTTGAGTGGTTTCTCTCAGGTCTCATTAACATCAGTTTATAGTTTCCATAAACTTGAACCTTTTTAAGGCCAGGTATCCAAACCTCCTTCAGGGTATTGATTTTCTTTGCTTTAACTTGATGAATTATAAATGAGTTTGAGAAAAACTTGTCAAAACCCAGTATTTTTAGTTTATTCATCCCTGGAGGTGGACAGTAGCTGATTGCAAGCAGAGGTTTTGTCTCATCTCTTCTGAGCATCTTCTTCACTTTTATCAGCTGATTTTAACCACTGACAGCATAATTTGATCTTTTCTTCATCCATTATCATCATGTTCAAAGTTGATTTTGTAGTTGGCCTCCAGTAGATAGTCACTGATTTTTGCCTTTTTTGGGGATTTTTTTTTCTTTTTAATCCAAACAAGGGACCCAAAAATAGGATACACATCTGATGGTAAACAGAGAAAATAAACGGCATGCAGTGCATGCAGAAGTGATGATGTTTACCAAGATGGTCTTAAAAAATTAACAGGATGTTTTCAACAAATGTTTGTTATCTTAGCTTGTAGCATAATCACATCTCGTATAAGCATGATATATGATACACAATACTTCTCTGAGCAACCTAGGTCAAACACGGTCTTTAAGCATCCTACTGATGAACGGTTATGGCAATTATATATTTTCAGGAGCGCCATTACGTTCATGGTCTGTCCCCTTAGAACCGTAATTGTTTACACAGGCCAATTACAGAAATGTCTGTTTACTGAATATCACAGAACTCGTTTAATATAATTTGTCTCTTTTGTTTATATTTTTGTATATATATATAGTCCTTTCTAACTTCCCAGGACTATTTTGCTTTGTGTTCTTTGCAGCGATTTTTTTGTTGTGCTAAACTTGATCACTGTTCACAAATCATTTATTTCTGTTGTTAGTTCCCATCCATATTTCTAGTTCCAATTGCTCTTTGGTTAGTGGGATACATGTAACCATAAAAACATCCAAAGGAATTTCACTTCCCAGCATTAAGCAATGACATCATCGCTTAAAAAGAGCATGGCCTTTAACTTTACGAAAATGTTTCTAGTTCTTCACTTCATTACAAAAGCACAGCAGTAAAGGCCGATAATAGGGGTTGTCCTAAAACCCGGAATGCCGTAAACCCCGAAAATTAGGATGCCGGAAATCCTGATAAGAAAGCCTGGAATCCTAAAACCCGGAATGATCTTTTTTGTGAAAGCCTTTTTCAAGATAAATACATGGAAATATGTAATTTTTAGCCTGCGAATACAGCCGCCTCTCATTCGCGTCCCGCAACGAAAAGCGAAACACGAAGAAAGACGTCTGCGATTCACGGCCAGAAATTCCATACTGATGACGTAAATCTGTCCAGAATCCGGACAGGAGCGCTGATTGGTCAGCTAGTTAATTTACATAATGTATGCGAAATATAACACTTCATGACACGAACGGTAAAAAACCGGATGTTATTGCGGACTAAAAGTTGACCGGGGGAAGGATCGTGAAACTACACCAAAGCTATACCTTAGAATTTCTATAATATCTATAATTCATATGTAATTGGGAAACAAAAAGAAACTGCTTTATAATAAGATGAACGACCTCAAAGATGTACAGAAAGGACGCGCCACAGCGACCGTTTAATAAAAATAGATCAATTTTGTCACCTAACTTTTATTGTTGACATAAAGGCAGCCGGCAAAACAAACAAGCAACAAAAATGCGAAATACAGATAACCTGAACGACCTGAACCATATAGAAAAACAGAATTTTAAGTTGACAAACAGCGGGGAAAGAAGAAACGAACTCAGAAGAATTGTTATGATCGTTGCGGTATCGGTATTTACGGCTCAACACCTCCGAGAGTTGCGCTCAAGTTCCAAAACAATGTCATCTAGTGATTTCGCAGCTTATTTTTCCAAATTTTACTAATGTGCAACTCGTTTAGGGATTTCTAATTTTCGCGATGAAGTTGTCCGGTGTAAATGACCCCTAAATGTGTCCTTGTCTCCCTTGAAAGTGTTTGTGATCAAGCAAGTAATGTGCGGCTGAAAGCAAAAAATATAATTATGCAAGACCAACTGCTTGTGGTGTGGGAAATCTAATTAGTGGTTAACGTCATCAGTATGGAATTTCTGGCCGTGAATCGCAGACGTCTTTCTTCGTGTTTCGGTTTTCGTTGCGGGACGCGAATGAGAGGCGGCTGTATTCGCAGGCTATGTAATTTTGGGGGGAATTTTAATAGGTAGGTTAAATATTTACAAGTAGCAAATCATTAAGTGGCAAGCCGTGACCACACAAACATACAGTAGGATGGGAGGCCTGTGGAGAAAGTCCTCGTCTCTTTCCCGTTTGGGTACGACACGTAAACGTGCACTGGCTGACCTATCTAAACGTCAGTTATTCCGCAGTTTAGCGGTAAATTTACTAAACTCACCAGTTTTTCCCCATCCTCATCCTCGATGTGGCAATATTTCAAACCATTAAAGTTGATATTTTCCATTTTTGCTGACATTTCTTCCAACGTGCATGCAGGGGACTGGGCATACCTGCTTCTTATCGCTACCCCGACACAAAATCCTCAAGCTCTTGACATAATATTACCAGCACAATTAAAGTAACCCCTGCAGTAATTGACATCTATGAATTTCTACTTCACTGTAAGGATTCCATGTGTACACTCTGATCCGTCCATGTAACCAGGCAATGTTTTCTAACAGCCGGCGTGGTTACTCAATCATGTGACTGCGAGAGGATTTTGTGGAGTGTTGGATGTTTTGAAACAATCACTGTAAATTGTATCCTTCATCAGCTGCGGTAGCGTAGAAACGGCACTACGGAGACGTATTAAGGTATGAGAATGTTTGTGGACAAAAATAACGCATCCGTCGTGTAAGTAGATATGATCAAAGGTTATGGCAGTGTGTATGTTTGTGGGTGATCAGATACGATAAGTCTTACATGTAAAAGGGGGTGATAAACTTGTAAAAGCTTACAACTCAGTAAACTTAAGCTTATAATGAGCTTACATGTAGTTTATGTAATAAATATTTTAGCTTACATGTAACTTTTAAGCGTTCTTTTACTCTTGTTTTCATTCTAAAGCCATTCATTTCATGATATCTGTCATCGTTTCCTTCCCGAGTCATGTGATCAAAGCACACTGCTGTATGGAATGGCGTCCTGATGTGAACACGAGAAAAAAAAAATTCTAAAAAAATTCGAAAGTTAATATAAACCACTTCAATTTCAGTCAAATTTTTTGCCCCATTTCTTTTGTTAAACAAAGCAATGAAGCACAATGATACAACCGTTTTTTAATTCAGGCACAAAAGTTTGGTCATCAGCTCCAAGAGTGCACATTTGTGACCTAGCTCTCACGCAAAAACCTACATTTAAGGTTTTAAACGGAAAATTGCGCACAAGCCATTCAACATCTATGCAGAAAAAATTTGTATCCATGCGAACGGTTTAGTTCATCCATTCAGAAAAATACATCTGTGCAAACCTGTGTAAAAAAGAGACCGGGATCCCGGCGGGTTTCCTGCCACGAACCCGGATCCCGACCGGGAAAAAAATTTCCGGCATGTCGGGATCCCACCAAGAATCTTGCCGAGACCGGCAAGAAAGCAGACTTCCCGCCGGATTCCCGCCTGGGTAGAATTTCCTGCCACGGATCTCGGCAAGAATCTTGCTGGGAATTATATTCTCGCCAAGATCCCGCCAAGAAAACAAATTCCCGGCAAATTTTTTACAGCGTGAATAAATCTTGGTAGTGTTCCCGGGGAGAACTCTGACTTCTCAGAACTCACGGGGAGAAAGTCGATGCTTTGGAAATTCTCACAAATAATATTATGCTGTGGTCGGAATGCAAGTCATGGCGTGTATTAATGAAATAAACTTAAAGTACTGAAAGTAGTACTTTATAAACCAGTTTGATTTTTAAAATGTCGAAAAATATTTAGTATGTGACGGTGAGCCGCGGACGTGATTCCCACGAGGAAAGTTTTATCAGTCTAGACAAACTGGCGCAACAATTATTAGAGGCGCGTGATAATAAGTGAAGATAAATTAAAAGATAAGAATTTTAATTGATTCGCGGTCTGTTTTTCAAGCTTTTTAAACTCTTTCTTTCTTTTCTTACCTTTGAGGAACCTTAATACCTTTGAACAATCCAATGACAAACGTCTATGACTGTCGGCCTTTTTCTTCCAATTGCAAATACAATCGGGAATTCGCTGTAATTGAGCTTTTTGCACTGAAAAAATCATCTAGATGCTATCAGACAGAGGTTATCAGACTGAGCTTTATATTTTTAGAGTTTATTTACCTTCCCATAGACCACACACAGCGTTTCACGCAGCGAAGATGTTCCCGCAAGGTGTCGTGAACTGAGCGTTTCGATTGGCTGCCTTAGGTCACGTGGGCAATTGTACACGCCACCCGCGGGCAGAGAAAAAAATCATTTTGAGTTGGAGAAGAGTTGGAGTGTTTTATCTTCACAGGGCTGGAAAATGTGTTTTTTGGTTGCTTTTGTTATTAACTTGAGTTAAGAATCGACCTTACTTCAGGGAAAAGCTCCTCTGTGGAAACTGCTGGAATTTGCAGTTAATTCGAGCGACAGCTTGTTAATTCGACAGCGCTATCTTGTGGGATTCGTCACGGAATATTGTTGACTGAGCTTCAGCTGAACTGTGTTTTTTTAAAAACTACAAAATTCGAACAGTGTAAGGAGATAGACATTTTGAATAAGGACCATTAAATGCGAAGTTGTACCTGTTGATACTTGAGATGTAAACTTGATGCTTAATATTGTATTGTTGTTTAAAAAGCTTCGGGAAGGAATGCTTCTTCGTCTCCTTCGGCGATTTGATCAAAAGATAGTTCGCTCGCTTGGTACAGTGTAGATCCTATCATTGCATCTTCCTTCGCTTGAGCAAGAGGAAAAGGTTAGTTGCCTTTATGTATTTGTTGTTTCGTTTAAAACATTTTACAGAAGAATATTCACTTTTTTGCTTGTGAACTAAAGCTCACGCTTTCTCTCTCTTGTTTGCGAAATGCATGTGTTTGGTGCCAAAAATGTGGCCATCTTTTGCTGTAAGCTTCTGTAAATAAATGATGTTGTTTTGTTACAGAACCAGTGTTTGTTTTGTCGGTATGCGAAACGCCAAGATATGTTTACTATGTTTTTAATTAGTTTGTCAGTATTTGATTTACGCTGTAAATAAATGCCAGAATTCCTGCCATGAATCTCTTCGAGAAAAGAAATTGTCGGTAACCAAAAGTATTGCTGGGATTCTTGCCATGAATATTGTCAAGATGTTGGCTGCCGGGAAGTTTTCTTCAGGCCAAGATTATGGCCGGCGGGAAGTTTGCTCCCGCCGCCAATCTTGGCGAGATTTTCGGCAAAGATTACATCTGCCGGGATTCTTGGCAAGATTTCAAGGCTCCCAACGGGATTATGGACACCAGGAATTTCGTTTCCCGCCAGGAATCCCGGTCGAAATCCTGCCGGGATCCTGCCGGGATTACGGCCGCCGGGATTTTTATTCCTGCCAAGAATCCTGCCCCGTCCCCGGGATCCTGGCAAGATCCCGCCAAGATCCCGGTTGGTTTTTAACACGGGAACAACTTGAGTCATCCTCTCAGAAAAAAAAAATTACATGCAGTTACCTCCTTTCACGACTCATTTAACTCTATCAACCCGCATATTTCTTTCACCATCTACATGTAGCATGAATCCAATGGCCAGTTGTCATTCCTCAACAACCTTATTTCTCGTGATAATGGGAGAGTCAACATTGATGTCTATCATAATTAACCCACACATACAGATAAATATCTTGATTTTTATTCATATCATAACAGAAAGTACAAAGTCAGCAGTGCCGCAACTTTTATACATAGCACTTTCAACCTCCCCAACTCTGAAGCTTTGAAAGCCTGTGAAATAATTATTGGTCGCATTAGTGCCACGTTATAATCTTATGGCTACCCTCCAAAAGTCACTGCTGATATCATAAGTTAGAAAGAAATCATCGACTCCACCTACACCTTCACCTGAAGAACTGGTTGGGATGTTCTTCAGATGCGCTGACCCAATGAATAGACAGAGCTTGGTGGTCCTTCCCTATATCAAATGTATTACCGAGCCTCTTTCTCAAATTCTTAAATTCTTCTTGCCTTAGAGGCAATAAATGATATAAATGCATTATCATTAAATTCTTAAAAGTCATGATATTCGAGTAACCAACTTACTGGTCAAGACACTACAACAAGAGTTTCTGGTCCCCAAGTTTCGACCTCATCTGATGACCAATGCAATGTCATTTATAAAATTCCCTGTGCGTCAAGTCCGTGGAACTAAATTGGCAAGATGACAAAATCATTTAGTACAAGATATAAAGAACATATTTGAAATACTAACAGGGGCGGATCCAGGAATTCCTGAAAGGGGGGTTGTACACTTTAAATAGGCTTTGACGTAAACTGCGTGAATAGCGAGCGCCACAGGCGTGATCTTCTAGGGGGGTCCGGGGGCATGCCCCCCAGGGAAAATTTTTCTGATTTTACCCTCTAAAACGCCATTTCTAGCATTCCTGAGACTCGAAAAGCGTTTGTCAAGGCATGAAGTAAAATCTGGAGGTTACCTTTTCAACAAGAAAACCAAAATGAATAACGCACGATTAAAAGCAGTAAAAACGATAGTTATTAGTCGTTTTATAATATGCCTTGTTAATCGAACAATGTACAAAGCCCTCGCATATCTTGTCTACCTCGAATCTCTGAGAGTAATGTATAGCAATAACAGCGAGATATGAGAAGCGCTCTTTAGACAGTTTCATGACCGAAAAAGACCACTCAGCTTCCGCACTACTGACTGGTAGGGTGCATACTATGAGGAGAAGACGATGAATGTTTGGAGAAGCATTCTCGTCACAGACATCAAGTGCTAGCAGAAGTTTGCTTGGAAGTTCCTTCTTTGCTGACTGCCACTTAGTTTGCCATCTTCGGAAACTAAAGAAACGATTTACCCACCACTCACAGTGCCGTAGCAAGAATAAAATAAGTGGAGTGACACGCGAGCGGCGCGATCCGCTAGGGGGGTTTGGGGGCATACCCCCGAGAAAATGTTGAAATCTAGAGGCTTGGAAATGCTATTTGCAGCATTTCAAGTGCTATTTGTGATTCACGCATATCGCGAATTATTTACTTCGTACACCGTCTCAGCAAACCAATGCACATTAAAGAGAGTATAACACTTGCAACGCCAATTACAAAATAGAAAACCGACTGTCTCTGTATCTTGAAACCAGCAAATGTTTCACGTTTCACAGTCGTCTTTAATAGTAAGTTCGTAGTTATTAAACTGTCTGAGTTGCCTTAGAGGCAAACATAGACTTTATCCGCAGGTCGTTTTTTGAAAACTTCCCAAACAGGTGCTTGTTCCGCTGGTTGTCCCCCACAAATAAATTGGCGACCTCCACCATGTCAATAGCATCTGCCAATTCCTTGTGGACATGCAGAAGCATGAGGTGGTTGAGCCTGCCCTCTCCCTTGGTTGAACGCAGGTAGGTCTTGACTTGCTTTAAGGCGGAGAAGGAGCGCTCGCTGACGGCATTGGTAGCTGGCATGACAAGCATAAGCTTACCAAGGGTGCAAATCTCACTCACTCAGTAGGAGTTTGCGAGCATTTCTGAGTGACTGAAAAAAGTCCAGCAGATCAGCACTGTCGAATCAGGAGGTGTCATACCCCATTGCCTGCACTATTTCTGGAAGCAGGACTGGGCTTCTAGCTTGTACTGCTGCAGGTCAGTATCCCCATACACGGCCACAATTTTTTTATACAGGTCTGATTTTCCTTTTTGGGAAAAAAACTGGAGGGCACGCCCTCCCCCCCCCCCCATCCCCTGGCCCATCCCCCGGCACTGACTCAGTTTTCAAGATGGTGCCGCGATAGAGGCACTTTGTTAAATAATTGCTCAAGAACCGATGGTATTGTAGTTGTTGCTCATATTGAACTGTCGCAAAATATACCCTATCTTTTCTTAACTTGACAATCAGTCAATTAGTGGAAGTGAAACAACTACCGGTACGTATGAAACAATTTTGTTCTATTATTTTTATGAAGAGCCAAACAAATACAACAAATGCTACTCAAAGGGGGGGGGGGGGTTGCAACCCCCTCAACCCCTCCCCTGGATCCGCCTCTGACTAAACAATGTGCAAAAGGTTTCAGTATATAACTTGCCTGGACTTTTGATCACATCTTTAAATTCAACAATGCTAAGATTAAATTGGCAAGGGTAACAGCCACTTTTGAAAGATGCTAGAATTGTGGCACACAGCGAAAACGGTCAAGGCTTATAACAATTTGTGCCCACTGCCAGGACAATAAAGTCAAAGCTCTCTTCACGGACACTCTCGTAAGCGGACAGCTCTACTTACGGCTGCCTTGTTTGAAACCCCGTTTAAACTCCCATACAAACTCTGTAATTTTTACATTCTCGTTTCACAAAAAAACAAAACAATTAATACTTTACACCGTTCGTCACAATGATTTTACAGTAATTACAGAATCATATTTCAGTGTTTCTTTTTTGTCGTCATCCACGTCCGGTTACATTTTGAAACACCACTTGTTAGCTGGGCAAGCTCCCGTAAGCGGCCATCGATTCCCTTCACCTCTAGTGGCTGCTTACGAGAACCATTCTCATAAGCAGCCAGCTCCAGTTACGGACACTTTTTTCGTGTCCCAAGGGTGTCCGCTTACAAGAGCTTCAACTGTATAGCATTCTTTTAAACAAACATTAATTTTAACCCTTTCAACATTCTTTTAACATTCTGTTTACACATATTTTTAACTTTTTAATTTATGCGATTCACTTGTTATATTATTGGAACTTAGTTCCATTTTATCACATTGTTTTTTATCCATCGAAGACAGTAGGCTGGCTGCCAAAAGCTTATAATTTTAAACAATTTTTTTCCAGAAAACCCCTTATTAAAATTTTGTAAGATTCATTTAGCTTTACTAAAGGCTCTAAAAATAAATTCTTAACAGGATAAAGTTCTATCCTCAATAATAGGAAAATTTGAATGGATGTTTTTCTCAGAATCATCTGATGGCCACTGATCAATGTCTTCAAGGAGTAATCAATTGAAGGATGATATTCTTAATCAAATTGCAGAGCAGATAAAGGGAGTAAGTTTATATGCAATTCTCTTGGTAACATTTGACATTCATGTACTTGTTGCTGTAGTTTAAACTTTTCTTTGGTATATTCATAATTTATCATAATCTTAAACAAAGGGAACTAAAAATCAAACTTGTTTTAAAAAAATTAAACCACAACATACATGTGTTTTCAAGATAAAATTATGTATCAATTCATAGAAGTTACTGATTTGAGATTTATTATTATTGGTAGATTAGTATAGTAAGGGCCGAATCGCACTAGCGGACAAGTTTTAAATGTCATAACATTTTTTACAAAAACAAAATTGTCGCGACAAGTCAGATATGTTTTGAAGAAAACAAAAGGCGTAATTATTAGTACTGTACAATAGCTCTGCACGTGCTTCTGCCATCCCTGTACATTTCTCAGCGCGACCGTCTTGGGTAAACATCAAATATGCAGTACAACGCGGTAAAAAATCTAAAACAATTCGCATTTAAAGTACGCGTGTTTTCATGCAGTAGAATTATGGGTCGTCTCAAGATAACTTTTTCTTTTCTCATTCTGACATTTGGCCGAAACACCTCACTTATAAATATGCTTTGCCTTTGGCGAAAAGATTTTGCGGCTGGATTATGATAGTGAGAGCCACATCACGGTGCATACTATCCCAACAACGTTTGAGTGTGTGTTGTTTTTCGGTGCAATTTAGGCCAAACACAATAGCCAATCAACAACGTATTGTTATCTGGCATTACGAGGGGCATGGGAATGCGACTTGTCATGAATTGTCTTGCCTTGAGGCAGGACATCGGCCCCTTTGATGATTTGTCCGTTTTGACAAAATTTGCCCTTGTCCAAGAAGTCGTTCGCACTTGTTTTTGCAATTGTTTGACAACATCTATCGCGCGTGCAACGCGGACCAATCATAAGACAACTGCTTCTTTGTTCTCCTGAAATGTTGGACAAGTTGTAGGTCCCAAAAAACGCATTCGCCCTTGTTTTCTGTAACAAGTGACAGGTTAATGATGAAATCTACCAATTGTTACAAAATTTGTCCACTAGTGCGATTTGGCCCTAATACTTTATCATATGGTTGTTTTATTGGTAGATTATTATAGTAATACTTTATGGTTGTTTATGACAGAGCATAAACTGGAATTGAACCCTACCCCCTACCCCTGTTGTCTTTTCACTAATTGATTTACTGTACCTTGAATCATAAACATGTACCTGCCCCCTATCCAATTAAATGATTGGCCCACACGTGCTCACAGATCACCAGCCAATCAGCTCCACGTCATGTCACCTTGTTTGGGCTCAAGTGCATAGATCACAGTTGATCTTTATTTGCAGCTCAACTCGAGCATTAATTTCACTAACAGTTGGCTAATTCCATAATTATCCACTCTGATTATTACTATGTATTTTTATGACTATTATATACTGTTTAGTTCTTGTTTAAATAAGTGCATGTAGCTGAGGGACAAGATTAAGTATTGCTGGCAACAACCCTTCAGTCCAACACTGATGCGATGCCTGGATTACCTTAGCTTGGTTGAGAAATGGTGGTCACTTTGACTTCCCCTTGCTCTTAAATGTATCTCTGTAGGGGCTTGGCATACATGTAGGTACACGCCACTATGCTTCTGTACCCTGTGACAGCCATCTCACAATAATGCCATTCGCTGACACTAGCCCAGAGTAGGTCTCACGTGTGGCAGGCAGCTTTCTCTTTAATTCTCTTTTACCCCCACCTTCTCCTAACTTGAACTGTCATTGACCTCTAAGAAGTTTATGTATAAAATGTAGTTTGCACCACTGTCCAGTTTTATTGCTTCTCTTTAAAAAACAGCCTGAAATTGGTTTACAGCAAATACTGTATGCATTGCAATAGCTGGGTTTGATCCAATTCTGGCATGTATTTTTTCTGTACTACAGTAAACACCCAGCTAAAAATTATAAAAACAAGTGGATTAAGAACATCAGGCTGAAAGTTGCCCAATAAAGCATCATATATATATAAACAAAACATGTTCTTATATATAAAGAAATAGGATGCCAGAATAAGAAAGCAATGCAGCAGTTACTCATGTTAAAGTACATGTACTATAAATAAAGTACTAACATGTATTTATTTATTTTTAGTGTAAACAATAAAGCACTTTAAATATGCCATGCCATAGAAAATACAGCCAGTCAGAATTCTGGAAAGCCATTGTATATTTGACGGTATTTTTATTCGGTATTCAACTCGACCTTCCTATTGTGCACTGGGATTTTATTCTTGACAAAGTTTATCAAGTGTATTTTCTATGGCATGGTATAAAATAGTGACAACACTTTCTCGTGGTATACTGTGGAATTTTCCACTTGTCACTTGTATTTTCTTGGTAAAGGCTTGTGTGTATACCAAGAAATACAAGTGACTTGTGGGATATTCCATAGTATACCACTCGAAACCGTTGCAAAACTAGTATGTATATTCCATAAAACGTCTAATAAAGTATAACATATATTGTATTTCTAAAACAAATTTAAAGAACTATTTAAGAACATTTTTAGGCTGATTACCAGTCTGAAATCAAGGTGTGGTGTTTACTGTATTACATGGTACATTTGTGTGTCAGTTACAGCTTAGTCAACAAACAGCTCTAGATGAAGGTATAACAAACTTTCAAGTCACTGCCAACAACATCCATTTACAATGTTTGCTGGATCTGCTGGACCATATTCTGCTTCATGGGTAAGGAAATTAGCAGGTACATTGTAACTTTCACCAACTCATCAAAGAGATTATCCTGTTATTTATATATTTATGTGTTCAGTTTTAATTAATTTGTGTTTAATTATACACTCTGAAGAAGCTGAGGACTAATTCCAGGTGACTTCTACATGTAAATGGATTAGATTATCTGCATGGAGAATGTGAATTAATTTTAAGTTCCACTATGATCAAATTTTTACACTTTGAAAGGTTTAAAATGCTGTTTACAGTTTCCGAATATCTTTATTAGTTCCTGAGATAGTCAAGTTTAAATCAAAGGACCCTTGGTGGCAGCTCATTCTTGTAATGAATGTGTAGTGGGACACGTCGTGACCCTTACGTAACGTAGCATTACGTAGTCGCGTAACCGGTCGAAACCGGTTATCAGAGAGCACATGTAGTCGAGCAGTCATCCATGTTGTCGAATCTAGTACGTTCGCTGATCGTTCAATAAAGGCCTTTGTGTTTAGTGTGAACAACGACTCTTCCGTCTACAAAGTGGTGGAAAACCCGAGGCTTCAAATATGCCAGCTACTATCGAAGAACTTCAAGGAGTCGTTTCCGGTTTAAGCGAAGTTGTCAAGGGACTTGTTGGCGCAATTCAAGCCGTTCACACTGCACAAACCACTGCGGCCGCTGCTTCACAAGCTCACCCGCCTGAACATCAAGCTATTTCTTCTCCAACCTTGCGCCTACCGACGCTCCAGTTACCTACTTTCCGTCAAGATACGAAAGTACAAGATGACATCGGCGATTTCCTAGATCGTTTTCAAGAGCAAACGTCTCAGTTTCCTGTCACTGTACGTCTATCGCTGCTCGAACAACAGTGCATCGGCGAGTGGCCACGTTCAGTGTTGTCGTTTTGCCGTGGTACAGAGGGTTTTGCTGAGAAACCGCCGGAGGAACAGTTAAAATTGTATCTCGCAAGTTTACGAAAAGAATTCCAAGAACCTACCGACTCCAAATGCCGCCGTTTGGCTTCTGAATTGAGTGCAATGAAACAAGATCCCTCAGAATCTGTCGACGAATTCGCTTTCAAGTACAAGAATATCCTTCACCAACTCGAAAAACTGGGCGAGAGTCTCCACAAATCCTGTCCAACTTATGTTACTTCGCAGTTTATCTCCAAGCTACAACCGCATATCGCTCGTCCTTTAATTCTCCAAGCCCAGAACGTAGCAGAGCTCGAAAAAGCCATCGACGCCGCTCGACGAATCGAACATTCCTTCATCACTTCTGCGAATGAATCGCCTACGCCTTCGACAGTATTCCAGGAAACCCCACAGCGTTCTGCCTTAGTCAGCACCCCTGAGCAATTTCAAAACAATCTGCCATCTCAGCAACAACGATCCTGTTGGATTTGCGGTCACACCCAACACTCGGCTCGAGACTGTCCTCAGCGACCAGCCAAGAAGAATAAGAAACCTCCAGAAATATGCCGCAACTTTAACAGGCTTCTTTCTGCGAATTGTGAGCAAGCAAACAACAAGTGTTCAGCTGGAAGACTTCATAAATGTTCTCAGTGTCACAAATGGGGATGTAAAGCTCTTCGCCACAAGAACTTGCCAACCCAATCTCTAATGGCGGGAATCCCACCCTCGAACGAACCCTCGGATAGTGAATTTCCTCCTTCCAGTTCCACTCAAGAACAGGTCGTATTTGGCTTACCCGCTGTTGCCAACCCTGGGGGTACACTCAAAGAGCGCCATATCCTCTGGACTCCTGTTGTCTCCGCTGGAAAGAAACTTCCTCTACCTCTGGACAGTTGCTGCTCTGTGTCTCTTGTAAGTCGTTCCCATGCTGATCATGTTGCCTCTAAATGTCCACAGTTGAAGTATCAGTCACTTGAAAAACCAGTTGCTGTCTCTGTTGCTGACGCAAAGTCTCAGCTGCACGCCATTGGCACAATGGAAATTCCAATACAGTGGAACAATGGCAAAGAAACCACATTTCAGATGTTAGTTGTTCCTGGTCTTTCCTGGCCCATTCTTTTCGGAGAAAACCACTTGCACTCTACACAGGCCTTAGTGGATCACGCTGCCCCAAGCATCCACTTTCGACATCCCAGCATGTCCTTCAAAATCACCTGTTCTCTCCAGAATCCTCTCACAGAAGCATCGCCTCAAGGCAACCCTCATGCTGGTGTCACCTGTTTACTCACAGGAGCTCCATTCCCAGGCCATTCAACTGGATTTTCTAAACTAAATCGTGGTCTGAACTTTGTCTCTGTTTACCTTACGCTTGGTACTTCACTCATGGCACTCTCCCACTCAGATTTATGGGTTCACGGTCAAGAAATTCAGCCCGGTGTTAGAGTTTTGAGTGGTCCATTTCACTTAAGTGCTGCCAATGATCAACTTCTTCCTGCTCGTTCCTGTCATGCATCAGTCTGTAATCTGACATCAACTTCACCTGAAACTATTCCGGAACAGCTTGTCCCTGACCTTCAGTCTCTGTATACAACCACCCTTGCAGTCGAGTGCAAACGTAAACAATCAGATATTCCACAGAATGTTATTCTCGGACATGTTCAGCCAATCCAAGATGAAGACTTCTTACAACCTGCAACCTATGCTCACAACACCTCACCAATACCTGGAACAGATCACGTGACTCCTTTCTTCCTGGTCTTTGGAAGACATGCTCCCTCTCCAGAGGTGCTCTCATTTGATTTGCCACCTGCACCTCTCTCCCAGTCTTCATATGCCAGAGAGCTCATCAAACGGTCAATTGCGGCACGAAAGAACTTTGATAGAATCAAAGCAGATCTAAAAAGAACTCAGCGAGAATATTATGACATGAATTCAAGAGATCTTCATGTGCCAGATGGAAAACGAGTTTTTGTCCGACTTCCTCCCCCAAGTTCAACTGCCAAAGGAGCAGCTAGCCGCTTTATCAGAAGGTATGATGGACCCTTTCTTGTTGTTGGTCATGTTCACGGTCGTCAAGACTTACTAAAGTTACGGCACTTAACAACAGACAAAGAACTTAAAGCAGTGAACATTGAAAAAGTTGTTGTAGTTCCTGATGGTGATCCTCATACAGATATCCGCGCTGATACTGAGCGAGAACAACCCTTGCAGAATGCCACACCTTCAGTGCAAGAACATAATGTAGTTCGGCCCGTGTCTAGTACACTAAGTCCAGATTTAAACAAGGTCGCACTTTCATTTGGACAATATCTTAGTACATTATCAAAACCTCAGTGTTATGCTTCCGAAGCTTGTAAAGTAGTTTACCAAAGTTTACCAGAAGCCAGAGACATTCTTAACCGACATGGTAAACTCAAAGGACTTGTTAGCAAATGTTCTTACTTATCGCTACAAGGCGGACCACATGGGGGTACTTACCTCCTTGTCTTAGATGTCAAGCTCTTCCAGGAACTTAACAAGTAAACACCCAAGAAGGGGTGGACTCATGAGCAAACATTTGTTTTCGTTTTTGTTAAAAACTCTGTTCGGATCGCTCGTTATCTATTGTTCCAGTTAAAACTCAAAACCCAAGAAGGGGTGGACTGTAGTGGGACACGTCGTGACCCTTACGTAACGTAGCATTACGTAGTCGCGTAACCGGTCGAAACCGGTTATCAGAGAGCACATGTAGTCGAGCAGTCATCCATGTTGTCGGAATCTAGTACGTTCGCTGATCGTTCAATAAAGGCCTTTGTGTTTAGTGTGAACAACGACTCTTCCGTCTACAAATGATTCGGGGGGGGGGGGGGCAATGGAAATATACTCATGCATAAAGTAAAATGAAGCTCAGATACTTATGTAAACAAAAATGTAATCTTTGTTAATTAACATCAAGTCATAAATTTTTAAACTTCTAAAAAATGCAACGTTGAACAAGATCCCGAGCTGTGTACATCTTCTCTTAGTTCCTTGCCCCCTGGTGGGGGATAGGGCCGGGTGTACATCTTAGGGGACCCTAAAAGGGTTCATTTTAACACGCTCTGACAAAGTAAAAGTAACAAATAACATCTTTGAAGCTCAGATACACATGTGAAACAAATGAGAAAGATAGTTTGTTGCTTTAATTGCATTTTGAATTACCTTTCTGTCAGGACGTATCCACTGGCAAACAATAGCACATCGTCTTTCTACTCGCCTCAAAAAGATGAAAAACGGATGACGTGACATGAGACAAAAACGTGCAGCGATCTAGGAAATCGTGGGTTTTAATATACAGCTGTAGTGAGCCGAAACATGGCAAGCATAACCCGCTTGTCATTTAGCACGAATAGAAATATCTGACCACTGAAAATGCTTTGATGTTCGATTAAAGCGATTTATTGTTGAGAAATGTAAAGAGAGCCCTTTTCAAGTTCAATTGTATGTAAACACTCTAGCAATATTTAGCACCTTATTGTTGACTAGGTAAATTTTTCACCAATACAAGCACTTAGAAGAGCAACCAAAGACAGGAGCTTTTTGTGACAACGGAAGAATTAAAATTGATCCACACTGCACTTTTAAGAAGTTTCGAGATTGTCATTTTATGTTAAATGTTAATTTATTTATTACACTAAACAAAAAATTTTCTTTTCCAATGTGTATCTGCCTGAGCTTCATGGAAGTTATTTTTGATTTTTACTAACAGGGGGAGAATAGCATGTAAAATTACTTCCCGCTGCCAGGAGGGACGGGATTGCGTGTGTCAGTGCACGTTAAAATGAAGCTTTGATTGCGTGTATCAGGGCATGTTAAAATGAACCCCCCACGGTGTCTTGATCCACGTTGCACATTAGAAGTTCCAAAATTGTGATTTGATGTAAATTTATTTATTACACTAAACTATGGTTTCATTTCTTTACACATGTGTATCTTAGCTTCGATTAGAAGTTATTTTTGACTTTTACTAACAAGAGAGGAAAAGCATGTAAAATTACTTCCGTTCTACAACTTCCGTCTATACCACTTCCGTCTACACATTTTTGTCTACACATGACAACTTCTGCCCACATGCGCTTCACTAGATAATACCTCCTTCTTTCCGCTTGCGCACAACAATGAGCTAAAAATTGGTAAAATATGCAAATTAGGAGTCTGATGACATTATTTACTCAACCCAATTTGACATTGAATTTATAAAGTTCTAAAGGCATCACTAAGAAATACCAAAAAATGCCAGAAAAGCCCTTAACATTGGGGAGGTCTGGAACTCATTATGTTGCCATAGTAACAATTGATATCTTGTATTGTAGAACACACCTAGTAGTCGAGTTTTGCTGCCAAGGATTAACATTTCTGATACAAATTGATGGAGATGTATCCCTTTCATACCTTTGATGAGCATTTGGTTGAGTATATGATGTCATCATTTAGCTAATTTGCATATTTTAAAAAATATCTCTGGAATGAAAAGAGATATTTCAAAAATTTAAGTGGTATTTTTCTTCTCATGCTAACCACTTGTTTATGCTTTAAAATGTCTTCAATTAGAGAGTCGCAATGATCATAGTGCCACTTTAAACTGTTTTTCTAACTTAGGCACTAAGAGGTGCCTTCAGTATACCCACTTTCACATTGTTATTAAAAGCCTTGTTCCACTACCTGTCCATTAAATTTTTAAATGCCATATAGTTTCTGCAGAGAAATAATTTGTCAAATTTTGTTCTGTCTTGTTGCTTTTGTTAGACTAGAAAAAGTAGAATTTGGTTACTGGCCATTTGTAAAAGAACTTACTCACTCAGAAACAGTAAAGCACATTGTTAATCACCCTCAAGTAACAACTGATTTAGACAAAGGTATGTTAAAAGAAGTTTGCATCTGTTATCTGTTTCATCTCTCATCCATCATGACTAGTGTTGCGTGAGGCCACATATGTAGCTTTCATCTACTTGGACTTAATATTTCCATACAAGTAGCAGCAGAAATTCCTTTTACTTTTCTGTTGAAAAATTGTGCTCTCTTCTCTATAACTGGGACTAAGAGTTTACAAAATGTTTTGAAGAGACTACAAAGCTGGGAATACATACATGTAGTTTAGAATTACCAACCTAATGAGTCCAATGTTTCTTTGCTTCATTTTCAGGTCG
Organism: Oculina patagonica; assembly: GCF_052425735.1. Taxonomy (NCBI): domain Eukaryota; kingdom Metazoa; phylum Cnidaria; class Anthozoa; order Scleractinia; family Oculinidae; genus Oculina; species Oculina patagonica. The sequence goes on along the minus strand of NC_135763.1, from coordinate 22,198,160 downwards.
TGTGTGGATTTTTACAGCATTCAGTGATGGCTTACTTGAGAGCTACATTAGATTATTTGCAGATAGTCAAAAACAGGCCAAAAAATTTTACACAAGGTTAATTTATTTCCTACTGCATTAATTATTTTCTCTTGAGCACTTTTGAGCACAAAATGGAGCTGCACAAACAGGCATTTTGACAAATAAAAGCCACTAGAAAGAAACAAGGAGTTTCAAGTATTTAAATTTTCCCGCCAAACTTCGGGCTGAGCTCTTTGACGTCACGCATACATTACCAGCTCCAAGATGGCGGCACTCAGTTGTCGAGTTTTGGGAAAGATTTCGTAGGGTTAAAGCGCACGTTGGAGGCTAAAATTTTGGTGAATAACATATCTTTGTATAAACTTTTTGTTGGCGTAAAGAAAATAAATGGCCATTCTGGAGTGAACTTCTCCTTTAACACAAAATTAATGTCAGTAGTATATTTTTTCATGTGTTAAATCTTTCTCCCACAGTTCAAACATTTTATACAATCAATTTTAATTTTTTCTTTTGGTAATAACACTGTATGTTACATGTACCACAGTGCTTCACCCCTTATATGGCATAATGATAACTTTAATTTATAACTTATTTACATGTGCAGTATGTACCGACATCATAAAATAGTCCTGTTCAATTTTCTTTTATAGAAAAGCCTTTGCTCGAGATAAAGAGGTAAGAAACCCCCTTTTATCAGTTCAATGTTTAAATATTTGTATTCACATCTGTATCTGGAATTTATTTATTAATAATATGTTTTAAATATTTACCAAGTCCTTTTGGAGGTAAATGTATTCGTCAATGTTCACTGAGCCTAAGGCGAATAATTGTTTTTAACTCATTGCTGTAGGGTCAACTGTCAAAATGACCTTTGTCCTTCTTATTTATTCTCAGCTGGGTTTAGGGAGAGCCCTCATGCATGAGGCGTTGTCCCCCATTCTTTTGCATTTTTCGCATTGCAGTGGACACTGGTAGTCGGCAGGCAAAGCAGTGGTGACGCAATTTGGGAGGACGTGATGGTGAAGCCTGGCTTCACTCATCTTCACATCTTTGTCTCCCCTTTTCCTCCAAATTGATCTCCACTCAAATCAGACATATTCATACAGGTTGACGTGGCACTCAGCGGTCCCCACGCGGGTTCGACACGCACTTCCTCCATGTTACTCTCCCCCTTCTCGCATGCTGTCGTCCATCCTCTTCTCGGCCATCTTTGTGTTCTTTTTTTCGCTGACTCTCTCGGCTGCGTCGCGTCGCTTCCACCCGGGATTCGAACTTTACGCGGGCGGTCGGCACAGGTTCCTCGGGGACTGGGTAATTATCTAGTCACGCTTGTGTGGCGGCGATGGATGTAACGCTAATAAATGCGAATTTTTTGTCATCTCTAGCGACTGATATTAGGCGGTCCTGAATGAGTTAATAAGTATAATTTTCAGTGGTGAATAAATCAAGAAAAAATTTTGCAATGTTATTAACTTAACCTTGGAAACAACAAACACAAGCACCCACAAGAACTTTGCATTTATGTAAAGTGGTTGAATACATGTACATGCTTGTGACACTAGTTTAGGCCATAAAATGCAACAAAACCAGGGCTCGACAGAAGTCCCATCCGGTCATCCGGGACAAGTAGTTTTTGAGGCCAGGCAAGTAACTTTTCACACTCACTTGCCCGACAGGCAAGCGCCTGGGCAAAACCCTCCATCAACTAATTAATAACAAATAATCAAAACTACAGACAGCGTAAAACAATTGTTTCAAAGTGCTCAAATATAGCAATTTTTAATACATTCAAATGGACTATTATTTTTAGGTTCCTGCAACACAAATATAAATTTTGACAGTTCAAAAATCTGGAAAAATCCATGACATAGTGCCTTTAAATATCTTTTCCCTGTTTTCCCCTGGAGGGTCACAATAATTATTATACTCATGAACAAAATTATTATTCTCTGAGCATGCATTGGATATATGAAGTGATGAATAAACAAATTAGTTTGTTATCCAACAAATGCAAGTGGAAGTTGCAATTACAGGGCATTACCATCTTCATGTACAAGATTAGACACTTTACAATAATTATTGCTGCTGCAGAGACTTTGTGATCTTTTCCAGTTAGGGGCAAATGCTCTTTTTATTCAATACTTCGTTAAAAAAATTGTGTCACCTGTCTATTTTATGGTAAAACTTCAGTTATTCACTGATAACTGGATTTTAGTTCTAGAAATGAGAAATCTAAAAATGCAATTTAACTAAGACTGCTAAAGAATTTTATTAAAGTAGACAACTCCATGTACGGCTAATGTTTTGTTGTTTGCCTCTTGTATAGAGACTCACTGTTCTCCAGACATTAGTTTCTGGTCTTGATTTCATTTCTATTGTCCTGGACCAAGTAAGTTATAATCAGTAGTTGCCTTGGAAAGTTAAACCAATATTAATAACTTTATTAATGATTGCTATAAATATAAGTCTCGCCCTAAGCACAATTAAACATTTATACCTTACAAGTCATGTTAGGATTACCTAGGGGTAAGGTGTTTAAAGATGGGTTGCAGACAAATGCATTGGAAAATAAATAAAAAATGTGAGTAATATAATTGTCAGTCTGTAACAATGATGCAATATTGATAGTAATATAGTGATACAGACACTTAATTATTTACAAAGATTTTAGTATTTTTTTGTGTTTTGCTGCAGCCGCAATGGCTGCAAGCAAAACACATTGAGAGCTGAAGTTTGTGTTGTAAGGGACGTAAGGTGTAAGGTGTAAGTGCCGTAACAGAGGAGAAATCTGAACTACCGATGTCAATCAAATCCATGAACAAACAAAATCGAAACCAATGAACCGTAGCGCTGATCGCATTCGAAGTTACGGGCCAAAGTATTCGAACGCAAACCACATTGGACACGTTGGAAAACAGAAAACCGATTTAAAAGTATATCGCATTGGGAAAGAAAACAAACTGTGGCGCGACCACTCCAGTTTTATGAGAAAATTATTCTGCAGTTTTCATCATTTACGAAAAGAGCGAAGACTTGGAACCTCGCCGAAGGTCATAAATATTTTCTCCAAAGGACCGGTTAGTGCACAGTTTGTAAACTTTCGCTTTGAAAATAAACTTACCCTCACCTTGTCTACACTGTCTACAGCATACTAGTACTGTATTAACTCTGAACTTCATATTTTAAAATAAAATGTAACTTGTCACGCAAAGACAGCTGGAAAGGAATATACCATGCTGGTAGGCTGCACCGCTAATTGTAGCTGTATGCGAGCTATATAAAAGACAGCTAGAAACGAATTAATACTAGTAACATCACAATGGGAAAGAAACTTATTCAGTGGTTCACACCGTCGAAAACAAAGAAATATTAAAGGAAGTTCTCATTCACCAGATTCACTGCATCAGATGCAACATTCGTCAGTTCGTGTTTAAATGCGTGGCGACCAGTTTGTTTACTAGTTATTAAAAAATAATACGGTCTTCATTTAATAAACAGTTCATCCTTAAATTTCAGCTTTTCTACGACTGACAGGTAGGTACTATAGTATAAGCCCCGCTAAAATAGCTGGAAAGGGAAAGTTTTTTGAAAAATGAATTTTTGACTGCCAGACGCGCTGGCGCCACATGTTTATTTTGTGAAGATTAATTAAACGCCGTGAAAAATAGAATTTGATGTCCAGCGAGCCACTGCATCTTCGGCTACGCAGTCCTCAGTGAATCCTCCAACTTCACAAATTTCTAAAACTTTAAGAAAACGAACTTTCGCAGAATCAAAAATTGGTCCTTATCGATCTTCCGATCTTGTTGTGAAGACACTGAAATTCGACGAGTGTTCATGCGTGAAGGGATGACTGACGAATGATAATAATTATTTGTAAACTTTCGCTTTCAAAATGAACTTTGCGTTACGTTCAACGCCGTCTTTCTGTTGTTGTACGCCGGTGCGCGTGCGATTATTTATAATTTCTGAATTTTGCATATTTAACTCAGGGTGACACAACAAGTTTGTTAAGAGTTAGTTGTTCCAGTGTTTAATTTGGGTGAAAGTGGTTAAAGAACCACTGTCTTGTCACTAATAAATATATCACATTGAGTTCTTATAAGGTCAATAGATTCTGTCTTTTTCGTTGTTGTTAAAACGCTACCATTGTGACAATGATTCCAAATACAACTAACCGTAACCAGTGAGATAACGCCACTAAAAGAATCACATTGAGTTCATTGAGATTTTTTTATAATGTTAAGAGTTACTGTTTTTTATCAAAGAGACAATCATGTCAGACATTACGTTAACTTACTAGTAATTAAATTATGTTTGCTTTCTTTGATTTCAACATAACATTGATCAGTAAAATTATCAGGATTGAATTAACACAAAGTGACTACAATATAGTGCAATTATTAACCTGCACACAAGTGACAGACAATAAAAGACGTTGGATTTCAATCTCGACTCACTTGTCTTTCATCAACATGTTCCCTAAGACTTTGCTCTAGCAGCAAAACACATGGACCCATTGGGGCCCTATTTTTAATTTGTGCATTTGTGGTTTACTACTACTAAAAATGTATTATATGCTTATTCTGTTTTCTTAGGAATGGCCATATCTTGGTTATGGAACACAACACTTTCAAGGTAATGGCCATTTTTTAAAGCTCAAAATGCATTTACAAGTAATACTACCTGAGTGTGTTGTTTTTAAGTTTGCTTATTGTTAAGAAGTATCACATCAATTAAATCTTTTGTTATGCAAATAAGGAAAGTGATGACGTCATAAATTGTTCCACTTAAAAAAAAGATAGCAAAATCAACGTTATCTCTGAAAATAAAAGAGTGATATTTTTGAAACTTCAGTGGTGACCTTCCTTAAAGATGCAAGATGGCTCATACTATGATGTAACCATGGCAACAATCTTGGTTCCAGTCTCTTTCTGTCATAAACCAAATATCTCCATTTGCAACCCTTTAAAGTAAGACAGAGGGTCTGGCATGGAACACACATAATGCCCTATTAACCCTTTAACCGGCAATCGTACATATGTGTACGAAAAACACCAGCAGTGATTGAAAACACTCTAGCTTTTACATATCTGGGCACATGATATTAATGACTGCTTTTTATGGCAAAGTGATAATTTTCATAGCTTTAAAAGCCAACTAACTGACTACAACTCTTGATTTCTGTTGCATATGGTTGTTTGTTCAGCAGCAAATTTGAAAATGCCCGTTTTCTACGTAACAGGACAACAACAAAAAACACACATCTTTGCCTCCATTTTTTTAATGAAAAAATAATTCTGACTTCAAAAATATACATTTGCAGCAAACTTCAACCCTATTCCCTTCCGTTCACCAAGGAAATTTCCCATCAATCATTCAGAAGACTCAGCAATTACTATTCGATTAGAGCTATGCTTGCAAACCTGTAATTTCCTCGTTGCTGACCGAAAGGGATGCTTGGGAAAAACAGTCATGGCGGCGGCATGAAAGGCTTCCTACCTTCATTCCATATATTTTTTATAAGTGTCGAGCCACCCAATCCTGCCGGCAAAATGTTGCACCGATTGCATTCTTTGGAAGTCAGAACTCGTCCAAAATGCCTTGGCAGGTCTTGGAATCCACACACAGAACGGCCAGAGAGACAACTTTACCCATGGACCGCCATCTTTCGATTCGAATATTTCTGGCGTTCCAATCAAGACAAAATCATCTCTCACCTCTGGTTTCTTTCAGATGCTGGCCTCTACCCACCACTCTAGCTTAATGATGCCAGCCTGGGGGCTTCTGCAGTGAAAAATGACTCGAAAAATCACTTATAAACACAAAACGAGCCAAATCCAAGCCCAACAGCTCGCCTACGAACGAAGCAACTGCCGACTACTGACGTCACAATAAAAATCTGAGCCCTCGGTGTTTCGAAACAGCACACATTTTTACTTGGACTTCTTATATGCAATCACGAAGTTCTACAGAATGTATAAGCCCAAAAAACCCCTTAAGAAAGTCACAGAAATCTGCCGGTTAAAGGGTTAACTCTCTTCATTAGCTTCTTGGAAGTGGATCATCTTTGGTTAAGCAAAAGCTGGGGATATCAGTATTTATTTAAATAGGTATTGGCAGCAAAACTGTTGGCATGGCAATGACAATGACTTGATTCAGTTCATCTATTTGTGGAACAATATTAATGATGTCATCACTTTTCTAATTTGCATAATACAAAAATGTAAATATCTCTAAAACGAAAGAAGATATAATTGCAAAAAGGAAAACGTCATTCTTCTTTTCTTCCAAAAGCCTTTAAAGGTCTTTAAAATAAACAACAATTCTTTTTACTTCATAGACACTTTAAGAATGTGTGTGCAAAAAGAAAATACAGTACTGTACAGTACCTAAAATTGAATAAATTAGATTAAGATGTTAAAGAAGTGTTAAAGAATTGATTGCTTGATCCACGAAATGTTGTGGGTTTGCATGAAGATATCAAGCCATTGTATAATTTCTAATAGTGTATGTACCAGTAAGTGTAAATAATGTACAAGTCATGTTTTTAAGTGTATCAATAAAGTGTGTTAAGCCTTAACACTCAGTCGAACTCGATTCCCGAGAAAGTATTTGTTTAGGCTTTGAACAGACATTGCACTCATTACCAGTGTTTGACACCTCACTGGAATGAACATGAACACTGAGCAGTTATTTTAATCTTAATCTAATTTATTCAATTTCACGCCTCTACTTTTACTATAAATTAGTTCTGTTCACCATAGAGTTTTCTTAATTTTGATGGCTTTGAAAATGGTGGAGGCTGACTTACTAAAATTAACTTATAAGAACTAGCATTTGTGAACAGTATCTTCCACATCAAGCTGTCATTAAACTGTCCACCAACACAACCCTCCAAGTTAAGACCATTAATTTTTAGTTGCCATGGCAATGAACAGTCTGGAGCTGCCAACTAAATTGGCGACTAAAATTGAAAAGAAGGATTGAAAGCGTGAGCTTAATTAAGTAACTAAATTTTTTCACTGACAACCAAACTTGAGCAGTGACACAACACATTATTTTCTTGTCAATCTTTTCACTTCAGATTCCACAAATTCTGTTGTTGGTGATGGTAAGTCTCAGGGAACATTTGCATCCAGCAAAGCTGCAGAAGGAGTCAACATCACCTCAAGTGAAGAAAAAGACGACAATCACAGCATAGCTAGCAGTAGCATATCAAGCTCATCCACAGTAACAGGGCCACTAAGTCCTAACAGCCATGCTTCAATAACAGCACCACCAAGTCCTGACAGTAATGGAACATACCAGCAAGAGAGTAAGCTAAATTCTAAGCAAGAAGAATTACAAACATCTTACATAAAGAATGGATCAGCTCAAATTCATAACAGTGATGAACACGAGACTCAGGTCAGTGAAGAGACTGTTACTGATGTTCAGAAGCAACAAGCACAGTCAAGGCTCCACTTTAGCAGAAACTTTCAAACTGATCAGGTTATGGAAGACGACAATATTGTCTTTGAACCTCTTAAAAAGAAAAATAGAAAGCATTTAACTAGAAGGAAAAAATTAGTAGACAATGGAAAATACGATGAAAGAAATGACAGTTTTGAAGTTACACCAGAACCCATATGTAATATTGATGATCATTCACGTGAGAGGTCAAATAAAGAAGGGCAAGATGAAAGTTATGAAGAACTGCCTAAGGAAACATCTTATGGAGGTAATTACACTGTACATTAGTTACAAAGTGTATATGTACGTGTACATGTATTTATAATTTCTTCTAGTACATCATAGTTGTTAACTATCAGGCAATTTTTTGATAATGCTTTTGGGGTAAAGAAGCTCAGTGACAGTCATCAAAGCAAATTATAGAGACAGTAATTTAAATATCCCCATTCAAATTTACAATCAGAAGGCAACTATATTATTTTATTTTATGTACTGTATAAGAATAGTAAAAATATACATACATTGTATGAAAAAATAGTTACTCAGTGGCTACTGAATTTCATATTCATATGATGTGGTGATTGAGTGAAAGCCTGATCTCTTTGTATTGCTCAGGGTATAACCTGTGCTATATTTTTCACTGTCAGTAGCACATGTAATTCTCATTATTATTTGAGTGTCCATGGAATCAATGGCCTGCTGAGAAGTTGGGAGAACAGAAAATGAGCATAGGAGCAAGTGTAGCTTTACTTGTGTTTCCTCAAAAATATCCATAGCTCAATAAAACCACACCACATGTACAAGCATTTATTCATAACCTACACTGTACAGTACCTACTAGGAATTGCTAAAAGCAATCTCTTCTTGAAGTTTGAAGCTGAAGACATGTTCCACCTGCTTTCTTGTTTGAAATGTTTTGTTAGCCTATTTTGAGCATCTTTCACTTAGGTGTACTCCTTGTGGTCTTAAGTAATTTATAGTCATCTATGTGCATGTATCAGTGGGAGGCGCGGTGGCGCGGTCCGGGTTCGAGCCTTGGCCGGGGTCATTGTGTTGTGTTCTTGGGCAAGACACTTTACTCTCATAGTGCCTCTCTCCACCCAGGTGTATAAATAGGTACCGGAGACATAATGCTGGGAGGTAACCCCGCGATGGACTAGCATCCCATTCAGGGGGGAATTCCTAGCTGCTTAATGCTACAGAAACTGGGATAAGCTCTGGCAGTATGGGCTGCTTGGCTCGAGGCTTCCCTTATGTGCATGTATCAACAAAATTAATGTCTGACTTGATGGTGACCACAGCCAACGTGTCTAATTCACACTTGGAATTGGATAGTGCAGGATATCTCAGAACTCTCTAAAAGTACTGGTCACTATTTTTTGGTTTGCAATAATTATTCAGTTTGGTATAGTATGAATAATTATTAATATTTTGCTTTGTGTTACACTGTTTTTAGAGCTGCTGCATTTATCCAGAACTCAAAGATCATCTTTCCGGTCTCAAGATAGCTACCCAAGTTGTAGCAGCCCAACTAGCAGTATACAGTCAACAGACTCTTTGGATCAATTCTGTAAAGACTTTGAATCTAGCTGTAATCTTACAAGCGAAATGTCCCTCAACAGTGCAACTGTTCAACTTTGTGATAACAAAGCAGAGCCAGATTTGTGTAATGAGGAAATCAACGAAGAACACGGGTTCCCAAATAATGACAACCAGCAGCTGACTACTACAGTCAAGGAAAGTGATCAAGGATCCTTAAATGCTGATAAGGCACCTAGTTATGAAGGTGAAGTCAGATAATTACTGTAACAGTGATGTGTATAACCCAGAATAATAAAATAATAGAGCATAATGCAAAATAATCAACGAGTGACTTGATTTTCAGTTTTTATGCAAGCCTATCCACAAGCTACCCAAGGCTAACTGGAGTGCTTTTAAGGCTAACCGAAGTGCTTCATAGGCTAACCGGAATGGATCGCATGCCTTGCTTCCTCACACTTTTTGATGACCCCAAATGACTTGAATGCATGCAAAATGGAATAGGCCTGTATCATTCCTATCTTTTCAAATGGTTTTCAGTTTACAGGATGACAGCTTTATGATTAGTTTTTTCTGTCACTGGCTAACAATATTTGTGTCTGTTCAGGTATAATTTTAGGTCTTCCAAAACGTCCATTATTGCGGCAGATTCCAGTAACGTCATGTGACATCAGGTTAGTTATGTTGTACTAGGTGTAATATTTCCTTACTTTCAATGCATGCTGTAATAATATTTCATGTACATAAAGGGTAATCCCATTTGGCGGAATTTCAGAATGATGGAATGGATCTAGTTTGCTTGCAATAAGCAAACATGAGTAAAGCTAAAGTTCTGCAAGCAAATAAGATTTAGTGTCATACCATCATTCTGTCATTATGCTGAATACAGTCAACCTACATAAAGTATCCATGCTTATAGCAGAGTTTAAAATGAACTAGCCCAGATGCTAGAGACACAGCTGAACAGATGTCAAACCCTGGTTGTCATTACTGTAGTTTATGTTAAAAGCAACCTGGTGCCATAATTATAATATAAAAAACTTTCATTTTTGTAACTTCCTTATTTAATTGTTTTAGAGTGATAAAGGCATGCAGTACTTAAATTTTAAACTTGACAAATATTCCTTCAGTTGGTTGGTTAACTTTAACAAACTCAATGTTATAATGTTAAAGCTATTTTTAAACCAAATATGAAACATTGACAAACAGAGCTTTCTCGGGACACACATTCAGACTGTTAAGTTTTAACTTTAAAGTAGTGCTAAAGTGATGTTGGTAAATCAAATGATATCATGTGTGTATGTGTATAGTGTGGACCAGAACACAATGCTTACATTATCTCTGGAAGTGTTTGAGAAGAATGGAGAACAGTTTCACAGGGTGAGAAGTATTTTAATTACTTATTACTTTTTATTACTTATTACTAGTTTTTTATAGTAAGTTAGAAAGAAAACATTTCCTTAAAAACAAACTGTTTTGAATATCTTTTTTTTTTTGTTAAGTGTAAATACAAATACAGTCGAAGCTCTCTTAACGGACACTCTCGTAAGCGGACAGCTCTACTTACGGCCGCCTTGTCTGAAACCCCGTTTTAACTCCCATACAAACTCTCTATTTTTACATTCTCGTAAGCGGACATTCCCGTAAGCGGCCGCGGACACTTTCAGAGATTACGACTTAAACTTTTTCTTTGTTTTTAAGCTCCCGTAAGCGGACACCCCAAACAAAATCCTATTAAAAACCTCTGTATTTTGTTTTTATCAATCAACTTCACTTTGCCGTTCGTCAAAATGATTTTACAGTGATATATTACAGTACATGTACCATATTCCAGTGTTTGTTTTGTCCTCATCCACGTCCGTCCGGTTATTGTTAGCTGGGTAAGCTCCCATAAGCGGCCATCTATCCCCTACACCTCTAGTGGCCGCTTTCGAGAACCATTCTCGTAAGCGGCCAGCTCTAGTTACGGACACTTTTTTAGCGTCCCGAGGGTGTCCGCTTACGAGAGCCTCGACTGTATAATTGATTATGAGCATACATTCATATTAGAATTATTCCCCTTCTTCATTCAGTGTTTTTTGGATAACAATTTATTGAGATTACATTGATGAGGGGGTTGGTTCATTACTGTGTAGCAAGTCTCTCATTGACATGCATGGGGGTGGGGTGGGGTGGGGGTATACTCCCAAAGTTTGGATGGAGTCTGCAACTAGCTTCTTGGAACCTTCACTTAATTATTGGAAACCCCTCCTAAATCACTTCTTTGATTCAGAGAAAGTTTGTAATAGTATAAGAACAAAATTGGTCCATAACACCAAAGAACTCCATATAACATGAATGAACCATGCTGTTGACCACAAACATACAGCGGTTAACCAAAAATAAGACCATGGACATGGATATTTTCCTTCAAATTTTAACTCAAAAGCTGTTATATTCGTGCAGTAGAATTATTTAATCACATTATTTATTTTTATAATAATAATAATATTTAATATTCATATTGCGCATTTTCTATAAAATAATCAAATGCGCATTACAAACATTACAATAGATACAAAAATAAGAACCTATGTACAATCTTAAGAAAATTAAAAACGAAACCTACACTATTTACAATTAGCTATAAGAAAAAAAAATCTTAATATAAACTAACAAAATGCCTTGCTAAAAAAAATTGTCTTAAGTTTCTGTTTCTGTTATAATAATTGCCAACGAGTCAGGCCTTCTGGAAGACCAGAAGGCCTGACGAGGCAGCAGAATATAGAGCCGCGAGAAGATTTGTATATGCGAAAAAAATCTCAGAAACACTCCAAATGTCGAGTAATGTAAGGTAGATCGTGACGACACAATTTCTGATGTTTTTAGCCAATCCATTCAGCAGAATCTGTTCAGCACGTGCACACTTTGTTGTATTTGGCCAATCAGCGCGCTACTAATTTGTTCAGCACATGCATGATTCTTATTGATTCATTGGCAACTAATTTCCAAGACATTAGATGCGTCTCAGATAACAAAGAGGTTTCAAATCTGTTCGCTTCAAAAAGCCAAAATTCCCGAACTAGAGATTGAAATATGAAAGAAACTTGAATTAAACTTTGTTTAGAATTTAATTTCATTTATTTTAAGATGAAGGCAAGAAATGCATTCCAAAGCTTCAAGATTTCCAAAGCTTCGAAAATTTCGAAGTCATACAAATTTGCATGCGTAATTAAGTTAGGTCTGGCTAAGAAAACAACACAGATTTTATCAATCAGAAGAGAGTTTTATTTCGTTTCTCGAAATTTATAAAATAAATTCCCTATACTACATTTTTTTCCTGGATACTCCGGCGTTTTTTCCTCGGGAAACAGGGCCTTTAATTTTCCTAAAAGCTTGTTGCCCGAACGCAATTTGCAGTGTCTCAACAACAACAATTCAATGTGATATTTGAGACATCACATATTGTGCGTGATGAATTATTCTCGGAATAATAAAATAAACTTGTTCCATCTTTGGCCACAAACTTGTCCGACCAGGCTTTTACCTTTTAAAACCTCAATTTTTTTTAAATACTTATGTACTGAATGGATTCAACTGCAGTGTGGAAAGTTTGAAAGCTTTGTTTTGGCAAATCTTTGTAAAGTTTGCTTTTTGTTTCGTAATTTATTTTTTGTGTTCAGTTGCTCATAGCCACTTTGATAAAGACCTATAGGACTTTAAAACAGCGGAAACCTTTCCAAAATAGCGGCATCGGACAACAATGGCTTGAAACTCTCAAATAGCATAAAGTTTACAAGATTTCTCACTAAATCTTCACTACTTTGGTATTATTTTTAGAACTGTTTGGTTAGCCTTCATAAAATCGCATTTTATTCCATAAACATTCAAGATTTTCAAAGAAAACGCGCAATGTTTATTGATTGACCAAAATCATAAAGCATCCCGTTGTACTCGTTGGCATTTCTACCGATAGGTATCACTAGTATTACAAAGTAATGTATGGGCATATTGCACAGAATTTTCTTAATTTCTCAGCTTCTCAAGGATCCACTTTAAAGAACAAAATGTAGGGTTAACAAGAGTCATACAGAGATACGTTTCACCAAATTTTAAATCTAAAGGTGTAATATTCAAGCTTTAGAATTATTTAATCATACTTAATTCATATTAAATTATTTAATTTTATTTATTTTATACCTTGTTTTTGTATTTTTTAATTTTTTAGTTATTAATTTATTTCCACATGTACGTTAATCAAAACTTGCCCTTTGTTTGTTTTACTATAGATGCTGGTGGTAATGTGTGGACACCTTAGTAGTCAGCTGTACTTTGTTTATGTTCTCCTCACAGATCATGCAATTTATCTGCTAAAGAAGGGTAAATATCGAATTGAGAACTGACTATACTAGAAATTACAATACAGTCATGTTTTTGGCATTACTCACTCAGAAACAATCAATTGAATCTGGCAGAAAACAAAAACCTAACCCTACCCTATTCCGCCCTGCCTTTACCCAACCTGTACTATGCTGCCCTGTCATATCTAGCCTGAGTATCAGGCTTTTCTCCCCCTCCCCTTACTGGCCTGATACTCAGGTTATGTCATATCTACCCTATCCTACCCTTCCCTTCCCTGTGCTACCCTGGCCTATCCTACTGTACCCTGCTAATTTTCCAGTATACTTTACCCAACCCTACCCTACCCTGCCCAACCATTTTGCACCAACAAAGGTCTAATTCTTCAAACATGTGTTACATTTATAAATTCACGACTGCAGTCACTTTATTTAACTTTATCGATGTCTAGCTGATTATTAACTAAGTCTATCCCAAAAACTTATGGTGGTCCAGGTGATCTGTGGGCTGTGCGGCACAGTGTTGTTAGTTCCAAAGTTGTAACATAACGCAAAATTAAAATCATGCAATAATGGCAATAAAATTTATGTTAGTTGGCAGACATACATGTACATGTATAAGGCACAACCTTTTATCAGTGCTACATTTTGCATCAAGAAAAAAAAAACAACGTAAGCATGCTGGACCCGAACAGATATGTAGGAGCCTATGCCCAAGGTGGAAGACTAGCCACATTTCCTCCAAGTTTTCTGTGCACTCTTCACTTGAAATTAATGAGTTGCTTTAGTGAAAAAAAAAAGAAACCTGCAAATGAATGGTATCAAACACCAGACATCTTTGGCACTCTCAACAATCAAACATTACATCAGCCCCTGGCTTAAAACCAAAACACTGGTAAAGCATTTTGATTTATCATACACATTGTATGTACGTTGCATCAATGTCACCACAAGGATTTTCTCAAACATTTGTACTTTTCAGTTCCATCACATGAGGGCAAAAGCTTTCAAGTTCATTTGGCATTTTCATTTGCAACTTTGAAGAAAATAGAGGTATTTATGTTTATTAATCTTTTTTAATGACTGAAATTAAGTGCTAGGAAATCACATAACCTTGTTATGAGCTAAAAGCAGTAAATTAATTATTTTTAAAAGCAAAGTGCAGTTCAACTTTAAAAGCACGGTTTTTTAACTCTCTGAGCTTCTTGTTTATGATGGTGTCCTTATGTACCTTATTGTTACTTATTTTGTGGGGACTTATTTATTAAATTTTGCAAAAATGGAAGGGGCATATTTCGCGGGACTTAATTTTCTTGATTTGACCAAAAATACGAAATAAACATAAAAATACAATAAAAAATGTTAGATATAAATTTTCGTGGGCCAACAATAAGGTGTATTTTTAGGCCTGCAAACAGAAGGCTGCCATGTGTTTATGTACATGTAAATCTGCTTTAATAACAGGAGTTTGTAAAACAAATATCTATTCATCATCATCATCATCAAAACCTTTATTTACACACGATAGGGTTTAAAGCACAATGCTTGTGGGGTCGTGTATTAAACTAAATATTGCAAAATACTAATAAACTAATAGATTTCTAAATTACAACTAAATTACAACTAAATCTATTATACAACATTATTATATTTAAGGGGGTGTAAATAATAACAATGGAAATAATATTTATATGAAGTTTTTGTGGCACATTTAAAATTCTCAATGCGCGCACAAATACATGTTAGCATGTTAATTGACTTGGTTGATTCAGTAATTTTTTTCCTTTTGTTTAGGTTGGACTAAACTATCAAACAGTTACTCTGGCCTCCAAAACTCAAAAATGTGTTTTATTTGTAGCAGATGAAGCAGTCACCAGGTAGAACAAGTCTTGACTTATGAAATATTGCATCTCAAATTTAGTGGTATTTTTTCAAGGTTCTTTAATCTTGACATTGATTCAAAATGTTTGTAGCTGGCAGAAATGTTTCATATAATACATTTACCACAAACATGAGTGAGAGTTTCATGACATGTCCAAAGCCACAGAAGGAAGAGTTGAAAATAAGGCAGTGGAGATTATTTGGAAACGTAATGAAACATTGTCAAGAGTGGTTTATGTAGCTGTTGTGGTTTAAATTTATCTTTGCTTTAAAATTTTTCAAACCAGTTTGATTTTCATTTCCCCTCTCCTCATTTTTTTTACATAATAACTTTGTTTTAGAGCAGTTTAGGAGACTGGAAGAAGCTGCCGCCAGAGTAGCGTGCAGTGTTAAATACTCTTGTCTTGTTGTAGCAGTGAAAATGAAGTTTTAAAAAAAGATGCTTATTAAAAGTCAATGTTTTTGTGATTTCAGTTCCATGTATTTTCATTAGGAAATGAACAAAAGAGTAAAGTCTTAGAGAAAGCAAAAAAGAAACATCTTCCAGGAGTATCATGTCGGTGCCTCTTCGTTTGCTCGTCGGCAGTTTGTTTTGGCTCCGTCGGGCCCAAATGATGGTCTTGACTGCTGGGTGACTTGGCTGGGGTCTGCGCTGCCCGCCATCTTGTTTTTCTCGGGCCATTTCACTTCTGTCCTTCGTCCTCGTCTCCCGTTCCCCCCGGCTCCCTCCCGCGGCTGGTCGCCTCTTCTCAGGCGTAAGAGGGAATTGGGTATTATAGAGAACTACATTAACAATTAGATTAAACTCAATTAGAATAAAGTCAATTTTAAAATGTTTTAAGTGAAGTTCAACATTTAAGTTTTAAACGATTGTTGATGGTTGTCTTTAGAGATCTTTTGTCATCAGTGACAAGCATGATAGTGAAATCAGGGCAAGGATCTCTTCTCTCCAAGATTGTCTCTACTTCCACCTTTCAGCAAGAAACTCTGATAAAAAAATGGATGAATGAACTTGAAAACATTCAGGTACATTAGTCAGTGTAAGTGAAGAACAGCTCCCAGAATAACCTGTTGGCCTTGGAACTGTTGGCAGACAGTCAGCCATTTGTCAGGTGACTGTTGGCCGACTGTCAGCTGTCTGTCGGCCAACAAACGGCCCCCACTTGGCCGACAAATAAAAAAAAAGGGAAGACTGTCCGCCAACAGAATTTGCACACATGAACGTAAACATGTTGGCCGACTATCAAGCTATTCTTCACTTATACCCATTAGTCTGATGTAAAACTAGCTTCCTTTTACTGGCAGTGAGCTGACCATTTTGCATGGAGTGTGATGTCAACATTTCTCTTTCTTTAAGTAAAAAACAAAAAAGAAGCCTTTTTTACAGTAATGAGTCACTTTCAATGTTATGATGTTAAATTCTGTTTTTCTTAGTCTAAACTTATGTTACATGAGAAATTAAGTAAAAAGACTGAAAAAGAAGGCAGTGTCTTTTTAAGTGTTGTCGTTAAAGTGACATCGCTTTATGCCATGTGACAGTGGACTGGATCAGTTGCACGTCATCGATTGCCACTGATTTAATGAACTAACATCCAATGTTCATTTATCGAGTTTAAGTGAACAGAAATAAAGTTAAACTCAACAAGAAATTGCTGCGTAGAACACAAAGCAAAATACTCCCAGGCAGTTAGAGAAGGTTTAATACAAAGTATGAACGAAAGAGACAAATTACATTTGATTAGTTCTATTAGATTGGTAAACAGAAATCTCTACATTCTTTTTATACATTTAGGGCCGACGTAAACAATTACAAGACAGCATTTGACCTTGCTCACGAGTAGTATTGTATATTAAATATCGGATGTCCCACCACAAGATAACGCAACTTGTGTGAACAACAACAAGAAGTCGAAAAATAGAAAATAAAATGAAACAAAATATTACTGTTGTTCAATAACAGCAAATCTATGAGAATATTATTTCATCTTTGTAACTCCATAACTACCATTGATATCACATTTTATTTGAATTTAAACAGATCCCCCATTCCTAATTAATGCAATCACTAACTTTTCTTCTTCAAAAAATGTAAGCTGTCAGTGTTTCGCTCACCCCACCGCTCCCCTGCTCCCAAACTGTATGCCATTCTTTTTCCAAACTTCCTGCTGTACCAAACTGTGTTACTGATGCCAATTCTCCTCACTCCTCAGTTGGATAACAATCATTTAACACACAAGTTGTCAGCTACTTTTATTTATGTAAATTTTTTGACAAATGTCCTTGCCATTTATTCCACCTCAAGCTGTGATTCAGCTCGTAAGACTAATGTGTTATTTGGAGAACAGTGTCTTAATTAATGACTTTAACTATTCCTGACTAAGTTAATTGTGTCTTCCTATGCTTTAGGCTTTTCTGTGTTGCTTACATGTACTCTTGTTTGTTGTTTCAGTGTTGCAGTATGGACATCAGGTGTTTTTCTTTTGTGCGGTGGTATGGACTATCAGGGCCAGATGCCAGCATTGAAGTTCTTAGCTACAAAAGTACATACCAGTTGTTGATGACTACTATTTAAACAACAGAGTGTTTCTGTTGATGAACTATCGGCTGATAGTTGCCCCACAAAAAGTTGATGTTCTTTAATTAAAACAAAATTATTATTTGCGTGGAAAGCGAAGCTTCAACGTTTAACATGATCAATTTCCAAGGGGCAACTAATAGGCCGATAGATCCGAGACCAAAACATTCTATCGACTTTGTCTTTATTGATCACCACTAAATTTTCTTCCGCACACCCATTCAAAAATAAGCATCTGGAATTGTTTTTAACTCCTTTGTGTGTTTTTAGCATTAAATCTCAAATAGGACAAACGAAACAAATCGTTGTATTGTTGAGTACATTCTAATACGTCAGATGTATTGAAACATGTAGTTAAAGTTTCCTTGCCTTCAAAAACTTTAACTGCCTACAATCTCAACTCTTTGGTTATTTGGGGTATGTATTCCCTCCTGGACAATAATGTTTACAGCTTCTTTGCTGACCTTCGCAAGACGATAGACCGTATTTTTTTAAAACTCAGAGACTCAAAGGACAGTGCAGAATGCAATGAAGTCGATCAATTGAAAGTATGATGTTTTATGTTTGTGTTTATTTGCTTTATTTTACTTTAAATTAGACGTTGAAACACCACTTGTGTTCCTTCCCGGGTGTTCCATACGCTTATCTTTGCAACGGTAACACGACACTTTTGTTCATTTGTAACAAGATACTTTTGTTTTCCTTAAAAATGCCGTAACATGATTCTTTTTTGTTTGTTTGCTTTTTTTACAGCGAGTTCGATGGCAGTTGTTTTGCTTTCAATAATAAAGCCAAATATTTCACTTAATTTATTTAGGTTGCGGTTTTAACTGCTCAAAAGACGTTCTCAAAAAGTAAAGAACAAATCAAATAAAAAAACATCTCTTTCGAAAGGTTTTTTAAGGATATGAAAATCAGGTGCAAGTTTTTGCACACCTTATAACGAAAGCGCTCTGAAAGTCTCAAAAACTAATTTAATAATTTGCGGTTTCAACGTGGCGCCACAGAGTCTCTTGCATGTATTAACTTATTGTAAAATATTGTTGTTGTTGTTGTTGTTGTTGTTGTTGTTGCAGGAATCCTACCGCAAACACGCGATACAAGCGATGTTCATGAGATTCCGGAGAATAACGTAGACTAATCTGCGCATGCGTTAGGTGCAAAGTGCGTTGCCCTCCCAAAACCAAGCCTGCCAAATCACAGACTAAGAGGCAAAAATCCTACATGTACCTATAAAAAGCCTCCTGAATATAAGCTCATGGGATTATATTCAGATTCAGCTAAAGATACAACTTGTTCAGATTATAATCTCCTCTTGTAGAACTTGCTTTGTGTTTTTTGTAGGTGTAAAGGAAGGTTACATGGACTGTAAACAGCCACAGTATTTAAGAAGAGCTTTCAAGTGGACCACTAGTTATTTTGTGTTAATGTAAGTCTGCTTTGTTCATTAATGTTGTGATAAGATGATTTAGAAGTTCTAATTTCTGTTTTTTTCGTATTACAGGAATGGAACCTTGTATCAACATGTTAAGCAGGTAAGGGTCATGTTAAAAAAACTATGTGATACAGAAGAACTTGTGTGCTAGTTTCTCGGCTTTTTGGTTCTGTCCGTTGTCTGGTGCGTTTCGTTGTTTTCCTCTTGCGGTGTCCTCGGGCCCCGTCACGTGAGTTCCGCTCGCTCATGTGGGGGCATTCGTTCTGCATCTGTGGCCTTTGTGGGCGCCGTCCTCTCTGTCCGTTGGCACCACTCCATTCGCGCGTCAATCACACGCATAAATGGCTTCTTTCTTGCTGTTTGTCCACTGTTTGTACTACCAATTAAATTTTACCTTTGACTTTTTCTCACAAAAAAGGTTTTCAAAGACTTTTTGACCTCGAATGTTGTTTTTGATACGATTAATTAGTAATTGGACCTCGTGTAGTACAATTCAGAGAGTAATCGAGCTTGTAATTTCAAATCAACCGATTTTACTCGCCTGATTACTCCGTGAATTGTACTTCATTCAGTCCAATTACTATTACCAGGCAATGTACTATAAGTTAAATTGTTTTCAATGACACATGTGAACTTTCGGTTTTGTTATTGGTTTGATAGGGTGATGAGGTTGGCAAAGTTGTTGTACAGCTCAGGTAAAGATCTCTGTTATTTTGCCTCGTGTTCAGTTGTATAATGTCTTGTTCTTTTTTCACCGTTTTGAACCTCGAAAGTTCATTGGCTTTCATTCATTACATAGAGGTAGTTAAAGGTACACGAAATAGGATCAAGCAAGCTAAAGTAAACTTTATTGTGGCGGTCTTCCGTATTTTGAAAGTTAC
This sequence comes from Oculina patagonica, assembly GCF_052425735.1. NCBI lineage: Eukaryota > Metazoa > Cnidaria > Anthozoa > Scleractinia > Oculinidae > Oculina > Oculina patagonica. The sequence goes on along the minus strand of NC_135763.1, from coordinate 22,178,036 downwards.
TTTGGGTATAACTGTACAATGATTTTGTTGCAGAGGATCACGATGTGGAGGTTGTCGAAGAGTGAATGATCCTGACCGCCCTCATGCTTTTGAGGTATGACTTTGCTTCCCTTAGGCAGATCGCTTTCTCTCGGTACAACTTTGTACAAAGTCAATATTACTGTGTGTTGTCGTAGGTTGTAGCAGAGGATGGATCTCCATTAATTGCTCTCGCTGCCTTCAGTGAGGACGACACTGCTGATTGGATTTTTAGAATTTGCCAGGCTGTTGCTGAAACGGTTAGGACACAGTTGATCTTTTTTTCCCATAAGTTGATCCATAAAATAAATTAATCCCAGTGGACATTAATGCTGATTGACTAAGTGGGAAAGCCAGACGAAAAAACATTTGGCTTTCGGTAAATAGTTCCCGACCTAAAGAAGAATATTTTCCTGCCTAACAATTTCTTGGCTGCGATTAATGTAATTTACATTCCATCAAACACCTTTCTTTACATGCTTTTTAAAACTCTCCACATTATTAGTAGACACTCAGCCCGCTGTTCTAATTCGCTGATCTGTTTGGCTCTCCCGCTGTTGTCTGCTCGCTGATTGGACAGGATCGCGCATACGTTGCTTTTACGTTTTCTATGAACGATGTTAACAATACAGTATTTAACACTAGGAGACCCACTGGAAAAAGATGATTTGAGAAAGGTCCTTGGAGAAAAGTAAACATGGCTGTGCCTTGTTGAATGTGTGTGGCAGGCATTCACAGGAGAGGGAAAAGAGGAGTTTAAGTGCGAGGCGCGAGGAGAGAGCACAAAGCGCGAGGGAGGATCTCCCTTCCCCCTCCCCCAATCGCGCATTGCACTCGGACTCTCCTTCTCCTTCCCTTTTGAATGCCTGACACACACGCAAAGAAAACTCAAGCTCGAAATGTAATTGAAAGAGTACAATAGCACAGTCAATTGGCGGGAATGAGGTTTTCCAGCATTGTCATGATGTTGTTTTGAGAAGTATGTTATCTCCATATTACTCTTTGATGAATATTTATTACTAAAAAAATGGTTTACGCAGGTTAAAATGATTACTTAGGTTTTGTTTTTTATTTATCATTATATCTCAACGATTAATTTCCATACCATTTTATTTTGTACCACATCACGTGGTAAAAAATCGGACAATGGCTATTTAGTAAATAAACCCCTTCAGGCGGTATATTGGAGGATAATGCCCAAGGCTTAAAGATTGTCGAAAAATGAACATTTGGCCGAGAAGCGAAGCTTCGAGGGCAACTGTGAAATTTTGAGGACAACTGTGAAATTTTGAGGCTTCTCGGCCAACTGTCGGTTTTTTTTTTTTTTTTGGACAATCCTTCAGCCTCGGGCATTATCTGTCAATATACGAGCCGCCTAAAGGGGTTTATTTACTAATTAATAGTAAATTTAATTGTTAATTCTATTATTCAAGGTTAACCTTCCTTCAGCCTGTGCCTTGCTGCTGAGAAAGGGTTGACTGACAGTGTTTCTATTTGTTCTCAGTTTGACAGTGAAGACGAGATGAGCTGCACAGTGATGAAATGCGTGCCCTGTTGTCTTATCCTCACTGATCTCAAGGTACGTCTACTGCTGCTGTGTCTATACCACCTTACCTATGTATTCACTTCTAATTTTATTTTCTCATTTGTAAATTCATAAAAGTGCATTATTCTTTAGTTTTCAGTCGAATTAAAATCTTTGCCACGTCGAATTATTGCAGTGATTATTGATGGTTGCGTTAGTTGTTTTTCTTGTGAACACTGACGACCACGTGATCACCACGAATTCTAACTAAGGAATAAAGTTGCTGACTCGTTCCCAGTCGTCTTTTGAGTCCGCCCTGAGCCAAGGAGGGAATCATTATCCTTCGCGTCTTGCAATTTTCGCATAAGAGACCACTGGGGACGAGTCAGCTAAAGTTGAACCATTTATTATGACGATTTATACGGTTGTAGAATTCTGATCAATCATCAAATTGTTTATTCACACACGTCTGTTATGTCAAAATGGAGAAGTTGTCTAAGATTCACTTTAAGGAACCTTACTAATTGAATCGATGTGATTAATATACATGTATTTACAAAAACAATAGGTGGCAGACAAAATAGCATTTCAGGTATTTGTTTGCAATATTTTTAAACAAACAGACACTGCAGCCCGACTTTTCAGATTTATGGTGGATTTCCACTGACGCGTAATTTTTTACGTGCGTTTTCGTGCGTGAAAAAATTTAGAGACAATGTATGAACGAGTTGCGTACACGTTTACGCAAGTCGTTCATACATTGTTTCTAGATTTTTTACGCACGAAAACGCACGTAAAAAATTACGCGTCAGTGGAAATCCACCTTTAGGGTGGACGTTTGGACATCTTATATCTGCAACGAATTCGGTGCCCGCCCGCGCCCATATTTTAGTTTTAACATTTCTGGCATGAGTTAACCATAATCACAGTGGTGAAAGTTAGAAGATTTTAGCACGAATGTCCTTAATTTATGTTTTCTTTCTTCCAAAAGATTGTGGCATGTCTACCCAACCCAAACAAAGAGGAAACATTTCAGCTGCTAAGTGAATGCTCTGTTCAAAGTGTGACAAGACTTTTTCTGGACAACGATGTCAGGAACTATTGTATTTTGGTAATTTTGTTTCTTAGTAACCTCTCAGTAGGTGTTGGGTACGTGTCTTTTCCAATCGTGTGAATCACTGACAGATGTAGTAAGTTTTAAGTATCTTTATGTGTGCCGGTAGGTGCATTGTAATTTATCGTTTGTTTTTTCCGAGCACCGTGATTAAGGGAAACAATCGACAAAACGAGGAAAATCCAGGGATAGATGATCGAGGGGATGACAGTGAAGCTACACGATGCGATGAGGATCTGCAATGTTTTCGCCTTGACGATATTTTTAATATTTTTTTATGATTCGTGAAGGAGAAACAGAGGAAGCTTCCTCCTTTGGTTAGTTAAATGTAAATGTTCGAGTATCTAAAAACATGGCTCCAAACGTGCAGACCACATTCGTGTCGTTACAAACCAAGACAACATTTGATGGCCACCCATACTGTATATTTTACTTTAGGGCATTTAATGGAGGACCTTGCTTTACAGTAACGTTTTCCATCGGTGCACTCAACTCTTGGGGGAGGGGAAGGGGAGAACTCGTCGGAACTTTTGTGCGTGGCTTATACCGCCAACACAGTATGACGACGTTCAATTTTTGTTTCCTCACGTGCAAAGCTAAACGGGACTTCCATCTTGCTTATTTCATCTCGTTCTTTCCATTTCTGGCATTCTCTTGTCATAAACCGTTTTACTTTTAATGAAAAACAGGCCACGTGACCCGTTGCTGTCCAGGCTCTATTATATCAGCCGTCTTCTAATATATTCTCCCCACACCCGCCACCCACCCAGTAGCACAGCCATTCTTATGAAACATTTTCTGAACTCTCTCAAAAGGAGTCGTACTTATGTGCAAGGTTCTCAGGCTTCTAGTTCAGTACATAATTTCAAGCCAGCTGGAAGCGACTACCCTCAAAGGACTATTCAGTGCTGCTTGCTCTTTATCATCATTCCAGGGTAGTGTTTTTTACTAAATTTATTTATTGTTTTGTCCTAAAGGAATTTGAACGCAGTGAAATCGCAGGCAGAGAATCATCTTGGTTTGTTTGGTTTAAAACGGAATATGAACTTGCAAAGTTTGAACGCGCTTTACTGGAAGCTTGGCAAGAACTATTCCAGGTTTGTATGTGTGTATACATAAACAGTGGAAATGAGACTGTCAGCATTGCGGCAACTTGTTTGGCATATTTACAAACCTGATCACTTGAGTCATACAAATGTTGGTGGAGTTTACTATTCCGTGATTCAAAATTTGACACTTTTTGACACTTGTTCGACGGTTTGCTTCGGCTTACTTTGGGTTCTGTGTTTGGTTTAGCCTACATAAAGTGCTTCGACTGAACGTTTGCAAGCTTGCAGCAAGCCTCTGTTAGAAACGACATGTATCGTAGGTTTTACATTGGTTTGAAATGATTGAATGTATGTTTTATCCGCAGATTGATCTTCAGTTTCTTGTACTGGGTGAAGGATCCATGAGAGAAACAGCGAGACAGCAGGCTAAGAACATTGGAGATCTTTATAAAAGCCAAACGGCTTAGCCTAGCTAGAGACCAACAAAGATATACCTTCCATACACGTTGTGTTTCCCAATTGTAGTGCTTACAAACATTTTTCTAGGCCTGTTTATAAATAAGATTGGGTGCTCGGTGCATGGGTGCAAAATATCAATTAAGAATCAACTGTAAATCGCATTGATCCACAGGATACCATGTTTTTATTGTTATTTTTGTAATTAGAAAATTATACAGACTAGTCCCTCGTTACTCTCAATACGACAAAAGGGAAGGGCTTTGTAGGATGGTTGTAGTGAAAAGTGTTTAGATATTTATTTTTAATAATACCTTTATTAGTTTTGTGTACACTAGGCCACCAAATACTAGTAACTTATTTTATTTTACAATCAGAATTTCTGAAAATGGTTTTCACCAAGTAAAAGAGGACGATGTGCAGTAGAAAATTGAATTTCTTTCCATAAGCTCGTTTGTACTGTAATTATTCACAAAAAATGTTGAAGCCACGTAAAATGTTTCTGGGGTATAAAAGTTCAGGGTTCGTACATTTTGTTTTCTAAATTCCATAAAAGGCAGGACAGCGACCTATAATCTGAGAGGAAGATTTGTAGTCCTAAAAGTAAATTGAGAATTTGATCTTGTTCACATCGCATGACCTTTCACCATCCAAAAAATTGCGTTTTGTGCAATGAAAGTATCTTTCATATTGCATAATTCATATTTACATCAGACTTCTGTGCTAATTCCACTTTCCTTCCCAAGTTTCAATTTTGAAGTGCAAACTCAATGTAGCAAGGGTGGAAAGAATACCCACACGACTACAGTATAATAGTACAACTTTACAAAAGAATTGCTTTTGGGTTGGCTTGGGGTTGAATTGTAATACGCGTAAGACCTAAAACTCTACATCATATTTGGAACATACACGATGTAATATTATATATCATACATATTGTAAACGTTTTAGTTATACTGGGCTATTTTGGATCTTTTTAGACCGCGAGTGGCGAGTAGGGTGAAAATATTGACTCTTTGGAAGTAGCGATAGGAAAATGTTGTTAAATTCCTCGTCACTTTCCGATCTGTGCGGTAATAGCGAAAGAATCGGATGAAACTAACAAAATGTAGTAACAGCGAGCATACTACTTTATCATATGACCTTGGTATTGATTAACCCAGTCTCTAAGCGGACACCATAATTAACTCAAGCCATGCACTGTCAACGATTCAATGAGAGAGCAGAAACACTCGCAAATAAATGTTAGTTTTAAGTTATCAGTGGGCTTATGGTCTGAAAGGTGTTCAAAAATATTAGATTATGGCTCGACAACGTTAAGCTTGCATTTGAACAGAAATCTCCATTTGGTGATCCACTTGACTTTGTCTCAAAGTCACCTTTTTGTGGTCCATTTTTGCTACTTTTGACTTCATCTGGAACTTAACAGGCAAAACTAAAACAGAATCTTTTGTTAAATCATAGATGACTTGAGCAGATATGCTTAAGAAAAGTTGCAACAATTAATAATATGATCTTGGGCGGCTTCTCTCTACTTGCTGCACACTTGAATGCATCTAAATCGTCCCAAGAACAAGACTTGTAGCCGGCGATCAGGTGACCAGTGTAACACTGTTCAGGGCAGTCTTCGCCACCATGAATCTCTGGCTGACGACATGTTATTTGACGTTTGTAACTCAGCGTGATACAATCACATAATGTGGTGTGGACATAGGCTATAATACAATCAGCTGTTGAAAGAGGATCAATGATCAGAGTAGAACACACCACACAATAGCCAAGTTTGTAAAGTGGTTTGTCACGTCTAAAATTCGTAATGCCCTTCAGCAGTCCAATAATATTTGCCGAGCTACTAAAGATGACCTTGCGTGTGTAAAGTTGAGATTTAACCATAGAAAGTAAATTAATGAGGAAATTTGAAAAGCACACAGTCCTTATGGTTAGTCCGTTGTAATCCAAATAGAGAAGTCCAGCTCGCCTTGGGCAAGACACTGCTGTTCATTGGCTCTTTCCACCTAGGAGTATGAATTGGTATTGGTGAATCTAGCTAAAAAGAAAGGGATGGGGAGAACCAATACTTCTAGTAGCGTTATGCTACTCCTGAAAGCCGCCTAGTAATAAAGACAACATAAATCTTCGGAGAGAATTTGGCAGAACAAAGCCCTAACTGGACCACCGAAAAATAATCCCTGACGTACCTGACTTTGAACCTTAAATGATGTTACTTACTTCAAGTTGTTCAGCTTTAATAGCTCTGACTCAAATTATTTTGTATTAGTCTGTCAATGTTAGGTGAACTGTGCCTGACTTATTTCAGATTTTTTTATGTTGTTTTTATAATTAGTACACTATTTTATTTCTTAGATGTTATGCCACTGAATCCTTTTGTTAGCCCATATATTATAACAAGCAACATAAACCACGAAACATAAACTAGTATCCACACAATCTACAACCCTAAACAGAAGTAGTTAGAACGCTTTTCTTATCTGACACTTAAACCCTTCATTGATTAGTTCATTATCGTTTCATTCACTTGTTTGTGCTTACAGGATGAGTTCAGGTTACCCCCTCCCGCCTTTCAATGTTGGAAAGTCCCTTGATAGTGTTTTACACAAACTATATTGGATGTGGCAACATTGTAAGGGGGATGGGGGAAATAGAGGTATTATTTAATATCGTGCCAACAGTTCTGACGATGGTTGTAGGTAGCAGGCAGGATAGGTCGGTATGCACTGCGAGTGCGACTTCTTTTTTAGCTGCTTCCACCGTACACCGCGTACGAAAACAAATAATCCGCAACTAGATAGCTTGGATTTAGCGGGGTTTTTCTAGATTGCGCATAAGATGGGTGAATACGAAAACAAAGAGGACGTTAATGGTTTTCCCTGACTTTTAAGGAAAAGGGATAGCGACTAAATCGTCCCCTGCCTTGTTGCCTCCCATGAAAAAAAGGTTAAGAGGAAATCCGCCAGGACTTCGAGTAGTTATTGGAAAAAATTATGTACCAAAACTATTTACACCTGATTGCAAGCTTTTGTGTTACTGCTTCAAATATCTTATCGAAAGAAATCTTTTCTAACAACACCAAACATCGAAAACAAATTTCGAAGTTCCACTGAATTCCCATAAAACGGTTCAAAGATGTGAGCTTTTGCCCATAGTTTGTGAACTTTGAATATCATTTTCTCAGACTCTGATAAGAAATTGTTGTACCAGATTTTCCACCTTTGCAACTTTTTTGTTCTCTTTAATCTTATCAAAAATCTTTTCTCAACACCAACATCGAAAACAATTCGAAGTTCCGCTGATTCCACTATCGCTTAAGACGAATTTAGAAAATGGCTACACGTGAGATTTTGCCTATCCTTGTGAACTTTGAAATTCATTTTCTCAGACTCTGATAAGAAATTGTTGTTGGTGTTATCATGGATAATTACTTACATCTTTACCTTTTATTAAGGGTAGGAAATAACGCAATATGATTTAAATTATTTTGGTACTTGATTTTTGTACAACTTTAATAAATATTACTCGACTTCCTAGTGGATTCCGTCTTAAGCTCTTGTTGGCTTACCTATTTTCCCGAGCTTTAGATAAACTTTATCCGTCAACAGCTCCCCTCCTCCATCGCGTAAAAACTGGATTATAATATCTAGATTATTGATGTCACCTCCATTAAACTGCAGCTTTACAGAAACATAACCTCCTTCTCTGTGTTTTAATAACAGAAGCTAGTATCAACTAAGTGAATTAAAATTCTTGTGCACAGATCACATTCGTTTGCCAAGACGATAAAAAAAAAAGCAACAGAAATACACAAGAAATTAAAAATAGGGCTTAAGGTGGCTCGACCCAGTTTTTTCTGCCCTTCGTCCGTGCGCTCTTTTTTTGGGGTCGGGTCCGTGCTGCGTCACACGTTGCTCTCTGCCCTCCTCCCGCCCCCCTCCTGGGTGTTGCCTCGCTCTGCGGTCGTCTCGGGTCTTGTTCTTGCTTTGTGGTTGCTCCGCTGGTCGTCTCTCTGTTCCTCTTCCTTTCCTTTTCCTTCCTCCTTCCTTTGTTGGCGGGGTTCGCGCTGGTCAGCACCTAATGGTCCTTAATCGATAACATAAATGGCAGGATACTAAACTTCAATAGCAAATGACTTACCTGAAGCCGATAACATAGCTGCCTTTGAAACTTGACATGTTTGTATAAAGATTGTCAATCTGTGCAAGGCAAAACGTTTTAGTCACTATAAGTTTCCATAAAAAAAAGTATTGTAGCGACAACATATAACGGGTAGAACACGGTGTATTGTAAAGCACTTCAAAAAATACAATTCTCACTTGAAAGTTAAGTGGCGCCAAGATGAGCCGAATGTTGAACCCATGTAAACTTAAATATGAAGAAAACACGCCTATTTTACATTTTATAGTTTGCTTATACTTACATTTTTAATACGCGTTATCCACCGACCGATATTAAAATACTCGTATAATTAACAGAATACCTAAGGTAATATTTCATAACCGAACTCCGATGTGCATTGGGACAACTTCATTATTCTGGTAAAACTACTTACAATTTGAACAATTTCATTAGCAGTGTTGATGAAAGTGTTGTGATTTTCCTTAGTTAGATCAGGGCTCCACATAATGGCTTTCGTTTTGAACTCCACAAAGAAAGTATCTGTAGATAAAATTAGAAACCATGTCACAGAACCGGCGGTGATTCGGGGACTATTTACTATTAACTGTAAAATTAATTAGCTCATTGTACAAGTTTGAATAATCAATCATATTCCCTTGATCGCCGTTATACTAATGCTCAGTGCAGACTGCTTTGTACTGTTTAGAAGTAAGTAGGGATGTTTTACTCCCCTTTTGGGAGTGGAATCTCATTAACAAGGGGTGGATACATTAACTGGGTGACATCATAAGCTATTGTCTTGATCTCATGATTTAATGCTGTGGAATCTAATTATCTTATAGCCAGTTTGACCGGTTTGTAAGTAACTATTCTTAGCTTGGTTGGTATAACCCGTTTGACAGGCTTCATTTTGGTTTTGAATCATAGTAGCGGTTTAAAGTATTGCGCAATAGAGGCATCTTTTCTACTTTATTCGAAATCACTGAACCATTCAGTCTAATAAGCAAACTTCTTATCGCATAAATTATCTACTTGATGGCTTTAAAGTCGATGCTTAGTTCTAAGCAAAATCGTTTGTCATATTCTTTCTCCTCGTCCTCCTCCCTCCACTGCAACCACCACCACAATTCTATGGTTTAACTCCACCACCACCACCACTGTGGTGGTGGTGGTCGAGGTGGTGGTTGTGATGGTGATGGTGTTGGAGGTGGAGGTGGTGGTGTGGTGGTGGATGTGCAGGTGATGGTGTTGGAGGTGGAGGTGGTGGTGTGGTGGTGGATGTGCAGGTGATGGTGTTGGAGGTGGAGGTGGTGGTCGAGGTGGTGGTTGTGCATGGTGATGGTGTTGGAGGTGGAGGTGGTGGTGTGGTGGTGGTTGTGCAGGTGATGGTGTTGGAGGTGGAGGTGGTGGTGTGGTGGTGGTTGTGCATGGTGATGGTGTTGGAGGTGGAGGTGGTGGTGTGGTGGTGGTTGTGCATGGTGATGGTGTTGGAGGTGGAGGTGGTGGTGAGGTGGTGGTTGTGATGGTGATGGTGTTGGAGGTGGAGGTGGTGGTGTGGTGGTGGATGTGCATGGTGATGGTGTTGGAGGTGGAGGTGGTGGTGTGGTGGTGGTGTGCAGGTGATGGTGTTGGAGGTGGAGGTGGTGGTGTGGTGGTGGATGTGATGGTGATGGTGAGGTGGAGGTGGTGGTGATGGTGTTGGAGGTGGAGGTGGTGGTGGGGGATGGTGTTGGAGGTGGAGGTGGTGGTGTGGTGGTGGATGTGCAGGTGATGGTGTTGGAGGTGGAGGTGGTGGTGTGGTGGTGGGGGGGATGTGCAGGTGATGGTGTTGGAGGTGGAGGTGGTGGTCGAGGTGGTGGTTGTGATGGTGATGGTGTTGGAGGTGGAGGTGGTGGTGTGGTGGTGGTTGTGATGGTGATGGTGTTGGAGGTGGAGGTGGTGGTGGGGGGGGGTGGTGGTGGAGGTGGAGGTGGTGGTGTGGTGGTGGATGTGCAGGTGATGGTGTTGGAGGTGGAGGTGGTGGTCGAGGTGGTGGTTGTGATGGTGATGGTGTTGGAGGTGGAGGTGGTGGTGATGGTGTTGGAGGTGGAGGTGGTGGTGTGGTGGTGGATGTGATGGTGATGGTGAGGTGGAGGTGGTGGTGATGGTGTTGGAGGTGGAGGTGGTGGTGATGGTGTTGGAGGTGGAGGTGGTGGTGTTGGTGGTGGATGTGATGGTGATGGTGTTGGAGGTGGAGGTGGTGGTGTTGGAGGTGGATGTGATGGTGATGGTGTTGGAGGTGGAGGTGGTGGTGTTGGTGGTGGATGTGATGGTGATGGTGTTGGAGGTGGAGGTGGTGGTGTTGGTGGTGGATGTGATGGTGATGGTGTTGGAGGTGGAGGTGGTGGTGATGGTGTTGGAGGTGGAGGTGGTGGTGTTGGAGGTGGATGTGATGGTGATGGTGTTGGAGGTGGAGGTGGTGGTGATGGTGTTGGAGGTGGAGGTGGTGGTGTGGTGGTGGATGTGATGGTGATGGTGTTGGAGGTGGAGGTGGTGGTGTGGTGGTGGATGTGATGGTGATGGTGTTGGAGGTGGTGGTGGTGGTGTTGGAGGTGGATGTGATGGTGATGGTGTTGGAGGTGGGGGGGGGAGGTGGTGGTGATGGTGTTGGAGGTGGAGGTGGTGGTGTGGTGGTGGATGTGCATGGTGATGGTGTTGGAGGTGGAGGTGGTGGTGTGGTGGTGGATGTGCAGGTGATGGTGTTGGAGGTGGAGGTGGTGGTCGAGGTGGTGGTTGTGATGGTGATGGTGTTGGAGGTGGAGGTGGTGGTGTGGTGGTGGATGTGCAGGTGATGGTGTTGGAGGTGGAGGTGGTGGTGTGGTGGTGGTTGTGCATGGTGATGGTGTTGGAGGTGGAGGTGGTGGTCGAGGTGGTGGATGTGATGGTGATGGTGTTGGAGGTGGAGGTGGTGGTGAGGTGGTGGATGTGCGTGGTGATGGTGTTGGAGGTGGAGGTGGTGGTCGATGGTGGTGGATGTGGTGGTGATGGTGTTGGAGGTGGAGGTGGTGGTCGAGGTGGTGGTTGTGATGGTGATGGTGTTGGAGGTGGAGGTGGTGGTGTGGTTGTGGATGTGCAGGTGATGGCGTTGGAGGAGGAGTTAAACAATAGAATTGTGGAGGTGGTTGCTGAATGGTTCAGTCAAGTCAAGACTTCCTGCTTGGTTAATAAGAGTTAAATATCATGTTTCATTTACTTGGATGTTTCTTACATCGTCATGGGGAGGTGACATCGAAAAAGTTTAGGAATACTCGGAAAAAATTCTTATGTAACTTGGTCTTTAAAAAATGAACGAAGCCTTATTTTGCATTACTGCTGTAAGTTAACTTTCCTTGTGAGTACTTACTGTTTTCCGTCTTTGTGCTTCCCGTTATCTGGCTGATGATGGAAGCGCTTGTATTCATTATTGCTGAGCTTGATCGATTTGGATTCACAACAGAGCTCACGTTCACAGTGAAATTAACTGCAGGACAAATCACACCCACAAGAATAGTGATAAATTAATATGTATCGCGCTCTCAGCCTTATACAGCAGCTACTCAGTTCTGGGTTTGTTATCTTCGGATATTTTATAATGGATTTTAGAATCGATAGTTTCAGCGTGTTCTTAGATCTCGGAGAGGTGCCGGATTAACTGTAAAAGGATTTCGGAATTTTCCTGTTATATTGGTATCTTTTTTATCCTTAAGCGAGATTTTCTCAGTCGCGTCATTTTACGTACGTTAACAATCGTGATTATGAACGGCTTGCATCTGCGGAATTGGTTCAACCACATTCAACGTTTACATGTGAAAGGTGGTCCTGGTTGACGTAAGCGACGTAACGACATAAAGAAAAGTTCAAGTCTTTCCTTATGTCTTTATGCTTTATATATCATTATGTTCCAGCTATGTCGTTATGTTATGTTGTTCACACTGGTGACATAAAACATCAACGTAAAGTGTTTTTTGCACTTGCGTGACCTTGCCGTTATGTCGGTAGTGTTAACCAGGCCAAACCGGATGTCGCGCATTAAAGAAAGATACTTGGCTACTGTTTGAAGAATACAGGAAATTTTTTTTTTTTTTTTTTTCTTGTAGACTAATAATATTTTAAATTTTTAAAAAATTGAGTGCCCTTTCCTCCCCCCCTCCCCCTTTAAAAATTTTAAAAAAAAAATTCTTTTTTTTTAAGGGTTTTTTTAAGGAAGAGATTAAACCTTTTATTAAATTAAAGGAGGGAGGAAAAAATTTTTTTTTGTTGCCTATTGCGCTCAATTGAACGCAAGGAAAAAGAACAGAAATCAAGTTTAACTTAACAAGAAATCACCGCGTAGAAAAGCGAAATACTTCCGCGCAGTTAGAAAGGGTCTGTAAAATATATATACGAAAGAGACTAATTATATTCGATGAGAACTATAAGATTTAGTAGACAGAAATTTCTAAGTTCTTTTAATATATCAGCAAAAACCGTTTGAATTTCGTTTATCAGATGTCACGCTACAATTTAATACAATCTTTGTTGAGACAACAAAGGGAAATCTAAAAAATATATAAAAGATATTACTGTTGTTCAATTGAAAAAAATCTACGAATAAAATGTACTATTTGCATCTATTTGACTCCACAACTACCGCCAGTACCGCATTTATTTGAATTCCAACAGATCCTCCCAATGCTATTTATGAAATCACTAACATTGCTTCTATATGCTGCAGTTCGATAACCGTCTTTTCACGCACAAGGTGTTAGCTTCTCTTTATGTAAATCTTTTGACAAATTTCTTGGAAATTATGGAAGACCCCATGTGAAACGTCATCGCTTCTGCATGCATTGCGTGCTATTTATTTGTATTAGGATGGTACAAACACCGCGCATAATATGACTCACCTGTTTGAATTGTTACGTTGCCAAGGAAAACCGAGACGTTGTTTGAGGAAACGTTGAGGTAAAGTGAAGGAGATGGAGATAACAAGGTAACATTTTGTTGCTCCTCCGACGGACAGGGGAGGTAAATAACAATGAATGCAACAAACATCACTGCCTGAAATAAAGTGTTTTAGATAAATACCGTATTATTGCGTCTTAATAACATGAATAAAAGTACTCGCTGGTTTCAGAACTAAATCTAGCTTCAAGTTTTGACAACAGAATACCCGTTTAAGCAGTGATTTATTCAAACATTTGGATTTCAAAATGTTTCCATACTTCGACCCACCACGATTATTTTTTTGGTGTTTCCAAAATACTTCAGTATTTAAAATTATGTACAACGTACAGCTTGCCATTAGCATGGAGAAAACGAGATCTGCCAAAAAAAAACATTTTTTACATGTATACACTTCTTGATATGTTGTAGTCTAGAGTAAGTTTATTGCGCTACACCGTGCATAAATTACAAAAAGAATCATGAGAATCATTGTGTTCCTACCTGACAAATTTTTTGATTTCCCATATTTCCTTCAGTTATGCCGCGTAGAATTTTTTTGTGTTCGAGAGAAGAATTAATCTTTAATTAAGTGTAGTGACGACTCTAGGGAATACTGTTTTTGTGTTTCTAGGTGAAAAGAACTGACAAGTATAAATAATTTACTTGTTTCAAAATATCAGATATTTTATAAACATGTTTTATAGTGCTGTCAGACGCGGCCAAACAGCCTTTATCACGGCCCATAAAAACATTGCATAGTTATAGAAGTGAGCTAACAGGGAGCACGTTTATTTTGATCTTAAAGAACGCGTTCAGTGAATTTTTCTTTAAAGAAATAACAGAGTAGACTGTAATGATTGTCATCACCAATAGGATTGACAGCCGCAAATTACTGATTTGATTTGATTTGATAATGAATTTGTGGCGGTAATTAGGGTGGAAATAAAAGATACAATCACAGGAAAGTAAAGACATAAACTGTATAATATAGACCAACTTTATTAATATTAAGATCTGAAATGCTTTGTTGTTACATTAAAAGAATAATCTCATTTGTTTGCTATTGCGGTTATGTAGCTTATACAGTGAAATCAAATCAACCACAGTTTTACCCACTAAATGCTGTTTTTCTCTTCATTGTGTAAATCGGCGTCCCGGCATCTTTTATAAACCAGCAGTATCAAATCACTCGTCAGTCAAAGTCTACTAAGTGGTGTTTACCGAAAGGTTAGGCGATTATTATTGTATTCAAATGCAAAATACGTAGTTTCCAAGCAGCTCGTTACCAGACCGCGCACTTGTTGACTGGGTTCATTGGGCTCCCTAAACGACAGTTAAATGCTTTGGCAAATTCCGGGAAGTTCATCACAGATGCCTTAGCTCTAGGATAAAAAGACAGCAAGAACGTTTAAAAAGTCTGTAAAGTGGAAATGGTCCTTGAGTAGGACAAAAGAAGAGAAAGTGAAGAAGTCGGACAGTATCTATAGGATAAACAAATCGAATATTCCATTTTCCCATTTTTGAAACAAAAGAGTGCGATTCTTAAGACCTCCTTTGAAATGAGAGTCTAAATGGGGTTGCTAACCAATATTTTTTATGCAAATAATTGCTATCAGTAATAGGAAGTGCAATATCATGCCCGCGAAACAAATAGCGAGGGTTTCCTGGCAGGGCAAAGGAGCAGAATAAACTTTGAGTCAACAAGACAACACAGCCTTGCAGCTGTCATGGACGGTTTCCTTGGGCTTTTAAGTTTTTGTTAAATTTTAGAATTAACACTTTATAATATCACCTCCATGGTGCTGGACTGTGTTCACTCATTAGGGCAAATTCCTCTCCTTGAATTGAATATACCGAACACCAACTCTAAAAAACAAACATCAGAAACATCACAAAATCAGTAAGTATATTAGTTTTGAGCCGGTATAGGAACATGACTTATTTACATATTATTAACGATAATGATCAAGTGAAGCAATGTGTGAAATGAAATGTGTGCCATTTTTGTGTATTTTTCCTGACAGGCTTCTTAAAGTAATGTGACTTAGAAGAAAGCTGTGCAAACAGGCAAAATAGAAGATGAGCCCATTTCTTTATTCTTATTTATTTTTTAGATTAACTACGTCACGTCTTTTTTAGGGGTTCAGAAGAAAAATTAAACATTTTGCTCAGAGTCTTTTTTATACAAATGGCGTAACTGTGTCATAAAATGAAGTTTTTATTACTGAACCAGCAATTACTTACGAAATCATGCAATGGATTACTTACTCTTGCAAAGCTTATAAAAAATATCTGTTCATTTGTAAGATTCATTCCAGGCAGTCGAGCTTCCTCACCATGCATTGCGATCCAATTCTGATAAGCCTTGAATGATTAAGAACAAAGCAGTTGTTACTGAGGGTGCGTTTCTTTGGGAGAATCCAAGATTAGATTTTTAATCTCAGTTCACTCAGGTACCTTGCTGCCAAAGAAACGAAGAATCCGAAAATGGATTCATGCCATGACAACCCCGTAAACACAGCTGTAAACACTGTTCGCACAGAACATAAAATGTCAGTACGTGTATATGTTTTGTCAAATGTATCCTATCCAAAGTTATTTCAGCATACAAAAGCCTTCGGAAAAATCGCACACCGAAGCAGTTCGTCTTTAGCCTGAAAGCGAAGAATTCTTCGAAAACATGATAAATGCAAACTACACTCGCTTTCAAAAGAATGCAGCTTCCGTAGGCACGCGCAGATTTGCCCCGCCCCTTACCCTCGGGACAAGACCACTTCAAACAATTCTGCCCCCGGGCCCGAAGGGATGGACTTGTCCCGGCCGGGTGGGTGGTAACAGGTAAAATTGAGCCATGTCAGGGGTATTAGTTCAGTATTTCGGTATTCTGGTTTGTCAACGCATCATGTGCTGAAGGTAAAAGAGTTTCTGTTCCGCGTACACAAATACGGCACGGAATTTCTTAAACCCACCAAAAACAAAAACAGTTAAGCCAGGAACGGAAGCAGAACCTTAGGAATATTTTCCCTTTGCTTTGGTATCAAATTCTTCAAATTCAACGGTGAAAACAAAACTTTTCATTCAGCCCTTGCAGAGCGTGAATGAATATTTACGAATGAATTAACATGTCAAAATTTGAGCCAATCAAGTTGAAGGCACTGGACACTTGAAGTTGTCGAGAAATTTCCAAATGGTAACGGTAAAGGCAAAGTCTGCGTCGAACCTAGTGGCCCATACAGGCCAGAGCATATCCCGGTTTCTGTGACAGAAATTGAATATGTAATAGGAATTAAAAATTTCTAAAACATTAACATATTTAAAATACCATTTATAAATATTTCCTAGAACAGCAGAACATTGAAATTGATCCTAGCAACCCTTGGAATAGATGGTTGCTTTAATTTGGGGCCGGTTACTTGTGTCCGTTCGTGTAAAAAGCATGTGTAAAAGTAGAATAGACAAAATTTCGTTCATTAACCACTATAGGATCTGTACCAGCTTATTGTGAAGGATTTTAGAATTTAAAGGATTGCTCTGCCGGACTTTATGGTTTCTTGAACTGCTACCAGTTCAAGAAACAAACTGTTGATATTGCTATCATAAGTGATAGTAGCATAAATAAACTGAAAAGCAGCAACAAATAGACCATTCATAGAAAGAAAAGAGCATACCCTGAAGGCTTGTTTGATTCCACCATTATCTGCTATGTTTTCTGATAAGGTTTGCTCCCCATCAATCTAGAGTACAACGTCATCAATTATGTATTTACTTTTTACTGCTTCTTTTAATGATCTCCGCCTAACGTGCAAGTTTAAACAAAATGAGAAAAAAGAACGAAAAGAAGAAGAAAACAAATTATACCGCCATACCGTGCCCCCGTCAAACGTAAAGTTAGAGTATTGTTCCTTTAAACATTTCGTTTTTCTTTCAAACGCTTCAAGGGTTTCCTCACTCCACCAATTTCTTTCATTTCCTTTCATATCAAATCGTCTCCCTGTGTAAAATATAAAGTAAAATTGTTCTCTTATTGTTTGCTTGGAAAGCAAAAAGTTTTCGGCTAAACTCTAATAGACGAACACACCCTTGTTACTCCAGCCGCTGGGTAGGCTAGCACAGCAAAACACGCTTGTTACTCCAGCCGCTGGGTAGGCTAGCACAGCAAAACACGCTTGTTACTCCAGCCGCTGGGTAGGCTAGCACAGCAATGGGATCAGAAAAACTTACCATCCACATCAAAGCCATGAGTTAGCTCGTGTCCCATAATAGCACCCACTCCTCCGTACAACACAGCTCTGCAGGAGAAAAAATGTATAAGTCTTTATCACTACAGTTAGTTAGTAACAAACCTCCTTTATTATTAGGAATCCACATCTTAGTTTGTACTTCAAAGGGATTGCCGCAGGGGGGTGGGGGAAGCAGCTTCCCATACATTCTCTTATATGAAATCTGAGCGATGCTCTCACCACTTGCAAAGCAATCCTCGGGGCGGTAGTCAGTGGATATCTCTAAGGCGCATGAGCAGCTCCTCTCTAACTGAACTTGCTAAGACAATAACAACATGGGACAGTGGGAGAGTTCGATTATTTTTTATAGTAGTGAAAAAAAAGGTTTTCTAAGTTTTGTCTTGGTGTCAATATGTGGTGTGTGTTATGAAACAAAACCATCACGGACATGGTAATCAAAACGTGGCGATCCACTATTCCCGTAACCTGCGATCAGGCGTAATTTTTCTCGCGGCGGTTTTCACCGCGAAAAAAAAGCCTGATCGCAGGTTACTATTCCCGCGCCGGTCAGAGCTATTGTTCTTGCTCTATTGTTTTGAGGTTGTTTGTTGACTTGGTCGTTCTTTGTTTTACCTCATTTACAATCCCCATGTAGGCCAGTTGAAAATCGTTTATTTCCATTTCAGTACTAACAAGTAGCACGGCATCACAAAATCATGCGTTCTTATAACTACACGACGATGACGAAATTTTCGGATAAACACACTGCCTTTAGAATTTTAGTTAATTCATTTGATTTAATATTGTGATTCTTAAATTTTACTTTTTACTACCTTTCACTATTACTCTGGAAATTTTAATATGTAAATATTGTAATTTTAAATTCATTTTTATTGTGTAACTTTTTTAATTTAGTTTAATAATAATTATTGTAATGCGCTTTTAAATATATTTTATAGAAAAAGCGCAATATAAGTATTAAATATTATTATTATTATTATTATTATTATTATTATTATTATTATTTAAGAGAATAGCCGATTCCCTCTATAGCGCGCGCCTGCAGGGAATCACGTTAGTTGTATTCATCAAACCATGCGCGATATTTAGCAATGTGCATCGTTGCTGAGTCTCGCGCATGGTTTGATGAATACAACTAACGTGATTCCCTGCAGGCGCGCGCCATAGAGGGAATTGGGTATTGAACCCCTTTATAATATAATAAGTGATTCCACACCATTTCGCGGGAAAAGATTGCCTGTTGCATTATCGTCCAAAAACCGCTGACCACATCGTGAATTGAGCGCGTTGCAAGTTGTGAGAGCATCGCTACTCGGTCCCAGACCTCGTTTCTATTCCCACCCCCCCCCCCCCCCCCCCCCGCTGGATTGCCGTCATAGCGGAGCTTCTAGTGCGCCAAGCACGCCAGCGTAGCACCATGTTAAGACATTTTATGAACCTATCAATGCCGCGGCGAGGAATTTTGCTTTTGACATCCGTCCGTACATACTCTTGGGAAGGAGAACAGTCCCAAGGCAACCAGACAAGGCAACCTTTCTTTGCGAGAAATGAGTATAGAAACCTCATATCGACTCATACGCATTAAGATGGAGTCGTACACAAATGTTTACGCCTAAACAGTTTCGGTTTGTTGCGAGATACTTGAGTTGAGACTTTTTTGCCACACATTGCTTACCAAAAACGAAGGAGTTTCATTCAGTATCTACCTAAATGTTTTCAAGTACTAAGTAACGGTAAAACAAAATAATAAGACATAAGTGAAATTCCTAATGCTTTTTGAATATCCCGGATATGGAGTTAATTCTTTCAAATGAACGAAAATTTCGTTCTAGTTCAGCAAATGCTGCTTTGTTTACTGGTCTAGATGATTACTGTCCAATATTGTGCTGTCCAATGTGATGCTGTCCAGCATAGAAAATAATGGATCGGCACGTGACCACAATGCAGATATTTGATTGGTGGATTATTACTGAGGTATAATAAACAAAAAACTGCTTTAAACTGACTTACATCCGCATCCCCTTTCATTTATATCGTGTAGAGGCGAAGTTTATGTCAAGTAACCGTTACTGGAACTACGAAAATTAGCATTGAAGAATTTGACGCGTATGCGAGAAATAGCACCATCTATTACAAATTCTAAAGCAATAAACAGAACAAACCATATTGACACGGTAACGTCGCGTTTGTCAACATCCATCTCTCATCAACAAAACCTTAAACGGTATCGCGTAAAATTCAGGATGAAATATGGGCCTTTAAAGCCCAACTGATCGATATATTACTTATACTTACCTTGGATAGCGTTTGTTGTAAAATGGCGATTGGAGGATAGCTGCAGGGAACACTGAAAAAATGAAAAAAAATGAAAACTCGCAATCCCAGAACATAAAAGGTATTTGGACTCAGACAACGTTACGCTGTTAGTGATTGCAGACTACGCAAACTAAAAAACTGCTAAAGCAGTGCACAGTTGCTAGTTTAAACTGTTAACAATTTTATACTTACCCATTTTATTGGCTAACATGTCATAATACGCATTAACGGAAATTGGTGATAGTGCCCACCTATTGGTAAATAACAGCAAAATCAGACCATGCGCAATCGGCAATCGAATCCATGATATCCATGATATACAGTTCATTTGCAGGTTAGAGCAAGCTCAACTGTGACGGAGGATAAGCTCAGGACAAAAGTATCTGAAACTATTCAGAAAACAAGGCATCCAACAACTTATTTTTTTGCGTTTCGTTGGTGAAAGACGTGAAACAGGGAGGAGTGACCCACAACTCCGCGCGCACTGTGCGCCAACCAGGCATGTATCCAATGCTGTGTTCACACTAGGCTGAAAAATGATAAGTGTGATTACAAATAAAACATGTTTTGCTATGAAAAGTGTTCACATCAGGCGGTGCATTGAGCGAAGCATGATTGGAACATGTTTATTTTGAGCACGATTGAAATAATCTTACGAAGTAGTTTTGATCTTAATCAGAATAAGAAACACGTGACGTGTGCGGAGAGGAGGAGAGTGCCAAAAAAGGTCTTAAATTCTTTTTTTTTTTTTCCCCCTTTTTTTTAAAAAAACAACAAAAAAACTCTTTATATAAGGGCTGTAACCAGACCCTTGAAATAGACGAGGCAAGATCTTGATAGTGGTTTCTGGGGGCATGCCCTCCAGAAAATTTTGAGATTAAGAGCTCTGAATCGCTTTCAGAGACATTTTTCATGCAGTATTTCTTGAGAAAAATCAATCTTGCTCAACTGGGGATTATTTTCCCAAAAAACATATTTTGTCTTTAATTTTGTGTAAAACGTTAGGCGAGGCAACTGCCTCGTCTTGCCTCTTGCTAGTTACGGCCCTGAAATCAAATTGGGCCTTCTATGAGACCAATCTTTTAGTTAAAATATGGGCCGAAGAAGCGATTCAACGGCAATTATCGGCGTTGAGTAGAGAGCAGAATATTTGGGAGAACATCGACAGCAGATACAAACGCACACCAACACAATGTAAAACCAAAGTTTTCAAACAATTCTTCTCAGTTGTACCGAAGATAGCGCAAATGCTGTCTCCTTGCTTAACGCTGCATAGGGCTGGAAAACTGACACTAAGCCAAAGAATGAATGGAAATGTTACAGTAATTTCGAGCTCCATTTTTCGGTTAAAGTGTACAAGATTTACGCGAGTACCGTAAAACGGCATAAATTACACAACCAGGCATAAAACGTGTTTGAAGCCGACACCTGATGAGAACAATGCATTAACAAACATGTTTTGGTGAAACACACTTCGTTGAAACATGTTAGCTCTAAACATTTTTCAGGTTTAATGTGAACCCAGCTCAAGTCTTTCAAACCTTTCTTACGCTGATATATATATTTTATTATATAAACTGCGGTCGGTTTATTGGGATTTTGACCACCGAGAAAAACAGTATCTCAACGTGAGTGAAATTACGATAATTTTTAACGTGCTTACACGTCACTCGATATTTCAATGCCAAATAAGCCAAAGTTTATCGATATTAAGTCGAAACATCTTCGGATCTTCCTCGGCAATCTTCGGAAATCATCGGAAAAGTTTGGAAAATGTTCGGAAACATTCGTATGACCTTCGGACAATATTTTGAAAATCTTCGAAAATCTTCGGAAAATAGTCGGAACCTCATAATTAGTAGGTTTATATGGTTGCTTAAAGATATGAAATTTCTCTTCTCAATCTACGCTCGCCCATGTATTATTCTCTATATAATACCTGTAATACGTTTAACGTAAATGGTAAAAAGGGTAATTTTCCACCAGCCTAGTGGCAAATTATTTGCGGCGCTTAACATCTTTTTCTCTAGAATGAAGTATTTCCCCTTGATGGAATGTTACTGTTCGTCGGTCACCCTTTATGCTCTTGGGTAGAAAATACCTATGTAAGACTGGTGTCCCGCGCGGAAACAAAACAGAATGACCCGCGACCAAGCTCGAACCTAAACCGCTCGATTTGCAGTCCTAAAAAATTGATCCTCGACGAGAAAAGTACGCATAAGTAGATTGCAAGGAACTATGGCTTCTGTATAAATAACAATAAGCAACAGACAATACAAATGTTAAACTGAGGGGGGAGGGACAGGATAGTAAATCTCCCTCCTCCCTACTTTTTTGCACCATTTCTCCCTCCTCCCTACTTTTTTGTTCCAATTTCTCCTTCCTCCCAAATTTTTTTAGCCAAAATTTCTCCCTCCTCCCTATTTTTTGCCAAAATTTCTCCCTCCTCCCTATTCTGTACCTCCCCCCTCAAAAATTGTCGCCTCTTAATAATGGTAGAAATCTTGGTGTTCCTTAGCTATTTTGATGTGGTTTAGGTATTGCTTTTTGCGGTTTGACTACTTGGTCACGGGCTGATTGCACCATCTGCAAAGTCATGTAATAAGAAACACTGATCTAGTCACAGTTGATACAAGTAAGCCGCCATGAGAAAATGAGTCAGTTCTTACTCTGTATCATCGACGGGTTTGCCAAAGACAACAAGCTCTCTTTCAGTTGTAGCCTGGTCCAATGATAACTCATTCTCAAAGTACGTCGATTGATTGCAAACAACCTGTGTAATGACATACGTCTACGTAAAGAATGATTCTAGAATGGATGATCAGGTTAATTTTTGGATTTATGTCATCCACTGAATCGCCTTTCTACTGATAATAAAAGGTAAGCTCTGTTATCTTGGACGTCTATATTGAGATAACTTACAGTTGGAATTTAGGAAATTGTGTAGTAAAGGAAATATTGTAAATTCTTATATTTGTTCTATTTATTTTTTATATAGAATGTTGTTAATTATTGTTAAATTGCAATGTAAAAGCATTTTTCAAGGGCAGTGGCAAAGAAATTCTACAAACAAATCTGACTTGCTTCAACAGGATCTTAAACCATGCACTGCACGAGTGTACCACAGTCAAAACCTAAACTAACGCAATAACTGGGCGGTTAGACTGAACTACTGAGGCCCTCTACTCAACTCTCCTCATAATGGCAGTGTGTTTTATACCACTTTTTAACGCCACCTTATTGGCTCTGAAAGCAGTCTATTTCTTACTTACATTCTTGTATTTCTCGTCTATCATTTTGTCATCTACAATATAATCTGGGAAGCCAATGTTCTCCACCATCGATCTGACCTTCCAAACCACAGTAAGCATAGTAATTAATACTCAAATTAACTTTTAAAAAAATGATAAAAAAATAATTGTATTCAAACCCATACAGGCTCAGCTACGCCCTGCATATTGTGACGAATGTTGGTCGTTTCGCCTACAGGTCGATTCGCCTACAGTGAAGTCGATTTTCCTACGCGATCTGAGATGTTTCGCCTACACTAAAGTCGATTCGCCTGCAAAGTTTTTTTTTCGAATTTGAAGACTTCATCTAAAGCAGAGCGTATTTCTTAAGGTTGCGAATGGGGATTTTACTCGCCAGTCACGCGTTATGTTTGACTAGTATGGACTAGGGAAGGAAGACACAAGGCCTGGAATCGAGAAAGGATGTTCTCGCAACACGCTCAGCGGTGTTACCTACGAAAAGAATTTTTTTATCAAGGCATGAGGAAAAAGTGTTACTCTGATTACTTTGAAAGTAGCAAGAACATCTTTTCGAGGGGATGTATTCGATGGGTGAAAAGGGTTTGCACTCCCAAGGGATGTCTTCTCCAGATTTAAAAGCATTTCTGTATGTGTCTTGGAGCACTCAACTATTACATATCATGTGCTGTCACTTGTTGTAGCCGTCACAGAGAAGTTCTTCTTGGCGCGAGTTCACGAATTTTTACACTCGAAAATATCCCCTTCCGTTCTATCTTTCGGGACATAGTAAGCTTTGATGTAGGCAAATCGACTTTCGTGTAGGCAAAACATCTCAGATCGTGTAGGCGAATCGACTTCACTGTAGGCGAATCGACCCAGGTCGAGAATTTAAATGAAAAGTAAACTCAAAACCAGCAACACTGGTAACCAGAATGTTTTACCTTTCGTATGGCGACGGATTTGGTTTTGTCATCCATCCAGTCAAGCTCAAGTATGTTCTGTTCAAAGGCTTCCCTGATATCATCTGTCAGTTCTTTTGCCTAGGATGGTTGGTTTAAAACGTACAGTATGTTAAATCTAACTACAGACTGACCACTGTGTATAATGTATGTAAGACTCTCCAACGATAACGTAGCAAATAAAAGGGAAACTAAAACGTTTCGTACAATTTTCTTACTGTCCCCATTGAAGAGTTTATCCACATATATTCTGGAGAGTGGTGTGGCGAAGTATTTTTCTTTCATCAGCTGAAGACATAACTCATCTCGGGGGATTGTTACCCAGTAGTCATCCAAAGATATGTAAAAGTTCTTAAAAATCTCTTCAAATTCCTCTCCCAGTCGTAGATATGTTGAATCTACCAATCTCCACATCATGTAGTTGGCAATGGTTCTAAATTAAATGGAGACCGCTTATTCATTTCTACCACTAAACATATATACGAAGTCAGTGAGTATGCGTTGAGTATGCATAGTTGCTTAACGTGGGTTTTATAAGCTGTATCATAGGCGTACGGGCGCCTTCGCACCGGGGGGGGGGGGGGGGCGGAGACCTTTTTGCCCGAAAAAAAAATTATATGCGTTGAAAGCGAATAAAGAGGCATACTAAATAGACCACAAAATGTGTATTGAAATTGTTGTGTACAAACCTGTTTCTTCAGAAATATTTTATTTATTCACTCTGGTTCAGCAAAATCTAAAGTATTTTTGGGGAGTCAATTTGCATTGTTTTTGCCCCACTTGAAAGTTATACAAAAGCGTTTGAAACATTCATTCATTTCCCACTCACTTCAAAATGATTGCAACTGAATCAAACTGAGGGGTCACGCCGAATTTGCGAGAGAAATCGAACATGATTATAGCAATTTGTGAGAGAAAACGAAAGCAGAAAAATGAGAAATTTAGACTTTTGAACAACAAAGTTTGGTATATTTCCAATACTTTTTCTGTTGATGTAATTTGTTTTGAACGTAATAATAAGATTTGTCGGCTTATTTTTTATTTTTTCTCTAGGCTTTTTGCCCGAATTCGGTACATTTTGCCCGAAAAATTTCGGCACTGGGGGGGGCTGCAGTCCCCCTCGCCCCCCCCCCCCCGCCTCGTACGCCTATGAGCTGTATTGAGTAATGAAATGAAAATGTAAAAATCAAAATGTACATTTTTCCTATATCAAGCAGAAGCATACAACCTCTTTGGTTAGTTTAAAAGGCAACATTTACACGAATTCAGGGGCGGCGCTGGGAATTTAATATTGGTGGGGCACAAAAGTCATGGCCTTCGACCTATGAAACTTTTTTTTGTAAATTCTCCGTTATGGTTAAAGATTTTGTCATTTTCCCTGAGTGGATGGTCTCCTGAGATATACCATGATCTTGAGCTTGAGGGGTTTTTATTTTTCGTATAGGTTGTGTTGTCGTTTGTGTTTTCACACCAGTGACCGTTGACTTGATTTTTAAATTGCTGGTCTGTAAAGAATTTCTCATGACCATAAACAAGTTGTCCACTGGCCCACTGTTTAAACATATTAGTGTCTAATTTCTACGATAAGCATTCCTTCACCTAAAAAAACAGACAACGAATTAACAAGTCGATGGTAAAAGCGGAAAAAAGAAGTGAAGGAAGGAAGTGACTTGCCTTCCAAAAAAATGATCTGCCATTAAAAGAGAAGTCAACGTTTTGATGGCGACAAGATCTTTATATCTTGTCCTGGCGCCAGTTTACCTGTTTGAAGTTTCCTTGAGAAGGTTGGTGATGTTTTTAAGGTAATCCACTCCATAAACCACAACATGTTCTTCATCTGTGACGTGTATACCAGTTACTGGAAACAGCAACTGTTCAAGATATTCCTTCCAGTTCATCTATGTAATAATTAATCAATCAATTAATTAATTAATTAATTAATTAAGCGAAGCAATTAATTTCAAAATGATCACTTCTCCAAAGAACATCTTGCAAACTAGCAAAGCATAAGCAAGAAAAAGTTAACGTAATTTTTCGATACTTATTACAAGACTATTTTCAAAGATATGATAATACACTAACTTATATAGAGGGCCACTAGGGAGGTGACACTAGGGAGGTGTTGCTAAATACAACAGGAATGTTGAAGCTATAATTAAAATTAAAACAATACAAGTTCTTTTGCAGCTTTTATGCCATACTGAGTTGAGTGAAGTTTTATACTTCGCAATAAGCAAAGATTCCAAGAAACAAAACGTGAAATTGTTGCTACTGGCAACAATAGTTATATTGTCTAAAATAGTTTGGTGAGGTAAATTGTGCAAGGACAACGTCTCACAACTATGCAGTTGTTGGAACATGGCAAAATTATGGTCAGTGCCGTGTTCATTAAGACGTACTCTCATCTATCAGTCTTGTCTATATATTCAGCGTTACAAGCTGGGCATCCGCCTTAACCTTTGAATTACGTGGGACTTAAGGCCCTAGAATTAGGATCTTTGTTCGAACAAGAAAGATGAAAGTTTCCTAGTTTGATAGAAAATTTTAAACTGAACCGGCTTCCCAAAACAACGCTTCAATTTTCGAAACAGCCTATTATTAACAATCGATTCTCCAACATGACCTGCATAAGGCAACCGAAGCCAAATAATCTTGTTGTTATTAGGGCTAGATGTTCTGCGTTTGAAACTCCTAAAGAGATAAGACACACCTAAGATTTGGGAAAACCATTGCAGGAAAGGAAATATTTAATCATTGTAACTTGTTTCTGAAGGAGAGAGAGTCATTTTTGTTTTGTGATAGCTATTTATTGACGCAATATAGTGTCAAAATTCTCTGGTTTGGCCAGAACCAGCGTGTCGTCAAGATAGCGTCCCTAATAAAATTTAATAAGGCCTTAGTTGAGCATTTTACGAATAATAACATTTTCAAGTTCTGTCATGATAATGTTGGCTAAAACATGACCTTACGAAGAACCCTTAGAAACGACATCAATTTGCTCGTAAAGAATCAAGTTGAAAGAAAACGCTGTTTTCAGGCCCGTAGCCAACAAGAGGCAAGACGAGATACTTGCCTCGTATATATTTCAACCCAAAATTAAAAA
The DNA here is from genome assembly GCF_052425735.1 of Oculina patagonica. Taxonomy (NCBI): domain Eukaryota; kingdom Metazoa; phylum Cnidaria; class Anthozoa; order Scleractinia; family Oculinidae; genus Oculina; species Oculina patagonica. Next base: position 22,150,929 of record NC_135763.1, on the reverse strand, counting down.
CAAAATACGTTTAGATGGGAAAATAAACATGATTTTTTCTCAAGAAATAGTTTATGGAAAATGTTGAAAAACTCGTTTTAGAGCTTCTAGATTTCAATTTTCTTAGGGGCAAGCCCCCACACCCCCTGAGCAAAAATCTGGCCTCGTCTAAAAGGAAGTCTGGCTACGGCCCAGTTTTTTTTGACAACAATCCTTAATAAGTTTCTTGAGTGTTCTCTTAATTCTCAATTTGGTGCCAAATAATTTATCGTCGTACACTCTGAACAAAACAATCCTAACAACTTTATCAAGAGGCACGTTGGTAAATAAGGACTCAACATCGAAGGAAACCCAGCGGTAACCTTGGTTAAAAAGTTCAATCGGAACTTCGCTTAGTTGGCGAACAGTATCAAAAGTATCGTTAAAGGCAAATTCGTTTCGAGTTAATGGATTGAGCAATTGGGATAAGAATTTACCAACGCCGTAATAAGGAGTATTGATTGTGTCAATAATAGGACAAAATTTAGAATTTAATTAATTCACTCAGTTTATTTTCGTTGCAGATGAAAGTCGGAATGAAATAGCCTCTGTAGATAGCTGGTATGCACGGATCTTGACAAAAATTAATACGTACGGAAATGAAGATAACCCGTGCCAGCTTTGCAACAAAAGCACTGGGTTCACATGATGTTGGCTAAAATGCAACTGTCATGTCTTTTTCCAGGTGCATGCACCAACAGTTAATATCACGGCAACAAAGCATACCTGGTCACTTCCAGCATATTCGTTTAGTTCTTTAACTGTTAGTTTTCTGTACAAATTTTCATCATCATACGCTTGTCTACCAGTTGGCATGACCTGAACACAGTGAGAGATACGGAATGCATCACTAAAATGACAACAGAATAAATGGAGAAACAACATGATCATATAATGGTACAAACCTGAGCAAGTTTGATCTCAAAGTCGATAACATCCATCATGTCACTGTATGAATCGTTTTTTGCTCCTAATGCTTGTGTTAGATTAAAAATAAATTCTTTATAAACTCGACGCGCCTAAAAAAGAACACACGCAAAAAACAGGAATTATATCGTAAAAACTTGTGTAAACTTGATGTTAATTTCTACTAAATTAATTATACCTCTACACTTTGCCCTTGTTTTGTGCCAGCGATGATTAATGTAAATAGAAACCTTCCTATTGCTAACGATTGGGACATCTACGTCATGATGTGTTTAGTCATGAACGTTGGAACAGTTGTCTCCTTTGTCTTTCAAGATAAAACAAGCTTAACTCAAATATTTGGCTGTCACTGACTATTATCAAACGTTTTAAACAACGTTTGTTTGAAACTTATAAAGACGTTTCGGCCGAGAATCTTTATAAGTTTCAAACAAACGTTGTTTAAAAACGTTTGATAATAGTCAGTGACAGACAAATATTTTAGTTATGAATATTCCTGACTGCAATTTCAGTGTTTATCGTATAAAACAAGCTTGTTATTTCCCTTTTGAATGGAAATAACAACCTAAGCTCTTCTTGGCTTAATCTTTTTTTTTTTTTTTAATGTTCAAAAATCCGCGTTTGGAAAACTCGTGAATGCTCCGAACATGAAATTTCCCTTGGACAAATGTCAGTCTTTTTTGCTGCAAGAAAGAAGCTACAGTGTAGCTTTAGTGGGTCCTTATGGAAATATTTTTTCATTTCTTTGTTTGTCCGCAGAAGTGTAACAATCGATTTAAAAAATAACAGATACACTTATCGATTAAATGGCAGAGTTGTTATCTTTTAGGCTTAACCCGATACGGAATTTGAATTACAATTAAAGCTCTTGTAAGCGACTATCTGGGAGATTTGTGATTACGAATAGTATCGACACAGTTACAGCTACGATCCTTCAAAACATTAAAAATAGGCAACCTCTGATGTATTAGAAAACGATAATCTCTGTTGCTTGGAAACCAGTACAAAATAAAACTATGTTGGGACGTCATCATACTGATGTAGCTGGGCAACAGATAGTCTGTTTACGGACGTTTTTTGACTAGCTAGGGCTCGTTCAAATCCTCCGCGGTTTGTTTTTTGCTTGCGCGATCTCAATGATTTTTTAGAGAAAATAAATGGTCCGGTAACAAACTAAAAAGATTCTGTCTGATCAAATTTTGGTTTTAAACGTATTATTTTAACGGGCTTAAAAACTATTGCAACTCGTCTGAAGATAAACACACCTTTCTTCCATCAGTGGTATTAGAAGTTAAACGATTTCTTGAAAGTCCCAAAAGAGCTATCGGTCTAATCTAAAATCAATAAGAGATAAAACATCATGTTAAGATGTTTATTAACCAGTTTTTATTGGTAAAATAAAGCACAACAACAACGATAACAACAACAACCATTATATTTTGCAGAGATAACTAAATATAATTACAGCATAAAATAAATTAACTGAAATAGGTAAAAAACTACTCAGAATAGAACCAAACTTAGCGGGCTGAGAAGTTACAAAAATTGAATTGCTATGACTAGGTTTTACATGATTGAAGGAAAAAGACACAGAAAATGAAATACGACAAGTAATAAATAAATTAAAAATAAGAGATTTGCAAAATATTAACTTCAAAAACTATGTGGAGTATAAAGATGTAGATATTGTTGAGTTGCTCTGAGGCTACAGCCTTTACTCTTCATTTTTTTATTGTCAATCAACTTCGCACCCAGCTTCGGTTCTAACTACAAATCACTGCGTAAAAATCGTCAAAACCCAGAAGTATTATTGTTTGTAGGTTTTATGGTCAGCGTGTGTACCAAGCATACCAAGAAACTAAAGCAAAAATTGAGTGTCTTATACTTCGGTTTTTAATTCACCTTACCAACTTCTTCGTGTTCTTAAAATAACTGTTAATATTGTTGTTGTTGTTTATCAGTTGTATAATACAGGGGCTGGGTTGCGTGACTTTTTCATACGTGTTTTGGTTCCGTAATGAGAAGTGTCAGTGGGATCTGAAAGCTGCTTTGCATTTTATCCACCCGGATGAATTCTCGAGGAAGCCGGTAACGAAAACGCGAGAGAAAAAAATGCCTGCATGGAATAATAAAACTGGGGCCAGTCAGTCAGTCACTCAAACGGACAGTCAGTCCGAGCCAGTCAGTCAGTTAGTTAAACGGACAGTCAGTCAGTCCGTCAGTTAAACGGAGATTCAGTCAGCCCGTCAGTCAGTCAGTAAAACGAACAGTCGGTCAGCCAGTCGCGGTGCAGTATTGGCGAAACTGAGACTCGTTTGACTTACCTGAACGGTGTTGATGCTGCTATTCCGTTGATCGGCACTTACAAACACAGTAAACAACGGTCCTAAAGCCAGCTTTCTCCTCATTAAAGAAATGTATTTTAACATGTCCCAAGATTCCTCATTCCAATCGTCCGAGGTTATAGTCCAAGATCCATATTCCTTTATCAGATCGTCCAATGGCTTTGAACCCCTTCTGTTAATTTCATCCGTGTTCACACACGACTTATAATAAGCTATCCCTTTCTGAAAGGCTGCAAGCTGTGACAGATACAAAAAATATGTGTTTTAATGAGAAATCTTTTCGTGTTATTTGCATTTCCTTATGCAAACTAATACGCTTTTCGCAAACTAACGTATCGTCAACACACGGGCACCGTTGCCCGTCGGCTATCTTACTCCGGTTTCTGTCGTATAAAGTAACTAGACGTTTTGCACGCCTACCAAGAATTCGCCATCACTCATGCATTCATACTCCTTAGCACATTAAAATTACGGTGTCTTACCCAAGAAAGAAACGCAAAGACGGCGATCATGCAAGCTCGAACACAGGATGACCACGACCGAGACCGAAGAGCTAAAGTGCCCGGCCTGATCAACTAAAGCTAAATTACTTGCAAAAAACTCGGACAAAAAAGTGTCCGAAAATAAAACCGTCCGAAAATTTTAAGTGTCCGAAATATTTATTTATAAAACTTTAAAGTACGTACTTCTTGGGCGACGCCATCGCATCCATTCAATCTATTTATTCTTCTTTATCTGTAGCTGTCGGTGACTGAGGTGATTTATTCTTTGATGCTTGTTTATCATCGCCAACAGCATCGACTATTAGTTTTTCTTTGATTTTAATTTTCCAGGCGTCCACATCTCGTTCTATCAGGCCATACCTTGAAGGTGCAGTAAAACTATCATTTTTAGATTTTTAGGCGTGAATTTAGTTAGCTATGTTTCAGCAGTGTCCAAAACTTTTGTCCGAAATTCAGTGTCCGAAATGAGATAAAAAGCGTCCAAAAATTAAACGTCCAACATTTTTTGCAAGTAACGTAGCTGTTTTATCGGGAGAACGTTTTTAACATGATGTAACTTTGAAGCTGAGAAAGTAAAAAAAAACAACAACAACAAAACACGTTGCATACGGTCCACTAGATGATTAGCCAATCGCTTTTTCCCAACAATTTACTCCGTCCCGTCCCCACACCCACACATTAAACAAAAGTGTCTTAATCAATAAATTTAAAAAAAGTGGTCAGACATGCTGTTGAACTGACTTTAGAATACTCAGCTTGTGTTTCTCTTGATTGTAGGATCTTGCGGATAAACTGATTACTTTCTTCCTCTATTTTGGTAAACTGATTCCATTCTTCCTTCTGATTGGGTAATGGATTTTTCCTTATCCATCCCCCACAGACATACTCGTAGAAGTTTTCACAAGGATCAGTCTTCGGATCTAAATAATTAAGCAAGTCTGCAAAATAATAAGGAACATTTGATGAATGCCCTGGACGATTGCGGCTACTCGATTGTAGATCCAAAAAGTACAGGTCAGAATCAAGTACTATTAGGTTCGCTTATTTAGAACAAATTAAAAAAAACAATTTTTTTACTAGTCATACAATTGATGCTAAAAAGCTCAACTTCGTGTCTTCGACTGAGTCAAACGCTTGAACAACGCAATGTACACGATAGAGATGAAATGTTCATCTGTCACGAGGGTGAGACAAAGAAAAACTCTGTTTCCCCGACAGCATTTGAATCCATGACCACCCAGATACCGGTTAGGCATCTGTGACATGCGTCCTGCATACTGCTAGGATCAGCAACGTCGAAAGCATATGTGTAATAAATAATGTAAGAACAAAAACACATGCATATTTTACACTGAACAGAGAGTATCAGAGAGCTGTATTCGTTATAAGGTGAATAATTTTTAAAATAGCTCCCGGGAAGTAATCATCAAAAGTTACGCGATTTGAAGTTTGGCCAAGGAGTCGGCCGAGTAGATCAAGTAGATCTGGGACAATATATCTTGTGATCACGTGTTCTTTTTTTTTTCGCGGTTCTTTTCTCCCGCCGAGAAAAAAAGAAAGCCTGACTATAATATCCCACAAATATTACGATTATGAACCGATTAAAATCGAGATTAAAAACTAACATATAATGTGCATTCTCTGAAAAATAAAACACAAGAAAACAGGTAAAAATCACAAAAATAAATTATTAATGACATGAATTATTCTCACTGTTATGTTATCAACACGTGTCGGGCCAGATCGAATTGCAGTCTATTCACTTATTAATAACATGGCACGAGGCAGCCTAATTGACTTCGCGGCTGTTTTTGACTTTAAATTGCGCTCGTATGTATTTATCTATGTCACATCGGAAAGTCAAACATTGTGTAAGTAGTATAATTTAGTACCGACACATCTGACTGACAGGTTACCTGTAGACGTAAGAACGCAATCCTTTGTCACGCATGGGTATGAGGTAACGCTCTGTCCCGCTTTGATTTGTGAGTTTAAATGGACTTGTTCAGCTTGTTGTGCGTAAAGGAAGCCAAAGACGACTGCCAAGAGAACGAACATGGAAAGAAGGAAAGCTATAAAGCAAACTAGAAGCTTTTCACGTTTCGTAAGCTGTTTTTTGGTGTCCCCGTCTATTTGCGGCTGCGTCGCTACCAGCAGTTTTTCAGACACCGGAGAGGATTGCACATCTCGCTATGAAAAAATACAGTAAAATAGAATTTAATGTAATATTATTGAAACAACGACTGTTATTAAACCAGAAAAAAAGGAATGGCATAACGACAGAACAACTAACAACAATGAGAACATCGACAACTTGGGAATTCCGAGTGTCAAGGTCACATGCCTTCGTGCATATTTGCGTTACATGCTATTGAATTTTTAGGGGTCACCTATATCTGCTATATGGTCTATGAGATAAAAATCTGTTTCCCATTTTAAAACTATTAATAACAGTTCTGTTCAAAAAGCACAATAAAATGACAAAAAACTGTTTACTAAGTTGAAGTTACCCAAGCAGCTCACTCTGTAACGTATAAATACCTCTATTTTATCTTGAACTTTCTTCATCACAGCTTGCTGATAAATAATGCTTTCTATATCTTGTGCTGTATATCGTTTTTCAGCAAGCCCGTTTTCTCCATTCATGTATACATGATACATTATAATTAACAATTACTCCTTTAGACAGTTTCATTTCACTTCTTGGCTGCGAACACTGTAGTTGACCAAAATGTTTTTGCCTCAATAGGTCTCAATAGTCCAGGCTAGACAACTGGTTTCTTAGTCGAGTGACGTCATCAAAACACGAATCGGAGCTTGCAAAGCATAATGGTCTGTTTGTTCAATATTGCAATCGTTTATTTCACGTTAGAATCAAAGCTCGAGCAACAAGTGCAAAAATTAATTACCAAAAATCAACTCAAAGCATCAGCCATTTTGTATACTGTTTGAACCATCCCACTGTAAATCACTTCTCTAATATTAATAATATTACCATTCTATGTGGTCTTTTTGCTCACTTTATTTTTGCCTTTATTGCTCGAGCTCGACGGAAACCGTCTTAACCTGAAGACCTCTCTCTATTTGACACCACTAATATATACAGTCAGAAGTATATAATTCCTCAAAAAGCACTTGATCACTGACACTAGCGTTCGATTCGGGAAAAGTCAAAAAAAATTGTTACTGACAGCAAATACTATGAAATAAAGGCAAATCATCGACCTTAACTTTATCCACTTATTTATGATGCTTACTAGACTGGTTAAATACCTCATTTAGCCGTACCGCACGATCAAAACGTTCGTATGGAACGGTGTTTTTGTGTCAAAAGCAAACAAGTTACGCAAAAACAAAACTATAAGGTCTGTGGGGGGAAGAACTTTCAGGGAGCTCCGCTTTTAGACTTGGCTAAATCTGTTAAAAAATATTACAAGAGAATTATTAGCAAAAGTACCTCAGCCTTTCACTAGAAAGTGTGTCCCTATTTTGTACAACGTATCGTTGTGTTAAATAAAAACAATATATTTTTTTGCGACAGAAACACGTACATAACACGATAGATTTAATAGCAGATGGATTCTTTGTCCCCCCGACTCAAATTAGCGAACCTCCGAAAAATCACGGTTAAGGTAAACATTTCCTGCGCCGGCAGCATCCTCGCCAAATTGAGACCTTCGTTCTTTACCGGCGGGCAAGACCTAAATTGCAACTTTGCCTTTAAATTCTACCAAAAGCCAAGTGTTGAGAGCTTTAGTTCGCAAGCTTTCCTTTAAACTTCATACTTATTAAGTAAAGAGAAAACAATCTCAACAATAGATTGAATTTTGGTACATTTCTCGAAAACTTAAATTGCTGTTTGTTTACTTTTCTCCAAGAATAATTTCTTTTCCCTTGCGTTTTCTGACACACCACATACAAAAAAGAATGTTAAAAAACAAAGCATACGAATATTGCAAAAGTTAGGTTTTAGTGATGTACCCAGACTTACGGTTACTGTTGTGCTATAAAAGATATGGTATTATTCTCTTTGAACTTTAAATGCATTTTAATTCCAAAGTTCATATTCATCCTTTTGTGTTAAGAGGTTACCGCGACCCGTATTTTTTACTTTGTTCAAGAAACGTTTCATTTACTGTTCTTTTTTAGCTCTCTAAACAGTTCATCCTCGGAGACCCAGGGGCAGTTAGTCGGGGCGACGGGTAGATCATCGGGACGACGGGATTTTCGGGTGACAGTTTACAACATAGAGCGTAACAGCCCCTGGGCACTTTGTCTTACCGAACCAGTTCCAGAAGCGTTTGAACTCCCTCTTTCTGATTGGCCAGAAAAACTGTTTTTCTGGCCAATTAGCGAGGTTGACCAGCACTTCACGGTTGACGTCTTCTTACACGAAGTTGTTTTCCTCATAGACTCGTCGTGGATGCTCTGCCCGTCAATCGGATGCTTTTACATGGAGAGTCTCAGAAGAAAAAATAAGCCTTACACGACTGCCAGTTCTACGCTGTTAGTTGCGCGCTTTTTAATAGTTATTCGAGTACACAACAATTCTTATTATTTCTCCTCGGTCGTTGAACGACTTTTGGAACTTGCCACGGTGTGGGTACTTCGCTGCACGGGCCACGTGTTAGCGAAGATATCGCTGTCGTCATCTATTGTTATTTTTTTGCCAGCTTGACTGTTGAAACAAAGGGTTTTTGTTTAATTTGTTGGATATTTAAACAAAACTTATAAGCAAGAGGTGCTCGCCGCGTATAGCTTTAAAAAATCATTTGTTTCCTTGCGCTATGCTGCAGTTAACATATTCCCAGGCCTCGTTGTTTTGTTTTGCTTTTTTAACTGACACCCACGTAGTAGGGACTTTAAACGGCTGACCTCGAGGACGGCTGACCGGAAGTAATTTTTCGCGTGTAGCCTATATTGCGCATGCCCGCTTCACGCACATTGCCGTCCAGCTCCGTCCAGCTGGAGTTTCCCTAATGGTCGCGGGTCGTGGGTCGCGGGTTTCAAGTCCTGTGTCGCGGGTTTTAAATAAGTCGCGGTTTTGAAAAAGTCGCGGGTTTTGAAAAAAGTCGCGGGTTTTGAAAAAAGTCGCGTGTTTTTAAAAAGTTGCGAGTTTTCGATAGAATGCATTTATTTCTCAGTAGAATTCATTCAAACAAATTTAAACCGGTTGCAAAGACGCCGGTTTTAAAATGATCGCGTTTTCTTAGGAACTACGTTACGAAGTAACGTTGCGGGTTAGACAATCAAATTGCGAACTTCGGAACAAACTTCCCAAACTTTGCCGACTGAACTTCTGAACTTCCCAAGTTTGCAAGTTGAGGAGGAACGAGACACGTTACAAAGTGGTGACAGAAATATTTCACCGATTCTAGCTGCTCGAGTTTCAAAATAGTTGTTTGAACAAGCACGGCGTCGGTATCAACGTTCTGACCTACAGTAAGTATAAGGATAAGGATTATATACCGTCCGTTGCATCACGTCCTGAAAAAAAAAACATGTTCAAATTGGGTATCAAACATTTCATGAACTGCAATCAAGCTTTTAAGTTTGAAAACAACGTTGCGCGCGAGCGATCATGAAGTTGAACCAAAGTATTCATGATTGAACGCGTACGGTTGATAAATGTATTTTACTAGTATTCTGTGGCAAAAACTCTTTAAAATATTTTTAACTGGCGCAGATTTTAAAAACCCTTCTGTAGTTATGTTGACAGAAATGGTTTTGCTTCGCTAAACCATCGGAAGAAAACACGTACTATAAAAATAGA